>NC_091471.1:27347784-27947784 GCF_036971445.1 Narcine bancroftii
GAATTCATTGTATGAACCAGTCATAAAAAGTTGGGTTTTGCAACAGCATCCAACATGCATCTCGCAGCATCACTCAATTAAAAGGAAAGTGCGCGAAATGTAAGGTTGAGTGCACGTCTTTTGGCTCCTGCACCTTTGTCCCAGTGGTCGCAGAGTGAAGCGAGCCATGGCCTGGGTGCTGGGGGTCTTTGAGGATCGAGGGTGGACACCTCACGGAGGGGTGACGTCTGGTGCCTGTGATGTCACAAGGCTGAGTTAACAACCCTCGGGTTTATTCTTGTCCTGAGAGTTGATGCCTCCGTACCCGGCCGTGATGTAACCAAGCAGAATGCTCTCCATGGTAGAAGTTTATCAAGGTCATTGATGACATAACAAACCACCTCAGACACCTCACAAATGTGAGAAACAGAAGTGCCTTCACGGATTTTGGTCGAGACAAAAATTGAGAACAAAGAACATTTATTGTACAACAGTGCAAAGTTGGGTGCTTCCCCTTACCCTGGGAATACACATATACACTGGGGCTCACCCAACTTTTTTACAGTTCATTTCAGTGTAGAGGTACCCTCCCCCCCTAACATTCTTCTGCCTCCTGGATTGGTTTGGCATTTGGTGATTCTGTCTGCCTACTTGCAGTTTCTGTAAACTGGAAAGACCATGGGTATCCTGTTTGGGTCCCATCATGTCATTGTCCTTAGTCATGAATCTGCCTTTGACCTTATTCACACATCTCAACCCCCCCAGGACTTACTAATTCTATGCAGAACTTGCTAATTCTGTCTTCACTATAAGACCCTTATTCTATGATACTTGCGTAATCCTTCCTCACATCCCTACTCAGCACTTACTTAACTTCCTCTCGTCTAGTCTAGTATTCCTTATTTCATTCATACTAGCTTTACTTCCTATATTCGATTATCTCTCACAATCCACACTTTTTCTTTAGCTATGTTTAGTAAATTCTCAACTGGAAGCTTGGTCTTTTTCACAGCGAGTCAGCAAACGAACTGCAATCTCAACATCATCAGACTGATTTTGGGAAACATGCATCCTTTGGGTTGTAGTGATCTGACGAAGGGTCCATTGAATTAAACACTGCACACACATCATTAGGCAGGGAAGTATCATGATGGCTAAAATAACGAGTCCAACTGCTATAAGGGCTGTGTGTATCCACCTCCAGTCACCAGTAAAAAGTTCAACCCTGAGCCCAGGGTTTTACACACACCCTGGAGTACCTGAGAGGTAAAATGTGTACCTCGATCTGAGTCAATGGTTTGAATAATGCCATAACGCGGAATAACAGACTCTAGTAATATCTGGATAACGGAGCTAGCACGATCATTAGGGGTCGGAAAAGCCTCAACCCATCGAGTAAAATGATCCACCATCACCAGGAGGTATTTATAAACCCCTATCTAAGGTAATTCCGAGAAGTCAATCTGTATTCGTTGAAACGGGCGTATGGCTATATCGCAACTGCCAGGCATTACCTGGCACATGACTTTCTTATTCACTCGCTGACAGTTTGGGCACCCACAAGTACTTTGCTTGGCTATGGTGTATATTCCCGAGCAATTAAAGGACCGTACAAAAGCATCAACATGTGCCTGTGTTCCCCAATCTGTCTGCTGGTGGAGCTGATCGATAATCTGATGAGCCAAGGCTTTGTTCAGTACTTGGCGTCCCTCTGCCGTCCACCACATCCCATTGGGAGTTTGACGCATTCCCTGGTCTTTCATATAAACCTCCTCTTCCCGTGAAAAGATGGGAGTCTTTTGAACCTCGTGGGGTGGGGAGTAACAGCTGCATGTCTATTTTTTCTGTGAGTGCAGCCTGTTTGGCAGCTTCATCTGCCCGTCTGTTCCCCTGTGCTTCAGGACTGTCAATAATTTGATGACCCATACATGAACTACAGCTGTCTCCTCAGGTAATATAAGAGCATCTAAGAATTGAACAATTAAGTTTTCATGAATCAACTTTTGTCCTTTCCTAGTTATCATTCCTCGCTCTTTCCAAATCTTTCAAAGGTGTGCACTACAGCAAAAGCATACTTTGAGTCGGTATAGATTGTGCCCACCTTTCCCTCTAAACCCTGGAGAGCTCTACAGAGGGCATATTAATTCACAGGAATTTCCGACCAATGACCGGGAAGACGACTGGCTTCAATCACAACTCCTTCATTCCCATCCACTACACTATACCCGCTATACCGAATGCCATCAATGCAGCTGGAAGATCCATCAATAAACCATCTTTCACTCTCCCGTAAAGGTTCATCACTTAAATCATCTCTAATTTTAGTCTGTAAATCTATCATTTCTAAACATACATGCTCTAAATCCTTGGGGACAGTATCAGAATCTGGAGAAACCAAGAAAGCGGCTGGATTCTGTTCTTTGTTTATAATCAGTGTCAAATCATCCCTATCCATAAGAATCGCTCATACTTTAAAATTCTAGAATCAGTAAGCCACCTTCCGGCACGTTGTAAGAGAATGGTGCGGACTGTGTGAGGGGTGTGAACTATCATCGGGGCACCAAACATAATCTTTCGTCCTTCCTCGACTAAAATAGCAGTGGCTGCATTTGCTTACACACATTCTGGCCAACCATGACAAACAGGATCTAAAATTTTTGACAGAAAGGCAACTGGTTGTCTAAAGCCTGCCCTCTCTTGCGTTAATACTCCCATGGCCACACCGTCTTTCGCATTGGTATATAGGTCAAATGGCATATTTAGGTCGGTAAAGCCAAAACTGGGGCACTAATAAGACGCTGTTTCACCAAGGTAAAATCTTTAATCTCCTCCTCCGTCCAGACAACAGTTTCACACCCTAGAGTCGCAAGTTTATCATAAAGAAATTTGACCAGGCAAGAATAATTCTCAATCCAAATTCTACAGTATCCCACTAAACCAAGGAATTTCCTAAGTACTCGAGCACTATTTGGAGGCGGGATCTGCAGAATACTGCGTATTCTCTCTGGACTTATCTTCCTATTCCTTGACTAACCAGATGACCCAAGTATTTAACTTCAGATTGAACAAATTGTAACTTTGATTCGCTCACTCGAAGACCCTTATTCCCTAGAAAATTCAACAGTGTATTGTTTAGCCACATCATACTTTTTCCCGTGATTAATAAATCATCAACATATTGTATTAATTGACAGTCCTCTCTCCGAGGGGCCTCATCTAGTACCTGTTCTAAAACTTGGCCAAACAAATTTGGTGATTCTGTAAAACCCTGGGGAAGGACCGTCCACCAGTATTGATTTTTCCGTCCTGTAAAAGGATTCTCCCACTCAAATGCAAACATGTCCCTACTGTCTATTGCCAACAGACAGGTCCAGAAGGCATCTTTGAGGTAAATTACACTAAACCACTTACTATGGGGATCAATTTTACCCATTAACGTATAGGGGGTTAGGTTCAACCGGATAACGGGTGAGAATAATTTTGTTTAACTCCCTCAAATCCTGCACTAATCGATAGGTACCATCTGGTTTTTGGACAGGTAAAATTGGGGCATTAAAAGGTGACATACAAGGTTTGAGTATACCATCTTTCACCAATTGGTGAATTACTGGCTGGAGCACCTTTCGGCCAGCCATAGGAATTGGATACTGTTTTCGTCTAATTACTTGGTCAGGGTCTTTTAAAGTAACTTGCAGGGGAGGAACATCTAACCCTCCTCTATTGCCACTTTTTGCCCATACTCTAGGATTTATTAGATCCCGATCCAACTCTGTTAGTACATAAAATTGAACCCCAATACCTGATCCCTGTGATCTGGTACCTATAGTCAATTGGTCCTGTAAATCCCGTCCCAACAAGCAAACTCCAGCTTGGGGAACTAGTAAAATATCCTCTGTTATTATCTTTTCTCCCATTTGTTTCCTTACATTCTTTAGGATCAAGACCGTAAAATCTCTTCCTCCCACTCCTGAAATCATCACTGTCCCTTCTGTTTTAACACCCTTGGGCCATTGTAAAATACTAGACCGGGCTGCCCCAGAATCTACTAGAAAAGTCATCTTGTCACTGTGGAGTCCTATGCTTAAATTTACCAATGGTTCTCCGTGCAGCCCCACGGTGTGTATTGACTGAGAACCGTGACCCCCCCCCATTCATAATCTGCCTCCATCAGTGCGTAAGATCGCGTCTCCCTGGCTCACATTGGGCATTCCCTCTTAAAGTGTCCCTCCTTTGTACAATCTTTGGTTTGGCTTCGCGGACGAAGATTTATGGATGGGTAATGTCCACATCAGCTGCAGGCTCGTTTGTGGCTGACAAGTACAATGCGGGACAGGCAGACACGGTTGCAGCGGTTGCAGGAGAGAATTGGGTTGGGGTTGGGTGTTGGGTTTTTCCTCCTTTGTCTTTTGTCAGTGAGGTGGGCTCTGCGGTCTTCTTCAAAAGAAGTTGCTGCCCGCCGAACTGTGAGGCGCCAAGATGCACAGTTTGGGGTGATATCAGCCCACTGGCGGTGGTCAATGTGGCAGGCACCAAGAGATTTCTTTAGGCAGTCCTTGTACCTCTTCTTTGGTGCACCTCTGTCACGGTGGCCAGTGGAGAGGTTGCCATATAACACGATCTTGGGAAGGCGATGGACCTCCATTCTGGAGACGTGACCTGCCCAGCGCAGTTGGATCTTCAGCAGCGTGGATTCGATGCTGTCGGCCTCTGCCATCTCGAGTACTTCGATGTTAGGGATGAAGTCGCTCCAATGAATGTTGAGGATGGAGCGGAGACAACGCTGGTGGAAGCGTTCTAGGAGCCGTAGGTGATGCCGGTAGAGGACCCATGATTCGGAGCCGAACAGGCTCCTTTGTACAATAATAGCAAACTAATGCTCATGTTTCCCAATTTCTACCAGGGTCTCCACAGAGTCCTAGGAATGGTCGTCGTCCCCGGAATTCTCCTCTACCCCTGCCTCTGCACTGGTCTCTACTTCCCCACTCCCGGCGTCCAGGAGATGGCACACAGCTCCTATCCTTTCCCTGCTGTCCCTCCACAACTTCCTTGACTGCCTGCATCAAAATCTTAGCCTTTTCTTTCTGTTTCTCTTCAGACCTCTGGACGTATGCCCTTTGTGCGATCTGTAAAAGGTGTGTTATTCCCTGTTCATGCCAATTCTCTGTCTTTTGTAATTTCTTCCTGATATCTGGGGCTGAATTAGTAACAGAGCCCGTCAATACCAACTGTTCACCTGCTGGGGATTCTATATCCAACCCCCCATATTGCTGTATGGCTGGACGCAATCTATTCAGAAATGCAGAGGGAGTCTCCTCGGGACCTTGGGGAACCTCAAATGCCTTCTTAAAGTTCTATCCTTTTGGAACAGACTACTTCATTCCTTTTATTTGACCATCATTAGTATTCTTATCCCAATTTGGGTTTACCAGGGGGAATTTAAGTTCCCCAGGTATCGCCTCTGTTCCCCCTTGGTGTTCCCTATCCCAGACTCTAATCCCTGCCTAACGAATCATTCCACGCTCATCCAAAGTGAATAGATCGATATTAATTCATCCCAGGTATATATATTCAGTCCCAAAAATTAATCTAATTGTTCTGCACATCCCTGAGGGTCTTTTATCAGGGAGGTAATTTCCTTCTTAAAATTGTGCACCTCCGTACTAGTCAGAGGGGTGGACTTTCTGCAGGCCAATGAACTGCTGGTGGATTTGACCAGGTGCCGCCTAGTGAACAGAGCAACCTTCCCCTCACCGTACGCCAACAAAATTTCCAGCCGATGGGAGTTCATTCCATGAGTGCATCTCCCTACTGGCCGATTTCCCATCTTTGCTACCCCCGAATTTCCATGACGTGGAATCTACGTTGGTGTGCAGCACTTCATTGATACCACTGGAACACCAGTTTACACGAGGGCAAGACGACTACCCAGGACAAGTTTCTCCTGGCCAAAACTGAGTTTACAACCATGGAGGAATTGGTTATCATCCGCCACTTGAACAGCCCTTGGTTCTCCCCCCTACATATGGTACCTAAGAACTCTGGAGGATGGCGCCCATGTGGAGACTACCAGCAGTTAAATGATGCCACAGTTATAGCCGGAATCAATACCATATGTGCAAGATTTCACTGCTTGACTGTAGGGAACTCAGATCTTCTCTAAAGTCTATTTGGTTAAAGGATATCACATCCCAGTGCACCCCGATGACACCCCAAACACTGCCATTATAACCCCTTTCAGACTTTTCAAATTCGTGCTTCTGCTTTTTGGCCTAAAAAATGCAGCCCAGACATTCAATGCCTGATGGATGTGGTGACTTGGGACCTCGATGGAATATTCGTCTATCTAGACAATATTTTAATTGCCAGCCCCAATGCAGAAACACACAGGGAACACCTTCGGCAGCTCTTCACCAAGCTTCAGGCTCATGGGTTAATGATCAACCCAGCTAAATGCTGGGACATCATATCACCAGCACATGAGCCACGCCACTGCCCGACAAGAGTTTTCCCAAACCAACCTCTCTCAAGGGACTGCAGAAATTCGTAGGGACGGTGAACCTTTACCATCGTTTCCTCCCAGGACCAGCAGCCATCATGCAACCACTGTTCAACCTCATCAAATCAAGAAGACTCTCACCTGGGCCATTGAAGCACTTCAAGCCTTCGACGCAAGCAAGACAGCGCTGTCTTAAGCCACCTTCTTCGCCCACCCAGACACAGATTCCCCTTGTCATTGACAATCGACACCTCCGAGTGAGTGGTTGATGTAGTACTGCAGTAGTGGATTGATCAACAATGGAAGCCATTCGCTTTTTTCAGCAAGCACCTGAGGCCACCTGAACATAAATACAACGCTTTTGATCGGGAGCTGCTAGCTTTGTACCTGACCATATGCCATTTTAGGTACATCTTAGAAGGATGGGTATTCACGGCATACACAGATCACAAACCACTGGTGCAAGCGCTGGGGAAAATTGCGGACCCATGGTCGGCCAGACAGCAACACCACCTTTCCTACATCTCGGAACATACTACAGACATCCGACTCGTTGCAGAGATGTCCAATGTAGTAGCAGATGAACTCTCATGCCCAACAATCTCCGAGGTTACGGGTGGTATCGACCTGGTCCAACTCGCCAGGGACTAGGCCAAGGATGCAGACATGCAGGCCAAGCGCATGTCCATCACAGGTCTGCAGGTACAGGAGTTCGCTCTGAACCAGGAGAACCACTACTCCTTTGCGACATGTCCACTGGCCACCTGAGGCCCATCCTTCCCACTGTTTGGAGATGCCAGGTGTTCAACCAAGTTCATGGACTTTCGCAACGATCAATGGTCCTCCTCGTCTCAGATCGCTTCATATGGCACAGACTACGCCATGAAGTCTCTCTCTGAGCGTGGACCTTCATACAATGTCAACGTGCCAAAATCCAGCGATTTCCCCAAGGCAACGTTACAACCCTTCCCAAATTCGGAAAATAGATTCCAACATATCCACGTGGACATCGTAGGACCACTGCCAATCAACCAAGGGATGAGGTACCTGTTCACTGTGGTTGAACATTTCACATGCTGGCCAGAGTCAGTCCCTATTCCATCCTATGACACAGAGACTTGCATGAGAGCATTCATGTTGTAGTGGGTCACTTGTTTTGGCTTTCCCTCACATATTACCTCTGACTGAGGAGCTCAGTTCACCTCCTCCCTGTGGTCAACACTATCAAAATTCTATGGTAGCCAATGGCACCACACGACTGCCTACCACCCCCAAGCGAACGGACTGGTGGAGCGCTTTCACTGCCACTTGAAAATGTCTCTGAAAGCTTGACTCCAGGGCCTGAACTGGATGGATGAACTCCCATGGGTCCTGCTCAGCATCTGCACAGCACCAATAGAAGGACTCCCCACCTCGTTGGCCAAGATTGTCTACGGGACCCCACTAACCATTGTAGGTGACCTCCATTTCAGCTCCACTGAACCTCAACCCAATTCCATGGACATCCTATAGCATTTAAGGAACAGTACAGCCAAAGCCACGGCCACTCCCTACTACCTCACACGGCACGCCACCCTGCCATGCCCCAGAAGATTTGAAAATGGCAGATTTTGTTTTCATCAGGAGGGGCCAGCAAGGAACCTATTTACAATACCCTTATGATGGACCATTTTAAAGTGCTTAAGAGGAATGGGGTGGTTTTTACTCTGGACGTTGTGGGTAGACAGGACATACTCACTATGGACCGTTTGAAACTGTGTCACTTAGACGGTGCAGAACCTTTCCCTGCTCCTCGATTGCAGCAATGTGGTCACCCTCCTAGAAAGACTCTAAAACAAAGACTGAGAACTGTTTGTGATTCTCGGGGAGGGGGGGGTGCAGCCATATGGTCCGGTCCTGTACACAAGGGGCTGAATGGCACAGCCTAACACACAATGGTGCAGAGACTGCCTCCTCACTGAGAAGAGTGGGAAGCGAGAGCCGCTCCTGAGACTGTGCGCTGACGTCACTCCTGTGAGCCAGCATGGCGGATAGGGGGTGTTAGAAACAGAAGTACCTTTAAAGAAATTGCTCGAGACAAATATTGAGAACAAAGAACATTTATTACAACAACAATGCAAAGTTGGGTGCTTCCCCTTACCCTGGGAATACACACATACACTGGGGCTCACCCAACTTTTATACAGTTGATTTCAGTATAGGAATACCCTCCCCCTTACATTCTTCTGCCTCCTGCTGGAGAGGTTTGGCATTAGGCAATCCTTCCTGCCTACGTGCAGTTTCAGTATACTTGGAGGACCAGGGGGTGTCCTGTCGGTGTCCCTTCATGTTATTGTCCTTATTCACACCTTCCTGATTCTCGGGGCTACAGTCTCTTGGTATGCAGAGTTGCCTCATTCTGTCTAGGGTTGGCTAATTTAATATGTATAAATCTATGTAAGGGTTGCTAATTAGATATGTAGGACTTGGTACTTCTGTCCAGGGCTAGGAGACACTTATCTGATCCAGACTACCTCAACTTCCTACATTCTATTGTTCCTTACCACTCCTTATCTTAGTCTTGGCTCTTGTCACAAAGAGTAGAAGATTCTTATGTTAATCGTGCTGACTCTGCTTTCCTGCATCCTAATCCCCAACCTCATCCTGCTTGTACTGGTTACAGCCATTAACTGATGTATGAATTTTAGTTTCCTTCATGTTCATAATTTTAGATCAGTTTTCCCATCTCTCACAGGGGGCTTTGCAGTATTGCTTCTGTCGTGTGGGATTTTTGAATGAAGAGTCGGTTACTGGTTCACTCAGCTTGGTGCAGACATGTTCCTTTCTTTTTGTAGTGCCACTGTATCATGGGCCCTATATTATTGTTTTTACTCAAATAGATGTCTTATTCCAGAATTGACCTATTTTTAATTAGACAAAGAATATAAAGTGAGAATTTTGTCTGATCATTTGCTTTTACGGGTAGTTTGGTCATAAATGGCGACTTTGGGCTGCTGCTGAGAGCAGGGACCACTGTATACAGTACTTTTAATACAAAATATGTACTTGTACAGTAGTTTTAATAAAGATTTTGAAAAAATTTTGGTCGTATGTGCGGGTGGACATAACTCACTTAAGTTGGAAGTCGAAGACTACCTGATTCAATGACAGACAAAGAGAAATCAGTTTATAGATGGAGATTGAACTTATTACTATTAAAAAGACTAGATTTCCATGATTTTATAAGAGCACAAATACAGTTATTTTGTCATGTAAATTTGAACTCTATGCATTATAAATTTGTGATATGGGATTCTTTGAAAGCATATTTGAGAGGTCAAATTATAAGCTTTATTCTAAAATCAAGAAGGAGTATACAAAAGAGGTAGATTGGAACAAGAAATAATGGTTTTGAGAAAAGACCTTCAAAGCTCTGAGGAAAAACAGACAACTAATTAATAAAAAACAATATAATACATTACAAACATGTAGAACAGAAAAGGCTTGGTTCGAATCCCATCCTCACTGCCACTGTTGTGTATGCAGTCACACAATTAAGTCTTTTATATAAATATAAAAAAATATATATATATGGAAGGGTGACATCATGACAGGGGGGTGGGTTAGGCTTTTACCCAATAACAAGAACTAAACAGATATTATGAGTTAGATGAAAGATTGCATGAAGTATTTGCTTAGCAATTGAAAGCAGAGGAGGTATCAACGATTAATATAATTAAAAATGATTTTCTTTCTTCTTCTTTGGCTTGGCTTCGTGGATGAAGATTTATGGAGGGGGTAAAAGTCCACGTCAGCTGCAGGCTCGTTTGTGGCTGACAAGTCCGATGCGGGACAGGCAGACATGGTTGCAGCGGCTGCAGGGGAAAATTGGTTGGTTGGGGTTGGGTGTTGGGTTTTTCCTCCTTTGCCTTTTGTCAGTGAGGTGGGCTCTGCGGTCTTCTTCAAAGGAGGTTGCTGCCCGCCAAACTGTGAGGCGCCAAGATGCACGGTTTGAGGCGATATCAGCCCACTGGCGGTGGTCAATGTGGCAGGCACCAAGAGCTTTCTTTAGGCAGTCCTTGTACCTTTTCTTTGGTGCACCTCTGTCACGGTGGCAAGTGGAGAGCTCGCCATATAACACGATCTTGGGAAGGCGATGGTCCTCCATTCTGGAGACGTGACCCACCCAGCGCAGCTGGATCTTCAGCAGCGTGGACTCTATGCTGTCGACCTCTGCCATCTCGAGTACTTCGACGTTAGGGATGAAAGTGCTCCAATGGATGTTGAGGATGGAGCGGAGACAACGCTGGTGGAAGCGTTCTAGGAGCCGTAGGTGATGCCGGTAGAGGACCCATGATTCGGAGCCGAACAGGAGTGTGGGTATGACAACGGCTCTGTATACGCTTATCTTTGTGAGGTTTTTCAGTTGGATGTTTTTCCAGACTCTTTTGTGTAGTCTTCCAAAGGCGCTATTTGCCTTGGCGAGTCTGTTGTCTATCTCATTGTCGATCCTTGCATCTGATGAAATGGTGCAGCCGAGATAGGTAAACTGGTTGACCGTTTTGAGTTTTGTGTGCCCGATGGAGATGTGGGGGGGCTGGTAGTCATGGTGGGGAGCTGGCTGATGGAGGACCTCAGTTTTCTTCAGGCTGACTTCCAGGCCAAACATTTTGGCAGTTTCCGCAAAGCAGGACGTCAAGCGCTGAAGAGCTGGCTCTGAATGGGCAACTAAAGCGGCATCGTCTGCAAAGAGTAGTTCATGGACAAGTTTCTTTTGTGTCTTGGTGTGAGCTTGCAGGCGCCTCAGATTGAAGAGACTGCCATCCGTGCGGTACCGGATGTAAACAGCGTCTTCATTGTTGGGGTCTTTCATGGCTTGGTTCAGCATCATGCTGAAGAAGATTGAAAAGAGGTTTGGTGCGAGAACACAGCCTTGCTTCACGCCATTGTCAATGGAGAAGGGTTCAGAGAGCTCATTGCTGTATCTGACCCGACTTTGTTGGTTTTCGTGCAGTTGGATAATCATGTTGAGGAACTTTGGGGGACATCCGATGCGCTCTAGTATTCGCCAAAAGCCCTTTCCTGCTCACGGTGTCGAAGACTTTGGTGAGGTCAACAAAGGTGATGTAAATGTTATAAACATCAAGAAATAAATGAATCACTTAAGAAATTTTATTCTAAAGTAAATAGGTCAGAGTCTTTAAAAGGTAGGATACATTTACCGTTAGTCACCTCAGCATCTTGTTGATGAAACTTGTCCCATCATGGTTTTCCACTTGGTAACCTCTTCCTCCAGGCCACCACAAAGCTCCACTCTGTTCCTCTTATTCCAAGAGAAACATCATTCAAATAGCACTTCCAGCCATCCACTGCTTTGGAACTTACCATCAGTTCTTCCTGGATTGCACTGTTCAGAGTCCCACACACACTGACTGAGAGAGCTTCTCTTCTCTCCCTCCATCCAACTAGCTCCCAGAAAGCCCCATGTGACTCATGTGACTGGAAACCCCCCCCCCCCACCTTCTCCAGCAAACAACAGGAGTTCTTCCTTCTGCTCAAGTTGTTAGATAAACAAAACCCTTTCTGTAAGCACTTTGCACTTTGATAGACAGCCTGACTCCAGCAAGACGATGGTCAAACATTTTATGAGCCATTACCACCTACTGGTGAAATAACAGAGATCCTGCAATGTAAATTCTTCAGTCTTTCAAATAAGATCTGTTTTAAAATATGTGTATGTATGTAACCTACCCTAAATCTCACCAAATTCTCCCCAAATTATTTATACTATTATACCAGGCAATCCACGATACTACACTCTCTTTTTCTCTTTTTCTTCTTTTTATTACTATATATAATTCTTTACATATATTATTCTTTATGAGGGAGGAGATGGGTTGGGAGAGGGAGGGGTTATAACTGACAGATTACGTCATTTTATATAGTATATAGATATGTTTTAAAGGAGATAAATTGTGGGGTGTTTTAGTGTAGGTCACAAACAAATAGGAGAAGGCCACTCCGATATAAAACCTACGACCCAAGGACCTCGCTGCCACGTCCCAGCTTGCTTGGCCACGGCACACGAACCATGGGTGTAAAGGGTGGGGCCAGTACTGCGCGCACTGCACTCCACCTAAAAGCTCCTTTGCGCAGGCCCGAGGACAGGTCCGCGTCCTCCCCCTCCACGTCCTCCCCCTCCACGTCCTCCCCCTCCACGTCCTCCCCCTCCACGTCCTCCCCCTCCACGTCCTCCCCCTCCACGTCCTCCCCCTCCACGTCCTCCCCCTCCACGTCCTCCCCCTCCACGTCCTCCCCCTCCACGTCCTCCCCCTCCACGTCCTCCCCCTCCACGTCCTCCCCCTCCACGTCCTCCCCCTCCACGTCCTCCCCCTCCACGTCCTCCCCCTCCACGTCCTCCCCCTCCACGTCCTCCCCCTCCACGTCCTCCCCCTCCACGTCCTCCCCCTCCACGTCCTCCCCCTCCACGTCCTCCCCCTCCACGTCCTCCCCCTCCACGTCCTCCCCCTCCACGTCCTCCCCCTCCACGTCCTCCCCCTCCACGTCCTCCCCCTCCACGTCCTCCCCCTCCACGTCCTCCCCCTCCACGTCCTCCCCCTCCACGTCCTCCCCCTCCACGTCCTCCCCCTCCACGTCCTCCCCCTCCACGTCCTCCCCCTCCACGTCCTCCCCCTCCACGTCCTCCCCCTCCACGTCCTCCCCCTCCACGTCCTCCCCCTCCACGTCCTCCCCTCCACGTCCTCCCCCTCCACGTCCTCCCCCTCCACGTCCTCCCCCTCCACGTCCTCCCCCTCCACGTCCTCCCCCTCCACGTCCTCCCCCTCCACGTCCTCCCCCTCCACGTCCTCCCCCTCCACGTCCTCCCCCTCCACGTCCTCCCCCTCCACGTCCTCCCCCTCCACGTCCTCCCCCTCCACGTCCTCCCCCTCCACGTCCTCCCCCTCCACGTCCTCCCCCTCCACGTCCTCCCCCTCCACGTCCTCCCCCTCCACGTCCTCCCCCTCCACGTCCTCCCCCTCCACGTCCTCCCCCTCCACGTCCTCCCCCTCCACGTCCTCCCCCTCCACGTCCTCCCCCTCCACGTCCTCCCCCTCCACGTCCTCCCCCTCCACGTCCTCCCCCTCCACGTCCTCCCCCTCCACGTCCTCCCCCTCCACGTCCTCCCCCTCCACGTCCTCCCCCTCCACGTCCTCCCCCTCCACGTCCTCCCCCTCCACGTCCTCCCCCTCCACGTCCTCCCCCTCCACGTCCTCCCCCTCCACGTCCTCCCCCTCCACGTCCTCCCCCTCCACGTCCTCCCCCTCCACGTCCTCCCCCTCCACGTCCTCCCCCTCCACGTCCTCCCCCTCCACGTCCTCCCCCTCCACGTCCTCCCCCTCCACGTCCTCCCCCTCCACGTCCTCCCCCTCCACGTCCTCCCCCTCCACGTCCTCCCCCTCCACGTCCTCCCCCTCCACGTCCTCCCCCTCCACGTCCTCCCCCTCCACGTCCTCCCCCTCCACGTCCTCCCCCTCCACGTCCTCCCCCTCCACGTCCTCCCCCTCCACGTCCTCCCCCTCCACGTCCTCCCCCTCCACGTCCTCCCCCTCCACGTCCTCCCCCTCCACGTCCTCCCCCTCCACGTCCTCCCCCTCCACGTCCTCCCCCTCCACGTCCTCCCCCTCCACGTCCTCCCCCTCCACGTCCTCCCCCTCCACGTCCTCCCCCTCCACGTCCTCCCCCTCCACGTCCTCCCCCTCCACGTCCTCCCCCTCCACGTCCTCCCCCTCCACGTCCTCCCCCTCCACGTCCTCCCCCTCCACGTCCTCCCCCTCCACGTCCTCCCCCTCCACGTCCTCCCCCTCCACGTCCTCCCCCTCCACGTCCTCCCCCTCCACGTCCTCCCCCTCCACGTCCTCCCCCTCCACGTCCTCCCCCTCCACGTCCTCCCCCTCCACGTCCTCCCCCTCCACGTCCTCCCCCTCCACGTCCTCCCCCTCCACGTCCTCCCCCTCCACGTCCTCCCCCTCCACGTCCTCCCCCTCCACGTCCTCCCCCTCCACGTCCTCCCCCTCCACGTCCTCCCCCTCCACGTCCTCCCCCTCCACGTCCTCCCCCTCCACGTCCTCCCCCTCCACGTCCTCCCCCTCCACGTCCTCCCCCTCCACGTCCTCCCCCTCCACGTCCTCCCCCTCCACGTCCTCCCCCTCCACGTCCTCCCCCTCCACGTCCTCCCCCTCCACGTCCTCCCCCTCCACGTCCTCCCCCTCCACGTCCTCCCCCTCCACGTCCTCCCCCTCCACGTCCTCCCCCTCCACGTCCTCCCCCTCCACGTCCTCCCCCTCCACGTCCTCCCCCTCCACGTCCTCCCCCTCCACGTCCTCCCCCTCCACGTCCTCCCCCTCCACGTCCTCCCCCTCCACGTCCTCCCCCTCCACGTCCTCCCCCTCCACGTCCTCCCCCTCCACGTCCTCCCCCTCCACGTCCTCCCCCTCCACGTCCTCCCCCTCCACGTCCTCCCCCTCCACGTCCTCCCCCTCCACGTCCTCCCCCTCCACGTCCTCCCCCTCCACGTCCTCCCCCTCCACGTCCTCCCCCTCCACGTCCTCCCCCTCCACGTCCTCCCCCTCCACGTCCTCCCCCTCCACGTCCTCCCCCTCCACGTCCTCCCCCTCCACGTCCTCCCCCTCCACGTCCTCCCCCTCCACGTCCTCCCCCTCCACGTCCTCCCCCTCCACGTCCTCCCCCTCCACGTCCTCCCCCTCCACGTCCTCCCCCTCCACGTCCTCCCCCTCCACGTCCTCCCCCTCCACGTCCTCCCCCTCCACGTCCTCCCCCTCCACGTCCTCCCCCTCCACGTCCTCCCCCTCCACGTCCTCCCCCTCCACGTCCTCCCCCTCCACGTCCTCCCCCTCCACGTCCTCCCCCTCCACGTCCTCCCCCTCCACGTCCTCCCCCTCCACGTCCTCCCCCTCCACGTCCTCCCCCTCCACGTCCTCCCCCTCCACGTCCTCCCCCTCCACGTCCTCCCCCTCCACGTCCTCCCCCTCCACGTCCTCCCCCTCCACGTCCTCCCCCTCCACGTCCTCCCCCTCCACGTCCTCCCCCTCCACGTCCTCCCCCTCCACGTCCTCCCCCTCCACGTCCTCCCCCTCCACGTCCTCCCCCTCCACGTCCTCCCCCTCCACGTCCTCCCCCTCCACGTCCTCCCCCTCCACGTCCTCCCCCTCCACGTCCTCCCCCTCCACGTCCTCCCCCTCCACGTCCTCCCCCTCCACGTCCTCCCCCTCCACGTCCTCCCCCTCCACGTCCTCCCCCTCCACGTCCTCCCCCTCCACGTCCTCCCCCTCCACGTCCTCCCCCTCCACGTCCTCCCCCTCCACGTCCTCCCCCTCCACGTCCTCCCCCTCCACGTCCTCCCCCTCCACGTCCTCCCCCTCCACGTCCTCCCCCTCCACGTCCTCCCCCTCCACGTCCTCCCCCTCCACGTCCTCCCCCTCCACGTCCTCCCCCTCCACGTCCTCCCCCTCCACGTCCTCCCCCTCCACGTCCTCCCCCTCCACGTCCTCCCCCTCCACGTCCTCCCCCTCCACGTCCTCCCCCTCCACGTCCTCCCCCTCCACGTCCTCCCCCTCCACGTCCTCCCCCTCCACGTCCTCCCCCTCCACGTCCTCCCCCTCCACGTCCTCCCCCTCCACGTCCTCCCCCTCCACGTCCTCCCCCTCCACGTCCTCCCCTCCACGTCCTCCCCCTCCACGTCCTCCCCCTCCACGTCCTCCCCCTCCACGTCCTCCCCCTCCACGTCCTCCCCCTCCACGTCCTCCCCCTCCACGTCCTCCCCCTCCACGTCCTCCCCCTCCACGTCCTCCCCCTCCACGTCCTCCCCCTCCACGTCCTCCCCCTCCACGTCCTCCCCCTCCACGTCCTCCCCCTCCACGTCCTCCCCCTCCACGTCCTCCCCCTCCACGTCCTCCCCCTCCACGTCCTCCCCCTCCACGTCCTCCCCCTCCACGTCCTCCCCCTCCACGTCCTCCCCCTCCACGTCCTCCCCCTCCACGTCCTCCCCCTCCACGTCCTCCCCCTCCACGTCCTCCCCCTCCACGTCCTCCCCCTCCACGTCCTCCCCCTCCACGTCCTCCCCCTCCACGTCCTCCCCCTCCACGTCCTCCCCCTCCACGTCCTCCCCCTCCACGTCCTCCCCCTCCACGTCCTCCCCCTCCACGTCCTCCCCCTCCACGTCCTCCCCCTCCACGTCCTCCCCCTCCACGTCCTCCCCCTCCACGTCCTCCCCCTCCACGTCCTCCCCCTCAAAAGATGCTCACAAACTCAAGCTAGCATGCTGGAACATCAGAACCATGCTAGACAAGGCTGACAGCCACCGACCTGAACGTTGGTCTGCCCTCATTGCACATGAACTCCTCAGACTTGACATCGACATAGCCGCTCTCAGTGAAGTCCGCCTGGCAGATGTAGGCAGCCTCCAAGAACGCGGCGCGGGCTACACACTCTACTGGTCTGGCAAGCCTTCGGATGAACGACGCCTATCTGGTGTAGGCTTCATGGTCAAGAGCTTCATTGCCTCCAAACTCGAAAACCTTCCAACAGGCCTCTCGGACCGAATCATGTCCATGCGACTCCCCCTTCAGAACAAGCGTCACATCACCCTCATCAGTGTCTATGCTCCAACCCTCCAGGCGGAACCAGCAGAAAAGGACAAGTTTTACACCGACCTGCGCAACCTCATCCAACGCACCCCTACAGCCGACAAGGTTGTCATCCTGGGCGACTTCAACGCTCGCGTCGGCAAAGACTCAGAAACCTGGCCAGGAATCCTGGGCAAGCATGGCGTCGGCAAGTGCAACGACAATGGGCGCCTCCTGTTGGAGCTCTGCGCAGAACAGCGGCTTGTCATTACAAACACCCTTTTTCAGCAGAGGGACAGCCTTAAGACCACCTGGATGCATCCCCGATCCAAACACTGGCACCTCCTGGACTACATCCTGGTGCGAGAAAGTGACAAACGAGATGTGCTCCACACCAGGGTCATGCCTAGCACGGAATGCCACACTGACCACCGGCTGGTTCGCTGCAAGCTCAACCTTCACTTCAAACCAAAGCCCAGGAACAATAAAGCCCCCAGAAAGAGGTTCAATGTTGGAAACCTGCAGTCAGACGAAGCGAGAGGAAACTTCCAGGCAAACCTCAAAGCAAAGCTCGACGATGCAACCCGCCTCACGGACCCGTCCCCTGAAACCCTCTGGGATCAGTTGAAGACTACCATACTGCAATCCACTGAAGAGGTACTGGGCTTCTCCTCCAGGAAAAACAAGGACTGGTTTGACGAAAACAGCCAGGAAATCCAGGAGCTGCTGGCAAAGAAGCGAGCTGCCCACCAGGCTCACCTTACAAAGCCGTCCTGTCCAGAGAAGAAACAAGCCTTCCGTCGCGCATGCAGCCATCTTCAGCGCAAACTCCGGGAGATCCAAAATGAGTGGTGGACTAGCCTCGCCAAACGAACCCAGCTCAGCGCGGACATTGGCGACTTCAGGGGTTTCTACGAGGCTCTGAAGGCTGTGTACGGCCCCTCACCCCAAGTCCAAAGCCCGCTGCGCAGCTCAGACGGCAAAGTCCTCCTCAGCGACAAGATCTCCATCCTCAACCGATGGTCAGAACACTTCCAATCTCTTTTCAGTGCCAACCGCTCAGTCCAAGATTCCGCCCTGCTCCAGCTCCCTCAACAGCCCCTAAGGCTAGAGCTGGATGAGGTTCCCACCCTGGATGAGACATATAAGGCAATCGAACAACTGAAAAGTGGCAAAGCAGCAGGTATGGATGGAATCCGTCTGGAAGGCTGGCGGCAAAACTCTGCATGCCAAACTGCATGAGTTTTTCAAGCTTTGTTGGGACCAAGGTAAACTGCCTCAGGATCTTCGTGATGCCACCATCATCACCCTGTACAAAAACAAAGGCGAGAAATCAGACTGCTCAAACTACAGGGGAATCACGTTGCTCTCCATTGCAGGCAAAATCTTCGCTAGGATTCTACTAAATAGAATAATACCTAGTGTCGCCGAGAATATTCTCCCAGAATCACAGTGCGGATTTCGCGCAAACAGAGGAACTACTGACATGGTCTTTGCCCTCAGACAGCTCCAAGAAAAATGGTCTTTGCCCTCAGACAGCTCCAAGAAAAATGCAGAGAACAAAACAAAGGACTCTACATCACCTTTGTTGACCTCACCAAAGCCTTCGACACCGTGAGCAGGAAAGGGCTTTGGCAAATACTAGAGCGCATCGGATGTCCCCCAAAGTTCCTCAACATGATTATCCAACTGCACGAAAACCAACAAGGTCGGGTCAGATACAGCAATGAGCTCTCTGAACCCTTCTCCATTAACAATGGCGTGAAGCAAGGCTGTGTTCTGGCACCAACCCTCTTTTCAATCTTCTTCAGCATGATGCTGAACCAAGCCATGAAAGACCCCAACAATGAAGACGCTGTTTACATCCGGTACCGCACGGATGGCAGTCTCTTCAATCTGAGGCGCCTGCAAGCTCACACCAAGACACAAGAGAAACTTGTCCGTGAACTACTCTTTGCAGACGATGCCGCTTTAGTTGCCCATTCAGAGCCAGCTCTTCAGCGCTTGACGTCCTGCTTTGCGGAAACTGCCAAAATGTTTGGCCTGGAAGTCAGCCTGAAGAAAACTGAGGTCCTCCATCAGCCAGCTCCCCACCATGATTACCAGCCCCCCCACATCTCCATCGGGCACACAAAACTCAAAACGGTCAACCAGTTTACCTATCTCGGCTGCACCATTTCATCAGATGCAAGGATCGACAATGAGATAGACAACAGACCCGCCAAGGCAAATAGCGCCTTTGGAAGACTACACAAAAGAGTCTGGAAAAACAACCAACTGAAAAACCTCACAAAGATAAGCGTATACAGAGCCGTTGTCATACCCACACTCCTGTTCGGCTCCGAATCATGGGTCCTCTACCGGCACCACCTACGGCTCCTAGAACGCTTCCACCAGCGTTGTCTCCGCTCCATCCTCAACATCCATTGGAGCGCTTACATCCCTAACGTCGAAGTACTCGAGATGGCAGAGGTCGACAGCATCGAGTCCACGCTGCTGAAGATCCAGCTGCGCTGGATGGGTCACGTCTCCAGAATGGAGGACCATCGCCTTCCCAAGATCGTGTTATATGGCGAGCTCTCCACTGGCCACCGTGACAGAGGTGCACCAAAGAAAAGGTACAAGGACTGCCTAAAGAAATCTCTTGGTGCCTGCCACATTGACCACCGCCAGTGGGCTGATATCGCCTCAAACCGTGGATCTTGGCGCCTCACAGTTTGGCGGGCAGCAACCTCCTTTGAAGAAGACCGCAGAGCCTACCTCACTGACAAAAGGCAAAGGAGGAAAAACCCAACACCCAACCCCAACCCACCAATTTTCCCTTGCAACCGCTGCAATCGTGTCTGCCTGTCCCGCATCGGACTTGTCAGCCACAAACGAGCCTGCAGCTGACGTGGACTTTTTACCCCCTCCATAAATCTTCGTCCGCGAAGCCAAGCAAAAGAAAGAACAAACAAATACAAACACTTCAAAACACAGTATTAAAGATCTGATTTAAAATGGAAGAGCTTGGCTCAAGCCGGTCAGCACAGGCCCCAGTACCTTTGTAAAGTCGATGGAAACTGCTTCACTGAAGGACTTCACAAGTAGGTGTTAATTGGGCATGCTGAGGAGTAATGGATTATTGTTTTGGAAAGCAATAGATGAACGGACTCAGTGCCACATTCTGTCTGAATGTAGATTGCAGTTCTAAGAAGGTCATGTGGTTTTGCAATCAGAGAAAGTCAAACAGTTTTTCTCTAAGAGAGAGAAACAAAGAGAGAGACGACTGGTTTTCTGCAGTGGCTTTTGGAAGTTTGTTTGAAATCCCATTTTAAAGACTGGTTGTGAGTTCTTAGTTCAGCCTGTTCAAAATCCTCATGGTCCATACAAGATGAGATGTCTGGCTGTCTAATTTTTCACCTGATATAAGGGAAACAGAAAAGGAACTCTTTGGTGACCTGAAAGAAAGAGGCTATCATCTGGAAAACTCTGATGGGGCAAGATACTGAAGTGGCTGATTGGAAGGAATCAGTTGTGTGTATCCAACGAGCAACAAATTTATCTCTGAAAACCAACAAGAACCTTCCTGAGGAGTAACCATTTACCTTTCAAGCGCCAAAGCCTGGTGGAGATTCATAAATGTTAAATTCTGTGGACAGTATAAGAATTGTCTGCAACCAGTGAACTTGGAGGAGTGAGAAGTGAGATTGGACTGCGAATCAAAGCACTTTTCTGAATTTATACACACATTACATACACGTGTGCTAAGAATTAGCAGGGGATTAAGTTAATAGTAGTAAGTTAAAGTTTGATCTTGCTTTTATGTTTAAAGAAAATTAAAAGTAACTTTTGTTTAAGTAACCATTTATCTTGGTGAATTTCTATTGCTGCTGGGTTTTGGGATCCTCTGGGCCTGTCACATAACCATCATGTAATGAATGAAAATTTCTTCAAGTGAAACCCTTATCAAATTGTATAATGATTTATTAATTACATGTATGGAAAATCTTTTAAATAAAATATTCCAAAAAACTATCGATTCACTTGGGATGCCAGAAATTTTCCACTTCCTGAATCAGCGAATCCGTCGTGTTTGTACATTTGTTGTATTCTGCCCAATGTCATCTGTGTCAAATGGACTGTCAGCAATAATTTCTTGGTAATTCAGTGAAACCAGTCAGAGATGTGTGCCAGTTCTTGAATCAAAATTAGTTTTTCCCCCATTGAAGCAGAAGTCACTTGAAATGCTTCGCTTTGAAATGTAGATGTGATATCAGGAATCTCTGACTGACTTGCATTGCTTTTGAAATAACTTTTGAGTATAAGCACATGAGCTATGTTAAGCAGGATTTATTTCTCCTTATTTTATGACTTAACTTGCTTTAATATCTCAAAATTCTATCTTATTTTCCAGGAAACTGAGTGTAAAGGCAATCACTAATCCTAATCTGTTGGATAGTGTGGGCAATCCAGCAGCAAATGGCCTGTATGATCTGGCATTGGGTCCAGCTGATTCCAAAGAAATATGCGGTACCTGTGCTCAGGATTTTACCAATTGCCCAGGACATGTTGGCCATATAGATCTCCCACTGACTGTTTACAATCCCTTATTTTTTGATGTAAGTATTGCAAGATCGTACATTAAGAATTGATTGTGAATGAATATGTGGAGATGACGGAAATAACAACTGATAGACTGAAAATACTCAGGTGTCAGGGCAACATCTGGGACAGAGAAAATGTGGCAACTGGAAATGTGGAAGACAAGTACAAAAATGCTGGAAGTTGTCAGAGGGGAGTTTCATTAGAGAATGAATCAAGGGATGAGAAATTTCAACATGATTTGTGAAACCGGATGGACGACTTGCTTTCCCCAGAGGATAAAGGACCTGGGGAAATTTTACACAACTGCTTAAAATTAAAATGGAGCACATCAGAGAGAAACAAAGAGATGGAGATTTTCCGTATAAGCTGATTGGCAAAAGATAAACGGGAGACATGAATGTTAATGTGAGGCAGTGGTCTGGAATACACAATTTGTAAAGAGATTGGAAGCAGATTGTACACTGATTTTCAAAAGATGGTTGGATGTACAACTTAGAAAAAAATACTTTGCTGAGATGCATGGATAGTGGAATTCAAAAAGACTTTATAAGCCAAGCAGTATCTAGTTCCACCGTATTTTTGATTAGCCAGCATTTTTAGTAAGTTTAAAGGATGTGGAGATTGCTGGGAATGCCAGTATTCCTCATCCTTTGTTGCTTCTGAATAGTAGCAATCCATTTTGTGAAAATACTCCCACGGTGCTGTTGGATAGTAGTTCCATGATTCTAATTGTTAAATTTCCAAATCTGGATGGTCTGTGACTTGGGGAAAGCTGGTAGATATTGGGGTTCCCTTGCAGCTGCTGCCTTTACAGTGTTTGAGATGGAACATTTAGAAAAAAAAGCAACTGAAGGTGCCTCATTAATAAACGGAGTGCATTTTTTCGAAGTTGCCCAGTTGCAGTGTGAGATAGTGAAAGGAATGAATGTTTTAAGTTTAAGTTTATTTAACATCTGATTGTACAGGTATAACCCAACAAAACAATGTTCTCTGGTCCTTCATGTAAAATACAGACAAATGATACATGTGCACAGTATAAATTGGATAAATACATGGATGAGAGAGGTCTGAAGGGTTATGGAATGGGAGAAGGACAATGGATCTAGCAGAATAATGGTTAGCACAGACTAGAAGGACTGAATAGCCTGTTTTCTGTGCTGTTGCGTTCTATGGTTCCATAGTTCTAAATAGGTAACATATACAAAAGTTTAAAATTAGCGGCTCCTAATGGTTAGTTTGCCAATCCATGCAACACAATCTCTTTTCAATATTTTTATTGAAGTTGAAGTTTCACATTGAAAACTACATGTTAAAATGTTTAAAAAAAACACACATTACATTTAGATCATACCAGTTCATCCAAGGTACCCCACATTCTCAATTAAACAAATTATATTACAGTAATATTTTATTATTAAGAAATGCTTTTATCCCACTACCAAAAATGAAGCTGTTTGGCAAGGAGAGGAAAAGAGAATTCCTGATCCAAGTAATAAATTGCCTTATTAGTCAACACTTCTACATTCATATTAAATCAGAGATTCTGAAACTAATTCATACAAGGTCCCCACAGAGTTTGAAAATTTAAATTCAAATCAGAAATTGAGCACCTAATCTGCTCTAACTTTAAACATGACATCACATCCTGTCGCCAGTGAGCACGAGAAGGCAGAGTAATGTCCTTCCATCTGAGCAACACTGCCCGCCAAGGCATAGAGAAGTAAAAGCTGATACGTGCAAATCAGATGTCATTAGAGTTCTACCACTCTCTCCAACAATACCAAACAAGGAAGTTAAAGATATAGACTTAAAATTAACTTTAAAAAGTTCAGAAATTCCAGAAGTTATAGGGGTCATTTATAGCCCCTTTCACACTTGCATCCCACTAAATTGGCTGTTCAGTGTCCTGGGATAGTACTGGGGGTTTGGCTTTTCACACTTGACCACTCCAAACTGGGACACTGAACGTTTCACATTTGCAAGGAGCCATCCCAGGGTTAGGACTGAAGAAACCAGTGACCTCATGACGCATTGGGTGATGGTGGACCTGCGCTAAATCCTGTTCAATGTATTATGATCTTATATTTGAACAAAATTAATCATGCCTGATTATAACATAATTAAGCTTGATGGTACAGCACAGTATGCCTGTCAGCCCCTGTTGTTGTTGTTCCGATCTACACAAACCTTTATAAGGGATTGTGGGAAAGTGCAAGCAATGAATAGCTATAGTGGACAATTTTTAAATGGATTGGGAAAGTTGGTAGTGCTATCACGTACAATTTAAACAGTGTGGGAATGCTGGTAGCACTATTGTGTACAATTTATAAGTACCATGGGGAAAAAGCAATGACAGACCTGCCCTCCCATAATTCCATGCAGCAGAGAAAGGGTTGTATGCTCAGCTACATCCATGGAGCATTCATGGAGGAGTTTCTCTGCTGTTTAAAAATTGTCCGCTATTGCTATTTATTTCCTCTCTATCTCTCTCCCGCTGCAAATTTCCCATGACAAAGTTTATACCTTAATTTTAATCTTCCTTCATATTCCTGCCCTCATGTAAAAACTTGGGTCATTTCAATCCCACAGTTTCACAGTTGCCTGATCTCATCGCCGGCACCTGGAGATGCCGGGGATTGTACTAGGGGTTGAGGCCATCAATCCCTGGCATGAGACGACATCATCTGATGCCGGCGTTGACTTTGCTTTCACACTAGTCATTTTAAAGGCAGATTGGCAGTTAATTCCTGGGATCACTTGCAAGTGATCAGATGCTATATATGACTAGTATCTCATGACTCACTATCTTACTTTATAACTTTACTCCAATGTAATTAATTGTGTCTTTTCCATGTTACTTTTTTTTTTAAACCATCATTTTTCTTTTAATACTAGTCATATATAGCATCTGATAACTTGATTAGGTAAGGGGTATGAGTTTTTCTCCTCTACTATTTCCTTATTTTTTTAATTTCATAAGAGTTTTTTCTCCATAAAATGGTATATACTATTTTCAAAATGTTTATGGATATGATTTACAATTTATGTATGTTAGTGATATACGGAATATCTTAGTCAGTTTATTTAACTGCATATTATCTTATTGAATTGTACACTTTTTGTTTGTATTAGTTCTTCATTAAAATCAATTTAAAAAAAAAATTAAAATGAAAGATAAGTTTGAAATATTTCATTGCAGTATTTCTCAAGGCTCTGGCATGTCCAAAACACATGAATTAATGAAGTACCTCCATTGATGCATCTATCACAATGAGGAGATGTATCCGCATAAAAACGAGATAATTTGACCTTGGACTTGTGAGCTCTATAGACTAAATTGTAGGAGAAAGTGATGGGCACATAAAGATGAAGCATTCCAAGTTTCTTCAGAGATTAAAAGCTGTAAGTCCTGTTCTCAGGCTTTTAAAATTTTATCTCAAGGAGCCTCAATTATTCCCAACAACATTAAAATTTACAACTATTAAATTCTTACAAGTGCTCATAGAGAATGTATCTAATTGATATTGCAAAAAATCTCTAATCTGTAAATAACAAAAAAAATGAGTATTTGGTAATCTATATTTAACTTTGTTCAAAAGAAACAAGACTTCCTTTGATAAATAAATCTTTAAAACATTTAATGCCAAATCGATACCATTCTTTTAAGGCTACATCAATCATGGAAGATTTAAAGAAAGAATTAGAGAACATAGGACTGGAAGGAGAAAATCTCAATAAACCAAAATGTTTTCTAAATTGTATCTAGGTCCTCAAAGTATGTTTAACCACTGGGTTATTTGGTGGGGGTGGGGGTCACGTGATGACAGTGTCATGTTGGTGAAACCCAGCTCTCCCAAACAAAGTTTTTTTTAAAAAGTGTAAAAAAAAAAGAAAGATGGAGAACATGGAAGGAAAAAAGTAATATTTGAAACAACCAGGGAGTCCCCCAGGGTGTCCCCCAGGGTGTCCCCCAGGGTGTCCCCCAGGGTGTCCCCCAGGGTGTCCCCCAGGGTGTCCCCCAGGGTGTCCCCCAGGGTGTCCCCCAGGGTGTCCCCCAGGGTGTCCCCCAGGGTGTCCCCCAGGGTGTCCCCCAGGGTGTCCCCCAGGGTGTCCCCCAGGGTGTCCCCCAGGGTGTCCCCCAGGGTGTCCCCCAGGGTGTCCCCCAGGGTGTGCAACTGATAAGGGGTGATCTGTCCTTTTTAAGTAAATAAAATTATAATAACATGGATTTGGGAGAGTAGGGAGGGAGGGGCTGATAGCTGCAATTCATGTGTGCATTTTGTGGCACAGGCCACTACCCAAAACAAGGAGGGGAGTAATTTTTTTTTTATATATTACTAACATTAGCAGGGTGCTTTTTATTTTTTTTTTTAAAAAACAGGATTTCTTTTCTCTTTTTTGTGTTTCATCTGGAATAGTTAATAAATAATATCCTTGAATATAGTATGTAGTAGAATTAGGAATTGGCAGAGATGAGGTATGGGTGAGATATGGTATTATTACTAAAACATTCAATGGGTGAAATGTTACATTTTTCAACTATTAACATTAATGGGATTTAAAAACCCGATGAAAAAGAAAAAAATACTGGCACACATAGTAGAAATAGCTTTTTTTTTTACAAGAGACACATTCGATTGAAACTGAGCATCAAAACCTGAAAAGAGATTGGGTAGGATTATTTTGCAGTGTCTTCATTTCATTCTAAAGCAAAAGGAGTAGCAATTCTGATTAATAAAAATCTTCCAGTTAAGGTACAAAATATTATTGCTCATCCAGTAGGCAGATATATAATGGTACATTGAAAATTTTTTTCTGAATTTTGGATCTTTTTGAATATATATGCACCAAATTTAGATGATGAGAAATTTAAACAGGAAAGATTTTTGAATTTAGCAAATGCTAACGAAAATGTGTTAATAGGAGGAGACTTTAATTTTTGTCTTGATCTATTGCTGGATAGATCTGGTAGAAATGTTACTAGAAGTAAAGCAGCTAAAGTTACATTTTCATTGATGAAGGATTTGAGATTAGTAGATTCATGGAGGAGAATTGAGTGAGAAAGAGACTATTCTTTTTATTCTAATAGGCATGAGTTATTTAAGAGGTCAAATAATAAGATATACATCTAAGATAAAGAAATATTTTATGAAATTAGAACAACTTGAAAAGGAAATAACTGATTTAGAAAAGGATTTGCATTGACAAATAAGTGAGGACAAACCATATAACCACTTACAGCACAGAAACAGGCCAGAGTGGTCCTACTAGTCAGTGCTGAACATCTCCCCTGGTCCCACTGACCTGCATTTGGCCTATAACCCTCCACACCTCTCCTGTTCATATACCTATCCAACCTTTCATATATAACATACATTACAGCACGGAAACAGGCCATTAGGCCCTTCTAGTCCACACCGAACCAAACACTCCTCTTTAGTCCCACCCACCTGCACAATGACCATAACCCTCCACCTTCTCATCCATATACCTGTCCAACTTTTTCTTAAATAATAAAATTGACTCTGCCGCCACTATTTCTCCCGGAAGCTCATTCCACACCGCTACCACTCTCTGAGTAAAGAAGTTCCCCCTCATGTTACCTCTAAACCTCTGCCCCTTAACTCATGTCCTCTTGTTTCAATCTCTCCTACTCTTAACGGAAATAGTCTATCCACATCCACTCTGTCTATCCCTTTCATAATCTTAAATACCTCTATCAAATCCCCTCTCAACCTTCTACGCTCCAAAGAATAAAGACCTAATCTGCCCAATCTCTCCCTGTACTCTAGATGCTTAAACCCAGGTAACATTCCAGTAAATCTTCTCTGCACTCTCTCCACTCTGTTTATATCCTTCCTATAATTAGGCAACCAGAACTGCACACAGAACTCTAAATTAGGCCGCACCAACGCCTTATACAATCTCAACATCACCTCCCAACTCCTATATTCCATGCAATGATTGATAAAGGCCAGCATACTAAAAGCCTTCTTCACCACCCTATTCACATGAGTTTCTACCTTCAGGGAACGATGTACAGTTACTCCTAAATCTTTCTGCTCTTCTGTATTCATCAATGCTCTCCCATTTACTACGCACGTCCTGTTCTGATTCTTCTTACCAAAATGAAGCACCTCACACTTATCAGCATTAAATTCCATCTGCCATTTTTCAGCCTACTTTTCTAAGTAGCCCAAATCCCTCTGCAATCCTTGAAAACCTTCTTCATTATCCACTATTCCACCTATCTTAGTATCGTCTGCATATTTACTAATCCAATTCACCACCCCGTCATAGAGATCATTAATGTATATAACAAACAACAATGGGCCCAATACAGATCCCTGAGGCACACCACTGGTCACCAGCCTCCAACCTGACAGGCAATTATCCACTACCACTCTCTGGCCTCTCTCCTTCAGCCAATGTTCAATCCATTTGACTATCTCAAAATTTATACCTAAAGACTGCACCTTCCTAACTAACCTTCCATGTGGTACCTTATCGAAGGCCTTACTGAAGTCCATATAGACAACATCCACCGCGCTACCCTCATCCACATTCCTAGTCACCTCTTCAAAAAATTCAATCAGATTGGTCAAACAGGACCTTCCGCCCACAAATCCGTGTTGAGTGCTCCTGATCAGACCCTGTCTATCCAGATATTTATAAGTACTATCTCTAAGAACTTTCTCCATTAATTTACCTACCACAGACGTCAAATTTACAGGCCGATAATTGCCAGGCTTCCTCCTTGAACCCTTTTTAAATAACGGAACCACATGCGCAATACGCCAATCCTCCAGCACTATCCCCATCTCTAATGACATTTGGAAAATTACCATCAGAGCCTCTGCTATTTCCTCCTTTACTTCTCTCAGTGTCCTGGGGAAGGTCCCATCTGGTCCCGGAGACTTATCCATCTTTATATTCCTTAAAAGCCCTAACACTACATCTTTCGTAATCACTATATTCTCCATATTTACCCAATTTGCTTTTTTTTTTTTAATCTCACATATCCCAATATCCTTCTCCTTGGTGAATACCGAAGAAAATAAACTGTTCAATATCTCCCCCATTTCTCTAGGCTCCACACACAGTTTTCCGCTCTGATTCTCTAAGGGACCAATTTTATCTCTTGCTTTCCTTTTACCATTAACATATTTGTAGAACTTTTTTGGATTAATTTTCACCCTGCTTGCTATAGTCTCCTCGTACCTTCTTTTAGCTTTCCTAATTCCTCTCTTAAGATTCCTCTTACATTCAATGTATTTTTCAAACATCTCCTTAATTCCATGCTTCTTATACCTAATGTACGCCTCCCTTTTTATTCGAACCAAGTTTCCAATATTCCTTGAAAACCACGGCTCTCTCAAACCTTTTGCCCCTCCTTTTAACCCAACAGGAACATAAAGCTTTTGCACTCTCAAAATCTGATCTTTAAAAGACTTCCATCTCTCTACTACATCCTGCCTATAAAACAAATTGTCTCAATGCACACCCTGCAAGTCCTTTCGCATCTCCTCAAATCTAGCTTTTCCCCCAATCAAAAACCTCAACCCTTGGCCCTGACTTATCTCTTTCCATAATGACATTGAAGCTGATGGCATTATGATCACTGGACCCGAAGTGCTCGCCAACACTAACCTCCGTCACTTGACCCATCCCATTTGCCAACAGTAGATCTAACACTGCTCCTTCTCTGGTCGGCACCTCTACATATTGTTGTAAAAAACTATCTTGCACACATTTCACAAACTCTAACCCATCCAGCCCTTTCACAGAAAGTGTTTCCCAATCTATATGTGGAAAATTAAAATCTCCCATAATTACAACCCTGTGCTTATCACAAATATCCACTATCTCCCTACAGATTTGCTCCTCTAGGTCTCGGTCCCCTCCGGGTGGTCTATAATACACCCCTACAAGTGTAATCTCTCCTTTCCCACTTCTCAGTTCCACCCAAATAGCCTCCGTGGACGAGCCCTCTAATCTATCCTGCCTAAGCACCGCTGTAATATTCTCCCTGACAAGCAATGCAACACCACCTCCTCTTGCCCCTCTGACTATCACACCTAAAGAAACGAAACCCAGGGATATTCAGCTGCCAATCACATCCCTCCTGCAACCATGTCTCACTAATCGCTACCACATCATACTTCCAAGTATCAATCCTCACCTTCAGCTCATCCACCTTTTTTACAATATTCCTGGCATTAAAATATATGAATTTCAGAGATTTCCCAATTCTTAATCCCTGTTTTCCCTCATCTTTAATAACAACATTATTTCCTTTTCCTGCCAATTGCCCTTCATCTTCTTCCAGAGCATTTCCCTTCTCTAACACCTGCCCATCCATATTCAGATACTTATTACAAACTTTCTTTGTTTGCATTCTAACCTTCTCCTTACTGCTCTGTACTATTTTGCTCCCTCCCCCAAACATTCTAGTTTAAAGGATCCTGAGTAGCCCTAGCAAATACCCCTGCCAGGATTCTGGTCCCCCTGGGATTTAAGTGTAACCTGTCCTTACTGTACAGGTCACATCTTCCCCAAAAAAGGTCCCAGTGATCCAGAAACTTGAAACCCTGCCCCTTACTCCACCCCTTCAGCCACGTGTTAATCCTCCACCTCATTCTATTTCTATTCTCACTGTCACGTGGCACAGAGAGTAATCCAGAGATTAACTCCCTACCTAACTGCCTGTACTCACTTTTTAGGACCTCCTATGTCATTGGTACCTACATGTACCATGACCTCTGGCTCCTGTCCCTCCCACTTTAGGATATCCGGGACACAAGCAGCAACATCCCGGACCCTGGCACCAGGGAGGCAAACCACCATCCTGTTCTCCTTGCTGCATCCACAGAATCCCCTATCTGTCCTCTTAACTATGGAGTCTCCTACCACTATTGCCCTCCTCTTCCTTTCCCTACCTTTCTGAGCTACAGGGGCTGACCCCAACTTTGATGTCCTCCTCAACAGTACTCAAAGAGGCATACATATTGCTGAGGGTTACAGTCATAGGGCTCCTCTCTGGCACCTTACGTTTTTCTGTCCCTCTCCTAACTGTTACCCACCTTTCCTCCTCCTGTGGTCCTGGCGTGACCACCTGGCTGTAACTCCTGTCTATGACTTCCTTTGTTTCCCTAACCAGCCTGAGGTCATCAAGCTGCAGCTCTAGTTCCCTAACACAATCCCTAAGAATCTGCAGCTCGACACACCTAGTGCAGATATGGACATCCGGGAGTCTGGAAGACTCCAGGACCTCCCACATCTGGCACTCCCAACAACACACAGCCCTAACACTCATCCTTTACCCCAATGAAGTAGTAATAAAGACTATCTTACCTTAATGTGCAGTGACTCGTCCTCAACCTTCGCTGCCGCTCCCAAAAACCTTTCCTTTACTTTAATACACTACCCAATGTGGCCACTAGCACTGTCCAATCCTAACCAGTTTCCTTTAATTACTCCCACCTGCACTCTCTATTCAATTACTGTCTCTGCACTGAACAGCAATCCCCACCTAAATTATTAACTCTTAATTAAGACTAAATGACCACTCTACTCCTTGAATATTAACATTGATCTCACTTCTCCCACCACTGCCGGAAATTCATTCCATTACCCCTACCACACACTGTGTGAAGAAATTCCCCCTTATTTTTCCCTTAAACGTTTGCCCTTTTACTCTCAATCCATGCCCTCTCATGTGAATCTCCTCGCTCTCAGTGGAAAAGGATTATCCACATTGACTCTACCTGTCCCTTTATAATTTTGAATGCCTCCCCTCAACCTTCTATACTCCAGGGAATAAAGTCCCAGCCTGCTCAATCTTTCCCTGTATCTCAAACCCTGAAACCCCAGCAACATTCTCATAAACCTCCTCTGCACTCTCTCTACACTGTTTATATCCTGAAATATTCCTGATACAATTTCAACACAACATCATAACTCCTGTATTCTATACTCTGATTTATTAAAGCCAACATACTAAATGCCTTCAATTCAACTTTCAGGGAATTATGTACCATGACACCTACTGGCTTTGCTACTGAGGGTTCCATTAATAGAAAGGACTGCAGATAGGAAAGGAAGTATTGAAACAGACTATTTCTCGTCTCATCTATCATGGCCACATGCCGTGCTATTTTTCGCACTGTGTAGAACCGATGACGCAATGCCTCTTCACTGTACACTCCACGGGACAGACATTCTTGAGGAAAAGCTTCAGCTAAGGCCTGGGTGAACTTATCATCTCTGCAACTACTTGTAATAGCTTCTACAGCATTCTGCAGAGGTTCTGTTGGGCTATCGCCAGAGACTGTTTTTAATGTGTATTGCAGAGCTTCTATAGACAGCCAAAGTTGATGTGCCTTTCTAGCCTCCTCTTCTGCAACAGTGTGACCTGTAACACAATATTTACTCAACTTAAAGTTGGATAATTAACACTCAAGATTAAAAAAACAAATTCAACGACACAGTCTGAATGATCGTATTTTCTACAGTAACAACAAAAGGTTTGGAAATAGGTTTATACAAGAATGCTATCTGCCCCTTTCTATTCAAACTGAATGGTGGAGATTCCATATCAGTGTGGGATGAGAAATATAAATCAGCCCAAGAAATTATGCTTGTGATTCCTGGAGTTTACTATCCATTGCTCATCTGCTGTAAACCTTTACAAATCCTCAGATTCATCTTAAATTTCTCTTAACTATTGCGGCCTATTGTCAAACTTCATCCCCAGTAAGCAAACCATCCTGAGTATTCTCTTCCCAGGCCAAGATCTTCACGATTGAATGATTTTAATCCTGAATGGCCAGCTATGAAATCTTCCCCTCTTATTCTGGGCTCTATTAGAATTTTTTGTGTATCTAACTAAGCTATTTATTGTAAAGGTTTATAAAAGCAGGAAATCTGGAAAATCTCCTAATTTGAAACTGTTGCCTTTACTCAAAAGGTCAGGAGGACTTGCCAAGAGAAACTAAATTAAGCATTTCTTTTCATCTCAGTTCCTTGATCAGATCAACCTTTTAAGATCAGGATAATACAAAACCTACTCACTGCTACCATCAACATAATTGAAGCTTTTAAAAGAGAGAGAATAATTCAAGAGATGTGGTTTCCCACTCCACTGCTTGTTTGTGAAATGCTGGAAATTATTGGTTTCCTAAAACGGATCCATAACTTCACTAAAATTCCAAAACAGTTGAAGATGAAAATGTATCAATCCATTAATTGTTTATATTTGTTATCCATGTAGACTAGGATCCAAGGTGGATCGCATCAAAACCCTCAACTTCCCACCACCAACCTCAACTTCACACCACCAACCTCAACTTCGCGCCACCATCCTCAACTTCGCGCCACCAACCTCAACCTTGCGCCACCAACCTCAACCTCGCGCCACCAACCTCAACCTCGCGCCACCAACCTCAACCTCGCGCCACCAACCTCAACCTCGCGCCACCAACCTCAACCTCGCGCCACCAACCTCAACCTCGCGCCACCAACCTCAACCTCAACTTCGCGCCATCAAGCTCAACTTCGCGCCACCAACCTCAACTTCCCACCACCAAGCTCAACTTCCCGCCACCAAGCTGAACTTCGCACCACCAACCTCAATTTTGCACCACCAACCTCAACTTCGCACCGCCAACCTCAACTTCGCACCGCCAACCTCAAATTCCCACCGCCAACCTCAACTTCCCACCGCCACCCTCAACTTCCCACCACCATCACCCTCAACTTCCCACAACCATATTCATTTATATTTTTCATCTCTCTAACCACATTAGCAAGTGTGTCTATATTTTTTATTACCACAAGGCAATAACTTTTTTTTGAAACTGGATTTGTTCTTCTGTCCAATATAACATATTTTAAAACAAAATTCCTACCAGGATTTGGGTAACGTTGCCCATGCCTACATGTTCCAAAGCACTCGAAACGAGGTATGGAATTGGAACTGTATACTATGAAGGAATGCAACTTCACGCTAAATCGTTCCTCATCCTTCTTGGTGATTAACAGTGGTTAAGGTGCTGTTGAATTAATCATAGCAACACAAGAAATATATAACCATATAACCACACAGAAACAGGCCAGTTTGGCCCGACTAGTCCGTGCCAAACATCTTCTTTCACCTAGTCCCACTGACCCACATTTGGCCCATAACCCTCCAAACCTCTCCCGCTCATATACCTATCCAACCTTTCCTTGAATATTAACATCAATCTCGCTTCTACCACCACTGCTAGATGTTCATTCCATTACCCCCACCACCCTCTGCGTGAAGAAATTCCCCCTTGTGTTTCCCTTAAACTTTTCCCCTTTTGCTCTCAATTCATGCCCTCTTGTTTGAATCTCCCCCACTCTCAGTGGAAAAGGCCTATCCACATTGACTCTATCTGTCCCCCTTATAATTTTGAATGCCTCTATCAAATCACCCCTCAACCTTCTACGCTCCAGGAAAAAAAGTTCCAGCATGCTCAACCTTTCCCTGCAACTCAAACCTTGAAAGCCCAGCAACATTCTCGTAAACTTCCTCGGCACTAAATTCTTCCTGTAATTCGGCGACCAAAACTGCAGACTATATTCCAAATTTGGACCCAACAATGCCTTATACAATTTCAACATAACGTCACAACTCCTGTATTGTATACTCTGATTTATGAAGGCTAACATAATAAATGCCTTCTTCACCACCCTATCCACATGTGATTCAACTTTCAGAGAATTATATACCATGACTCCTAAATCCCTTTGTTCCACTGCACTCCTCAATTGTTTACCATTTAACATATATGTCCTATTTTGATTAGTCCTACCAAAATGTAGCTCCTCACATTTAAAAGTATTAAACTCCATCTGCCATCTTTCAGCCCACCCTTCTAACTGTCCTATATCACCCTGTAAAATTTGATAATCTTCCTCACTTGTCCACACTGCCAACCATTGTATCATCTTCAAATTTACTAATCCAATTTGCCACCCTATCATCTAGATCATTAATATATATGACAAACAATGGACCCAGTACCAATCCCTGAGGTACTCCACTCCAATTCACCAGCCTCCAATTCAACACACATTTTTCCACCACTACTCTCTGGCATCTCCCATCCAACCACTGTTGAATCCATTTCACTACTTCATCATTAATACCTAATGCTTCCACCTTTCTTACTAACCTCTTACGGGGTACCTTATCAAAAGCCTTACTAAAGTCCAAGTAGTCAACACCCACCGCCTTCCCCTCATCAACCTTTTTAGTAACCTCCTTGAAAAACTCTTAAGATTTGTTAACATTTTAAATATTTCTGTCAATGGCCCCACTATTTGTTCACTAACCTCCCTCAGGGTCCTAGGCAATATTTTGTCAGGACCTGGAGATTTATCCACCTTGACTGCTCATACCTTAGCGACGATTCTCCAGCGTTGTCCACAGTTCCCAACCTGGAGTGGAGCTTGGGTTCGTCCCAGAAGGTAAAAGAGGAAGATGCCTTGGGCTTTATAGTGTCATCATTTGGAAGTGAGGTGACTTCTGATCAGGTTCCAGACGGAGAGGTCTCATGCCTCTCCTCAATCCACACTACACAATGGCAATGTCATCTGCAAACTAATAGTTGGGAGTTGGAGCAGCATTCGGAGAATAATTAACGCTTTTCTGCTGGCACTGGGTTTGGCTCTGTTTATCCTGGTGTTTATCCTGCTAAATCTGGATCCCAACCTTGGCAAGTGAAATAAGATTCAGGTTTTGTCTGTTTTTACTAGAGGGCTGACAAGCTGCCAAGACGATGTTTGTGTTTTGAGGTGAAACTTGTTGCTCTGTCATGGAGAATGGGTAGAGAGGGAATCTCATAGAGACCTATAAAATTTTGGCAGGACTGGACAGAATGGATGCAGATGGGATGTTTCCAAGGATGGGAAAATCCAGAACCCGGGGCCATGGTTTGAGGATAATAGGCAAACCATTTAGGTCCGAGATGAGGAGGAATTTCTTGACCCAGAGGGTGGTGAATCTGTGGAATTAATTGCCACAGAGGGCAGTGGAGGCAGGTTCATTAAATCTATTTAAGAGGGAATTAGATCTATTTCTTCAGTATAAGGGTATTAAAGGTTACAGAGAGAAGGCGGGGACGGGGTACTGAACTTTAAGATCAGCCATGATCTCGTTGAATGGCGGAGCAAGCTCGAAGGGTCGAATGACCTACTCCTGCTCCTATCTTCTATGTTTCTATGTTGATCTTTTTCAATATAGCCAACACTACCTCGTCATTGATTCTTATCCATGAGCTTCCTAAAATAGATCTTCACTTTATCTGGCTCATTTAAAATTTCACCTATCTCCTCTGGCTTCTCATGGAGCCTATCCCCCTCCTCTTCAAGGGGTCCAATTTTATCCCTCACTATTCTTTTACTTTTAATGTACTTATAGAACCCCTTTGGATTTATTTTTACTTTGTCTGCCATATCATATCTCCTTATATCTTTTCTAATTTCTTTATTAAGTTTTTTTTTACACACTCCTTATATTCCTCAACCAGCTCATCGTTCCCTGCTGTTTATACCTGTTGTACACATCCCTCTTCCTCCAAACCAAGTTCCCTTCAGTTTCTAACCTTTCCTTTAATCCTCACGGGCACATATCTACTCTGCCCTCTCAGAACTTCTCCTTTGAATATCCTCCATTTATCTGCTGCATTCTTCCCTGAAAATATCTTATCACTCCAAATCTTTTCTCATCCCCTTGAAATTTGCTTTCTTCCAATCAAGAATCTCAACCTTTGACCCACCTTTATTCTTTTCTATTACTAGCCTAAAACTAATAGTATTGTGATCACTAGAAGATCCAATTCTGTTCCCTCTGGAGTCAGTTCTTCTCCGTATTGATTAAGAAAACTTTCCTGAACATACTTAACAAACTCTACCCCATCGAGCCATCTTACTGTATGGGTGTCCCAGTTAATGTTCAGAAAGTTGAAATCTCCCACAACTGCCTCCTTATGTTTATTACACATATACACAATCTCCTTACAAACTTGCTCCTCTAATTCCCTGAGCCCATTTGGTGGTCTATGATACATTCCCATTAATGTACTCACACCCCTGTCATTCCTCAATTCTATCCAAATAGCTTCGCTGGATGATCCCACCAAACCATCCTGCAACAACACTGTTCTCTCTAATAAGCAATGCAACTCCCCCACCTTTTATTCCCCCCTGCTATATCATGCCCAAAACAACAGAATCCAGGAATATTTAACTGCCAAACATGCCCTTCCTGCAACCAAGTTTCACTGATAGCCACAATATCATATTTCCATGTGGCCATGCATGCCTTAAGCTCATCCTCCTTATTTATAATTCTCCTTGCATTAGAGGTTGCGGGCAGCAACCTCCTTTGAAGAAGACCGCAGAGCCCACCTCACTGACAAAAGACAAAGGAGGAAAAACCCAACACCCAACCCAAACCAACAAATTTTCCGCTGCAACCGTGTCTGCCTGTCCCGCATCGGACTTGTCAGCCACAAACGAGCCTGCAGCTGACGTGGACTTTTTACCCCCTCCATAAATCTTCGTCCGCGAAGCCAAGCCAAAGAAAAGAAGAAGAATATGCACTTGAGAGACTGTCCTCCACATGTACCCCTTTTGTTACCAACGACCTTTACCTTCATCCCTCCTTCATTTATGTTTACGTTCTGTTCCCTCTCTTCCTTCCAATCTTGGTGTTCTTCTTCCCTACTCTCCGTACTCTCATTCTGATTCCCATCCCCCCTGCTAAACTAGTTTAAACCCTCCCCAACAGCTCTAGCAAATCTAGCCGCCAGATTAACCTCCAGTTCAAGTGCAGCCCATCCTTTTGTACAGGTCTGACTTGCCCCAGAAGAGATCCCAATGATCCAGAAATCTAAACCCCTGCCCCCTGCACCAAATCCTGATCCACACATTCATCCTCCACAACTTCCTATTTTTACCCTCACTAGCGTGTGGCACAGGCTGCAATCCCAAGATCGCCATTCTTGAGGTCCTGCTTTTCAGTTTCTTCCCTAACTCTAGGTAATCCCTTTTCAGGACCTCATCCACAACTTCTGGCTACTTGCCCTCCCCCTCCAGAATGCTGTGGACTCGATCATTGATAAATAAGTTACAGTATAATGCTTTGCAAACATTTAAAATAGAAAGAGACATAATGAGAACTAAGCAAAGATATTAAGATCCTTGCATGGCAATTAAACACTGAACAAATATCTAGGGCAATTATAGCAACTAAGAAATAATCAAATCAAATCACTTATAAATTACAAGAAATAAATGAACATTTTAAAAGGTTTTATAAAAATTTATATCACTCAGAATCTCTAAAGGATGAAAATAAAATAGAAGATTTTCTATCTCAAATAAACTTATGTAAATTAAATCTAGAAGATCAAAGAGTATTGGCTGTTCCATTTACTCTGATAGATGGAAAGGGAAAATGGCAAGAGTTGCATTAAAAAAAATATTATCTTTGAAATTTGAATAAGGAGGGTTACAAATACCAAATGTTAAAAATTATTATAGGGCATTGGAACTGTGATTTCTCTCTGCCTTCTTTGAAGGGGGAGAAAAACCAGCATGGATTCAGATAAAAATTAATAAAATAGGAGAGGATAATTCAAGATAACTTTATATATAGATGATATGATAAGTTGTTGGATGAAGGCAGAGATACAACTTTGTTAAAACATTTTTTTTAAATATGGAACAAAATAAATTTTGAAATGGGAATGAGAAATTATCAGATTCTAAGAATGATATTGACTCAAAATAAACTATTCCTTTTATGATAAGTTATCAACTTTTTAATATTTAGTTCAACAAAGGAATTAAAAGAATAAAAGATTGTTTATTTTGACTCTAATTGAAAATAAATACAGAATATAAAATAATACAATATTTTCTTATTATCAATTAAAAGCATATTTAATTGATAAATTAGGACCAGTTTTGGTGTTACCTGAACATTGTCATTTGGAAAACCTAATTACAGATACGTCTATTAAAAAAGTTTATTTCAGTTTTGTATACAACTTAGCAAAAAGTAATGTATTAACGAGGAGTTCATAAGTCAAGACAAAGATTGGAGACAGATTTAAATATAAATATTTAAGAGAAAACTTGGTTAGAACTTTGTCAAGACAGTATGACCAATACAATAAATGTTCATTTTTACATCAATTATATTTTACTCCTCAGAAATTAAATGGATTAAATTTAAATTTTTCAGATAAATGTTTTAAATGTAATCAGGAAATAGGTACTTTTTTACATTCTACCTAGATGTGTCCAAAGTTAAGTCCTTTTTGGATAGAACTAAGCTTATTTTTAGAGCGAGTTACAAAAGTTAAATTTCCTCAGGATTCAAATATTTTTCTATTTGGAAATATATTTGATACAAAATTGAAATTAAATAAATATTTTTTTAAATCATAAAGATTGCCCTAGCAGTAGTGAGAAAATGCATAGCAGTAACTTGGAAGTTGGATGTTTATTTGGGGATGGATAGATGGCATGCTGAAATACATATTTGTATACCACTTGAAAAGATTACATGTAATTTACAGAATAATTTTGAAACTTTTCAAAAGATTTGGGAATCATATCTTCAAATTGGTGATAGTTTTTTAAAATCTTTAATAATATCCAAATATTTTCTTTCTTTGGGGCTGAATTATTATTTAGGTGGAGGGTTGGGGGGAGTTAAATCACTAGATATTAATCTTTATTATTTTGAATAAGACAATTTATGTATTTTTTAATGCATATGTGAAAAATGTAAATCAAATTTTCAAAAAATAATACCCACTGGGTTATCAGTTAATTTGTTTAAAGATACAGGAAGTGAGGATCCGAGAAGAGAAATAATAGAAAATTTTGTAACAGAACTAGATTCCAAAGAGACCCATATTGGACAGTCTTCGTGATTTATAGAATATAACCAAAATGTAAGATTTTGTATATTGATTGCCCAATAATAGAACCTAAAGTTTGGTAAGATTTTGTAAAAATGGACTTTGTTTAAGCAAGGATGTTTATTCTTCCATATATAAGATGAGATTAAGTCAAGGGAATAAAAAAAGACAAGAATTAAAACAGGCAAAGCCTGAAAAAGATATATAAATTTAGGTAATATATTCATTTTAATAAAGTTGATTTGACCAATGATAAAGAAAGGGGTGACCAATTTGATAATGCCCCTCTCATGTGTTTAATTAAAGAGAGAAAATTTTCTTTGAATAAGTTTTTATAATTTTTAGTTATTGCTGCACCCAAATAGGTAAATTGATTTCTTACAATTTTAAATGGAAGGTTAGTATTTATCGGTGCCAGATAATTCAAAGGAAAAAGTTCAATATTGCATCGATTTAATTTATCATCTGAAAATTGACTAAAATGAGAAATTAAGGAAAGGCAATGAAGTCTGAAGATTAGAAATAAATAGGAATAAATCATCAGCATGAAACAAAACTTTGTGGGCTGTGTCCTTCCTTAAAATACCAGTAATATAATTAGATTCTCAAAAAGCAATAGCTAAGGGTTCTAAAGCCAGATAAAAAAGCAATGGATTTAAAGGGCCTCCTTGTCTGGTTCCACGCTGAAATTTAAATGGTTTAGAATTCTTAAAATTAATAAGAACGCAGGTAGAAAGGGATAAATATAGTAATTTAATCCATTGAATTAAGTCAACCCCAAAATTAAATTTTTCTAAAGTCTTAAAAATAATTAATTTCATTCTCCCTGATCAAAGGCCTTCTCCACATCCAGAGATATCACACATTCTGAAACCTCCTTAGGACAATATATAATATTTAATAAATGGCCTAAATTGAAATTGGAATAGCAGTTAAAAAAAAAAATCCAGTCTGATCATCAGATATAATAAATGGGAAAATATTTTCAAGTCTATGAGCCAAAACTTTGGATAGAATTTTATTGTCAACATTTGGTAGAGAAATTGGCCTGTATGAAGAACAGTTGACTGGATTTTTATTCTTTTTAAGAATTAGCAAGATGGAAGCCTCATAAAAAGACTCTGGCAATTTGCCCAATTTAAAAGAATCAGAAAAACAGAATATAGGTGAGGTGTAAGTGCTGAGGAAAAAGCACTTATAAAAATTCTCCAGGAAATCCATCAGTGCCTGGTGACATCCCAAAATGTAATGAACATACAGCCTTGGCAATTTCTTCATACAAAATGGGTTGATCTAATTTCATTTGGTTATTAGTAGATAATACAGGAATATTCAATTGATCTAAAAAAAATTCATTACACTATTATCCTTAGAAGAGTTCAGAATAAAATTCCTTAAAGCTATCATTGATTTATAAATGATCAGTTGTCATAACATCATTAGCTTTACGAATTTCTTTGATTTGTCATTTGGCTACTAAAGCTTTTAATTGATTAGCTAATAGTTCAGCTGTTTTATTTCCATAAATGTAGAATTGACTTTTAGCTTTTAATAGTTGACTTTCAATTGGAAATGTTAGAAGAAGCTCATACTTAGTTTTAATTTCAGCATTCCGTTTATACAATGCAGGGGCTAGCGTCAGAGCATACCTTTGAATTGTTTCAGTTGATTAGCTAAATCTGTTTTCTCTTGATTAGCCTTTTCCCTAATGCAGTATTAGAGATAATTTGTCCCCTAATAAATGCCTTAAAAGCATCCCAAACAATAAGACTATAAGTCTCTTCCACAATTTTTTTTTCAAAATTAAGAGTAATTTGTTCTTCCAAGAACTTTAATAATTCCTTATCAGATAGTAGGGTTAAATTAAAACACCAATGTCTATTTATTTGGTGAAGACCAGAACAGGTTAATGATAGTAACACAGGAGCATGGTTGGAAAGGAGTATATTTTTGTATTCACAAGATCAAATTAATGGAATAACTTGACTGTCAATAAAAAAAAATCAATTTGCAAATACGTATGATGAACATAAGAAAAATACAAATATTCCCTGTCTTCTGGATGAAAAAAAAGTCAGACATGAAAAATACCACATTTTAATAAAAAAGGATTCAATGAATAAAGCCGATATATTTAAAGTGTCTGGCTTAGGAGAAAAATGATCTAAAACCAGGTGTAACCAACAGTTAAAGTCTTCTCCCATCACTAATGAATATTGACTCAAATCAGGCAAGAGTGGGGGAAAAAGTTCAAAACATCCAGGGTCATCCACATTCGGGGCATAAACGTTAGCAAACACCACTAATTAATTATAGAATTTCCCTGTCACAATAACAAAGTGACCATTTGTGTCTGAGACAGTATCATGTTGAACATGTTTGATCCATAAAACTCGATATCCCTCTGGATTTGGCCTAAAACGCAGCCTGTTCAATCTTCTTAAAAGACGTATAATATCACTAATACGTTTATGTGTTTCTTGAAAAAATATATTTGGGACCTTAAGTTTTAGTATAAGCAAAAATGTTATTTCATTTTTACAGAATGATTTAACCCTTTGATGTTAAAACTAAGTAACTGAATTGTGTGATGATGTGGGGTTAGACTGATAATCCCTGCTCTCCTCAAAAAAATTTGTGAAAAATACTATAAAAGTTAGAAAGTATAATGAAGAACTGTTTGAAGATATACAGAAGATATTAACAATGCCACCGAAGAAGGAGAAAGGCCTTACAAGAAACTGAACAAGAAAAGGAAGAGACACCTGCCTTGAGAAAGCATCCTGGAGCTGTCCGCAAGGTAACATCCAAGGGAGAGCAGCCAGAAGCCGGGGAGTCCTTGGACATTGCTGCACAAGGTCTCCCCCAACAATGGCCATTAACATCGGGTGAAGAAGTAACTCTGCGCAAGCGCAGAACACACAAAGAAAAACAGAGGAAATTTTTAAAAAGATTCTAGACACTCACAGTTCCAGTGACCAAGAAGAAGACCAGGAAAAGCAAAGGAAAGAAAAGACCAGAAAAAGGTGCAGAAGCTTCCTTATCTTCTGGTGAATTAAAGCAAATGTTAGACTTTTTTCGACAAGTGTTAACTGATGAAGTAAGGAAGAATGGTAATAAGGTGGAAAGATTAATGCAACAAATGGACACTAGATTTGAAATAGTGGATGGGAAAATTAAAGGGAATGAGTTTGAGATTCAAAATATTAAAGATCAAATTAAGAAAGCATAATCGGAGGCAGCTGCTAAGCATGACCAGTTAATGCAAAAATTTGATGTTTTGGAAAATTTTAGTAGATGGAACACATCAAGATTGTTGGACGTAAAGAAGAGGATGAGGGTCAGACAGTCCAGATATTTAGTTTTCTTTTTCATTGTCCTGATTGTGCATGCATATATCTCACAAAGTTCTCTGATTTTGTTGTCTGCATATGGTTGAAAATCTTTTGGGATATTGTGATAAACATTTGGTTTGCTGATGTATCTACAGGTTGCTATTTCATGGGAATATTAATATCCGATATATTTTCCATGACCAGGAGTTCAGGTGTTTTTTGAGTTCCAGGGCGGGCTGCATGAAATGCCATTTGAACTATGAAGACTTGAGTTTGGATAAGTGTCTTTTTAAAATGCCAAGACTGTCTTCTCTTGGCTGCCAAAGTGAGAGGCTACAGTCAACAAGAAATCTGCAGATGCTGGAAAGCTCAAGGAACACACCATGAAAGTGCTGGAGGAACTCTATGGGTCAGGCAGCATCCATGGGAAACAACAGTTGACATCTCCTGGTGAGGGGTATTCAACCTGCTACATCGAATGTCTCTTACTTCCCACAGATGCTGCCTGACCCCCTGGGTTCCTCCAGCATTTTCTTGTGTGTTGCTAACTTAATTACTACACTTTACTGACAGTACTTCACATTAGAACTGGATGGTGTGCAGTATTAATTCAGTTTTACAATCAATTTGTTCTTTTCTTTGCTCACTCATACTTAACGTGGTTTTGTTTTGCACTTGTGCAAGTGACCATAATAGAACGCAGGGCCGAATGAATCCCAAAACAAGACTATAACAATTAAATAACCAGGTTAAAGCACATGACAACTTTTACAGTTTATAGTCTTTTACTCCATTTGATCAATGACCCTTAACTTCTCTGTAGAAATGAATTTCTGCAGTTAATTCACAGATAGGGTGAACACCCAATTTTACCTGGGTCTAAGCATTTTTACATTCTTGAAAGTATTGAGCTTGCTTGTGCATGATGCCTGCCTTTCTAGTATAATCTTGAAATCAACTGATTTCACACTTTTTATTTATTCATTAAAAAGAGTTAACTTTAAATGTACTTAACAAATCCTCTTTTATTTTGTTTTTAATTGTGTGTAAACACATTATTTTAGTGGAGTGGTCGGAAAAATAGTTCCAATATCACATCTCGAGTGAGTGAGTAAATTTGAAATTACTTTTCTTTTTGTCTAAGCCAATATATTTCCTCGCAGAAACTCTACCTAACGATAAGAGGCTCCTGCCTGAATTGCCATATGTTGACGTGTCCTCGTGCAACAATGTACCTGTTATTTAATCAGCTACAAATTGCAGATAGTGGAGCTGTTGAAGATGTTTATGAATTGGAGAGAGTATTGCATGAGGTAAGTACTTGCTACTGATTTTGAAGCATTCTTAATTCTAATAGAACTTGTAAGATTTTCCTAGAAGATATAGAAGTGTTGTCCTGTACAATATTTATTCCTGATCCTAGTTGATTTTTTTTGTCACGAATTCTGTTGCTATTTATGGGACTTATTGCTCTGGACGTTGACCATAATATTTACCTCCAAATCAGTGTCAGACAGGAGTTCAATGAGTTTAAGAAACCAGCACTGGAACCAGTGAGTTTAAAAACAAAACCCCGTGCAGTAAGAGAGGCTCAGTGAATTTACTGCTGTATTTCCTTCATTACCTTAAGCGTCCTTCATTTGCAGTAAAGCTGTTTGGACTTACCTACAGTGGTAAAAGATTCCATACAAAAGCTAAGCCTTCACTCAACTTTTGATCCACACTGTACATTTGTTAAGTATTTAGTCAATGGGGCAGCATTGTATCCTAATATAACAAACCCCTGTCACTACCTACTGTGGTTTGCATCAGCTTTTGGAAAAAAAATGTCAACAGAGACAAGAGACTCTGACAAATACAGCGCAATCTTCAAAATTTCTTAATTCATGATTTTTTTAATTTATTTTTTTATTTTTCACACTATAAACCATATTGACCAAGATACATACAGACATTTTTCTTCTTAAATATATACAGTGTCGTTTTCTCCCCCTTTTTCCCCCCTCCCTTCCCTTCCTCCCTCACTCCCTTCCCCATTTATTTAAAGTTCAATCTATAAGATACATTAAACCCGTTAAACAATGTTGTCACTTAATAAAAAATAAACAAGAAATTTTACTGAGTCAGTTCTTTTCGTTATCTTCTCCTTCTGTCTTTTAAGGTGGTGGAGGTCCATGGTAGGATTTCTCTATTGTATTTCATGTATGGCTCCCATATTTGTTCGAATATTATGATGTTATTTCTTAAATTATATGTTATTTTTTCTAATGGAATACATTTATTCATTTCTATATACCATTGTTGTATTCTCAAGTTGTCTTCTAATTTCCAGGTTGACATAATACATTTTTTTGCTACAGCTCGGGCTATCATAACAAATCTTTTTTGTGCTCCATCCAAATCGAGTCCAAATTCTTTGTTTCTTATATTACTTAGGAGGAAGATCTCTGGGTTTTTTGGTATATTGCTTTTTGTGATTTTATTTAATATCTGGTTTAGATCTTCCCAAAATTTTTCCACTTTCTCACATGTCCAAATTGCATGAATTGTTGTTCCCGTTTCCTTTTTACAGTGAAAACATCTGTCTGATACTGTTGGGTCCCATTTATTTAACTTTTGAGGTGTAATGTGTAGCCTGTGTATCCAGTTATATTGTATCATGCGTAACCTCGTGTTTATTGTATTTCTCATAGTTCCAGAGCATAGCTTCTCCCATGTTTCATTCTTTATCTTTATGTTTAGATCTTGTTCCCATTTTTGTTTAGGTTTACCGTTTGTTTCCTCGTTCTCCTTTTCTTGCAGTTTGATGTACATGTTTGTTACAAACTTTTTAATTATCATTGTGTCTGTAATCACATATTTAAAATTGCTTCCTTCTGGTAACCTCAGACTGTTTCCCAATTTGTCATTCAAGTAGGTTTTCAGTTGGTAGTATGCAAACATTGTATCGTGAGTTATATTATATTTATCCTTCATTTGTTCAAAGGATAATAATTTATTTCCCGAAAAACAATTTTCTATTCTTTTGATCCCTTTTCTCTCCCATTCTCTAAAGGAAAGGTTATCTATTGAGAAAGGGATTAGCTGATTTTGTGTCAATATTAGTTTTGGTAGTTGGTAATTTGTTTTATTCCTTTCTACATGAATCTTCTTCCAAATGTTGAGCAGATGATGCAATACCGGTGAATTCCTACGTTGCACCAATTTTTCATCCCATTTATATAGTATATGTTCAGGTATCTTCTCCCCTATTTTATCTAGTTCTAATCTGGTCCAATCTGGTTTTTCCCTTGTTTGATAAAAATCTGATAGGTATCTTAATTGTGCAGCTCTATAATAATTCTTAAAGTTTGGTAGTTGTAAGCCTCCTTGTTTGTACCATTCTGTTAATTTATCTAGTGCTATCCTCGGTTTCCCCCCTTTCCATAAGAATTTCCTTATTATTTTCTTTAACTTCTTGAAGAATTTCTCTGTTAGGTGTATTGGTAATGACTGAAATAGGTATTGTATCCTTGGGAAAATATTCATTTTAATACAGTTTATCCTTCCTATCAGTGTTAGTGGTAAATCTTTCCAATGCTCTAAGTCGTCTTGTAATTTTTTCATTAATGGATGGTAATTGAGTTTATATAGATGGCCGAGGTTTTTATTTAGTTGCATACTTAGGTATCGCATTGCTTGTGTTTGCCATCTAAATGGCGATTCTTTTTTTTCCAGTTTTATCCATGTTTGAGTCCAAATTAAGGTTAAAATCCCCTCCTATTAGTATGTTCCCTTGTGTATCTGCTATCTTCAAAAATATATCTTGCATAAATTTTTGATCTTCTTCATTAGGTGAATATACATTGAGTAAATTCCAAAATTCTGAATATATCTGACATTTTATCATTACATATCTCCCTGCTGGATCTATTATTTCCTCTTCTATTTTGATTGGTTCATTTTTATTGATTAATATAGCTACTCCTCTGGCTTTTGAATTATGTGATGCTGCTGTTACATGTCCTATCCAATCTTTCTTTTTTCAGTAAATTTAACAGTTTCTTCCTTTTGATTTGTTTATGAATTCCATTAATATTTAAAGTCATATAGTTCAACATAGTTCATACTTTATTTATCTTTCCTTTCCGTTTCCTCATCACCACCTTCCCTTCTTATCCATTTCTGCTTTCTTTTTTTGAACACATTATAAGACAACATTTCTAAAGCATAAAATATTTCCACTATTCTCATATCTAAAATTCCTTTAACCCCCAATAGTCCCTCCCCTTTCTGAGTTGCCCTTTGTCCCTTGTCAGGCAACCACATCTCCCCTCTCCATTTGGATTTGCGAATCCACTCGCAAGTGTCAACTGATTTCGCAGTGACTGTAATTCTTCCCCATCCAGCCTCCCCAGAAAAGATTTTAATCTTCATATATAACAAAGGCCACTCTCTTAATTCCCTCCTTACTTCCTTTCTTCCCTTTCTTTCCCATCTTTCCTTCTTCTTTTCTTCCCGTTGTTTTTGGTTTTTCTTTCTTCGCTGCCATTTTCTCCACACTTTTACTTTCACTTTGTTATGGTTTTTATGTTTGTGCCTTTGTTTTTTTCTCTATCTTTTAACTTTTCTGGAGAGGGCTGGAGTTCCCCTACTGGCCACTACTCCATCATGTGACTCCTCCATTTCTTAATTCATGATTGATGTTTTGTTTTCTCCAGGTGCTTGAGAAAAATTCAAAGGCTACAACAGATGAAATCCAGGAAGCACTGAATGATTATACCCAAATGGTGTTGAAGAGTCGAGTACCTTGCAAAGTATCCCAAGTAAGTGGGAAAATGATTTCTTTGCAGTGTCACGCTGATGACATGTACTGTGGCTTTATGGAAGACAAATAGCAAAATGCATCATAGAGACATATAAATTTGTTTGTGAAAAGTGCAAGGGTGAGAATGTTAATGGGTGCAAGACTAAATTTGTTTTGCTTTATATAGAAAAAGGTTAGAGATTCATTTTGGATATGGCCCATGAATGATGGAGAATTTGTCAAATGATGTTCTTAAAGGGATTAAGAAAGCACTGGATGATTTATGGTATGAATAAACATTTCTTTGGCTGCACCTTGCAACTGCATGCACCCTACAGCCTTTTGTGGCTGGGTCAGAATCTTGGAACTTTCTATCCAACAGCACATTGGAGTACTTTCATCATAGCGAATGCAGCATTTGAAGTTGGTGAAACTTGTGGAAAGAGAAACCAGGCAAATGAAACATTAACTCTATTTTCCTCTCTACAGATGCCTCCTTACTTCCTGAATGTTTCTAGAATGCTCTGCTTTTATTTCAGATTGATGGTAGCTGCCGTTTTTGATTTTCTATTCAGCATTCTAGCCCACTACAGTGCTAATTAGGAAAAGATATTAAATGCCCATTGGCAGTAACATTTGCATCAAATAGACCATAAGATATAGGAGCAGAAACAGGCCATTTGGCCATCTAGTTTATTCCAAGTAATGCAGAAATTCTTGAGTCAGTAATAGTACTTTTTCCTTTGACTGGGAAGTTGTGTGTTAATCCCTACACCAGAGAACTATGAATAATTAAATCAAAGAAGAGAAGGGTATTTGGTACAAACAGTTGATCTCTTCACTTATTGCATTGATGTCTGTGGGATTTTTTTGAACTTAAGGATCCCTCAACCTTGGGATGGATTAAAATCCTGAGATGAGAGATTATTGTCATATGCAATATACTGAGATTCTTACTTGCTGCAGCCACACAGATTTATAAGATAACCTATAGTATAAATTAAATTAACACATTATGCCAGAACATGAAAAGGAGATGATAAATATAAAAGGGTAGATAAATAGTCAAAATTGCAGTTGATGCAAGAGATGTTCGTGTGCTGTGATCGACTATAAAAAAAGATCTCTCCAAGAGGCAGAACTTTACTCCTTCAATTCTTTTTTTTTTTTTAAATGTTTTTATTGAGTTTAACATACAAGCTTACATACAGAGTTTTAGAAAAGAAAACACATAATAAATCATCTGTATTCACGTAAGTACACAACAGAAGAAAAAAGATGAAACTAAGTCGAGAATTCCAGAATAAACTACCCTTTGCTGAGCCAAATTTTAAAAAGTGAAAAAAAATTTAAAAATACTAAAAACTACCACTCATCAACCCCCCCTCCCTCTAGTCAAGGTTACCTTATATAATAAATAAAAATGAAAATATAAATCCAATAGTGACCTCCAGACATCTGACAGTGATTCTCCGGAGCACACTATAATTCTTATTTCTTCCAATTATAATGTAATTCTAAGAATGGGCCCCCCAACTTCATAAATTTTCTAATTTTCTCCAAACTTAAAACTTATAACCACTATATATGAGTAGAGGATGAATCTTTTAATTTCCATTTTAGTAAGATTGGTCATCTGGCTATCAACATGATAAAAGCTAAAACTTTTTCTTGAGATGAGACACAGGTTTATCTGTGTCATGAGAAAAGCGAAACAGAGCAATTAAGGGACGTGGTTCTAAATTAATCTTAAGAATCATTGAATCAGTTTGGAAGTGTGTTTCTAGAATCTCTCTAAATTTGGGCACTCCCAAAACATATGTATCAGAGAAGCTTCAAAAATTTTACATTTCTCACAGAGTAGATGGATATTGTCATAAAAATGAGATAATGTAAGTTTGAACATGTACGTTCTGTGCACCATCTTAAATTATAATAAGTAAAGCCTTGCATAAAATGAGGAATCATTAATCAAGCTAAGAGTGCAGTGCCAATCTTCATCTGAAAATGTTATGTTCAAATTTCGTTCCCAATCAATTTTTTTGAAAATTTTATTTATAATTTTTTAGACTCATATTAACCAAGTGGTATAGGAGGAGCAATCCTCCCCTTTTACAGATCATTGTTTACTGAGTCCTTACCTTTTCCTTCCCACCCATCTATCCCTACCCCACACCCCTGTCATTCAACCTCCCTCCCATTCAACCCAAGCAAAAGCATAAATATCACTTATTATAAATAATAATGCCAGTATATAAGGTTTAAAAAAAAGGGGAGGTGGCGCCGGCAGGATTTGCAAGTTGTCTCCTAGTTCTCAGTGTTTCAGGGGTTGCAAAGTCCAGTTATTCCTGTTGATAAAGGCTCTGGGGAGGTCAATCATTCCTGCGTTTCAACGTGCTGTAGGTACGGCTTCCATATCTCAATGAATGTGCCATATTCCCCCTTAAGTTATAAGTAATTTTCTCCAGGGGAACACAGCTCTGCATCTCCATGCTCCATCTTGCTATGCTTAGCTGAAGGTCAGATTTCTAGCTAATCATTATGCATTTCAAGCCATCGCCAAGGCGACCTTCACAAATTGATTTTGATGTTTTGACAATTTTAGACACAAATCTGTAATGTTACCCAGCAGGAACAGGGCAGGGCAGGGTCCTGCAGATATTCCACCCCTGTGATTTTTTTCAAAATGCCCCCTAATTCTACCCAAAAGGGTCTCACCTTGGCGCATAGCCACATCAAATGTACAAAAGTTCCTGTCTCAATGCCGCATCTAAAACAAGTCCGGGATTGCAGGTTTGACTAAGTTGTTTTGCACCAGTCTATATTTGGTGTTAGTAACCATCTTCATGCTCTCCAGACAGAGGTCAGTCCAGCATCATTCAGGAACTTGTTCCCAAATCCAACTCCCATCTCTGCCTCATTTTATGGAGACCTGGTTTTGGGCTCTTATTTTGGAACAGGAGATACATATCCAAAATAAATTTACGTGTGATCCCCTTTGAATTAGAGCCTCCACATCACTATACAGTGACAGGGTCATAGATGGACCTAATTTGTCCCTCAAAAAAGATCTTAATTAAAGATAGCAGAAGAAGGAATTATTTGATAGCTCAAATTTGTTTTTTAATGCTTGAATGACATGAACTGTCCCTTCTCATAACAGTCCTCAATACACCTGATCCCCTTCTGGCACCAGGTGTCCAGGATCTTGTTACCCATAGTCATAGGGATTAATTTATTCTGGGTTGGGGCATTTTAGGGGACAACCCTACTTTTAACCTGATAATCTGGTTTATTTTTTGCCTCATTCAAATTAAGTGCCTTAATATCATGATGTCTGTTATCCCATTTGTAAATAATGTCTCCTGCTATCTCCTCCCATACCATGTCCAGACCAATTTGTGCCCTGGAGGGTAAACCATCTCCCGCAAAAAATGAGGCAATAAACCTTGCCTGAGCTGCCCAAAAATATATTTTTTTAAATTTGGGAGTCTCATCCCTCCCAGGCTATAGTCCCAGGTCAGTTTGTCCATGGAGACTCTAGCTACTTTGTCACTCCACAGGAATTGTCTAACTCGTCCATTGAATGTTTTGAAAAAAACTCTGGAGTAGTGGTATGGTTAAAGATTGGAAGAGATATTTTAGCCTTGGCATTACTTTCATTTTAATGCAGTTAACCCGACCCATCAACATGATAGGCAGATGCATCCACCTGCGTAAATCCTCCTCAATGTTTCCAAGCAACGGGAGATAGTTCAGTTTATATAAATTTTGTACATTTTTATCTATTCATATTCGTAAATATTTCATCCCCTTTTGCAGCCATTTGAAATTACTCTCCCGTTTGTATTTCTCATACTCCCCATTCGTTAGTGGCATTATTTCACTCTTATCATAGTTAATTTTGTATCCCAAAATTTGGCCATAATCCTCCAGTATTGTTTGCAACCTGCCCAATGACCCTGTTGGCTCTCAAATATATCAAAACATCATTTGAGAACAAATTGATTTTGTGTTCTTCCTGGTCCCCTGTAAACCCTTTAATGCCTGGATCCCAGCAAATGGCTACTGCCAAGGATTCAATCACCTTAATGAAAAGACCAGGGTATAGCAGACAGCCCTGTCTACTGGATTTGATCAGTGGGAAAGCTGAAGATGTCTGGCCATTAGTGATAACTTAGGCCTTGGGTTTGCTGTACAATGCTTTAATGCAATTTATAAATTAATGTCCAAATTTCTCCAGAACTTTCATCAAAAAAAATCCCACTCCACTCTATCAAAGGCTTGCTCAGCATCAAATGACATGGCTATACTTGGATCCACACTTGCCTGTTCCAAGTGTATTATATTAATTAACCTACTTATATTGTCTGCCGATCGTCTTTCCTGCACGAACCCCACCTGATCCAGATTTACTAGTTTTGTTAAATACCGAGCCAATCTATTTGCCAAAGCTTCAGCTATTATCATCTAGACCAGGTTCAAAAGTGAGATTGGTTTATAGGAGGACAGCTTCAGTGGGTCTCTATCCATTTTAGGAATTACTGTAATTATTACCATCGAAAAAGACTCCAGGAGAGTACGGGACTCTTCCGCCTGTTCCATCACATCCAAAAATAGTGGCATTATCAAGTGTTCCCAATCACTCTTGATCCCAGCCAAGGAGACTGATTTTAAATCCAATAAATTATTATAAATACATGCTATCAATTTTTATTCCCAAATCTTTTTTCAGATCACTAGATTTGGTTATTTCTACTTACATATAACAGGGGAGGAAACCACATATAAACAAGCTCATCTTCAAAAGCCTACAAGGAATGGAGAATTATTATTTCCAGGTTTTAGGTTTTACTATTGGATGATTAACATATGTTTTATTACATTTAGAGAAGTCAGTGAATCACTCCTGGATAGAAATGGAACTGCAGTTCTCCAAAAAAACTTCTATGTTGGCAATTTTGGGATTTTTTTTCCATTTTCTTTCTTTACATTGACACATAATCCATTAATGAGAAATAGGTTGAGAATATGGGCTCAATTTTTCTTTGGGCTTGATGGTTTTTCTTTCGCTGGTACTATTATAGATAACCATCTTTTTCAGCCATCCTGGCTTAAATTAGGCATCCAAAATTTTAATGATCTCTTTATTAGAGTTAATTTTGCCTAATTTGAATAATTGTCAGCCAAATTTGATCTTGTTATCAGGCATTTTTTAAGATATTTACATATTAGATATTTTGTTCAGTCTAAGCCAGTGATTCTCAACCTTTTTTCTTTCCACTCACATACCGCTTTAAGTAATCCCTATGCCATCAGTGCTCTATGATTAGTAAGGGATTGCTTAAGGTGGTATGTGAGTGGGAAGGAAAGATCGAGAATGACTGCTCCAGACCCAATTGTTACTGAAATATTTTGCCTGAGAAAAATTGTCATTGGCCCATTTCTTTTGGAGTTATGAAACTGTGCACATAAGGAGTCAATTAGATATGATTAAAACAGTGGTTTTCAAATTACCACCTTAAGCAATCCCGTACTAATCACAGAGCACCTACAGCATAGGGAAGACTTAAAGTGGTATGCGAGTAGAAATAAAAAGATTGAGAACCACTGGTCTAAACTTTCTGATTTCCCATGAATCTCAAATACTAATATTCTTAATCTATTTCTTTAACTTAGTTTTATTTTCACTCCTTCAATTCTAAAATGAATCATAACAAATTGACTAAAATAGCTTCAGCTGTCGGTTCATTTTGCATATTCATTTCTACCCGTCTTTCTCTATTGCTTTGACAAGTTAGTCCAAATGAGAGATTGTCGGATAAACAAGAATAAAGTCATTTTAAGGACTGTCTAACTCTCTGTTCTAAGATGGAAAGACAGGTAAAATACTGTGCAGTCTGATAAAGATAAAGCATGCTCGACATGTGCAGCAGGGTTAGGCATCATTCCCTGCTTCATTCGACTCACTACTGATGTTCACTGATCTTCACAAATCACTGCAGCAGTGTTTGTTTTTATCCTTCAAATTCACACCACACCCTCCATTTTATTAGTAATGTCTGCTTTTCAAATCTGTTTTCTAAACTTTTGTCCTGTTTCACTCCAACTATCTTAATACCTTCTCCACACCCATGTCTTTAATTACAACTTTGCTTATATTTCCCCTCTTGCATAGGTTTGAGGTTTTTGTTAATATCTAATACTTTGTTCTTATTACTATTTATTCCCGAAGGTTCATTTGTTGGCATGCTATTTAAAGATGGCGGAAACTCTCATCCAAAAAGAGAAGGAAAGCAACAGGAATGAACAAAAATTATAAGCGGATTTATAACAAGAATACTGCTTTGATATTGAGTGTGCTTGGTCTTTTTACTTTTTAACAGTTTCCTCCATTATGATTCTGTTTTATTGCAAGGTGAAAAACGTAACTGATTGCAAGGATAAATTAATAAGGGATTTCTGGAAAAACTATATGAAATCAAGAAAATGCCCAAACTGCAAGTGAGTGATTGTTTTTGTTCAGAAATTTGGTAGTTGCATTTTGGAAGTGATATAAGAACCAATGTCATTTAAAATGTAGTTATTTTTGGCATTGTCTACAAAATTTCTTTCCTGGTTGAAAGTGATTTGAAAATTACATCTTTTTAGCAAGACGGTCGCGCATATTCTCCTGCTTTCTCGTCAGCTCTTGAAATGTCCGAGATTTTATTCACTTTTTTTCTGTAGAATTACTTGACCTCTGCTGGACCAGTGGAAAAGCTGAAATAATTGGCAGCTTTTGATATATTACCTTTTTCGTCATAGAATCTACTTAATGAGATGTAATGAATAATTGATTACTAGACAAGAGATGAAGTCTACACAGACGATGAGGTTGATATATCCTTATTTGTACAGTAACTGATGGAAAAAAATACCTTACATTAGTAGATTACTTTGGAAATCCAAGCTTAGAGATCTAGATTGCACGGATAATGTAGCAGTCAGTGAGTTCCAGCACCTCGAGTTCAAATTGTAAGGAGTTTGTGTTCTCCTCGTGTCTGCATGGGATTTCCCTGAGTGCTCCTGTTTCCTCCCAACCTCCAAAATGTAGGGAGTTGTAGGTTAATTTAGGTGCAATTGAGCAGCACAGGTCAGAATGGCCAGAACTGGCTTTTACTGTACTGTCAATAAAATTTAAAATTGAGTCAAGGATTAGCTCTCTGGTGGCTGGATCATACTAATTACAAAGAAAGATGATTGTCCCTGTTGTAAGCCAGTCACTTCAATCCATGAGCAATGGAGCAATATCTTGAAAATTACTCGTACCTCTTAACTGCTGTTACAAAAATCAATAGTTCTTATCATATGACAGGAAAGAATGTGTCATTCTAGGACTCCAACCTCACATCGACGTTCTGTGCTTTTCATCACTGTGTGTGAATGAGATACAGCTGTACACTTGAGAGAAGGGAACATAATTGGCATATTGCCTTGATATAAGGAACCATTTAGTTGGTTAATGAAGTTTGTTTGCTGGAGGAGGATTGGTAAATGCATATCAATTTCATTTTTTGATTTCTCCTCTTCCAACAGAAGTAGGTGAAGAAATAGATATTCTTGTGCTAGCTAGATGAAAGCATGTAGTCCAAGAAGAAATGCAAACACCTTCACCCCCACCAAGAAATGTTGGTTTTAGTGTTTAGAACAGTGGTCCTCAACCTTTTTCTTTCTACTCACTTTGTAATCCCTATGCCATCGATGCTCAGTGATTAGTAAGGGATTGCTTAAAGTGGTATGTGAGTGGGAAGGGAAGGTTGAGAATCACTGCTCGAGACCCAATTGCTACTGAAATATTTTGCTTGAGAAAAATTGTCATTGGAGTTATGAATCCGTGCACATAATGAGTCAATTAGGTACGATTTAAACAGTGGTTTTCAAACTTTTTCTTTTCACCCACATACTACCTTAAGCAATCCCTTACTAACCACAGAGTACCTATAGCATAGGGAATACTTAAAGTGGTATGTGAGTGAAAAGAAAAAGATTAAGAGAAACTGCTCTAGAACTAGAGGGCTTAGGCTTAAGGTGAGTGGAACAAGGATTAAAGGGGATATATTTTTCCTGCAAAATGTAGTTGGTATCTGAAATGAGCTGAAAGAGACAGGAACTATAATTGCATTTAAGAGGCATCTGAACAGTACCTGAATGAACAAGACATCGAGTGATATGAAATTAATTTTGGCAAATGGGATTAGTGTAGAAAGCATGACAGATGCAATGAGCTGAAGGGGTGCTTCTTTATTGTACAACTCTATGACTTTTAATATTAGATTTCATTAAACATTTATTGTGTGTTTGAGTAAATAACAGCAATGGATTTTGATAAATGTTTGCAGAATGTTTCTGAAAGTCTGAAAAAATTCATGTAACCTTTCAGAACATTTCTTTGAGATCTACTGGTTACTGTTATTTGTGTACATCAGATAGAATAGTTGATAAAGAGATTCTGCACTCATAAAACCTTGTTTCTGTTTTTTAGAGCTGGAAAATCAATTGTGCGAAAGGAACACAACAGCAAGCTAATAGTAACGTACCCTACAGCTGCAATTAAACTGAAGAAAAAAACAGATAAAGCAGTGCAAGAGAGTGGAGGTAAAGCCCAATAAAACTAACCTGAGCACTTTTGTGTTTTTGCTGTTAATAATAGCAAGGAGAAGTGGTTCCATGGTAATGTTAAGTATTGAGTGAAACACAAAAGTTTACAGATGCTGTGATTGTAGTAAAACACACACAGAAATGCTGGAAGAACTCACCCAGTCTTGCAGCATCTGTAGGAAATAAAGATATATTACTGACTTTTTGGGCTTGATCCCTTCTTCAAGGTATACGCCAAAAAGAAAGGAAAGTGTCAGAATAAAAACTGAAGAATGACAGGGGGAGGAGTCTAGACCAACATTCACAAGGTGTTCATTGGATATGATAAAAGGAAAGATGAGAATTGATTTGGCTCTGTAAAAGAAGACAGAGGGAAAAGGGAAGAGACAAAATGGACAGGATTCCCCTTGTCCTCACCTACCTCCCCACCAGCCTCCATGTCCAACATTCCTCTTCCACCATTTCCACCACCTACTACATGATCCCACCACACGACACATTCCCCTTTCCTCTCCTTTCTGCCTTTCACAGGGACTGTTTCCCTCTGTGACTCGCTTGTCCACTCCTCCCTCCCCACAAATTGTCCCCTTGGCAACTCTCCCTGTGACCACAGGGGATCCTCCACTTGGAGTCACACCTCCTCCCTCGCCACCATTCAAAACACAGTCCTTCCAGGTGAAGCAGCATTTCACTTGTGCATCTGCGGGGGTCATCCTCTGCATTTAGTCCTCCCACCCTGGTCTGCTGTACATCAGAGAGGCTGGACGCAGATTGGGAAATTGCTTTCTGTCCGTCACAATAGTGTGGATCTCCCAGTGGCCACCCATTTCAATTCCCCATCCCATTCCATTGCTAACATGTCTATCAATGGTCTCGTGCACTTCCAGACTGAGACCACTTGCAAATTGGAAGAACAATACCTCATCTTATGGGAACCCTCCAACTGGATGGCATTAATATCAACTTTTTCGTTTTCTGTTATATTCCCCCTCCTTTACTTCTTCCCTGTTTCGCCTTTCTCCCAACTTTCTTTTTCTCTCTCTCCCCTTCCCTTTTCCCTCTGTCTCCCTTCACAGAGAAAAAAATCAATTCAGCAGTGAAGGCAGGGAGAAGTCATGGTTTTTGAAGAACAAGGGCATCTGATGACTTGGACTGGCAGGCCTCATACTGGGAACAGGTGCGGCAGAAAAGGAGAAACTGGGAGAATGAGATAATGTCCTTTCAAGACAAGGTGAAAAGTCTATGTAGCTGTGGGATATAAATGTTGGTCAATAATTATCTTCTGAGATCGAGACTGAGAGGTACAGAAAGGAGAGAAGTGTTCTATGAATTTAGGTCTGGGTAGAAGTTAGCAAGGAAGTTTATGAAATTGTTGAGATGCAGTGCCAATGCAGTTGTCAATGTACCAGAGAATAGGTTGGGAGCAGGGATTATTCCACATAGCTGACATAACTACAATCTGAACTTGTAGAAAATGGGAGCAATCAAAAGAAAGGTTGTTCAGGATGTGACAAGCCTTGCCAAGTGGAGTAGAGTATTGGCAGGGAGAGACTACTCGTACTTTGTTCAAGAAAGAAAGAGGGCTGAAAAACTTTTCTGATGGGGAAGTGATTTGTATAGAGATCCATGGTGAAGAAGAGAAGATTGGGGCTAGGGAACTTGACATTTTTAATAAGGTGGAGTTTGCGCAAGGTGAATGAATGTTGGTGAAAAATGACTGGATAAGATGAGGGGGGGGGGGGACTAGATAGAATCAAGGTATGAGGAGATAAGTTCAATGGGGTAAAAGCAGGCAGAAACAATGGGCCTGCCAATGGGAGTTTTACTAATGAATCTTGGGTGTAGATGGAAGAGGGCTGTATGAGGATGGGAAACAATCAGGTTCATGGCTATAATATCTGTGATGGCATAGGAAATAATATCTTGATGATGGTCCTGGTCTCGGGCCCAACAAGAGGAGGTGTCCAAGAGCTGCTATCTGATTTCTGTAAGATGGAGGGTCTGTCTGCCAGACTATATCATCAACTCCCTTGTGTCTGGGCTTAACCATAAACTTAGGATTAGTGTACAGTTTGTTTTGGGGTGGGAGGGGGGTGATGACTGAGGTTAGAGTGGGTAAAGAGATAAAGATAAGATGAAGGATGTCCTGTTGGACTTAAAAAGTTGAGAACAGGGAAAGAGCCATAGGGGAGCTCCAAGGGTATTCAGGTGCTCAATGAGTTTCACTGAAAAGCCCCAATTAGTGTTCATGATGGAGGACCCCTGGGGTGATTGTAACTTGAAGGTCATTGGGTTCATCACTGACGTGAGAAAAATCAGCCAGATCAAAGTTCAATCTGACTTGGGTAAAATGACTCATATTTTGATGTGGACATGAAAAATGAATTGTTTACACTTCCTTGGAAGTAAGCATTGAAAACTAATATGCAGGTGCAATAAATATGTGGAAAGCAAATGGTATGTTGGCTTCTAATGTGTTGGAATGTGAGAATAGAAGTTAGATATCTTACTGATAAAGGACTTTGGTGAAACTGCATCTGAAATATGATCTTAAAACAGAGTCCAGCTGAGGTTCCTTGGATGCAGGTTTGCCAGATGAGAAGAGCTTTACTTTCTAGAGTTTAGAAGACTGAGAGATGATCTCATTTAAAATCTGTAAACTTTTGTAAGCTTAACTTGTATTGAAAGTTGGAAAATTCAGCAAGTGAGATGGGTTGGATGTTGTTTTTCCCAGCTGAGGATTCTCGAACCAGTTGTCGCAATCAGATATATTTTTTCCACAGAAATCCCACAATATTGCCGTAAAGAAAACCTGTCATTAAGCTGGCTTTGGTCATGTACACTGAACCAAACAAAGCCAGCATAATGGTGGGTCAATGTGTTATTTTGCACAGCAAGCTAGCATTCTAGGAGCAAAAGAGGCAAGACATCTAGCACAACAGCGTCGGCGTCTAGTGTCACGTATAACATACTGTATTTGACGAAATGTTAGACTCACTTTTTTTCCCCAAAAAAAGGCTCAAAAATATTTCCCGGTCTTGTATATGAAGTTGAAAATAAGGTGATAATGGTGAGTAATGCTGACGGTGATCATTGTTGTTGCATGGCTCACTAGTATCACTGCTATTGTTGGGTGCTGGTGGTGGGCTATCAGGGGAAAGCAAGGCAGTGGGATCAGTGTGGGGGCTGGTGGCAGGCTGTCGAGAGACTCTCCGGCAGCCTACTGTTGTTCTCCGCAGAGGTCACTGTTGAGAAAATGTCAGGTTCGAGAGAGACTAGTCTGGACACAAGGGTTCACAATCAAATGTTACTTTTATTAACACATAACAATTAATAGAGGAGCATAGGAAAATCTTAGTGAGAATAAAACACACGTGCACAACTTATAAAAGAGTGTGGGAAAATATGCACACAATTTGATAAAACTGTACCACTGGCCAATCAGTGACCTCCTTTACCAAAAACAACACCCTGCTGACCAGCAACCAGCCAATCAGGTGCGTACTTGCCCACAAGCCTGAGTGCGCACTGCCATTGGCTGGCCCAGATCATTGGCCCCTGCTCAGCAGAGTGGGACATATTTAAGTCTGAGCAGGTTGTTTCTCGCTTTCTTCCCCCCCAATGTAGCGATGCTCCTGCTCTCTGCCCGGATCGTGGTTGCTACAATGGGCTCCATTCATGAGTATCACAGATAACGGAGGACTGTAGACCCCTAACACTAGCCAGTGTATAGAGATGCCAGAGCAGATCCACAGTCCTCCGAATTCCCCAGAGTGGGAAACTGAAATCCCAATGGGAAGCATATTCCCTTGGGGTCTACACTGAGGCAATCCTCCCCTATTGCCTGGCACTACATTTGAGCCCCTTCCTTCACCAGTGGATCCCACGCTTTGGATTTGAGTTGGCGCGAGTGTGTGAGTGCTTGTATGCATGTGAGTAGCGGGAGGGCCTTTGTGCTGTGCTGTAGGTTGATTTAATAAAGATCATTGTATTGTGATCCGAGTCTTGGAGCTTGCTTTCTTCTTTACCTCACGAACCCTTCAATATGATACAAAAACATGCACACACAATTTATAATAGAGCATAGGAAAATCTACTGCAAGTATTGATCTATAACAGTGGATTTCAAACTTTTTTTTTCCACTTACATACCACGTTAAGTAATCCCTTACTAATCACTGCTATCTATCATTGGTGGCTGGTGGCGGGTTGTCGGAAGGAGTGGGGCGGTGGGATCAGTGTGGGGGCTGGTCTTTTATCACAATGCCACTCCCTAACATTAATCTTCGATCAGAATTTATTGTCAGGAACAAGTCATGAAATTTGGTGTTTTGCGGCAGCATCATAATGCAAACATTCACTTTATAACCATTATAACATGCCTTTGCAAGCAGAGAGAGTCAAACAGGCTTTCTCTCACAGAGAGTGAGAGAGACACAGAGATCACTTCTACAGTGTTAAAGCTAGCAGAAGTAGTTGGCACTGGAATAGGAGAAGCTGGCAAGCTTGTGGAAAGCCCTATCTGGAAGATGACTTGGTCAAAGCCCTCATGGTTCATGCAAGAGAGGACTGGCTGTCTGATGTTTCACTTGGAATAAGTAACAAAAAGGAACTCTGTGGTGACCTGAAAGAAAGCGGTTATCATCTGGAGAACCCTGAAGGGGCAAGTTTCATCAGCCAGACAGTGAAGTGGCTGATTTTAAAAAAGGAACAAATCTGTCTCTGAAAACCGACAAGAACCTTCCTGAGTGGTAACCATTTAACTTTCAAGTGAACTTTATAAATGTTAAATTCTGTGCACAGTATAAGAATTCCCTGGAACCAGTGAACTTGGAGAAATGAGAAGTGAGATTGGACTGTGAACCAAAGAACTTTTCTGCACTTACACACACATACGTGCGATTAGAGTTAGAAGGGAGTTAAGTTAGGTTAAGTAAGTCAATAGTGATGAGTTAAAATTTGATTCTATTTTCATGTTTAAAGATAATTAAAAGCAACTTTTGTTTAAATAACCATTTGTCTTGGTGAATATCTATTGCTGCTGTGTTTATGGGTCCTCTGGGCTCGTAACAGAGGATAGAGGCTGATTTTTTAAGACACTATCTCATGTAGGTGTCTTTGATGGAGTGAAGTCTGGTGCCTGTGATATCACAGGCTGAGTTAACAACCCTTTGCAGTTTATAATTGTCCTGAGAGTTGGTGCTTCCATACCAGCCAGTGATGCAACTATCCAGAATTCTCTCCACTGTACACCTGTAGATGTTTATGAGAGTCTTCAGTGACGAATCTCCTCAGACACCTCACAAAGTATATCCGCTGCCGAGCCTTCTTTGTAATTGTATCAACCTGGAGTCTCCAGGACAGATCCTCGGAGATGTTGATACCCAGGAATTTGAAGTTCTTGATCCTCTCCATTACTGAACTCTCGATGAGAACTGGGTCATGTTCCCCTAACTTCCTCTTGAAGTCTACAACATCTCCTTGGTTTTGCTGATGTTGAGTGCAAGGTTGTTGTCATTACACCATTCAACGAGCTGATCTATCTCCTTCCTGTACACTTCCTCATGGTTATTTGTGATTCTTCTGACAACTGTGGTGTCATTGGCAAACTTGTAGATAGCATTGCAGATAGCATCTGTCAGTGACTGTCTTGAATACATTCAGTAACTGAGCATTCACATCCTATTCTGTCGGGTTCCAGATTCAGTACTTTTATCTTATTCATGAATGATCAAGCCCTATTTTGAAAGACCACAACCACCCCACATCAGTCCTGTCAAAACCATGAATTATGCACTTATGAATTAATCTCTCATTCTCCTCCCAGCAACACATCAGTGCTTCACCCACCTAACAAAATGGAGATTTTAGTAGAGGATGCATCTCTATTTCACCACCAGCTCATTTCATCTCTAGCTCCAGCCATTTCATCTACAGCTTATTTCAAACTTCTGCATTTATGGGAGCATGCATAGACATCTGAGATGGGTTGATCAGCTATTCCCTCATGAACCACTCACTGTCAGCCAGATCGACTCTGCCTTTTACCTTTGCTGTATAATTGCAGTTCAATCTGGCAGACCTCGTGTCAAATCAGTGTTGTACTAGGAATGATACCTTGCTGGGTTGGTGCTGGACCCAGCCACACTTTGTGATTGCCCTCACCTTTCTCCATGAGCGGCCACAAAAACACTAACATTTGGCAGCTGGGTGGTCACAACTAATGCGAGGCTTCCATAACTGTTTTACCAAATTGAAGGGGTGAAGAATGGCAAGTGGGCTTCAGACTGTTCGAACTGAGGACAAGCACATAGGCCGGCTTGCTCACAGCACAAAGTGATTAGAGACACCTGGGAACAGCTGGGAGTGGGGCTTTGGGATCAGTGTGGGGGCTGGTGGCAGGCTGTCAGGAGACTCACCTGGCAGCCGGCCATCAGTCCCCCCACTGGTCCCACCGCCCTGCTAAACCCCCCCCCCCCGGGAGAGAGCAGGCAGCGGGCCGCCAGGAGAGAGCAGGACAGCAGTAGTATTATTATTAAAAAGATTTTTCATGTTGTCCCACTTACACTAAAAAAACATACGATGCATGTATACATTCTTTCCTGTCATGGTCCCGAAATGCCCTATCGCTACTTTTACACAGACGGTGATCCGGTGTTGTTATCTCAAGGTGGATGAAGGGCTGAAGCCAAAACGTTGGTTATGTATCTTTATCTTTGTTATATAAAGTACACTGTTTGACCCAGGTTCTTTTTTCTCTTCGGTTCACGTTTTTCCTTTGGTGTAGTTTTCGGTGCTTTCTTTTTTCGGCGACATTGTAGTTAAAGTTATTAGTAGTTTAAAAAGACTTTAAATTAAGTTTAATAGTAAAAACTTATCTTAATTAACACTTTTTAAATTAAAGTCCCCGGGAGTTGTAAGTGAGCACTGTGCTCCCTACGCCATCCCTACGCCATCATGTGACCTCCCCCGTACTGAGTTTCTCCAGCATTATGTTTTTACTTGAATTCTACAGCTTCAAGCTACTTTATTTCTGTCTGTATCAGTTGTCTGTCTCTGTTACTGCATCAGCTTGTTTGTTTTTTTCCTTTTGGGAGTGGAAGATTCCACAGCATGATCTGCCTGGTCTCTTCTCTTCTGTTTTCCTCAACCCTCACATTCGTTTGTCAATATTTTTGCTTGTCAACTACTTCCATTCATTAATTGACCAAATAATTTCCAGTTTATGCCATGGTCAACCCTGGTTTTATCATATCAAAGACTTCAGCCCTTTCCCCATTCTCACTCTTGCTTCATTAACTTTTTTTATCTTCTAAGTTTCAAAGAAGAGTCTTCTCCCACAGATGTGGCCTCAGCTTTGATTTCTGGACCATTGATTACCAGCTTGAAACTAACCTTTTATCCTGATTTTCTACTTTTTGTTAGCTAGCTGTTAGCCAAACCTATATCTCTGCAAGTATATTACCTTCATTTTGTGTACTCGTTATGTTGTGCAATAATCTTCTAGTGATGTTATTGTTTGCTCACCACCAATCCAAGTATATTACAGTACATCAACTGATTCTACCTTTAAAGAACTTTATTCAGCTTATCAATCCTGATTTCCCAAAAGAAATCTCTTATCAACTTTTGTCTGGATGCAACACCGATTAGTTCAGGAGCTGCTTTACCCAAGATGGAGAAACTCCATGGGGTTGTGAATGCAGCTCAGGCCACCATACAAATCAACTGGCCCTCCTTCAATTTTGGATACACTTTCCACTGTCTCAGGCAAGCAACCAGCATATTAACAGTCCCATCCCACCCCAGTCGCACACTCTTCAACACTGCCCACATCCCCCCCATTCCCCTGAAGTCCCCTTCCCCAATCCTGTCTTATGCTTGAAAACACTCAACATCAGTGTCAAGGGGCTCTTGCACTGTTTTAACTGAACTTTATCTCTGTAATACTATAGTGTGCACTTTGTATTTTGTGCTGAAGGGCAAGTTGACTCACCTGTATTGCTAGCAGAACCAAGTATGTCAGTGCATATGACAACAAATAATTAAATTCACTTGTATTTTCATCCCTCATGATAAAAAAAATGAAAATAAGTGCAAGTTCCTTTTGCTGTTCTGGTGCTTTATTTTGTTGTTATACATCTAAATAATTGTTTACTTTTTTAATATTTTGCTGAGGTCTTGATGATTCGCTCTTTGGAAAACGAGGTTTCCTGACACCTATCACTGCCAAAGACCACGTTCTAGAACTTTGGAACAATGATGGTAAATAGTTTTTGACATTTCTGTGGAACTGAACCATGCTGTAAGTATTTGAATACAATAGACAGAGAAGAAAGTGGCAGTGGGAAAGTTGTCTTTTACTTTTCAGATTCATGCACTTGTACCATTACAATGTTAGCTCTAGTCTTGTAGGCACCATCTTATCCCTTAGTTAAAAGAATTAGATACATAAGTACTTTTACTTTACTGACAAGTGGTAGATCTTCAGAAGTTGACTTTTGTATGAAATTTCTTTCTGCACTCTATTGGATATAACATTAATTTGAAGGTGAATAGGGGAGTTATTCCTTGTATCTTGACCATCATTTACCCCTCCGACAACATTCACAGCATTGATTATCTGGTCATAATAGCTTTGTAATTATAGGAACTTGGTGTGTACAGATTGGCTGCGACATTTCCTATATTAAAGCTTTTAATGGACAGTGAGAATGGCAGCCAATGAAGGGTCATGCTCCTCTTGCAGAATGTGGGTAGTCAGGGAAGCCAACAGTATCCCTGATGAATTAATGTGTGAGAAGTGCATCCAACTGCAGCTCCTCACAGACCATGTTAGGGAATTGGAGCTGGAGTTGGATGAACTCCACATCATTCGGGAGGTTGGGGATGGGGGGGGGAGTAAACAGGATTTACAGGGACGCAATCACCCCCATGAGGCAGAAGGAAGGTGGCTGCATGCCAGTCGGGAGAGGGAAATAAAATAGGCAGGCAGTGCAGGGTACCCCTGTGGCCATTCCTCTCAGCCACAAATATACCTCTTTTTAGATACCGCGAGAGGGATGACCTATCAGGGTCAGACAGCAGCCAAATAAATAGCATTGTGATTGGCTCTGAGCCTCAGAAGGGAAGAGTGAAGTCAGGTAGAATGATATTCATAGGGGACTTGATAGTCAGTGGAACACATAGGAGATTCTTTGCCCACAAAAGAGACTCCAGGATAGTTTGTTGCCTTCTAGGATGTCTCTGAATGGGTGCAGAATATTCTTAAGGGGGAGGGTGAGCAGCCAGAGGACATGGTACATAATGGTACCAATGACATAGACAGGAGTGGGGTAGAGGTCATGCAAAGTAAATTTAGGGAAGTAGGAAAGAGGCTGAAGAGCCAGAGCTCCAAGGTGGAAATCTCTGAAATCTCTGGATTACTAGGGAAGGTTAGAACAGGAAGATAGTGCAGACAATGTGTAGCTGAGGAATGGTGCAGGTTTTTAAGTTCTTGGATCATTGAAATATTTTCTGGGGAAGGGGTGACCTGTACAAGTGGGACGGGTTGCACCTGAACTCGAGAGGAATCAATATCCTGGCAGGGAAGTTTGCTAGTACTGTTCGGTGAGGGGAGTGGGGGTGGGGTGTGGGTGGGTGCATGGTGGTGAGGTTTAAATTCGATTCACGAGGGGTAGGAACCAAAGTGAAGAAGCAGGGAAAGAGGCTCAGAGCCTGGTAGGAAGTTTGTTTGGAAGGACAGGCAGATAGATACTTGCAGAGGTGACTAAAAAAAACTCATAAGGCGGGAAAAGATGAATTATGAAAGTAGGCTAGCAAAAAATAGAGGATACAAAAGGTTTCAAGTTAAAGAGAGGAGAGATAGGATCGTTAGAAAATTATGCTGAAGAACAATAATGTGAGACAAGGAGATGGCAGAGAAACTGAGTATTTTGCATCAGTCATTATGGAAGACATTAGCAGTGTGCAAGATGTTGAAGGGTATCAGGGAAGGGAAGTGAGTGAAGTTATTATTTCATGGGAAAAGGTACTCAGAAAACAGCCTTGCGTTCTGTGAGAAGGAGCAGTTGAGATTGTACAGGCTTGGTAATGATCTTTCAGGAAACAATAGATTCTCGTATGGTCCTGGAGGACTGGAAAATCACCAATCTCACTATTCAAGAAAGGAGGAAGGCAGCAGAAGGTAAGTTATAGACCTATCAGTAGTTGAGAAGATGTTGGGGTCGATTGTCAAAGAGTAGGTTATGGAGTATTTGGAGGCACATGACAAGATAGGCCAAAATCAGCATGGTTTCCTTTAGGGAAAATCTTGCTTGACAAACATGTTGGAATTCTTTGAAGAAGTAACAAGTAGGCTAGATAAAGGAGATGCAGTGGATATTGTTTTTTTTTTGGATTTTTCAGAAGGCATTTGACAAGGTATTGCATATGAGGCTATTTAACAACATAAGAGCCCATGGTAGAACAGGAAATGTACTAGTGTGGGTAGAGCATTGGCTGATTGGCAGGAAGCAGAGTTGAAATACAGGGATCTAATTGGCTGCCAGTTGCTAGTGGTGTTCCACAAGGGTCTGATTTGAGGCCACTTCTTTTTATATTGTATATTAATGATTTTGATTATGGAATGAATGGCTTTGTGGCTATTTGCAGTTTATATGAAGGTAGACAGAGGAACAGGTAGTGTTGAGTAAACAGGGAGGCTGCAGAAGGACTTGGGAAGATTAAGAAATTTATTTCATTTGCCATTTCTCAGCCCATACAGGTCATGCACTTAGGTAGAAAATATAAACGGGGAAACTATTTTTTAAATGGGGAGAAAATTTAAAGTATTCAGATGCAAAGGGATCTGGAAGTCCTCATGCAGGATAGCCTGAAGGTAAAATTTACATCTTGAATCAGTGGTGAAGAAGGCAAATGCAATGCTGGCGCTCATTTCAATAGGAATAGAATATAAGAGCAAGGATGTGATCTTGAGCCTTTATAAGGCACTGGTGAAACCTCATTTGGAGAATTGTGAGCAGTTTTGGGCTCTTCATTTAAGAGGGATGTGCTGAAGTTTGAGAGTGTTAAAAGGAGGTTCACAGGATGATCCCATGAATGAAAAGGCTCTCATATGAGGAGGGTTTTGGTCTGTACTCGTTGGAATTTAGAAGAATGAAGGGAAATCTCATTGAAACATTTTGAATGTTGAAAGGCATGTAGAAAGATGGAGAGTCTAGGACAAGAGGGCACAACTTCAGAATGGAAGGGCGTCTGCTTAGAATAGAGATGTGTAGGAATTTCTTCAGCCAGAGCATGCTAAATCTGTGGAATTTATTGCCACAGGTGGTTGTGGAGGCCAGGTTATTAGGTATATTTAGGCAGAGATCACTAGGTTCTTGATTAGCCAGGGCATCAAAGGTAGATCAGCTCATGATTAAATGGTGGCGCACACTTAATTGGCTAAATAGCCTATTTCTTCTCCTATGTATTATGGTCTTGTATTTCAATAGTACTTGATTATCTATAAAATGCTATGGGAAGTGAATGATGATGTGCAATTACAAGTCTTCCTCCTTTTCTTTTTGATATGATGTACTTATTTTGTTTCCAATAACTGCAGTCTATGTTCTTTAACCTTATGTTCTTTAAATTTAAAAAAAAAAGAATAATTTTAGACATACAACAAGGTAACAGGCCCTTCCAGCCCACAAGCCCATGCTACACAAATACCCCAATTAACCTACAACCCCCAATCAATTTGAAGGGTGGATGGAAGCCAGAGCACCCAGAGGAAACCCACACAGACACTGAGAGAACGTACAAACTCCTTACAGACGACGTTGGATTTAAACCCAGGTCGATGGTGTTGTAATAGCATTGTGCTAACCACTGCCCACTGTATATAAAGATTATATGATTTGATGCTGAGGATTAAAGATAAGGCATAGTATCTCAAACTGAACTCTTACTGATATCAAATCTGTAAGGCAAGTTGTGGCTTGGACAAGATAATTTTTCACACGGTATAGTTCACTCGCTTTTATGGATTTCATTTCACACTATTAACTGCAACAGTTCCTAGATCTAGCTGTAAAAGTAATTTTCAGTCAATAGCAGGGTTTCTCTGAGCGCTTGCTTGACTCCTAAGTCCTTGTGACACAGGCAGGAGGTAATATCGTGTCTGCTGGAATCATTCCATTACTTGAGGGTCATTGCTTTTGGTTGTAGACCTTGATTGTGATTGGTTGTTTTACATTTCTCTTTAACCTAAACAACTTTAGGTTTATTGGATTGCTTGTCTACATTGGGGAGTAGGGGTCTGTTTGTAATTTGGAATGCAGAGTACAGGAGGAACTAATGTTACTGGACTAGTAAAATGTAAAAGACAATGCAGCAGAGCTACGTTATCTCACCTGAAGTGAAAATAATGACAACTATCAAGAAATGATAAGATTGCAAAGAAACTCAGAAGAATCATCGTTGCTGGTCTCTTAATCACCCCAAATTTAATTTTTCCACCATCGTTGGTTCTGCATTCGACTGACTGGACTCCAAAGATCTGGAATTCTACACCTGTGCCTCTGACTTACTGCTTCTTTTTCTTTCTTTGTGATTCTCCTTACAACATTCTTTCTTAAATCAGACTTCTGACAATGTGTTTCATGTCTCTGTGTGATTTGGTACTTACTTTTACCGTATATACTTGTGTAATATTCGATCCCATGTAAAAGTTGACCTTTTTTTGGCCCAAAAATTGCATGTTTTCTGTATGACCTTGGTAAAATTTGTCCACCACCCTCTATTTATGGCTTTGGCTACCCATCCATCTGGGCTTCTGACAGCATGACTGCCCATCCATCTGAGGCCTGGACCACAGACCCTTGCCTCGGCTGCCCGCCCACTGGATCTCCCCATGCCCTGACCACCGATCCTTCCCTCGGCTGCTTGCCCACTGGATCTTCCAACACCCTGACCACGGATCCTCGCCCCGGCCGCTCACCACCCCCCCCAACCAGAGCTCCCAACATCCCAGCCACAGACTCTCTTCAAGGCACTGGTGGGCTGCCGATCAAAGCTCCTCCCAAATTTGACCTGAAAAATTGGTCCAAAGATCTTGTGACTTCCACAATGCTTCCAAAAACCCAGGCAAGGGTCAGATAAAATGACTATCAGAATGGTCACGATCCAAATGAAGCAATTCTTCCAGATATGGGTCAATCAAAATGACAGCAGAAGTGTCCATTTTACACAAAGTCCTTCACTTCTATCTCTGGCAGATCTCTGGTTACTTATTAATCAGTTTTGCTTCTTCAAGTGTCTCAATCACATGACTTGATTGATCAATACTGAAATCTTTTTTTTGTTTCAATTTCCCAAAAACATGACTCATAATCATATGACTTGTAAATGTCAAATCTGGTCTTTTTTCCTGAAATAACAGCCATTGTTTTTTTTTTGTTCTTCCAAACCATTTACTTTGTATATGGTTCCCACTTGATAGTGGTGTCCAAATTCAGTTTGTGAGACTCCTGAATCAGTGTAGGTAAGAGATTTTAATATTGTCTCTTGGGGTTTCACTTTAGCTATCGTAAAGTAATCATATGTATATCCTTGTAATGCTGCCTATTTTAGAGAGGTTGGCTGTTGACAACTGTAACACTCTCATCCAGTTATTCAAAAATATATTTTTTATGGCACTTTCCAATGGCCAGGAAGTCTATACTTATACTATACTTATTAAAATCAGTTCATTATTTCAATTAGGCTTCTTCCTTAAGTGTTTATTTCCTGGCTTGAAAATGCATGGAAGCACCAAGTTCAGCTGGTACCTTGACATGTTTTTCCTTGATCTTCTGGTTGTTCCTCCTTCCAGGTAAGAATGTCTGAAAAGGAGAATTTGTCTCATCAAATGCATTATTTCATCTTAAAAAGAAGCTTAATTTAACCATACCAAAACACATTAAAAATATATTAGCTACAAATCTGTGGAGATGTTTGAACAATTGAGAATTATTTTTACTGTGATGACAAAATAGAACATTTCCCGTGCGGTTGGTGTAAAATGCCTCCTGTTTTGATCATGGGAGATTTGAACTTCCCTCACATTGATTGGGATACCCATACAGTTAGAGGGCTGGATGGGCTAGAGTTCGTTAAATGTGTTCAAGATTGTTTTCTAAATCAATTAGTAGAAGAACCGACTCGGGACAGTGTAATACTAGATCTCCTCTTAGGGAACGAGCTAGGTCAGGTATCAGACATTATTGTTGGAGAAAAAATGTTAGTTTTAGGGAAGAGCAAGGAGGGGCCTAAAGTTGAGGTTCTGGATTGGAGAAGAGCAAATTTTGAAGGAATAAGATGGGATTTGGGGAGTATTGAGTGGGACAGGATATTTTTAGGAAAGGATGTAAATGAAAAATGGAGGATATTCAAAAAAGAAATTTTGAGGATACAGAGTAGATATGTCCCAGTGAGGATCAAAGGAAAGGCTGGAAGTCATAGGGAGGCTTGGTTTTTGAGGAATATTGGAAATTTGGTTAGGAGAAAAAGGGAGGTGTACAAGAGGTATAAAGAGCAAGGAGCTGAGAATTTGAAGGAGGACTTCAAGGAGTGTAGAAGGAATCTTAAAGAAATTAGAAAGGCCAAAAATAGGCACGAAGAGGCTTTGGCAGACAGAGTAAAAATAAATCCAAAGGGTTTCTATAAGTACATTAAAAGTAAAAGATTAGTGAGGGATAAAATTGGACCCCTTGTAGATAGTGAGGGTAGGCTGAGTGAGAAGTCAGAGGAAATGGGGGAAATTTTGAATGATTTCTTTGCCTCGGTATTCACTAGGGAAAAAAATATTGAACCAGTTGAAGTAAAGAAAAATAGTGGGGAGGTCATGAAGCATTTAAGGATAACCGAAGAGGTAGTGATGGCTGTATTGAAAAAGAAAAAGGTGGATAAATCTCCGTGACCGGACAAAATATTCCCAAGGGCACTCAGGAAGGCTTGTGGACAGTTAGTGGGGCCATTAACAGAGATATTTAGGATGTCACTGGCCACGGGGGTAGTGCCAAATGATTGGAGGGTGGCGCATGTGGTTCCGCTGTTTAAGAAAGGGTCCAAATGTAAACCTGGGAATTATAGGCCCGTGATTCTGACGTCTGTGGTGGGCAAGTTGATGGAAAGTGTTCTGAGGGATGCTATTTACAAATATTTGGAGGTACAGGGATTGATAGGGAGTAATCAGCATGGTTTTGTCAGGGGTAGATCATGCTTGACAAACCTGATTGAGTTTTTCGAGGGGGTTACAAAAAGATTGATGAAGGGAAAGCTGTGGATGTTGTCTATTTAGACTTTAGTAAAGCTTTTGACAAAGTTCCCCACCGGAGGTTAGGAGAAAAGGTGGAGACATTAGGTATAAATAAGGAGGTAGTGAAATGGATTCAGCAATAGTTGGATGGGAGGTGTCAGAGAGTAGTGGTAGAAAATTGTTTGTTCAATTGGAGGCTGGTGACTAGTGGGGTTCCTCAGGGATCGGTCCTGGGTCCACTATTATTTGTTATATATATTAACGATCTGGAAGTAGGGGTGGAGAATTGGATAAGCAAGTTTGCGGATGATACAAAGATTGGTGGTGTTGTGGACAGTGAGGAAGATTACCGTAGATTAAAAGGTGATTTAGGAAGGCTGGAGGTGTGGGCTGAGAAATGGCTGATGGAATTTAATACAGATAAGTGTGAGGTGTTACATTTTGGAAAGGCAAATTTAAATAGGTCATATACATTGAATGGTAGGCAATTGAGGAGTGCAGAGCAACAAAGGGATTTAGGAGTTATGGTAAATAGTACCCTCAAGGCTGATACTCAGATAGATGGTGTGGTGAAGAAGGCATTTGGAATGTTGGCCTTCATAAATCGGAGTATTGAATTCAAGAGTAGGGAGGTTATGATGAAATTGTACAAGGCATTGGTGAGGCCAAATTTGAAGTACTGTGTACAGTTTTGGTCACCAAATTATAGGAAAGATATAAACAAAATAGAGAGAGTGTAGAGAAGGTTCACGAGAATGTTGACAGGATTTCAAGGTTTGAGTTACAGGGAAAGGTTGTGCAGACTAGGGCTTTTTTCTCTGGAGTGTAGAAGATTGAAGGGGGACTTGATAGAGGTGTTTAAGATTGTAAAGACAAAGTAAATGTGGATAGGCTTTTTCAATTAAGAGTGGGGGAGATTCAAACTAGAGGGCATGGTTTAAGATTGAAGGGGGAAAATTATAAGGGGAAGATGAGGGGAAATTTCTTTACTCAAAGGGTGGTGGGGATGTGGAATGAGCTTCCGGCAGACGTGGTCGAGGCGGGATCATTGATTACATTTAAGGATAGACTGGATAGTTACGTGGAGAGGAGAGGACTGGAGGGGTATGGACCGAGTGCTGGTCAGTGGGACTAGGAGGGTGGGGATTTGTTACGGCATGGACTAGTAGGGCCGAACTGTCCTGTTCTGTGCTTTAAGTGGTTATATGGTTTTGGGTGTACTTAAGACATTGTTACTTTCTTGCATTTGGCAGATTTCGTCCAATTAATCGGCTTGGAGACCAGATGTTCACTAATGGCCAAACTGTTAACCTTCAAGCAGTGATGAAAGATGTCCAAGTGATACACAAGCTGCTGACCTTAATAGCGCAGGAACAGGTCAAGACTACAGAATCTAATCAGTCGGAGGAGATTACAGCAAAGGTAATTATTTGATTAGATCCTTTTGTTAGTAGTTGATACCAACATTTGTTGTCATTGGCAACTAAAAAAAATGTTATTATAATGCATTTTGATCTGGATACTAGGGATAAAATTCCTAATCTTCATTGACATGGTGCCATAGATTTTCTCTTGCCCATTGTGGAGGACAAATTTATTATTATAGTGTTATAGAAGGCTTACAGCATGAAAACATTTGGGATGTTACAGCGCCAGTGATTGGAACCAGAGTTTGAATCCCACGCTGTCTGTAAGGAATTTGTGTGTTCTCCCTGTGTCTGAGTGGGTTTTCCTTGGGGCCTCCAGTTTCTTCCTACCCTACCCTTCAAAGCATACCAGGGATTGTATGTCAATTGGGTGTAATTGGGCGGCACGGGCTTGTGAGCCAAAAGGGCCTGTTACTGAGCTATGTGTCTACATTTTTTTAAAAATTAAATAAGTTTAAAATTCACAGGGAGTAAGGGCAAACTCCAGACAGTTGCTCTTTCACACCGCGAACCCTCCAAAAAGGTGAGCAAAAGAGGAGGGTTGCTGTACCCAGTAAGCCTTTCACACTGGACCATAAATTACCTGGTAAATGTGTAACTCATGAATCGGGAGGGGGTCCAACCTCCAGCAATGATGGCATGAGTGACTCATTACATACTCACAGGAAGTGATATTTATCAATAATATGATCCAAGCACTGACTGAAGAAGAAGACTGCTTGTTTAAGGAGAATATGAAAATAAGAAGGGAGGAGTTTGAGGAGGAAACAAGCTGACCTGTTGAGGTGTTGACGAAGACATCTGATTATTTTGAACATCAATTTAATACCAGAACAATGTGGAAGAGAGAGAGAGACCACAGTGGACCATGTTCTGGTCTAACATCGAATGTAAATGTGATGATGAACAGTGGCAGGGGATGGATGTCTCACTAGGGGCGTTTGTCTCGCTGGGACAGGGGGTGTCATTAGTCCCCAGCCTCTCCATGTTTGATCTCAGGGCCACAGATTTGGGAGGGCACTCAAATGCCTCTTTCACTCCTACAATTATGGTTATCCACCTGAAAAAACTTCTTGCACGGATTTTCAGTTTATATTGTGGCTACTGGAATCGCAGTGGACACAATCAAATAACCAGACAAAGCGTTTCTTGAGTGAATCAAACAGATTTACTCTTCATCACCGGCGCAACATTTTAAAGCCAGAATCACGCGCTCGACACGTGCTGATGTCACCATGCACTGACGTCACATGGTCGTTTCAATGCCTCCTGGTAGTTGTAGTGTCGTACACGGCCCCGCCCCCCAGAACCGGCATAAATGTTTGTCTATCTTTTAGATTGTCGACCACTGCGACGGATTCCTTGGATTCTGGGCAGGTCCCGGCAGACTGGAAGACAGCAAATGTCACGCCACTTTTTAAGAAGGGATGTAGGCAGAAGACTGAAAATTATCGGCCAATTACCTTGACGTCTGTAGTTTGAAAAATGCTTAAAGCCGTCATTAAAGATGAAATAGTGAAACTTTTGGAACGTAAGGGTTCAATCAGGCAGACGCAGCATGGTTTTAGAAAGGGAAGATCTTGTTTGACAAACTTGTTAGGATTCTTTGAGGATATAATGGGTGCGGTGGATAGAGGGGAACATGTTTGGATTTCCAGAAAGCGTTTGATAAGGTGCCGCACAAGAGACTTCTCAGTAAGTTACAGGAAAGTGGAGTCCGGGGAAGTATATTGGGCTGGATTGAAAATTGGTTGTCTGACAGCAGGCAGAGAGTCGGATTAAATGGGAGTTTTTCAGATTGGCAGAGAGTGGTAAGTGGGGTGCCGCAGGGGTCAGTGTTAGGCCCACAACTGTTCATCATTTACATTGATGACTTGGAGGAGGGGACAAAATGTGGTGTAGCCAAGTTTGCAGAAGAGCAAATTGTAATGAGGATGTGGAGAGTCTGCAGAGGGATATAGTTAAGCTGGATGAGTGGGCAAAGGTCTGGCAGATGGAGTACAATGTTAGTAAGTGTGAGGTTATCCACTTTGGCAAGAAAAATAAAAGAGCTGAATATTATTGAAAGGGTGAAAAACTACAGCATGCTGTTGTGCAGAGGGACTTGGGAGTGCTTGTGCATGAATCGGAAAAAGTTAGGTTGCAGGTAGAGCAGGTTATTAAGAAGGCAAATGGAATGTTGGCCTTCATCACAAGAGAAATTGAATTCAGGAGTAGGGAGGTAATGTTGCAACTGAATAAGGTCCTGGTGAGACCACACCTGGAGTACTGTGTCCAGTTCTGGTTTCCATATTTGAGGAAGGATATACTGGCTTTGGAGATGGTCCAGAGGAGGTTTACTAGGTTGATCCCTGGGATGAAGGGATTCACTTATGATGAAAGATTAAATCGTCTAGGATTGCATTCGCTTGAGTTCAGAAGGAGAGGAGATCTTATAGAAACGTATAGGATTATGAAGGGTATGGATAGGATAGATGTAGGAAGGTTTTTTGAGCTAGCCGGGGAAACTAAAATGAGAGGACACAGTCTCAAGATTCGGGGGAGTAGATTTAGGACAGAGATGAGGAAAAATAGTTTTTCCGAGAGAGTAGTGAATGTTTGGAATTTTCTAACCAGGGAAGTGGTTGAGGCTGCCTCATTAAACATATTTAAAATTCAGTTAGATAAATTAGGGGATATGGAGAGAAGGCAGGTAGGTGGAGTTAGGTCATAAATTAAATCAGCCATGATCGTACTGAATGGCGGAGCAGGCTCAATGGGCCATTTGTGGCCAACTCCTGTTCCTACTTCCTATGTTCCTATGACTGTTGGCTGCTGCAGTTGGGAAGACTTGTCCACATGAGCTGGTTTAAGCCTGTCAACAATGAAAGACTGTGGCTTCCCTCCAATGTCCAAAATACAGGTCAACCTAGTTTGTCTGAGTATCCTGTAAGGTCCTTCGTAAGGTGTCTGTAAAGGTTGATCAAGTGTTCCCCTTCGGATGAAGACATATTTGCATTTTTTATAGGGTCCATTTTCCTATGATCTCGCTTAGCCTGCTCAACAGTTCCTCAGGATCATCGCTGGAGTTGGAATGCTAGGTGATGAACTCCCCTGGAACCACCAATGGTATGCCACACACGAGCTTTACAAATGAAGCTTGGAGGTCCTCCTTTGGAGTTGTTCTAATGCCCAGTAATACCCAAGGCAGTTCATCAGCCCAGTTCAGGCCCTCTAACTGAGCCATCAAGGCTGACTTGAGATGTCAATGAAATCGTTCCACCAGTCCATTGGTTTGGGGATGAAAGGCATTCGTATGATGAATTGTTTTACCGAGCAAGCGAGACAAGGCTTTCCACACCAAGGAAGTAAATTGTGGTCCTCTATCTGAAGTAATGTGTGCTGGTAAACCAAAAAAGACACCCAGAAACTGAGGAACGCCCAAGCACAAGTGTCTGTAGTAATATCTGCCATAGGCACAGCCTTGGGCCACCGTGTAAACCTGTCTATTACTGTAAAAAGATAACGGGGTATCCTCTTGAAACAGGAAGCAGACTAATAATGTCACATGGACATGAGCACAATGTTGAGTAACTGCCTGGAAGGACTGCAGTGGTGCCTTAGTATGGCTGCTGAAGTTTTGCTTTCAGGCAGGCAAGGCAGGACCTTGCCATTTGTGTAATGTCTTTTTTAAGACCATGCCACAAGAATCTGTCCGAAACCATACAAACAGGCAATCTAATCGATGGATGTGAGAGGCCATGCACAGAATCGAATACTCGATGTTTCCATGATGCCGGAAGTACTGGGAGTGGGTGTCCCGTTGATATATCACAGAGGGGTAGTTTGCCATTGACTCCAAAATGGACATCTTTCAATTGCAGGTTGGTGATTGCAGTCCGATGAGCATTCGTCTCATGGTCATATTCTTGGGTTGCAGCCAAAGTGGGAAAGTGCATCAGCTACTACATTGTCTTTTGTGGAAATATGTAGTATTTTTTTTGAGAATTCTACAATGAATGATAATTACCGTTGTTGTCGAACTGACCGGGGCTCTGCGACCTTGGAAAATGCAAATATTAAGGCCCTATGGTCAGTGTACATAGTAAAATCTTTGCCCTCCAAAAAATTATGGAAGTGTTGAATAGACAAGTAAATGGCCAAAGGCTCCTTATCAAATCACAAAGAAAGCGGCTGAAGAATGCTAACGGTTTCCATTGCCCATTGACATATTGATGAAGTGCACCTCCTACGGTCATACTGGAAGCGTCTGTCGAAAGGGCGGTGGCTGCATTTAAAACTGGGTAGCTGAACATAGTGGCATGAATCAGCAAATCTTTCATCTTCAAGAAGGCTTTGTTTCCCTCTTCAGTCCAATGGATGGTTCTGGCGTTTCCAGACGGTAAATCAAAAAGAGGCTTCATAATATGAGCTGCTCCTGGAAGAAACCAATGGTAAAAATTCCCAAGAATTCCTGCAGGCTTTTAACTGTAGCAGGTCATGAGTACTTGGTAATGGCCTCAGCTTTGGATGGCAGTGGAATCGCGTCTTCCTGAGTAATCCCATACCCCAAGAAATCAATAATTTCTTGTCCAAAAATGCATTCATCCGGATTGATGGTCAGTCCAAACTTTTGAAGACAAATAAAAAGTGTACAAAGATGTTCCATATGTTCTTCCCTAGTCCCCCTGGCCACTAAAATGTCACTGAGGTAAATAAAGACATTGATCATACCACATCCTAAAGTGTCCATCACCCGCTGAAATGATTGAGCAGCATTCTTTAATCAGATTGGCATTCATAAAAATTTGAGCTATCCAAATAGGGTCATTTTTGCTATTTTTGGAATGTCTTCTGGCTCTACCAGTACTTGGTGATGGCCAAGCACCAAGACTATTTTGGAGAAGATCTTCGCTCCACGCAAATTAACCAAGAAATCCTGAATATGAGGTATCGGATAACGATCCGGGATGTTGGCATCATTAAGGCCCCTGTAATCTCCACAAGGTCGCCAAGCTCCACTGTGTTTCAAGACCATATGTAATGGAGATGCCCAGGGACTGTCGGACTTATGAATAATGCCTGTTTCCTCCATCTTGTTAAACCCTTCCTTAAGTATATTTAATTAATTGTATTTAATAATTGTAGTAAAAACACAGAAATACTGGAGAAACTCTCAGTCTTGCAATGCCCATTGTAGGTAAAGATATATTACTAACATTTCTTCAAGGACTAAGCAAATGTTACGGAGTCCAGAGGTCCCCAAAATCCAGCAGCATAGATTTGCACCACAACACAGGGTTACTTAAACAAAAGTAGTTTTTAACTATATTTGAACAAGAAAACAGAATTAAACTTTAACTTATTACTTAATCTACTGACTTAACTTACTTAATCCCCCCTCTAATACTAAGCGCAGGTGTGTATAACGTATATTTAAGATTAGAAAAGTTCTTTGGATCACAGACCAATCTCTCACTGGTTGCAGGCAATTCTTGTACTGTGCATAGAAGTTAGCATTAACAAAGTTCACCAGTCTTTGGTGCTTAACAGGCAAATGGTTACCACTCAGGAGGACTCTTGCTGGTTTTCAGAGAGAGATTCCTTTTCCAGGACAACTGATTCCTTTCCAATCAGTCTTGCTGATGAAACTTGTCCCCTTCAGGGTTCTCCAGATGTTCCTCATTTTTTCAGGTCATCTTTCAGACAATCAGTCTTCTCCTTTGACGAGACAGCCTTCCAAAAGTTTGGCCAGCTTTGTCCTTCTGGAACTGATTTCTGTCTCCTCTCTCTCTCTCTGTTTCACACCCTCCCTCTCTGAGAGTCAAAGCTGTTCTGTCCTGCATGCATAGATCACATGCCCTCCCAGACCAGCTGTATTCTCCTCCTTGGCTGCTCTTTCTGCAAAAAAGCACTCTGTAAAAGTCCTGCAAAAATTCTGTGTTTTGAAATGTTTGTGTGCAAGCTGTTCTAGCAATTCCTCACAAGCCACCTCCAGAAATTGATAGACTGGAGAGATTCCAGAGGATTGAAAGATTGCAAATGTGGTTCCGCTGTTTAAGAAACATGGGAGACAGAAAAAAGGAAACTATAGGCCAATTAGTCTGACGTCGGTCGATCCTCAAGGATGAGGTGATGAAATATCTAGAGATGCATGACAGGATAGGTCCAAGTCAGCATGGTTTTTTTAATGGGTAGATCCTGCCTGACCAACCTATTAGAGTTTTTTGAAGAAATCTCAAGTAGGATAGACAAAGGAGAGGCTGTGGCTGTTATCTATTTAGATTTATAAAAGGCTTTTGTTAAGGTGTTGCACATTAGGCTGCTAAATAAGATGAGGGGCCCATGGAATTACAAGGAAGTTATTAAACTGGATAGAAAAGTGGCTGATAGGCAGGAAGCAAAAGGTTGAAATTAAGGGTTCTCGTTCTGAATGGCTCCCTGTAACTAGTGGTGTTCTGCAGGGGTCAGTATTGAGGCCGCTGCTGTTTACAATTTATATTAATGATTTGGATTGTGGTATAAATGGCCAAATTTGCTGATGACACCAAGATAGGAAGTGTAGTAGAAACCGTAAAGTTGCAGAAGGATACAGACAGATTAGGAGACTGGGCAAAATTATGGCAGATGAGATTTAACATAGAGAAATGTCCAGTTGTACATTTTGGCAGTGGAAATAAACAGGCAAAATATTGTTTGGATGGGGTGAAAATTCAGACCTCTGATGTGCAAAGGGACCAGGGTGTCCTCGTGCAAGGAAACCTAAAAGTTAGTGACCAGGTGACATTGGTAGTGAAGAAAGCGAATGCTATGTTTGCATTCATTTCAAGAGGAATAGTGTATAAGAGTAAAGAGGTGTTGATGAAGCTCTATGGGGTGAGGCCTCATTTGGAGTACAGTGGGCTGTTTTAGGCCCCCTATCTTAGAAAGGATGTGTTGGAGAGGGTGCAGAGAAAATTTACTAGGATGATTCCCGGAATGCAAGGGCTAACATATGAGGAGCATTTGGCAACTCTTGGGTTGTATTCATTGGAGTATAGGAGAATGAGAGGAGATCTCATAGAGGCTTTTTGTATTTTGAAAGGTTTAGATAGGGTGGATGAGGGTAAAATGTTTCCCTTGGTGGGTGAATCGAGGACAAGGGGTCATAGTCTGAAAATTAGAGGCTATCCTTATAAAGCAGAGATTAGAAAGAACTTATTTAGCCAGAGGGTCGTGGAACTCACTGCCGCATACAGCAGTGGAAACCAGGTCACTGGGAGTATTAAACAAGAAATAGACAAGTATCTCTTTAGTGAGGGCATCAAGGGATATGGGGAAAAGGCCGGAAATTGGATATGGTAGCTTAGTGAGGATTTATGGAACAGACTCGATGGGCCTAGTGGCTGCCTTCTGTTCCTTTGTCTTGTGATCTTGTGAAAATACTCTATCATGCAAAGAACAGGTGTCAGAATAAAGTCTGAAGACTAGTCTGGGGGGAAGTCCAGGCCAACAAAAGGTGTTAATTGGATATGATAAAAAGAGAGGCAAGAATTGATTTTGCTCTGTAAAGGAGACAGAGGGAAAAGGGAAGAGGGAGAGACCAGCTTCTGAATTGATCTTGTGTTTCTAGATCATTAGGCCAATGCTCTATATTAATACTAAAGTCAAATAAACATTACACTGCCATGCCACTTGAGATGAGGGAAGATAAAGCAAGACAGACAGAGAAGGATAGTATGCACAGAAGAGTAATGATGGACTTCAATTTATGCTCTGTGCTGTTGAACTTTCAGGTTGAGGATACTCCATCCAAGATGGACCTTGCCTTCTTAGCTGGTATTTCTGGACAGACTCTGACAGACAAACTCTACAGTGCCTGGATACTTCTTCAAAGCCATGTTAATATTGTTTTTGACAGCGACATGGATAAACTGATTACTGACAAGTTTCCAGGTATTCGGCAGGTAAGGCAGAGTTTAAATCTTGGTTGCATTTTACTGTGTTCTTATTTATTTATTTAAAGGAGTTATTGCTCATTTGCAGGGTATGCGGTGTTAATTTTTTGGATTGTTGAAACTTCTCTCAACTAATGTTTTGCTTCAGACTGTAGTCCTTTGACCACTTTGGTAGTTTCACTGTTATTTAAATCATGAAGAATGTTATGTGGCAAACAAAATTGAAAAGAAATGTCTTCACTTGAAAAGTAGGTAGTGACTGCAGAATTCTTCACCCAAGGGTGCTGTTGAGGGTCAATCTTTAAACATGTTTGAGGGACATTAACAATTCTGTGGATATTGAGGGGTATGGGGTTTTTGTGCACGAAGGATAAAGATCACCCTGTTGATTTGTAGTGCAGATACCAAGAGCCGAATGGCTTACTTCTCCTTCCTCTGTATTATTAGCAGAACAACTGGTGGTAAATTATTTGGTTAAAATAAATTAATTGACAGATTCAGACCAAAGTCACGTTGGTAATGGCCAAATGGTTTTTTTTATATATATATTGGGAGATGAGTTAAGAATATGATCCCTTCTTTTGCTGCCTGAATTTTCACTTCCTCATTATGGAATACTTCTGTTAGAAAGCAATCAATTTTATTGAAAAACTATTTTGATGACGATGCATTCTTTAAACAAAAATCTGTAAGATTTCCAAGGCTTGAACATATTGTCCAAGTTTCTTTAGAATGAATCTCTGCTACGTGCTTCCTGTCAGTTCTAAATTTTCTCTTGAATTGTAAATTGAATGGTTATGGAAATTAAAGTTTGTCCTGTTCTAATTATTCTCTCATTATGAATGATCATGTATATCTGATAGAGTAAGTAACCATTTCACTGCTCCTGTCCATGCTGCCATATGTATTTCGCATGAGGGAAAGAAGATAAGTACAGGCAAAATCACCATTAATTTGAATAATGAATTCAGAATTATCCTCTTTATTCAGTAGTGATAATGTGGAGCTTTCAAAGGAAATGGTTAAAGCAAATAGCACAATGACCAGGGCAAAGTGGAGAAACGTGCGGGGAAGAAGAGAATAGAGAAGCTCTAATCTTTTGAGTGAAGATGTTTTTCCACAATGGGATTAAGTCTTGCAATACTAGATTCTTCAGCTGGGGGAAGCAGTTCTATCCTGCCCTTGGAGGAGGGAAGGAATAGTGGCTTTATTACTACATTTAGTTTGAACAAGTGACATAAAAGATGGTGATGACCAAGAAATAAGCAGCACTGGAATTAGACCCAGCATTTGAGGAGGAAAATAAACCCAAACTTACAAATTTATAACTTTGTCTTACTTTTCCTTCACTCTTTTTACGTGGGTTGGTGGGTATGTGGAACGAATTGCCAGAGGAAGTGGTTGAGGCAACTTTATGAAACCAATTTGATAGACACATGGATAGGAATAATATAGAGAGATATGAGTAAAATGGAGACCAATGGAATTTGTTTAGTTGGCATGAACAAATTGGTCCAAAGGTCTTCATTCCATCCTGTAAAATTCTATGCAATGGCTGAGTTGGGGTAATTTCAGCTTTCATCATCTTGGTATTGATGAATAAGCACAATGCGAGATTTATTTTTTCTAATGATTAAACCTTTTGTAAATTCAGATCTTGGAAAAGAAGGAGGGTCTCTTTCGCAAGCACATGATGGGGAAACGTGTGGATTACGCTGCCCGTTCAGTCATTTGCCCCGACATGTACATTAACACCAATGAAATCGGTATCCCAATGGTAATATATTTAAATACCTACTGGTAGACGTGCATTTCTTATAAAGCTTATTTTGGAGCATGTTTGATTTGTGGTGCATTAATGTTTAGTGTAAAAGGCGACAAACAAGGAAGACTACAGATGCTGGAAAACTCATCACACACAAAATGCTGAAGAAACTCAGCAGGTCGGGCAGCATCCATGGAAGGAACAGATAGTCAACGTTTTGTGCCAAAACCCTTCATCAAAACATTCAAGGAAAAGAGGGCAGAAACCAAATTAAAAGGGTTGGGGGTTGGGGGGAAGGAGAAGGAGCACAAGTTGACAGGTCATAGGTGAAAACAGGATTTTTTTGCCATCTATGTCTCCTGACCTTGCCATTTTATGACTTGGACATATGCTCCAAACTTTGGTTCGGGCTCTTGTTAGCTTGGACTGAACATCTTCATTTAGATCTTAAATTAAAGTCTTGACAGCTTACTAGGTAATTTTCTTAGTTGAAAGTGATTGTTGCAAGTCTCCAACTTTATCTCTAAATCATCTACCAAAAGAGATTAATTCTTGCTATTTCTATTTATGGTATGATATGTGTAAATTGGCTGCCTATCAAACTACAGTGATTGCAGATTTCAAATTCATTTTGCACAACTTATCCATCTGTTTTGTGAGTTCAGATTGAGAGATTCTGCTTGGATTGCATAAAGAAAATACATCAATTTATTCATAATCTGTGTTGAGGTGAAAAATGCCCCATGAGTAAATGTTACTGATGTTTGAGTCGGGTCAAGCCTTTATAGACAACACAGACCGAATCTATGCAGCTTCTCTCTATAATTCAACCCATCCAGTCCTGACAACATCCTTGTAAATTTCCTCTACACCCCTAACAGCTCTATTAATGCCCTTCCTGTAAGTGGGGGACTAGAACTGTGCAAGAGTGCAACCACTGATGTCAAATGCTCTGGCTTGTATTTAACATTTGTAAATGTGTTCAATCAGCTTAAAGGATCCTGATCAGAATTGTTCCAGCGATGCACTTTTTCCTAGCATGGAAGTTCTCCCCAAGATGTTGATAGTGATGGGAGTGTCTAAGTTTTTTTTTTACTCATTTTGTTCACAGGTCTTTGCAACAAAGCTGACTTATCCTCAGCCAGTTACACCTTGGAATGTGCAGGAGCTGAGGCAGGCAGTGGTAAATGGACCTAATGTACACCCAGGGGCTTCCATGATCATCAATGAAGATGGAACCCGCACTATACTGAATGCAAGCAATGCAAGCCAGAGAGAGGCTATTGCCAAGCAACTATTGACACCAACTACTGGAGAGCATAGCTGGGGGATGAAAATTGTAAGTGGAGTTCATTGGAAATGAAAGCAAAGTTGCACAAGAATTGTTGACTTTATCATAAAATAACTGTTTAGAAAATGTTGATGCTAGAATTTGTCAATGGCCCAGAAAACTGAGATTGTGTAGAAAAAAAAAATGCCACTGCAGTATTTCTCCACCTTCTTTACAGTGGTATGGATGCCAGTGGCAGCAATGTAAACATTTGAACCTGATTCCAGAGATATCTCAGTCCTGGAGCTCCTGAGCAGAACTGTCAGACAACTTTTGGGTTTTGAACGGATCTCTTGCTTCCACTTCTGATGAAGCAGTCGATTCCACAGTACTGCAAAGCATGGAAAGCTTTTCAGACTCTTGACCAAAATGTATTCTGACCAATAAATAACACTTTAAAACAATTAGCCAGAGCATTTATCTTCTGAGTGGAGAGTTTACAAAATACTGTGGAATAGTGAGGCTAAGAATGAACTTTGTTGTCAAATGCATAAATACAGTGTACAGATGAGATGAAAATTTTAACCTGCTGCAGCTTCCCAGGTACATAAAAAACACTAAGAACAATTTACTGTAAGTATAATTTACATACAGAAGAGAAAAAAAGATGAAAAGTATAAAAGAAAGAGAAAAAAGTAATAAATAATCATAATATAGTAGAAGTCTGAAAATCCAGTCTGCTTTGGGATTGGGTCGGTCTGGATTTTCAGATTTTCCAAATTCTCAGGAAGTACAAAAACCAAATAAATATTTATTCATTCATTTCCATGACTTCTGTGCATCTGTGGCATTTACACATACAAAATCCCGTTAAATTTTTTAAGTTTTGAGTTTTTGAAAAGTCCAGATTTTCAGATGGACCTTGTTTCCGGGTTCCCGAATTTTGAACTTCTACTGTGTGCTGGACTTGTGTCTTTATAAATTGAATTACAATTTAATCTAATTAACATAAGAGAGAAATAAAAGGGTAATAAATATAAAAGTATTAGAAGAATTAAATAAGCAATAAATTTTCATGATATCTATGGTTCAATAGTAGTAGATTCATCAGAAACTGGAGTCATTCTGCTTCTAAATTTGCGTTTCTTCAGAAGTTGAATTACATAATCAATGAATTAATGCAATATTATTTCCAAAAGGTGTGTCGGCACATTAAGAATGGTGATGTTCTGCTGCTGAACCGCCAGCCCACTTTGCACAGGCCCTCCATACAGGCCCATCGGGCACGGATCCTGCCCGGTGAGAAGGTCCTACGGCTTCACTACGCAAACTGCAAAGCCTACAATGCTGACTTTGACGGCGACGAGATGAACGCTCACTTTCCACAGAATGAACTGGGACGAGCAGAGGCGTACTTGCTCGCCAGCACTGACCAACAGTATTTGGTTCCCAAGGCAAGTACTCAATTGTCAGACCATACATTAGGAATGTGATTCTCAGATTTCCTCAGTGGTTAATGATAATGATTTTGGGAAAAGGATGCTATACAGTTCCCATCCCTTCCATTTTCTGCATACATCTTGTGTTGAGGGCACTAATTCTCAGCATGGATTGAAGGCAGTCATCTGTCACTAACCTGACTGTATGTTCTCAGTCCTTCTTGTTGATACAAGATGGAGGAAGAAGGGAAAGAGATGCATAGCCCAATCCCATTCACACTTGATACAACATTACACGTCAATTTTTTTTTCCTCTCCAGTCTTTTCTGAGGAGATAATACACTACCTTTCAAACTATTTTTCTGGCCACCTCACCCCGCCTTTTCTGTTTTAATCTCTAAATCACTGAACAAATTATTCCCCAATGGATATTCCTTTGAAGGATTTTTTTATGAATGGATGCAATTTGTAACAAATGCTTTCTTCCCTACGAATTGCTTTGTGGTGAAAGTGTTCTGATTTTCAGTGCACTGGCCTCCTGCATCTAGAGCATGCTACATTCTGCTCCACATCATCTCTGTTGTCATTGACTTTATCCTGCTTCCTGAACTGCAGTGTTTTGAAATCCTCTTGTCCTCTACAAATCTTTCAGTGTGCAGACTCCAATCTACTCTTGCAATCTTAACTTAAATCCCCTCGTCTTAAACCAGTCAATCCCTATACTCCAAAGGATGTCATCTCTCCATCTACCATTGATGGCTGGTTCTTCATAATCAAAGCTTCATATCTGGAATTGGTTTTCTAAATCTCTCTTCATTGATTCATTGTCTCCTGCCTCCAAAGCGAAGTACCATTATACCATTGAACTTCATCCCTTGGATCAGGGTCCAATTATTCATTTGATCAGGGTCCATTGAATCATTGTCTCCTGCCTCCAAAGCGAAGTACCATTATACCATTGAACTTCATCCCTTGGATCAGGGTCCAATTATTCATTTGATCAGGGTCCATTGATTCATTGTCTCCTGCCTCCAAAGCGAAGTATCCATTATACCATTGAACTTCATCCCTTGGATCAGGGTCCAATTATTCATTTGATCAGGGTCCATTGATTCATTGTCTCCTGCCCCCAAAGCGGAGTATCCATTATACCATTGAACTTCATCCCTTGGATCAGGGTCCAATTATTCATTTGATCAGGGTCCATTGATTCATTGTCTCCTGCCCCCAAAGCGAAGTATCCATTATACCATTGAACTTCATCCCTTGGATCAGGGTCCAATTATTCATTTGATCAGGGTCCATTGATTCATTGTCTCCTGCCCCCAAAGCGAAGTATCCATTATACCATTGAACTTTATCCCTTTGATCAGGGTCCAATGATTTTCTCAGTAGCACTTTCACCATCAACAGCTTCCGTGGGCTATTTCATTGTTAATTGTATGTGCCTGCTGTTGAAATATCAGCACATTTTATTCATGAGGAACATTGACTGAAACATCAGTTTTCATCCTGCTAATCTTGAAGTATTGATCAGAGTACTTTGCCTTCCATTCTGCTATGGATTGAGAGAATTTTGCTGTTCAATGTTGGAGAACATGATTGTGTTATGACCTTCCTTTGGTAGTCTCAGGATTTCTGAGATATGAAATGATTTCTGATTATTTTCCGTCAGGATGGGAAACCTTTGGCAGGTTTGATTCAAGATCACATGGTTTCTGGTACCAGCATGACAATCCGCGGCTGCTTCTTCACACGAGAGCAGTACATGGAACTTGTCTACCGTGGTCTTACAGACAAAAAGGGACGTGTGAAGATCCTTCAGCCAGCCGTGATCAAACCTTATCCCCTCTGGACTGGAAAACAGGTATTTCCATTGGCCAGCAAACAGCATCAATCAAAACAGAGGCAAATAAAAAATAATTGTTTTCAATTTTTTTGAATTTTTAGACATACAACACAGTAACAGGCCCACAAGCCTGTGCCACCCAATTACATCCAATTGAGCTACAGCCCCCATATGTTTTGAACAGTGGGAGGAAACCCACGCAGACTCGGGAGAATGTACAAACTCTTTACAGATAGCGTCAGATTCAAACCCAGGTTGCTGGTGTTGTAACAGTGTTGTGCTTAACCGTGCTGCCCCCTCTGGGACCTCCTATGTATAAACCTCCTACTCCAAAACCTCAAATTCTGACAAGACCATTAAAAGGATTTTACTTTGCATAATTTTTTATTCTTTGGCTTGGCTTCGCGTACAAAGATTTATGGAGGGGTATGTCCACTTCTGCTGCAGGCTCGTTGGCGACTGACAAGTCCGATGCAGGACAGGCAGGCACGGTTGTAGCGGTTACAAGGGAAAATTGGTTGGTTGGGGTTGGGTGTTTGGTTTTTCCTCCTTTGTCTTTTGTCAGTGAGGTGGGCTCTGCGGTCTTCTTCAAAGGAGGTTGCTGCCCGCCGAACTGTGAGGCACCAAGATGCACGGTTGGAGGTGATATCATCCCACTGGCAGTGATCAATGTGGCAGGCACCAAGAGATTTCTTTAAGCAGTCCTTGTACCTCTTCTTTGGTGCACCTCTGTCTCGGTGGCCAGTGGAGAGCTCTCCATAGAACACGATCTTGGGAAGGCGATGGTCCTCCATTCTGGAGACGTGACCCACTCAGCGCAGTTGGGTCTTCAGCAGCATGGAGTCGATGCTTGCGGACTCTGCCAGCTCGAGTACTTCGATGTTGGTGATGAAGTCATTCCAATGTATGTTGAGGATGGAGAGGAGACAGCGCTGATGGAAGGGTTCTAGGAGCCGTAGGTGATGCCGGTAGAGGACCCATGATTCGGAGCCGAACAGGAGTGTGGGTATGACAACGGCTCTGTACACGCTGATCTTTGTGTGTTTCTTCAGATGGTTGTTTTTCCAGACTCTTTTGTGTAGTCTTCCAAGGCGCTATTTGCCTTGGCGAGTCTGTTGTCTATCTCTTTGTCGATCCTTGCATCAGATGAAATGGTGCAGCCGAGGTAGGTAAACTAGTTGACCGTTTTGAGTTCAGTGTGCCCGATGGAGATGTGGGGGGGGCTGGTGGTCATGGTGGGGAGCTGGCTGATGGAGGACCTCAGTTTTCTTCAGGCTGACTTACAGGCCAAACATTTTGGCAGTTTCTGCAAAACAGGACGTCATGCGCTGGAGAGCTGGCTCTGAATGGGCAACTAAAGCAGCATCGTCTGCAAAGAGTAGTTCACGGACAAGTTGCTCTTGTGTCTTGGTGTGAGCTTGGAGGCGCCTCAGATTGAAGAGACTGCCATCCGTGCGGTACCAGATGTTCATTGTTTTTTTATTATTATTATTATTATAACTACCAGTTATCTGTTTTGAAGTTTAGGGGAGGAAAAATGTAAATAAAGTTTCATGTAACTGGAGGAAAACAAGGATTTTGATAATGTTTCTGGCGAGAAAAATTTCTGAGCAGAGATATATGACTGAGTGGGCAATTTTCTAAAGCACTCCGTCAGCACAATACTAGACCACTGGATTTTATTCCGCTCCCTATGCGCAGAAACTGAAGCTATTGAGGCTTTGGTTTGTCATGTTGTCTTACTCGATTGTGACTTATCAGTATCTTAACTCCATCTGCTCCTTCCCTAGATACTCTTCCTGAAAGTTATCTTGCATTATGTTTGATTCTAATATTTGCCCTCAGGCATTTCCTGTAATCATTTTCATGTGTTTAAGAACTGAATGGTAATATAATTACAAAGGAAAAAAAACTAACCAGAGAGTTAGAGCCTCTTTTACATCTTTGAACAGACTGGATATTGTTGGTTGCTTTTATCTGCCAGATGTTTTCATTTTGACCTTGTACTGTTTTCACTGGGCCCTGACCAGGTTGACAAGGGTGATTGGGAGAATCCCCTGGGTTACAGTGTTTATATCCTTATGTGGAGTTTTTGTCTAGCTACAAGACTGATCTGATTGATTTCTTTAATAAAGGAAGTGCTCATATTGTTCTCCCTCATGACGACTGTGTTTCACCTCTGTTTCAAAAACACGGCAGTATTTTAAAATTGTTATCCAGAGGGAAGGGAAAAAAAAGTCGACAGAGTGGGTTTTGCATGGTTTCTTGCCTACAGAATTCCACAAAAGATCAGCTCTTTGATTTGCAGTTTTTGTTTAAAAGGAAGAGAGTACCAGAGTCAAGAAACATAATTTCTCTCCACTAAAGAAAAACTGCAAGACATAAAACAGATAAAAATGTAAGAGGAATATGAAGGGTAGAAAATAAGAAACAGTTCTCATGAAGTGGGTATCAAAAACAATGGGGCATAGGTTTAAGGTGAGTGGAAGGAGTTTTAAATGGGATTTGAAGGAAAGTTATTTTTTCGTTTAGAGTAAATGATTGATATCTGGAATGTGCTGCCAGGGAGGAACAGTCAGAACAATCACTCCTTTGAGGGTCATTTAGTCAGGCACTTTAATAGGAAAGGCCTAGAAGGATGTGGACTGAATGCAGGCAAATTGAATTAATGTAGATGGACAAAAAGATTGCCATTGGTGAGATTGTTTCTGTTCTGTACTGCACTATGACTACAAGATTGATGAGGGAATGGTCATAGAGTACAAAGATGCAAGAACAAATTATTCAGGTTCGATCTAGTCTGGGCTCCGGGCTGCTGAGAATGATCTCCAAATGATACTGTTCCTTGTGCAAAATTCAAGTTCCTGAGTTGAGGTCGCTGGTTTCCAGTTGGATGGGGTACCACCTCTGATCTTCACTCGGAGAACCTGGACGAGTTGAATAAATTCAAATAATTTGAGTTTTTGATGTTGAAAGGTATTTTTGGGCCAATACTGAACAATGCAGTTAAAGATTGAACTGTACGTTGATTAAACAAGGATAGTGTGAGGCTGTCTTGAGAAAACACCTGCAGTAAATAGGTCACTATCTTTAAATGTTTGAGTGTACATGAGCAGTAGTTGCTTTAGTCAAGATAATTGGATAGTGTCTGCTATTCTTTAAATGATTATTTGAATTATTGTATGTATAAAAAAAAATAAAAAAGCCAAATTAGAATGAGGAAAAATATGTACATTGTAACCCTGTTTGAACTGAGAAGGAGGGTGAGTGACCCTCTGAAAATAATGAATGATATTTGTTTATTTCCATTTCTCTCGTTCTGCTCCTAAATGTTCTGCTATCCTTTCAGGTTGTATCTACATTGCTGATTAACGTAATCCCTGAGGATCAAACACCACTAAATTTAATGGGAAAGTCTAAAATCAGTGGGAAGGCCTGGATTAAAGGGACTCGGCATTTGACGATAAGTATTGATTCAGAATGGATGTCTGAGTCCAAGGTATGTTTCCACAGTATTTTACAAGCTTTAAACTAATTTGTGGAGAATCCCATTTTGCAAACGAGACTCTTGGGGTTTGCCAAGGTGGAATAACGGAAGAATTCAGCCACTGAAGTTAGAATTCGAGGGCCAAACCCATCGGGACCACTGCCTGAAGAGGGCGCACAAAATCAGTGAACCGGTGCGGACTCGAAAGTCCAACATGGCCTGTTTCCGCTCCGTAAATGGTTATATGGTTAATTTAAAATATTCCCGTAGTTGTCTTGATTCTTGTGGCTGGGGTTATATCAATTTCTACGCTAAGGTTGCTACGCTAACCTTGCTGCCCTACAGTATCATTTCCTGTTGAAAGCTTTGTTCTTTCGACCTTTGATATGTTTGTATAGGAGGTTTCCTTAGGGGTCAATTTCTGTTTTTCAGCATTTTCTGTGGTCCAGCAATGGCCAGGTCCCATTGTCACCAAATTAAAGAGGTGCAACCTGTACAAGATGTTTGAAAGACTGTACCTGAAATATTGTCTGCAGATCTGTTTGCCAAGCAATAGGAAGGATGTGATTAAGCCAGAAAGATTCATAACAATATTAGAGGGCTTGTGTTATGACGAGAGACTGGATAGGCTGGAATGGTTTTCCCTGGAGTGAAGGAAGCTGAGGGGTAACCTTGTAGAGGTTTATAAAATCATGAGGAATATGGATGAGATATATTGCCAGTCTTTTCCCTTGGGTGGAGGGGTCTAAAACATGAGGGCATAGGTTTTAAGTCAGAGGGGAAAGATTTAAAGGAAAACTGAGGGATGTTTCTGATACAGAGGATGGTGAGTATATGAACGAGCTGTCAGAGGAAGTGGTAGAGACAGGTACATTAACATTTAAAATGTATTTAGACAGATACATAAATTGAAAAAATTTAGAAGGCATTAGACCAAATGCAGGGAAATGGGATAAGCTCAGGAAGACACCTTTGTTGGCATGGAAAAGCTGGGATTGAAGGGTCTGTTTCTGTGCTGTATAACTATGACTTGATATCGTTAAGATGAAAAAAGGCTTTTTTGGCAATCTCAGAATATAAAATTGATATTAGCATGAAATAAATACATGCAACACAATCCGATGATCCAAATGGCCAGGACCTGGCCATTCTGAATCAATATTTATCGTCAAATGCCGAGTCCCTTTAAATGTTTTTTTCGGTGAGCTGGTCATTTTTTACAAACAGCCTGTAGCAACAGCAAATTACTTGTAACAATGTCTACAATACAACAAACAACAAGTGAAGGCTTTTTGAGCATTAAAATAATGTTTAATTCACTGATCACTGACACCTGCCGGGAGTCTTGAGGTCCCCGCTGCCACCAGCGGCCTGATGTCCACAGTCAGTTCAGCCACAAAAAAAATTTGGATAATTAAGGATTTCGGAGAATCGATTTCAGATAATCGGAGATGTGCTGTGTCTGTGTTTTATTTATTTATATACAATATATTATATACAGACACATACACACAGTACATAGATATATTATTTATATATACAGTATATGTATATATAAATAATATATATTGTATCTCTCTTTTTCTCTTAAAATCTATAGCCTTTAGCATCTAGAGTTCCTGTGCCAACAGCAGGGCTTCTCAAAATACCTTTCCGTAGACAGAAAAGCCCCACTCCTAACTACATATTGTAAAAAAAAGTGAATTATTATTGTTTTTGAATATCTCTAACATTCAGAAATGTATAAAACAAACTCTCATAATTGAAAAAATATTTTTTAATTTTCTTAATTGTTTTAATAACTCACACGCACACAATAACTTAAGCAATTAAAATGTAATAGTTTTTGAAAAGAAACTTACCTTCCTCTTTGCCACACAAGCCCCATTAAAATCAAGGTTATTTTGTATCCTGCACAAAGTCTGATCTAATTCAATAGACATTTTTTTCTCTATTTTTCCAACAGCCCCTTCTACTATGATGCCAGGGTTCCCAGCAAGATAACATTCTGCTACCAGACTCGGTGGCACAATGAATTGAAAACTTTGCCCTCTTGATCTGTCAAATATGCCCAGACCACATCTGTGCAAGGGTCAGGTGTTATTGCCATTCAAATAAGCTAAAAATAGCACTATTTGTCCGGAGACAGCAAGATTTGAGTCTTTAAGTGTAAAAACCAGTTAATGGAAGACCCATTGACCTACTGAATGTCTGAGAGTTATTTCAATTCTGTTTGAGAAATTTTCCTCCTGGAAAATTTGAGTTCATTACTGCTTTTTGTGCAAAGGTAGGAATTGGCTCATGGATAGTTATAGTATTTTTCTCCACTTGAAAAATCTCTGCATTGAGAATCCTTTACACTTAAGTGTAATTCAAGACTTTATGATTGAGACCAGTTCTCTGGCATCAGTACCTGTTATTTTTACTATACATTAACTGCTATATGGTATCAGTCTAGTTTAGTTCATTTCCTGCCCTGATTTTGAGCTGCCAAACAATAATACAGATTTCCTTTGGATGGCACTTTCAGTCAAGACCCTTTCTGCCTAGTCTGGTAGATATTACAGACACAGGAAGACTTTCTCAGAGTACAACAATGACATTCATGTGACCATATTGACATTCCTTATTCGATCAACCCCATCAAAGATTAGCTAGTTATTTGCTCCACAATTGCTTTTATGCCTTTGTTAATTACGGCAAAGAAAATAATTGAGTGTGACACACCTTAAAACATTTCTAAAAGTCATGTATAAGCTCAAGTTCATTCTTGATGCTTTTTAAAAATTAATACGTATCTTTTCACAATTATTACTAATGTAAATGATGTAATTTCATTCTGATGTTTGATTGCAATGACAGGAAATAATTACGCAAGATTTTTTTTAAATATCAGGTTGTTATTCTGGAAGGAGAATTGCTATGTGGTGTTCTGGACAAAGCTCACTATGGCAGTTCAGCCTATGGCTTGGTCCATTGCTGTCAGGAGCTGTATGGTGGTGAGACCAGTGGAAAACTACTGACCTGTTTAGCGCGGCTCTTCACAGCCTACCTCCAGCTATACCGGGGATTTACTTTAGGTAACAGATATCTGGCTGTACAATTCTTCCCTACTGTCTCCTTTAATCCCTTAATTCTTCAAACCAAAGGATTGAATTTTTAAGTCTTAAAAATATTGAAACATTGCTGCCACCACCCTTTGTGGGAGTGGGAACTCCAAAAACACAGCCATTCACCAGAAATAATACGTTATCTTTATCTTAAATGGGTAAACTATTGTTTTTAAACAATGGCCTCCAATTCTACATTCTCCTAGAAGAGAAAATGTTTTCCTTACAACCACCCTGTTAAGACCACAAAAATCTAAGTTTCAGTCAATTACTGTCTGAACTCCAGCAGATACAAACCTAGTCTGTCCCCACTTTTCCTCATGATGCAAGATTCCATTCTAGTATGAATCTTGTGTCTTCATTAATCATTTACTGAAATGCTTCCAAAGTGATCTTAAGTTGCACTGTTAACCTAATACTGTACGCAGTACTTGAGATGGAATCTTTCCCATGTTATACTTCTTGTGCCATGATACAGTCCACTTACTTGACCCACTTGCTTTCTTACCTGTCTTTATGTCATCAGGAAATTTAACAACAATACCATTTGGTACCTTTGGTTAAGTCATTGAAATAAATTGTAAGACACTGAGGCCATAGCATTGATCCCCACTTTGCATACCACTTGAAACACGTTGCCAACAAGAGAAAGGTGCATTTATGCCTTCCATCTCTATTCTGTTAGCCTGTTGGTCTTTCATCAATATGTTAGCTTCCATATGTTGAACTTTTATTTTCCACAATAAAAGTTTTCTGGAAATCTTAGCATAGAATATCCAATGGTTTCCCCTTTCCACATTTTGCTACAAGTGAAACCTTATAATTATCTGCTTTTTTTTTAAAGTACATGGAAATCAAAAATTGAAATTAATTTGTTAATTTGAAATTGCATTGTAATTTGTTGCATTTTACACATTTCCATGCTCTTCTAAAGAATACCATTGCACCTCATACTTTATGATTTCCTAAGGATGTAGTAAGATACAACATGCAGATTCCTTCTTTGATGTAATAGTTTCTTCTATGTGAAAAATTTCAAGTGGAAAGTATTTTTTGAAAAAGTTGAAATTCACTGCAGTATATTTAAAAAATGAATGATTGTATGTCATAAACTTTCAAGTATATGTAAATATGTGCTAAATTTTAATTTTCTTTAAAATTTAGGTGTTGAGGACATTCTAGTGAAGCCCAAGGCAAATAGAAAACGACAAAAAATCATTGCGCAATTAGAGCAGTGTGGAGACAAGGTAAATATGAATAATTTCCAACAGAATTGGCTGTTCAATAGTGGACAAGCTTAGTTTGTATTTAATTGCAAGTAAAAGGGTAATTTTGGTGGGTGAGGCATATTATCTGGAATGTGAAGTACGGAAAGTAGCTACTTGGAAAACTGCTGAAGGTGAGAAAAGAGAAGAATTTCCAACGTGCCAGCAATACTCATAGATGCAGAAATGATCACATCTCAGAACACACCTTCAACTTAGATTTCTAAATAAATAATGTGTTAGGGGAACTTTTGAGAACATTTTCCCTAATCAAAAGAACTTTTTTCTGATGGTCGGTGTAAAAAAAGGTATATACAGTCCTCTTGCTGGATGCTGGCCAAAATCCTAGACCTGATTAAACAACAGATGCAGCAGATTTATGAACAAATCAAGCAAATGTTCCTGAAAGTACTGTAAGCATGTTTCAATAAGAATAGCCATTCAGTCAAGGGTCAAAAAGTACCATTACACTTTTTTTTCTCCTTTGCGATGTCCAAGACTGAGGACCATTGTGAGGGTTCAGGGTTCATTTTGGGCCTGAGCCCTTTGTCAGTGGAGGTGGGAGAAGGGAAGAAGGGGTAGGGGGAGAAGCATAGGCCAACAGGCCATAGCTGGATAAGGCTGGGAGGGTAGAAGAGAAAAAATGCTGAGGTAAGAGAGGGAGGTGGGTATAGCTCTCTGAATGGAGAGGGAAGGGGGTGGACAGCTGGAGGAAAGGAGACATAGAGATAGGCAAAGAGGGGGAGACAGAAGAAGGGCCTAATGGAAATTGAAAAAGTCTATGTTAATGCCATCTGGTTGGAGAGTGCTCAGATGGACCATAAAGTGTTGTTCCTACAATTTACGGCCTCAGTTTGGTAGTGCATGAGGTAATGGACATGTCAGTATAGGAATAGGGTGCATAATTGAAATGGTTGGCCACTGGGAGGTCACAGCTATTGCAGAGGACAGAGTGAAGATGCTCAATGAAACAATTTCCTAGTCTGTGTCCAGTCTCTGATGTAGAGGAGGCCTGCAGATTCACAAGTGAAATGTTGCTTCATTTGGAAGGACTGAAGGGGGCCCAAATGGTGGAGAGGGAGGTAGTGTGGGTGCAAGTGTAGCAGTTCCTGTCTTAGCAAGGGTAGATACTAAGGGCAGATAGTGGACAAGGGTGTTATGGAGGAAGCGAAAGGGGGACAGGGGAATAAAGTGACTCATGGTGGGATCGCGTTGTAGGTGATGAAAATTATGGAGGATAATACATTGGATGCAGAGGCTGGTGGGTAGTAAGTGAGGATAAAGGAAATCCTGTCCTGGTTACATCTAGGGTCATTACAAAACAGCTGTGGACAAGTGTGTCCTCACCAAATTGTTCAGGATTTTCCCCAACCAAAAGCTTGGATGAACAATGAAACACAGAGCTTGATGAGAGCCAGATCATAGGCATTTAAGTCCTGTGATCCAGAACACTACACAAGGAGCAGGTATGACCTAAGGAAAGCCATCTCCTGGGTGAAGTGCTGGAGAATGGAAACAAAGGACACCCAACAGCTGAGGGAGGGCCTAAATGACATAGCCTGCTACAAAACCAAATCCGGTACAGTTGGAGGCAGCCTAGCTTCACTCCCAAATGGACTCGATGCCTTTTATGCTCGATTTGACCACCAAAACAAGGAAGAACCACTGTGCACCTCCCACATTCACTCTACTGTCAGTATTCGATGATGACATGCAGGCTGCCTTCAGGAGAATAAATCCAAGGAAAGCATCTGATCTGGATGGAGAACCCGGCCGAGTACTGAAACTCTGTGCTGACCAATTTGTCAGTGTTTTCACAGATATCTTCCACATCTCACTCCAGCGAGGAGTCACGTGATGGATTGGTGACTGGTAGGAGAATACCTGCCCTCTCCAGAAAAGAAGGAAAAAAGTGAAAAAAAATATAAAGCCCCAGACACACAAATCACAACAAATAAAAAAATTAAGGTGTGGAGAAAATGGAACCTAAGAAAGAAAAGCCAAAAACAACGGGAAGAAAAGAAGAAAGAAAGACGCCGGAAGAGAAAGGTGTAGGCCTTACCTGCACGAAAAAGCAGGGACCCTCCGTGGAAAGAGGAACCCACTCCCCGAGGTTAGTGGAGACCCCGCAGGGTTGCGACCCACCGACCACAGGACTGCAAAGATGGATCACGGAGCCAAACAGAGGTGCGATGCGCACGACAAAGACAACACCGACGGGAGGGGGGACCAGCTGTGGAGTGAAACTCCACAACACGAACAGCTGAGAGAGACCCGACAGCAGGGCTCCCAGCTGGAAGATAAAGAAAACAATTGGAACGAGAGGGGTGAGAATGAAAAAAGAAAAATAGAGATACAACAGAGCACCAACATCAAGACACCATGGAAAAAAATACCCAACAAACTGAGACAACCAGCTCAACAAGAAAGTCAGAAGAGACACAGATACAAGGAAGAGAAATAGAAGACACAAACCCAAGAGCAGACACAGAAGAAGGAGAACACCAAGCTCTGCACAAAGGAAAAGGAGGTAAAATGAATGGATAGTACATAGATTTAAAAAAATTTCAAGAACATATGAAAGCATGAAGAGAATGGCTGACACTAGAATTCAATGAAATAAAAAGAAAAATGAAAAGTACAGAAGAAAAAGTGAGTAGAATAGAGCTGGTCATAACAGATGTAGGGAAAAGATTAGAAAATGTGGAAGAACGTGTAATAGCGGTAGATATGGAAGTGAATGACTTAAAAAGAAAATTGGAAGAAAATGATTAAATGAAACACAGGAGTTGTTAGCTCAGAAGATGGATATAATGGAAACAATATAAAGATAGTGGGCCTTAAGGAAGATGAAGGAGGCAAAGATATGAAAAAAATTATAAAAGAATGGATCCCAAAGGTCCTGGGAATGCCAGAAATGCAGGAAGGACTGGAAATAGAAAGGGCACACAGAACATTAGCCCTTAAACCACAGTCACAACAAAAACCAAGATCCGTTTTAGTAAAATTCCTGAGATACACAACAAGAGAAAATATATTGGAGAAGGCAATGAATAAAATGAGAGAAGACAAAAAAACCACTGGAAATCAAAGGTCAAAAAATTTTTTCTACCCAGACATAAGTTTTGAGCTCTTGAAGAAGAGGAAGGAGTTTAATGCAGCAAAATCAATCCTATGGAAGAAAGGCTATAAATTTATGTTAAGATGTCCAGCGGTGCTTAAAATAGTTATCCTGGGGCAGCAAAACAGATTGTTTCCAGAGAAAGCACGATAATTTGCAGAACGCCTGCAAAACAAAAAGAGAGATGAAGAGATGTAACAAGAACAAAGAACAATGACAAACTACATATAAAGAAAAAAAAATGTATAAGTAAGAACTAAAGGAGGGAAGAAAAGGGAAGTAAGAGAGAGGGGGGGGAAAGGAGGGGTATAAAAAAAATATATATATATAAATAATACAGTTTATAATAAATAAATAAAACATAAAAAGAAAAAGAGAAGAAATGAGGAGCTTTGTTGTAATGGGAAGATAAAAGTCTTTTCTGGAGGGGGCTGGGTGGGAGAGAATAACAGTCACTGCGAAATCAGTTGATGCTTAAAAGTGGGTTCGTAATCCAAATGGAGAGGGGAGTTGTGGTTGCCCGACAAGGGGCAACTCAGAGAGGGGGGGACATTTAGGGTTAAGGGAATTTTAGTTGTGGGAATAGTGGAAATATTTTATGTTTTAGAAGTGTTGTCTTACAGTGTGTTCAAAAAAAGAAAACAAATGAATAAGGAGGAAAGGTGGTGATGAGGAAGTGGAAATGAGAGGTAAACAAAATATGAAATGGCCATGTTGAACTATATGACTATAAATATTAACGGAATACATAACCAAATCAAAAGGAAGAGGCTGTTAAATTTACTGAAGAAAAAAAAATTGATATAGCATTCATGCAGGAAACACATCTAACGGAAGTGGAACACACAAAATTAAGGAGAGACTGGGTAGGGCACGTAACGGCAGCATCGTATAATTCAAAAGCCAGAGGTGTAGTTATATTAATCAATAAAAATGTACCACTCAAAATAGAGGAGGAAATAATAGATCCAGCAGGGAGGTATGTAATGATAAAGTGTCAGATATATTCAGAATTTGATCAATATATATGCACCTAATGAAGAGGATCAAAAGTTTATGCAAGATATCTTTTTGAAGATTGTATATACGCAGGTGAATGTATTGATAGGAGGGGACTTCAACCTTAATTTGGATTCAAAGATGGATAAAACGGACAAAAGACTAACAGAAAGAACAAAGTAGCCAAATCTATGGTTAAATCAATGCAGGAAATGCAACTTATGGATATATGGAGGAGACAACACCCAAAGGAGAAAAAATGCACAAAATACTAGCTTGGCAGCTTAAGACAGAACAAACTATATGGAGGAGACAACACCCAAAGGAGAAGGAATACTCATATTATTCGGGTAGACATTAAACATACTCAAGGATAGACCTGTACCTGTTGTCAGCCCACATCCAAGGGAGAGTTAGGAAAACGGAATATAAAGCTAGATTGTTATCAGATCACTCACCCCTGTTATTAGCAATAGAGCTGGAGGACATCCCACCGAGAACGTATAGATGGAGATTAAACTCCATGCTACTTAAAAGACAGGATTTTAGAGAATTCATTGAGCGATAAATTAAAATGTACTTTGAAATAAATACGAAATCAGTGAAAGATAAATTTATACTATGGGATGCAATGAAAGCCTTCATCAGAGGGCAGATAATAAGTTATGTAACTAAGATGAAAAAGGACTACAATCGGGAAATAGAACAGCTGGAAAGGGAAATAGCAAGTACAGAAAAAGAATTAACAACAAGGGAAGATACAGCAAAAAGAAGAGAATTGGTGGACAAAAAAATAAAATATGAAACACTACAAACATACAAGGTGGAGAAGAACATAACGAAGACAAAACAGAAGTATTATGAGCTAGGAGAAAAAATGCACAAAATACTAGCTTGGCAGCTTAAGACAGAACAAACTAAAAGAACGGTATTGGCATCAAGGAAAAAGGACAAACAAATTACATATAACCTAACGGAGATCAATGAAAACTTCAAGGAATTCTACGAGCAATTATACCGAACTGAGAACGAAGGGAAAGAAGACAAAATAGATGAGTTTCTAGCTAAAATTGAGTTTCTAGCTAAAATTGAACTACGAAATTGCAAGAAGAGGAGCAAAACAAATTGATAAAATCACTTGAAATAGAGGAAATACAGGATATATTAAAAAGCTACCAAACAATAAAACGCCTGGAGAGGACGGACTCCCAATAGAATTCTATAAAACATTTAAAGACTTATTAATTCCTCCTCTCCTGGAAGTAATGAACCAGATTGAAGAAACACAAAACATGCCAGATTAATGTAAAACAGCAATAATTACAGTAATACCAAGGACGGGGAAAGATCCACTAAGACCAGCATCGTATAAACCTATGTCTCGACTTAACTCAGATTATAAGATAATAGCAAAACTATTAGCAAACTGATTGGCCAACTAGATCAAACTGGATTTATTAAGAAAAGACGAACAACGGACAATATCTGTAAGTTCATTAACTTAATCCATGCAGTACAAGGAAATAAGAAGCCAACAGTGGCGGTTGCTTTAGACGCAGAGAAAGCCTTTGACAGGGTATTTATTCAAAGTACTACAGAGGTTCAACCTACCAGAGAAATATATTAATTGGATTAAAGCATTATATAAGGGACCATTGGCGAAGGTGACAGTAAATGGATATATATCAAACCAATTTAAATTAAGCAGGTCAACTGGGCAGGGATGTCCACTATCTCCCTCACTGTTCGCTTTAGCTATAGAACCCTTGTCAGAACAGAAAATAAAATAAAAGAGAAGAAATATAAAATCAGTCTATTTGCAGATGACATCATAGTATACTTAACAGAACCAGAATTATCAATAAAAGAATTACATAAGAAATTGAAGGAATATGGAGAAGTATGAGGGTACAAGATCTACGCAAATAAAAGTGAAGCAATGCCAATGAATAATACGGATTTCACAAAGTTTAAGAAAGAATCACCATTTAAATGGCAAACACCTAGGTATCAGACTAGATAATAATCTAGGCCATCTATACAAATTAAATTATCAGCCATTAATGAAGAAATTACAAGATGACTTAGAACATTGGAAAGATTTACCACTAACACTGATAGGAAGGGTAAATTGCATTAAAATGAATATCTTCCCAAGGATACAATACCTATTTCAATCGTTACCAATTCCCTTAACAGAGAAATTCTTCAATGAGCTAAAGAAAATAATAAGGAAATTCTTATGGAAAGGGGGGAAACCGAGGATAGCGCTAGATAAATTAACTGAATGGTACAAACAAGGGGGCTTACAGCTACCAAACTTTAAGAATTATTATAGAGCAGCACAATTAAGAAATCTATCAGATTTTTATCAAACAAGGGAAAAACCAGATTGGACCATGTTAGAGTTAGATAAAATAGGGGAGAAGGTACCAGAACATATACTTTATAGGTGGGATGAAAAGCTGGTGCAACATCCAAGTTCACCAGTACTGCACCATCTGCTCAACATTTGGAAGTAGATTCATGTTGAAAGGAAAAAAACAAATTACCAACTACCAAAATTATAATTGACGCAAAATCAACTAATCCCTTTTACAATAGATAACCTTTCCTTTAGAGAATGGGAGAGAAAAGGAATTAAAAGAATAGAAAATTGTTTTTTGGGAAATAATTTATTAACATTTGAACAAATGGTACAATGTTTGCATGCCACCAACTGAAAACCTACTTGAAGGACAAATTGGGAAGCAGGCTGAGGTTACCTGAAGGAAGCAGCTTTGAATATGTGAGTACAGACACAATGATAATTAAAAGATTTATAACAAACATGTACATCAAGCTGCAAGAGAAAGAGAACGATGAAATAAGCTGTAAACCCAAACAAAAGTGGGAACAAGATCTAAACATAAAGATAAAAATGACAAATGGGAAAAGCTATGCTCCGGAACTATGAGAAATACAATAAACGTGAGGTTACGCATGATACAATATAATTGGTTACACAGGCTATATACCACGCCCCAAAAGTTAAATAAATGGGACCCAACAGTATCTGATAGGTGTTTTCGCTGTAAGAAGGAAACGGGAACAACAGTAAATGCAATTTGGGCATGTGAGAAAGTGAGAAAGTTTTAGCAAGATCTAAATCAGGTATTAAATAAAATCACAAAAAGCAACATACCAAAAGATCCAGAGATCTTTCTTCTAAGTAATATAAGAAGTAAAGAACTAGGCCTCAATTTGAATGAAGCATAAAAAAGATTTATTATGATAGCCTTAGCTATAGCAAAAAAATGTATAATGTCAACCTGGAAATCAGAAGATACCCTGAGAGTACAGCAATGGTACATAGAAATGAATAAATGTATTCCATTGGAAAAAATAACATATAATTAAAAAAATAAAGTCATATTATTCGAACAAATTTGGGAACCGTACATGGAGCACAACAGAGAGGGCCTACCGCGGACCTCCACCCCCTAAAATGACAGAATGAGAAGAAGACGAAATGAACTGACCCAGTGTGTACAAGTAGATGACACAATTTTCTTGTTTATTTTCATTGTGTGATGATATTGTTTAATGGATTTATTGTATTGTATATGTTGAACATTTAGTGGGTAGGGAGGGGGTGGGAAGGAGGGAAGGAAGGGAGGGGGGAAAGAAGGGAGAAAATGACACTGTATATTCAAGAGGGAAATATTTGTGTCTATTTTGGTTAATATGATTCATGGTGTGAAAAATTTAAAAAAAAATAAAAAAACATCTCACTCCAGCAGTGTGTTAACAGGCCTCAATTGTACGTGTCCAAGAAGAGGGTGGTAACCTGCATAAATAACTACCGACCAGTGTTTTGAGAGGCTAGAATTGAAGCAAATCAGTTCCTGTCTGAGAAGTGATGAAATGGTCCCTTTCCAATTTGCCTCCTGCAACCACACATCTATGGCAGATGCCATTTCACTGGCTCCATACAAAGCCTTGGAGCACTTAGACAACAAAGATGCATATATCAGTATGCTCTTGATCAACCACAATTCAACATTCAACACCCTCAAAACTGATAAACTAATACCAAGACTTGGGCTGTAATTGGATCCTGCATTTACCCACCTCCAAGCTACAATCAGTGCAAATTGGCAAGAACATCTCCACAATCTCCATCAGTACTGGTGGACCATGGAGCTGTGTACTTGATCCTGCTGATCTATTCATTCTACACCTATGATCATTCTACACCTATGTCTCTGTGGCTCACCACAACAACACCACCATCTAAAAATTTACTGAAGATACCTCGGTAGTAGATTGTATAAAAAGGGTGATGAGTGATTGAAAACTAGGCTGAATGGTGTACTAACAGCAACCTCTCACTCGATGTTAACAAATCCAAGGAGATGTTTGTAGAATTTATTAAAGGAAAACCAGAGGTGTATGATCCAGGGATTATTGGGGGATCAGAGGTGGAGAGGGTGAGTGACTTTAAATTCCTAGGAGTCACTATCTCAGAGGACCTTTCCTGGACCCAACACACTTATGTCATTGTGAAGAAAGCACTTCAATGCCTCTACTTCTGCAGAAGTTCAGTCTGATATGGAAAACCTTGGCAAACCTCTACAGACGAGTAGTGAAAAGTGTGTTGATCGGCTGCATCACAGCCTGGTTCCTAAACCTTATGTATGCTTCCTTCTTCTGCTTAATTAGTTGTCTAACCTTTTTTTGTCAACCATGGTTCCCTTATCCTACCATCTTGTCCCTTTCTCAATGGGACAAACCAATCCAAAACCCAGCAGAAGGGGTCCCTAAACATCCTTCACATTACTGCTGTGCTTTCGCCTGAGAACATCTGTTCCCAATTTACTCTCTTCAGTTCCTGCCTAATCCCAATGTAATTAGCCCTTCCCCAGTTAAACACTTGATCATTTTGTCTCCTCCTTTGCTTGTCCATAGCTATGCTAAAGGTTAGGGAGTTGTGTCACTGAAATGTTCTCCCACTGAGAGGTCTGCACCTGACCAGGTTCATTACCCAGTACAAGATCCAGTATGGCCTCTCCTCTAGTTGGCTTGTCCATATACTGTGTAAGGAATCCTTCTTTGACAACCCTTACAAATCCTACCCCATCTATCCCATCTATCCCTCTTGCAGTAAGAAGTACCAATCAATATTCAGGAAGTTCAAGTCTCCCATAACAACAAGCTTGTTATTATTGCACTATTCCACAAACTACCTACTTATCTGCTCATCAATATCCCAAGGGATATTTGGTGACCTAAAGACTACTCCCAATAGAGAGATTGCTCCTTTCCTTTTTCTAACTTCCACCCATGCTGACTCAGTAGACAATCCTCCTTTGCTGCAGTGGTGGTACAATCCCTGATTAGTAATGCTACTTCCCCCTACCCCTTGCTTCCCTTCCTATCCCTTTTGAAATTTCTAAACCCTGGTTCTCTCGTTTGTCGACTAATCATTTCTTGAATACAGTTATTTGTACTACTGACAATTTTCTAGACCTCTGGGTTTTTGCACTGCAAAATGCATACATGCTGGAGAGAAAGTAAATTATGTTTTATGATGTCATGTGCACTAATTGCTAAATAGAAACTTAATTCATGCATGTCTCTCTTGTGTTTAGGCCATTCGAAATGCTTTTAATTTACCAGAGTCTACCTCTTGTGAAGAAGCTCAGGATAAATGGCAAAATGCTCACCTCAGTAAAGATCCCAGAGACATGAATGTAGTGGACCTGAAATTTAAAGAAGAAGTGAATCAGTACAATAATCAAATTAACAAGGTCTGAAATGGTTACTGGTAAATATTTGTTCTGCTGGAGGCAGTAATGATGGTTGTTCGAGAAATTTCATGGTTTTCACCCACTGTTGGCATAGGGTGGATAAATTCTAAAGAATGATATTTCATCTTGTATTTTTTTAGAGGTACAACATGGTAACAGGTATGAACAGTAAAAAAATGTAATAACACTTCTTTTGCACAGGGAAATTTCTTTTCATTTCCCATTACGTTGTTCCTCATGACAGGGTGTGGGAATTTATCATGTTGGTCACGTAAAACAACTGATATGTGACTAGAGTCCTGAAAGCCAGGAGGTAGGAGATTTTTAAATAACCAAGTGATGATTTTTGTAGTTTTTTCTTGTTATTGCCTAGGCTTGACTACTTCATTAATTAAATTGGCGCACTAGTTGTATCAAACTGCTAATTGGAATTGTAAACTTGCTTTGATTTCATTTTAATGCATTTGTTACCCGAGAATGAAGCAAGGAGAAGACCAAACGGTCCCTTGTAACTAAGCTACTTTTTAGAAGGTGTAACTTTATATTTTAATTTTACATCCATGGCACAAAAAGGAATATATTAAATAATAGCTTGATTTGGATTGATATTAAGCTGTACTTCCACTTTTGCTGATATTGTTTGTGAACTTTGTTTTGACTGACAGGTATGCATGCCCCTTGGTCTTCACAGACAGTTTCCAGAGAATAACCTACAGCTCATGGTTCAGTCTGGTGCAAAGGGCTCGACTGTCAATACTATGCAGGTACTTTATTTCCAAAACAGTTGTGTGGTTTTATACTGTGTGGTATATAAAACTAAAGTCCTGAGGAATTCAGCAGATTAAATGATGTCTCTGGAGGCAGGGGCATAGTCAGCGTTTCTGGTCGAATTTTGATGCTGGGTCTTAACCTAGAATGTCATCTATCCCTCTGTATCCATGGATGCAGCCTAATCTGCTGAGTTTCTCCAGCAGTGATTTTACTCCAGATTGAAGTATCTAGTCTCCTGTTTCTCCATTTGTACCGTGTCGCTAAGTGCACATTTATATTAAAAAAAATTGAGGATTACTATTTCAAAGAAGATTATAGATTGGATCGTAAAGTCATAAAACATGGAAACATGCCCTTCCATCCATCATCAAACATCTATTTACATTAAGCCCATTTTATTCTCTGCATGTTCCCATCAATTCTCACCACTTATCTACAAGCTCGTGATAGTTTCCAACTCCGCACCCATTTCCACAAATCTCCCATCATGTTCTCTAGCTGTTAATTGCATTCAACAGCACTGGGGCTGATTGGTGGAGGGAAGACTATGAAATGGAACTGGCCACATGCAATAAGTGGACCTTGAGCTGTGCATCCTGAGGTCTTGCCTCTCTCCCGAGATCACGAAGCTTGAGGATGAGTTTGTTTGGGACTGTTGCGTTGAAGGTGGAGCTACAGTCAATGCTTGGTCCAGATGTTCCAGGCTAATTGTGGAGCCAGAGGAATAGCACCTGTCGTGGACCTGTTGCAGCGATGTACAAAATGAAGTGGGTCAAGGGTGGCTAGTAGGCTGGAGTTAATATGACCCATGTCTAGCCTCTTGAAGCACTTCATGATGGTGGGTGTCAGAGGTAATGGCTGGCAGTTATTTAGGCCTGTCTCTACAATCTTCTTCATCTCTAGGATGATAGACTTGAAGCAAGCAGGTAATAGCCTAGGAGGTGAAGTTGAAGATGCTGAGTACAACAGCAGGGTGCAAGGTCAGGTTTGTTAGCCTGACTCCCCAAGCACAGTAGACTATGAGGTCAATTGTTCATGGTTCTTCAAGAAATGGCTTGCAAAATTTAGAATGTCCTCCTTAGTTATTTATATTGTAAAACTATTTATATAGTCAATAAATTATAGGAAATGAGAATAAGCATGATCTTGTCATAAAATAAGACAAACATAGGGTTGACAGAATCTTTTTCTCCAGAGTAAAAAGCTCAGGTACTAGAGAGGATGAGGTTAAGGTGAGAGGGAAACATTTTAAAGGAATTATGAAGGGATGATTTTTATAGATGCCAGAAAGAGGCTGCCAGGGTGAGTAGTCAAAGCAAACACAAGAGTAATGTTTAACAGGCAATTAGATGGATTCAAGGATATGCATGGAATGGAGGCATGTGGTTTCTTGCAGGTGCAGGAGAGATAGTTTAATATGGCATTATGTTTGGCACAAACCTCATGGGTTGAATGGCCTGTTCCTGCACTACCCTATTCTGTGTTGTACTTTGGAACCAGATTAAAATCCAGGATGGTACTTAATTAACTTTGTCTGATAATCTTTTCAAGAATAATTATGAACAATTTTAAAATGCATTCAGTGAGTTGACATGTTCTGTCTGTCAGAGAGTAAATGAAATTCTTTTAAATTTTTCAGATTTCATGTCTTCTTGGGCAGATTGAGCTGGAAGGGCGAAGGCCTCCACTGATGCCTTCTGGGAAATCGTTGCCTTGTTTCCAACCTTACGACTTCACCCCACGTTCTGGTGGTTTTGTAACTGGCCGCTTCCTAACTGGTATCAGCCCTCCGGTAAAAGAAACATTATTATGGTAACCTCTGTGCTATTGATGAGACCAGAGCTGAAACAGTACGGTTCTTGCCAGACTAAAGCCAATTAGCTGTATAATTATTCTAATTCTTTGGCCTGCTTGGAGGTTCATTGGCGTCACTAATTCAGGGCACATAGCACTTGTCCAAAGTCAGCTGTTGTCAGTGATTGCTCAGTGGATTTCACTCTTTGCTTAGAAGCATTGTAGATTTCAGACCATCTCAAGAGACTATTCAAAATTTGGGCTGAGGCAAAATTTTGAAGCTGTGTTGAATTGTCAGAATGACCTTGATTTGGATGAGTTATTAAATATTTCTACCTTGAATGGATGGAAAAGATCTCATGATGCGAATTCAAAGACATCGGGAGATGTCAACCTCTGTATTCTGGTCAATATTTACATCTCAGTCAATAAAATCTTAAAATGATCTGTCGTGTTCTGCTTTACTAAGTGCAAATTGGTTCATATTTTTCCTTCTTGTACTGACTATTTCAAAGGCTTTAAAGTGCTTTGGGGTATGACAAGGATGTGAAGAAGACTTGACAAACTACCACCAACATGTCACATGTGAGACCAAGCGAACCAACACACTCGACCACTGCTATACCACCATGGTGTAGAAGCAGAGACTGAAGACCACAGCACCAATGGTGAAGACAGTGTAAGTATGGTCGAGGGAGATGGAGGAGCATCTGCAGGACTTCCTTGAATCACTAGACTGGAACATATTCAAGAACTCATCCATAGACGTGAATGAATATGCAACAGGTGTCACCGACTTCATCAACACCTCCGTGGATGAATGTGTGCCCACTCGGGCCTACCAGGTGTTCCCCAATCTGGATGAATCAGAGAATTTGCAACCTGCTGAGGGCGGGAACAAGGGCATTTAAGGCCAGGGATAGGGATCTTTACAAGGAGTCCAGGTAGGATCTGCAGAAGGCCATCTATGAAGCAAAGTGGGAATTCTGGAGGAAGCTGGAGTCAGAGACAGATACACGCCAGCTATGGCAGGGAGTGCAGGCCAGTACAGCCTACAAAGTGAGGGCGAACACTATAGATGGCTGTGGTGCTTCCTTACCTGATGAGCTGAACACCTTCTATGCCTGCTTTGAGAAGAAGAACCAAACAGTGCCTACTAGAATCCCTGAAAAGGCTGAGGACCCTGAGGACGTCTCTGAGGGTGACATCAGAACATCATTCAAGAAGGTGAACCCTCACAAGGTGTCAGGTCCTGACGGCGTACCTGTCAGGGTACTGAAAATCTGCATCAACCAACTAACCGGAGTGTTCATGGACATTTTCAGTCTCATTGCTTCAGTCAGAGTTTCCCAACTGTTTCAAAAGGGCATCAATCATCTCGGTATCCAAGAAGAGCAGCGTGAGCTGCCTCAACATCCCGTGCTCAGCGGCATCAACTTCTACTGTGATAAAGTGCTTTGAGAGAGGCTAGTCATGGCCAGAATTAACACAAACCTAAGCAAACATCTGTACCCGCTACAATTCGCCTATCGTCACAATTGCTCCACAGCAGCTGCAATATCACTGGCTCTCCACTCAGCTCTGGATCACCTCAAAAATGGCAGTTCTTCATCGACTACAGTTTAGCCTTCAAAATGCCATTATTCCCTCAGTGCTAGTTAAGAAGCTACAAACTCAAGGCTTCTGTACCCCCTCTGCAACTGGATCCTTGACTTTCTCATCAGAACAGCATAGTCACTTCGAATTGAAAGCAACGTCTCCTCCTCAGTGATTATGCACACAGGCGCACCCCAAGGATACGTGCTTAGCCCACTGCTCTACTCATTATACACCTATGACTGTGTGGCCAGGCATAATTCCAATGCTATCTATACATTTGCCGATGACACCACAGTTGTCAGCAGAATGATAAACAGCAGTGAGGAAGCACACAGGAAGGAGATAGATCAGCTCGTTGTGATGACAACCACCTTGCGCTCAACATCAGCAAAATCAAGGAGATGATTGTGGACTTCAGGAAGAAGTCAGGGGAACACGATCCAGTCCTCAGCAAGGGCTCAGTAGTGGAGAGGGTCAAGAACTTCAAATTCCTGGGTGTCGTATCCAAGGATCTGTCCTGGAGCCTCCAAATTGATGCAATCACAAAGAAGGCTCGCCAGCGGCTATACTTTGTCAGGTATCTGAGGAGATTCAATATATCACCGAAGACTCTCGTAAACTTCTATAGGTGACCTATGGAGAGCATTCTGGCTGGTTTCATCACTGTCTGGTATGGGGGTGCCAACTTTCAGGACAAGTATAAACTCCAGAGAGTTGTGACATCACAGGAACCAGACAACACTCCATCGAGGAGATCAACATGAGGCAATGTCTTAAAAAAGCAGCCTCTATCCTCAAAGAGTCCCATCACCCAGGCCGCACAACCATTGGCGGAAAAAAAGGGACAGGAGCCTAAAGACAGGCACTCAATGGCACAAGGACAGCTTCTTCCCCGCTGCCATCAGATTCCTGAATAATTAATGAACCAAAGACACTACCTTACTTTTTGTACACTTTTTTTTAATAGTAATGTTGTAAGATGGTTATAATATGAATATTTGCATTGTGACGCTGCCGCAAAACACCAAACTTCATGACATGTTCATGACGATGGATTCTGATTCTGAAAAGTGGAGTGTAAGTGCAAGTATTGCATTTTATATCTTTCTGTTGATGGCAAAGGCTAGAAGTCTAATTTACATAATATCATAAAGTACAGACCATTCAAAGCAGAAGGGGCATGGAGCTGATTCTTTGCAGCATTTTCTGTGTCTTATTAAATCCAACCATATCCTTCATGGGTTCCGGCTTTTTCAATTTGCAACATGTAGTATAGATGGGCTGTGAACACTTTGATCCTATGAATATCCAGGTCACTGCCGGGTATTTAATTTTGTTTGCTTCAAAACTTGTAATCCTTCGTACTTTCGGAGGAAAGTATGCTGTCATTCCTGCCATTTTATTGCGAGGTTTAGTCACCTGGCCTATTCAATGTACCCTCACGATTGCGTAGCCAAGTTTGGCTCCAACGGAATCTATAAATTCACTGACACCACCATTGTTGGCCAAATAGTTAGAAATGAAGAGTCAAAATATGGGATGGAGATCAAGAATCTAGTTGGGTGGTATCTGAACAATATCTTGCTCTTGACATCAACAAGGCCAAAGAACCTATGGTGGATTTTTGGTAGGGGAGGCTGAGGAACCACTCACCTGTCTGCACAGTGCTGGAGAACCATCAGGTTCCTGGGAGTTCACACATTGGAGACCTTCCAGAGCCAATGCATTGAGGTAATTGTGAAAGCATACCAAGGTTTGTCCTTTCCAAAATGTCTTGAGTACAATTGTAATGCCGGTGAATATTCTCTGACAATTCTACAATTGATTTGTTGCTTGGTTTGGTAACTCAGGTGGCCAAGAACACCAAATGTAGCCAGGTCCAGTGTGGGTTCCATTCTTCCATCCATTGAAGACATCTATGTGAGGCTCAGCCTCAAGATAGCATCCAATATCATAAGGGACCCCTATCACCCTAGTCACAAGCTCTTCTCGCTGCTACTTTTGGGAAGAAGATACAGAAGGGCTGAGCTCCAGCACCATCTTCGTTCAAAGACAGTTATTTTCTAATGGCTGTCAGTCGCTTAAACCTCCCTTTCCTCCCCATAAAAAGACCTATCTGCGCCATTGAAACGCCATTTATTTTTCAAACACCAACTGTAACTGAATATTTATTTATCTTTTATATTATCAGTTTCTGTGTAGGGATAATTTAGTTTATTTCTTTGCAGTTGGTGTTTAGAAAAAGTACCTGATTGGCTGCAGCAAGTAAGAATTTCAGTGCATATGTGTATGAAAACAAAAACATTATCACATTTGATAATGATAATAAATGTATTGCAATGAAATTCTCACTTGGTGCAGCAGAACGGGTATCATTTAAAAAAAAAACGCCAGTAGTACAAATTCAATTAAATTTTTTAAAAATTGTAAATGCAAAAGGTAGATGATAAATATTGTTACTAGTGCCAGTTAAAAACAAAAAGTGGCATTATAATAGCATTTCTCTTGGTGTTTGAGATGGTTAGTGTACTTAAGAGTACCTCTCGTGAACTCTGGGTGTTTTTTTTGTTAATTATATTTTTTGAAGTATTTTTGATGAGCTGCTATTGTTGCAACAGAAAGAAAATGCAGAAACCAGTTTAAACATGACAAGTTTCTACAAAGAGCAGTCAGATAATGTTTAAGTTTGGTGTCACATGTTCCAAAGTGCAGTGTGAAAGTTTGTTTTACAAGCAGTCCAGATGGTCAGCCTATGCATAGTTATAGCAAGTAAAACAGAGTAGAAAAGTGCAGAGTTGCAGAAAGAAAACAGTTAATAGGTCATCAAAGGCAACATAATTTTACTAAACATTGAAGTTCATTTTGGGGATTGAAAATGGCAGGAAAGAAACTGCGCTGGAATCTGGTGATGCTCGATCTCACGCGTGGGCATCTTCTCCCAGATGGGGGAGGGTGTAAGGAGTGTAGCTGGGGTGGGATGCATCTTTTAATATGTTACCTGCTTTTCCAAGGGAGTGGGAATTATAAATGGAGCAGATGGAGGGGAGGCAAGTTTGTATAATGGTCTGAACTGTGCTCAGTTTCTTGCAGTCTTGGGCAGTGCAGTTCTGTTGCCACAGAGTGATGCATCCTGACAGAATACTTTAATGGTGCACCAGTGGAAGTTGTTGATGGATGCAGGTGACATGCAAAATTTTTGCAGGCTTCTGCCAAAGTTGAGGTGCTGGTGCGTTTTCTTCACCATTGCATCGACATGTGGAGCAGGACAGGATGCTGGAGATTTTTACTCCCAAGTTCTTAAAAGTCTTGATCATTTTCACTTCAGCTCCTTGGTCTTGCTGATACTGAGAGAGAGAACTTGTCCCGGCACCAAGCCACTCGTCCCCCTCTCTCCCTTCTATGTTCCAACTTGTCGTTGTTTTAGATCCTCTCTACAGCAGTTGTGTCATCCATGAATTTATTATATTTAGAGTGGTATTTATCCACAGCCATGGGTGTACCTGGAGTATTTTAGGGGGCCCCAGTGTTGAGGATGATTGTGGAAATGTTGCTGTCACCATTCCTCACTGATTGCAGCCTGGAAGACAGGAAGTTCACCGTAGAGGGATGTGTTGTAATGTTCTGCCCTGTTTTGCTTTTGCCCCTGACAATATGCTTGCCCTGCCACAAGTGCCTGGTGTATGTGTGAGTTTCATCTAAGATTTGATATGTGGAATCCCCTGCTCCAAGCAGAAGATACTACCTTGTTAAATATATTTAGGATATAGATATACCTTTGAAAAATAGGGAAATTAAGGGTGAAGGGGAACAGGCAGATAAGTGGAGCTGAGTTCATGGCCAAATCAGCCAAGATCTACCTGACTGATTGCCTTTTGTTCATATGTGGATTTCTTGTGTAAGGCTGGCATAAAGATGAGATAATCCTTCCTCAGTGGTGGGAAATTATTTTCCAGAAGCAATTGTTGAAAAGGTGTTAGGGCCATTTGATTGAGCAATGTTTCAAAACCATTGAAGAATTTCAGAGAAATTACAACGAAAGCTACATTTTGCTGGTACTGAAAATTCAAAATTAAAACGCACATGTTGTGTTCAGTTCTGGTTCCCTCAGTACAGGAAGGATGTAGATGGTTTGGAGATTTACCAGGATGTGGCCTTGATCGGAGAACATGTCTTATGAAGCAAGGTTGACAGAGCTAGGGGCAAATTTGAGAGCTGACTTGATGGAGCCATACAAGATAATGAGGGGCTTAAGAGAGTCAGCATCTTTTACCTGGGGTGACAATAGCAAATACCAGAGGACAACTGTTTATGGTGATTGGAGGAAAATTTCGGGGACATTATAATAGAAAACTCTTAGATGGATTTATGAAAAATAGAGGGTTATTGGTGTGAGGTGGTGAAAAATTAGATTTTGTGGAGTCGGTTTACATAGGCAAGCTCAACATCATGGACTGTAGGGCATGCACAGTGCTGTAATGTTTGATGTGAACACTTGAGTTGGGAATAGGCGAGGGCCATTTAGTCCTTCAAGCTTGTTTCACCATTTAATAAGTTCTCGGACCAAAATGTTGGAAACATTCAGAACATCAGGCAACATCTATAGAGAGAGAAACATCTAATGCTTCTGATCAATAACTTTTCTCAGAATATCCTTCATTGATCTATATATCTCCAACATTCTGGGTTTTTTTTAATGGAACAAAAATTCAAGAGCAATTGGCAGAGCAACGTGATTGGTTTCCAACAAAATGTCCTCTGCCTGTTTGAGTTCAGTTGATATCTTAGTATATGTTTTTTTTTGAAGTCTGAAAATCTTCATTTCTTATCCTCCAGGAGTTTTTCTTTCACTGCATGGCTGGCAGGGAAGGTTTGGTAGACACAGCTGTAAAAACTAGTCGTTCTGGTTACCTTCAAAGGTAAGGATCTAAAAATTGAAAATATTTTTTAAAGAAAATATAACTGCTCTTCTCTGGTCAGCTCCTCTCTTTACCCCATCCTACAATTTTACCATTTATCACAATGCAAAGATGAGAAATGAAGAGTTTGACATTGATATTATAGATGACCTTTGATATTCAAGTACCAGCCCAACTTGTCCACATTGGCCAAGATACCTATCTGTCTAAATCCTGTTTGCTTGGCTTTCATATCCTTGTACCTGTTCAAATGCCTTTTAAACATTGTAATTGTACTAACCTCTACCACCTCCTCATTTCATATAGCCACCGGCTCTCAGATTTCCTTTAAATATACCGCTCTTGCCTTTAACCTATGTCCTTCAATTTTAAGCTCCCCTACCCTGGGAAGAAGATTGTGACCCTATCAATTACTTTCATCATTTTATAAATCTTCAGAGTCATCCCTTGCCATCCTTCACTTTGAAGTTTCAACGTGTCCTGTTTCCCCTCCATTCCAGGCCACGTTCTTGTGAATCTTTTCAGCACCTTTCCAATCATATCCTTGCTATAGTGTGGTGATTAAAACTACACACACTGTATGTGCAGTTAAAAATTAATGGAAAAAATTCTGAGAGTCAGGACTATCTGTATTCAGAGAGGCAGGGATTGATCAGGCATAGTCACTGCAGTCTTGTTAGCACCTGACTAATTTGGTAGCATCATTCAGAGGTAACTCCATCTATCAGTGAGGATAGCGAGTTGATGTAGTCCATGTGCACTTTGACAAGGTCCCATATAGGAGACTGTCCAAAAAGTTAGAAACTTCGGTTTTCTGGGCAATTTTGGCACATTGGGTCCAGAATTAGCTTGCTAACAGGAAGCATAAGGTGCCAATTGAAGGTTGTTTTTGTGGTTGAATACCTGTGACCTTGGAACAGTGCCAGAACCCCTCTGGTTTGTTGTTTACTGCAGGTATATAGAAATATGATTAATAAGTTAACAGGAAAAATGATAATGCTGTTAATCATTTGAAAGGTTGTCTTTACCTCCTGAATGATATTGATGAATCGATAAGATAGGTTGAGCAGCAAGTTGAACTTAATCCTGAAAAATGAAAAGTGAAACATTTTCTACATTCTCCAAGGTCTTGCCCTTTACTATGCAAATCCGACTCGATGGATGCTGCTTACAAATCCATTTGCCACTCCTTGGATCACCTTCCCAGCTGTTATCCTTCCTTTCCTTCATCATCAGTTTTAGTATCATCTTACAATTTACAAATCACATCAACTGCATTGCCATCCAAATTGTTAAAATAAATAACAAACTACATTGGACCCAGCACCCACCCCTGTGGCACACCACTGGTCAAAAGTCTCCAATCTAAGAAGCAACCCTCCATTACTACCCTCTGCCTCCTTCCACTAAGCCAATTGGCCAGCTTACATTGGATCTACGTGACTTAACCTTCCAAACTAACTGCCACACTTACCATATTAAAGGTCTTGCTAAAGTCCATTTATTTGATGTCTTCAGCCCTGGCCTCATGATCAGACCAGTCATATCATTCTTCATAGTCAATGGTCCCAAAGTACTGTCCCAAATGACAGTACTATTTCTTGCCCTTTCTCATTCCCCTGGTGGACCCTCTCCCTCAAGTGTCTCAATATTAATTTGGAAACTTTTCTGGACACATTCAACAAATTCTAGCCCATCCAAGCTCTTGGCAATATGGACTAGCAAGTCCATCTTGGGAAGTTAAAATCTCCCAGCAATACTACCCTATAATTTTTACAGGTACGTGCTATCTTGCAATGTTTCTGCACCTCTATTTCCTGTTGACTATTGTGGCCAATAATGCAGTGATAATTTACTTCTTGTTTCTAAGTTCTACCCATTTAGCCTCACTGGATGATTCTCCCCAAGTACATCTTCTCTAATCACTGTTATTGTCTTCCCTCATGAAAAAGTCATTGGGCCCTCCTGTCTTAGCTGCATCTCTATCCCACTGTACATCTGTTCCCTGGAACGTTGAGCAATCTGTCTTGCCTTTCTCTCAGCCATGTTTCTGTTAAACTATAATGTTCCCAGTCCTCTGAGCCAGTGCAAGCCCTGAGTTTGTCTGCTTTTCTGTAAAGCCTCTTGAATTAAAATAAATGCAGGCCATCTGTGCTCTCTCCTTGCAGGAGTATGCTCCTGCCTGTCCTGTATACTCTTTGGGTAGTATTAGACCTTATAATCACCTGTCTCATCTCTGTACTGGGCACCATTCCCTGCCAAAATAGTTTAAATCCTCACAAGTCTGCCCAAATATTGGTGTCCCTTCAATTCAGGTGCATTTTGTACCACATAGAGGCCACCTCTGCCTCAGGGAAGAGATTCCAGTGATCTATGCACTGACCCCTACACTAGCTCTTAAGCCAGGCATTCATCTGCCTATCTTTATATTTCTAATCTTGGGTGGCAAGATTAGCATAGGGGTTAGTGCAACCCTATTACAGCGGCCTCGAATCAGGCGCTGTCTGTAAGGAGTTTCTATGTTCTCACGGTGTCTGTGGGTTTCTGCCAGGTCCTCTGGTTTTCTCTCATCTTTAAAAGATACGGAATTTGTAGGTTAATTGGGGTATTTGGGATGCACAGTCTCATGGGCTGGTTAGCCTGCTGAATGTCTAAAATTTAAAAATTAATCTCACTAGCACATGGCACTGGGAATAATCTAGAGATTACTACACTTGATGTTTTGCTCTTTGGTCTGTTTCCTAATTCCCAACATTCATTCAGAAGGACTTATCCCTTTTCCTACCTGTGTGGTTAACCCCAGAGATGGGAAGTAGTAATGTTTGTCATTACCTCACTATGCATTGATCATGGAAGCTGATGTGTGGAGGTCCTGTGAAGATACTTTTGAACATAGAATATGGAACATTACAGCAGAGCATGGGCCCTTTGACTCAAGATATTTTATTGACCTTTATAAACTAACTCCACAACTTTCTAACTACCACCCTTTGTGTAAAAAAAAAACACACACCTCTGACATCTCGCCTGAACTTTCCTCATTTGCTATTGATGCCCCACTATATGCCTTCTTAATTTGTGTGGGATCTATGGACTTGGACTCCAGGATCTTTTTGTTCCTCCAAATTGTTCAGAATGCTGTTATTAAACAAATACTCAGCATTCAAGTTCACCCCTCCAAAGTGTTTCACTTCACACTTAATCTGATTGAACTCCATCTGTCACTACTTCCTCCAACTCTGCATCTTTCCTATATCCTGTTGTAATCTACAACAACCTTCAACACTATCCACAACACCTCCAATCTTTGTTACATCTGCAAACATACTGATCCATCTCTATACTTTTCTCCCAAGTCATTTAGAAAAATCAAAAAGAGTTATGGTCCCAGACGATCCCTGTGGAACAGCGATTTTTTTTCTGCAAACGGTCCATCTACTAATACCTTCTGCAGGCAAGCCATTTCTGAATCGACACAGCTAAGGTTCCGTGGATCCCATGACTTTAATAATGAGCCTTCCATCGGGGATTTTATCAAATCGATTAATAAAATCCATATAAACCACATCCGTTGCCTTATCTTCAACATTTCTTTTGTCACTTCCTCAGAAAACTCAGTTTGGCTTATGAGGCATGACCTACCCTCACAAAGCCTTAGAACATTGCAGCGAAACAGACCCCTTCGATCCTTCTAGTCTGTGCCAAACCATTTTTCTGCCTAGTCCAACTGACCTGCACCCAGTCCATAGCCTTCCATACCTCTCCCATACCAGTCCAAATTCTTCTTTAATGTTAAAATTGAGCTTGCATCACCACTTCATTTGGCAGTTCATTCCACACTACCACCACTCTTTGTGAGAAGAAGTTGCCTTTCATGTTCCTCCTAAACTTTTTACCATTAACCCATGTCCTCTGGTTTGGATCTCACCTACCGTCAATGGAAAAAGCCTATCTACATTTACTCTGTCTATTCCCCTCATAATTTTAAATACCTCTATCAAATCTCCCCTCATTCTTCTATGCTCCAGGGAATAAAGTTCTAACCTGTTTAACCTTTCCCTGTAACTCAGTTCCTGAAGTCTGGGAAACATCCTTGTAAATCGTCTCTACACTCTTTCTAATTTATTGATAAGTTTTCTGTAGTTAGGTGACCAAAACTGCACACAATTCTCCAAATGTGGCTTCACCAATGTCTTGTACAACTTTACCATAACATCCTGTGACAGAGTATACAGATATGTTTTTGTCACAATCCCAACTCCTGTATTCAATTCTTTATGAAGGCCAATATGCCAAAAGCTCCCTTTACAATCCTATCCACCTGCGACGCCACTTTCAGGGAATTGTTTATCGCTGTCAGGTAATTGTATATCGGTATTCCCAGATCCCTCTGCTCTACTGCACTCCTCAGTGCCCCACCATTTACTGTGTATATCCTTTCTTGGTTTGTCCTTCCAAAATGGTTAAACAAGTATCAAGAATTAAGCATTACAGATACACAGAATAAGGCAATAAAAAAGAATAATTGCTACAGGTTGTCCATGTTCCATCTAACCTTATCCCTCCTCTTCCCCCCCCACCCAAAGAAGTCCCCTTGATAGAAGATGGAAGGTAGAAAATAGAAGAAAGAGAAAGTGAATAAAGAAAAGGACCACGAGAGAAAGAGGAGCTGTTGTTATCTGGAATCCTGCCCAGAAAGTCTAACTCTTTTTCTTACCTGGATCTCAAACATGGGAAAGAACAGGAACATAAAAACTCAAAAACAGAATAAATATCTTCAGTATTCAACCCTGCGTTATGCAAATATGGCTGCCATCGCTGCAAAAACATATAGTAATTTTTTCTTAAATTTTAATTAATTTTATCCATAGGAACATATAATTATGCATTTCCTCATTCCATCGGGCTATGTCCAGAAGGGAATCAGGCTTCCAGATAACCACAATGTATTTCCTGGTCATTGCCAAAGCAACTTTAAGAAATTCCAATTGGTACTTAAGCCGCTTTCAGGTGGAATAGGTGGGAGAATGCCTGAAGTCCCGCGGCAGGGGCAGTGGGGAGGGGGTGGCTGTCAGGTGCGAGGAGGGGGCCAGCAGGCGCAGGGAGGGGGGCTGTCAGGCGCAGGGAGTTGGGTCGCCGACTGATTGACATCATCCTGTCCTGATGCAGCCGCTTTTAGGCTGCTGCTTTCAGGTGCCTTGGGGGACTGCTAGGATGCGGAGATTATACCTCCCCAAGGAGGGTTGAGAGAGTACGCCTCGGGGCCAGGTTGTGTGCTTTCAAGTGGCCTCCCGACAGCTGCATTCGGGTAGAATATGCAGCTTTACATTGGGGTGTTCTGGCCACCTGAAAGCAGCTTTAGACAGCCTCATTTTAGGTCTTATGTCCACAATATTTCCCAGGAGAAACAATTCTGGACTTTGTGGCAATTGTTTCCCAATAGAATTTTCCCAAAAGGGTTTCACTTTAGAGCATTGCCAGGTAGAATGTAAAAAGGTTCCTGTTTCTTCCCCACATCTGAAACATATATTAAATTCATGCAACTTCTGCGGGGTAAGATATAGCTGTTGCAAAAAATATTTCACCAGTCTATATCCTACATTAATTATGCTAGTCATTTCAATCCTGACTTAAGTAGGACCAGTTCTGATCATCAGTACTAATAATTAGATTCCCATCTTAGTTTTGATTTGTATAACTCCAGTTCTGATCATCAGTACTAATAATTAGATTCCCATCTTAGTTTTGATTTGTATAACTCCAGTTTAGATGTACCTGATTGAAGTAGAAAATACATTACTGATGTGAACTTCTTTGTAATCCCTTTTGAATCATAATCTCCATTTCATTGCACTCTGGTAAATTCGTGGTCGGTCCTAATTCATCTCTGAGAAAAGCTCTTATTTGAAAGTAGCAAAAGATTGTATTATTATGAATATTGTATTTATTTTTTAACTGTTCAAATGACATTAATTGCCCTTGTACTTAACAATCTTCTACATATCTGATCCTTTCATGGGACCATGCATGTATTATCCATTGTTAAAGGAATTGATCTATTTTGAATCAATGGCATTTTTGGAGTTATTTTTTTAATCCAATTAAATGATTCAATTTATGCCAAATATTCAAAATATGCTTTATTAATGGTGCTTCCTTTCCACCAGAAATAGATTTAGAATCTCATTTACATATGGAATCTGCTACTCTCTCTCCAATTTTGAGCAGTTCAATTTCCACCCATAAAGGCTTGTCTCTTCCCTCAAAGAGGGAAGTGACTAATTTCTTTTGGGCTGCCCAATAATAATATTTAAAATTTGGGAGTTGTAACCCTCCCATATGATGGTTCTAAGTTAAGTTTTCCATGGAAATTCTGGCTAACTTACCTTTCCAGAGAAACTTCCTAATTATTCAGATTTTGAAAGAATTTCTGCGGTAATGATATCGGAAGAGTCTGAAAGAGGTATTGTATATGCCGGAATATATTCATTTTAATACAATTCATCCTTCCGATCAATGTTATTGGAAGAGTTACCCATTTATTAAAATCTTCAATTTTTTTAAGCAAGGGGAGGTAGTTCATCTTATACAAATTTTTAAAATCATTATCCGTTTTGATCCCCCAAGTACTTGATCCCATTCTTAGGCCCATCAGTTAGTGATATGATCTCACTCTTGTCCTGGTTTATTTTATACGCAGGGTCCCTCCCAGTTGTAAATAACATAACATAACAAGTACAGCACGGAAACAGGCCATTAGGCCCTTCTAGTCCGCACCGAACTAAACACCCCTTTCTAGTCCCACCTCCCTGCACAATGCCCATAACCCTCCATCTTCTTCTCATCCATATACCTGTCCAACCTTTTCTTAAATAATACAATTGACTCCGCCGCCACTATTTCTCCCGGAAGATCATTCCACACGGCTACCACTCTCTAAGTAAAGAAGTTCCCCCTCATGTTACCTCTAAACCTCTGCCCCTTAATTCTTTCCTCCTCTTAACGGAAATAGTCTATCCACATCCATTCTGTCTATCCCTTTCATAATCTTAAATACTTCTATCAAATCCCCTCTCAACCTTCTACGCTCCAAAGAATAAAGACCCAATCTGTCCAATCTCTCCCCATACTCCAGATGCTTAAACCCAGGCAACATTCTGGTAAACCTTCTCTGCACTCTCTCCACTCTGTTTATATCCTTCCTATAATTAGGCGACCAGAACTGCACACAGAACTCCAAATTAGGCTGCACCAACGTCTTATACAATCTCAACATTACCTCCCAACTCCTATATTCCATGCAATGATTGATAAAGGCCAGCATACTAAAAGCCTTCTTCACCACCCTATTCACGTGAGTTTCTACCTTCAGGGAACGATGTACCGTTACTCCTAAATCTTTCTGCTCTTCTGTATTCCTCAATGCTCTCCCATTTACCACGTATGTCCTATTCTGATTCTTCTTACCAAAATGAAGCATCTCACACTTATCAGCATTAAATTCCATCTGCCATTTTTCAGCCCACTTTTCTAAGCAGCCCAAATCCCTCTGCAATCCTTGAAAACCTTCTTCATTATCCACTATTCCACCTATCTTAGTATCGTCTGCATATTTACTAATCCAATTCACCACCCCATCATCTAGATCATTAATGTATATAACGAACAACAATGGGCCCAATACAGATCCTTGAGGCACACCACTGGTCACCGGCCTCCAACCTGACAGACAATTATCCACTACCACCCTTTGGCCTCTCCCTTTCAGCCAATGTTCAATCTCTTTGTAGAGAAGTTTCAGGCTCTGTCAGATATATTAATATGTGATCTGCAAAAAGACTAATCTTATGTTTATCTTGGTCAACTCTGAATCCCTTAATGTCTGGGTACTGTCGAATAATTTCGGCCAGAGGCTCTATGGGCCAATATAAAGAGAGCCGGAGATAGCAAATTTCCTTGTCTGCTGGATCTGGATAGTGGGAATGTTGGAGATAGCAACACCTCACACTTGTCTACATTAAGTTCCATCTTCAATTTTTCAGCCCATTTTTCCAGCTGGTCCCTCCCAGCTTCGAAAACCTTCTTCACTGTCCACAATGCCTCCAATCTTAGTTTCATTTGCAAACTTGCTGATCCAATTTACCACATTATCATCAGGTCATTAATATAGATGACAAACAATAATGGTACCTGCAATGATTCATGAGGTACACAATGAGTCACAAGCCTTCAATTTGAGAAGCAATCATCCATCACTACAATCTGGCTTCTCCCTTCCAGCCATTGTCAAATCCACTTTCCTACTTCACCATAAATACCATAGACCTTCCTGACATGTGGGGCCTTGTCAAAGGCCTTACTAAGTCCATGTAGACAATATCCAGAGCCTTTCCTTTGTCAACTTTCCTGGTAACTTCTAAAAGATTGGTTAAACACGACCTCCCACACACAGAGTCATGTAGACTGTTCCTAATCAGTCCCTGGCTATCCAAATACTTGTATATCTAATCTCTTAGAATACCTTCCAATAATTTGCCTACTACTGACATCACGCTCACCAGCCTATCATATCCAGGGTTACCTTTGGAGCCTTTTGTGAAAAACAGAAAAATGGAAGCTACCTTCCAGTCCTCTGGCACCACACCTGTACCTAAGGACATTTTAAATATTTTTGTCAGAGCCCCTGCAATTTCTACATGACCCTCCCTCAAGTTCTGAAGGAATATCTTGTCAGGCTCTGGGAATTTATCCACCCTTATTTGCTTTAAGACAGCAAGCCCCTTCTCCTCTTCAATCTGTATGGGTTCCATGACCTCACTGCTTATTTTTCTTATGTCCGACGACACTGCCTTTTTCCTGAGTGAATACTGTTGGAAAAAAAATCTCTTTTGGCTCCATACAAAGCTGACGACTCTGATCCCTTACTATCCCCTTATTATCCTTTTGCTCTTAACCTACATGTTGAAACCCTTAGGATTTTCCTTTACATTGTCTGCCAAAGCAATCTCGTGTCTTCTTTTAGCCTCCTGATTTCTTTCTTGAGGTTTGTCTTGCATTTTTTATACTTCTCAATGATCTCATGTTGCTTATACCTGTTATACACCTCTCTTTTCTTCCGAACCAGATCCCCAATATCCCTTAAAAACCAAGGATCCCTATACCTTCTAACATTGCCTTTGATCCTGACAGGAACATACAACTCTCAAAATTACACCTTTGAAAGTCCTCCACTTACCTTGTACATCCTTGCCCGAAAACAATTTATCCCAATTCACACATTCTAGATCCTTTCTCTTTTCCTCAAAATTGGCCTTTCTCCAATTTAGAATCTCAACTCAAGGCCCAGACTTATCCTTCTCCATAATTTTTTCTTTCTTTGGCTTGGCTTTGCGGATGAAGATTTATGGAGGGGGTAAGAAGTTCACGTCAGCTGCAGGCTCGTTTGTGGCTGACAAGTCCGATGCGGGACAGGCAGACACAATTGCAGCGGTTGCAGGGGAAAATTGGTTGGTTGGGGTTGGGTGTTGGGTTTTTCCTCCTTTGCCTTTTGTCAGTGAGGTGGGCTCTGCGGTCTTCTTCAAAGGAGGTTGCTGCCCGCCAAACTGTGAGGCGCCAAGATGCACGGTTTGAGGCGTTATCAGCCCACTGGCGGTGGTCAATGTGGCAGGCACCAAGAGATTTCTTTAGGCAGTCCTTGTACCTTTTCTTTGGTGCACCTCTGTCACGGTGGCCAGTGGAGAGCTCGCCATATAACACAATCTTGGGAAGGCGATGGTCCTCCATTCTGGAAACGTGACCCATCCAGCGCAGCTGGATCTTCAGCAGCGTGGACTCGATGCTGTCGACCTCTGCCATCTCGAGTACTTCGACGTTAGGGATGTAAGCGCTCCAATGGATGTTGAGGATGGAGCGGAGACAACGCTGGTAGAAGCGTTCTAGGAGCCGTAGGTGGTGCCGGTAGAGGACCCATGATTCGGAGCCGAACAGGAGTGTGGGTATGACAACGGCTCTGTATACGCTTATCTTTGTGAGGTTTTTCAGTTGGTTGTTTTTCCAGACTCTTTTGTGTAGTCTTCCAAAGGCGCTATTTGCCTTGGCGAGTCTGTTGTCTATCTCATTAATTTTGAATTAATTTGAAACTAATGGCATTATGATCACTGGACCCAAAATATTTCCAAGCAAAAAGCCATGCTGACTATCTAGCTCTCCTAAATCGTTTCTTAAGTTCCTTTCTGGATACCATTATAATTCTCATGAGCCCCTCCTGACTTTTCCTCTTGACCAGCTGTCCCACCACTCTTGTCAACCATTATATATTATGCTACCACCCTTTTCTTGTTTTTGTGGGACAAAGCTATCCAGATCCCACACATACGGTTGCTAAACATCCTTCACCTTTCTGATGTCCATTTACTTGAGAATATCTGCTCCCTTAGTTCTTGCCTAATCCCATTATAATTCCCCCTTCTCCAATTTTGTCTAATCCTATCCTTGACCATAGCAATGCTAAACGTCAGGGAGTTGTGGTCACATGGGTCTGATGTTGACATTCTTCATTAATGTTCAGTGGTTTGCAGCTCATTTAGAGTGAAAAATTCTAGAATGGTGATGAGCTAAGTACTGCAACTCTGCAAGGGTCACTAGAAATGGATAAGATTTGTATTGATATAGTGCCATTCATGACTCAATAGCCCACCCAAAGTACCTTGCATCATTTACAAAATGCAGTGATTGTTATATGCTTCCTCAGATTCAGAGAAAATTTAGCTTGTCACCGTATCACTTATGTTGCCTTTGCTCCATGATAACTGTTATCTGTCTTACTCTCAACTTTTGTACTGTCTATAAGATGTCTATTGGTCTCCATCCAAAAAAAGTCACTGCATCATTTTACATATTACCTCATAGACCAGCAGCAATAAAAATTCATCAAGACAATGTTATTTTTAAAACAATATTTTTATTAATAATCACTAATGATATAACATATTACTTAAATCTAAATTTAACCCCCAACTATATGCAAATATGTGTGTGTGTGTGTGTGTGTGTGTGTGGATTACCCAAGCCATCACAGCTTAGGCACTATTCTGGAAAGTCAATTCAAAGTTCAGTCTTAGAGGGGGGTGTGGTGTAATGGCATAGGTTGGAGACTTAATACACCTCTTCCAGCAGAATTAATCAAAAACTGTCTTTATTTTAATTTTTTTTTAATTCAAGATTGTTTTTAAGTTATTGAAGAATGGTTACAAAAAAATTAAATGACAAATATCAAAGAAAATGGCTGTGAAAGAAAGTACTGCAACAGAAAAAGTTGGGCCTTCCTCTATAATGGATCCTCGTGATCAAATTCCTCTTCATCCAAGAATTACACGGGTGACCACGGCAAAGGTACATGCATCTCCAGTGCGAACTCCCTGGGAAGCCAGGGAAGATGGCGCTGGAGTTCAGAAAAGAATTCAGAAAAGGTTTGAAGAACTACAGACTGCATTTGAACGTATGCACATGAGCACATCAGATCACCTACTTTGGAAGGGAAGCCCAAAGCAGTCAATGTTGCTTGTCAAATGAGACCACAACAATCGATTCAATATGACATCAAGTGATTATATCATCCAGTGATTCTGAAGAGAAAAAAAGAGGGAAGAAAACATTATCAAGAAATAGAAAGAGAAGAAGGAGAAATAATTGGAAGAGAGGAGGTCCAACCAGTTCAAGGTATGGAGGATGACAATTCAAATAACATGACTCAAGCTTTAAACAATTTAGCACAACAAATGGCTACAATGATTGAATGTATGCAACAATGGTTTGCTGCTTTTATTACTAACTTTAATGGACAATTTCAAATTGTTAAAGAAGAAGTAAAGGATATTAAACATGATGTGAAAAGATGTATGGATAAAGTCATAATTAAAATCCAGAAGATTGAAGAATAAATTCAAGAATGTCATTTTGAAGTTGAGGAATGTCAGGATGTGGTTAATAAAATAGAAGAATCATTTACAGGTTGGGAGTTGCAAAGGAAAGAACTTTCACAAAAAATAGACATATTGGAAAATCATAGCTGTGGAAATAATATTAAGATTGTTGGACTATCTGAAGATTTTGTAGATACTAATCCAACTCAATTTTTTGAAAAATGGATTCCAGAAGTGTTAGGAATTGAAAATGTTTCAAATGGGCTTGAATTAGATAGACCTCATCGAGCTAACAGGAAAAAACCTTTTCCAGGTCTACCACCATGCTCAGTGTTAGAAATCTTCATTATCAGGACAAAAAAATGATTTTGAGACTAACAGTACAAAATGCTATGAAGAATCAAAGCCAATTAATGATTGGAAATAATAAAGTATTTTTTATGCTGATTTAAGCTCAGCAATAATTCAAAAAAGGAAATAATTCAATCTAGCTAAGGCATTTCTTTGGAATAAAAGATATAAATTTTCCTTCAGATATCCAGCAACATTGAAAGTTTTTTCTGGAAATAATCAATTTTTTTTTTACTGATGAAAATCATGCTTTGAAATTTGCTAACCTGCTTCCAAATTTAAAGAAAGATCAAAGCATGACTCTTCAATCAATTTCTAAGCAACAAGAATTAACAGAATTGTTAATTAACCAAGTTAATAAAGATCTTGAAGCTTTTTATGAATGAAAAATAAATGAATATTGTGTATTCTGTTTGGGAGGGCTGGACTTTTTTTGTTTTCTCCTTCCTTAACTATGTGTCACCTTAGTGGTGAAAGCCATTTACCGAACAGTACTTTTTTATATTTCCGGTTTTTTTTTCCATTATATATGTTGTTTCTTTCTCTTTTTTTCAAGGAGATGTCAATTGCACTAGATATGTGGAAGGGGGGCCCAATTTTTTGAGAATGATCATGATACATTAATTTTTGCTAATTCATTACTGGATTTACAAGGACATGGAAGAGTTTTGCCACCGTCACCTAAAAAGAAGGCAGTGGAAATGGGCTGAATGGGGAAAATGGAAAAAATGGAAAGAAATAGGTTTTAACACAGACTTATTGACATTGAAGATCCAGAACAATCATTGGGAATGGAGTCATTGGGTTAAATATATTTACAGTACTGGTTTGTATTGATGTGAATGATGTATTTCTGGATGAGGTGGGGGGTGGAGAGCACTGAAACCTTTGCTTTGATAGTCATCTGCCACTAGTGGGGTTTACCACACCCAGTTTTTTAGGGCGTTACTACCTTTGGATAGTTTTTTTTGGGGGGGGGATAATTAAAATTTTTTTATTTATATACTTTATTTTTAAAAATATTTAGGGGAGGGAGAGTGGTTTTAACTTACTAGAAGGGGAGCAATATTTTGTGGTAAGTGATTATATTGTTAGTTTATAAGGATGTCTAATTTGAAATTTGCAACTTTTACTGTTCAACGGTTAAATAATCCGATTAAGCGAAAGCGAGTTTTGGCTTATATCAAGAAAATGAAAATTGATATTGCCTTTTACAAGAAACACATTTGACTGAAAAAGAACATTTGAAATTTTGAAGAGAGATTGGGTTAGGCATGTGTTTTTTTTCCTTCGTTTAATTCTAAGGCAAGAGGTGTAGCAATTTTAATTCATAAGAATTTGTCTTTTGAGTTGCAAACTATGGAAGGGAATGCTGGAAGGGTTTTAAAGGTGAATTGTAAAATTTTTACTGAATCTTGGACTTTGCTTAATGTTTACGTACCTAACGTGGACAATGAGTGTTTTATTTCGGATGCTTTTTTGTTATTAAATCAAGCTAATGAAAATATTTTAGTTGGGGGAGATTTTAATTGTGTCTTAGATCCTTTGTTGGATAGATCCCCAAAAAGTATAAAGAAATCAAAGATGACAATACAAATTGGGGCCTTGATGAAGGATTTAAATTTGATGGATATTTGGAGAAGGGTTAAGAAACCTGCATAGGAGAAGGCCACTCCGATATAAAACCTACGACCCAAGGACCTCGCTGCCACGTCCCAGCTTGCTTGGCCACGGCACACGAACCATGGGTGTAAAGGGTGGGGCCAGTACTGCGCGCACTGCACTCCACCTAAAAGCTCCTTTGCGCAGGCCCGAGGACAAGTCCACGTCCTCCCCCTCAACGTCCTCCCCCTCCACGTCCTCCCCCTCCACGTCCTCCCCCTCCACGTCCTCCCCCTCAAAAGATGCTCACAAACTCAAGCTAGCATGCTGGAACATCAGAACCATGCTAGACAAGACTGACAGCCACCGACCTGAACGTTGGTCTGCCCTCATTGCACATGAACTCCTCAGACTTGACATCGACATAGCCGCTCTCAGTGAAGTCCGCCTGGCAGATGTAGGCAGCCTCCAAGAACGCGGCGCGGGCTACACACTCTACTGGTCTGGCAAGCCTTCGGATGAACGACGCCTATCTGGTGTAGGCTTCATGGTCAAGAGCTTCATTGCCTCCAAACTCGAAAACCTTCCGACAGGCCTCTCGGACCGAATCATGTCCATGCGACTCCCACTTCAAAACAAGCGTCACATCACCCTCATCAGTGTCTATGCTCCAACCCTCCAGGCGGAACCAGCAGAAAAGAACAAGTTCTACACCGACCTGCGCAACCTCATCCAACGTACCCCTACAGCCGACAAGGTTGTCATCCTGGGCGACTTCAACGCTCGTGTCGGCAAAGACTCAGAAACCTGGCCAGGAATCCTGGGCAAGCATGGCGTCGGCAAGTGCAACGACAATGGGCGCCTCCTGTTGGAGCTCTGCGCAGAACAGCGGCTTGTCATTACAAACACCCTTTTTCAGCAGAGGGACAGCCTTAAGACCACCTGGATGCATCCCCGATCCAAACACTGGCACCTCCTGGACTACATCCTGGTGCGAGAAAGTGACAAACAAGATGTGCTCCACACCAGGGTCATGCCTAGCGCGGAATGCCACACTGACCACCGGCTGGTTCGCTGCAAGCTCAACCTTCACTTCAAGCCAAAGCCCAGGAACAATAAAGCCCCCAGAAAGAGGTTCAATGTTGGAAAACTGCAGTCAGACGAAGCGAGAGGAAACTTCCAGGCAAACCTCAAAGCAAAGCTCGACGTTGCAACCCGCCTCACGGACCCGTCCCCTGAAACCCTCTGGGATCAGTTGATGGCTACCATACTGCAATCCACTGAAGAGGTACTGGGCTTCTCCTCCAGGAAAAACAAGGACTGGTTTGACGAAAACAGCCAGGAAATCCAGGAGCTGCTGGCAAAGAAGCGAGCTGCCCACCAGGCTCACCTTACAAAGCCGTCCTGTCCAGAGAAGAAACAAGCCTTCCGTCGCGCATGCAGCCATCTTCAGCGCAAACTCCGGGAGATCCAAAATGAGTGGTGGACTAGCCTCGCCAAACGAACACAGCTCAGCGCGGACATTGGCGACTTCAGGGGTTTCTACGAGGCTCTAAAGGCTGTGTACGGCCCCTCACCCCAAGTCCAAAGCCCGCTGCGCAGCTCAGACGGCAAAGTCCTCCTCAGCGACAAGATCTCCATCCTCAACCGATGGTCAGAACACTTCCAATCTCTTTTCAGTACCAACCGCTCAGTCCAAGATTCCGCCCTGCTCCAGCTCCCTCAACAGCCCCTAAGGCTAGAGCTGGATGAGGTTCCCACCCTGGATGAGACATATAAGGCAATCGAACAACTGAAAAGTGGCAAAGCAGCAGGTATGGATGGAATCCCCCCAGAAGTCTGGAAGGCTGGCGGCAAAACTCTGCATGCCAAACTGCATGAGTTTTTCAAGCTTTGTGGGGACCAAGGTAAACTGCCTCAGGATCTTCGTGATGCCACCATCATCACCCTGTACAAAAACAAAGGCGAGAAATCAGACTGCTCAAACTACAGGGGAATCACGTTGCTCTCCATTGCAGGCAAAATCTTCGCTAGGATTCTACTAAATAGAATAATACCTAGTGTCGCTGAGAATATTCTCCCAGAATCACAGTGCGGCTTTCGCGCAAACAGAGGAACCACTGACATGGTCTTTGCCCTCAGACAGCTCCAAGAAAAGTGCAGAGAACAAAACAAAGGACTCTACATCACCTTTGTTGACCTCACCAAAGCCTTCGACACCGTGAGCAGGAAAGGGCTTTGGCAAATACTAGAGCGCATCGGATGTCCCCCAAAGTTCCTCAACATGATTATCCAACTGCACGAAAACCAACAAGGTCGGGTCAGATACAGCAATGAGCTCTCTGAACCCTTCTCCATTAACAATGGCGTGAAGCAAGGCTGTGTTCTCGCACCAACCCTCTTTTCAATCTTCTTCAGCATGATGCTGAACCAAGCCATGAAAGACCCCAACAATGAAGACGCTGTTTACATCCGGTACCGCACGGATGGCAGTCTCTTCAATCTGAGGCGCCTGCAAGCTCACACCAAGACACAAGAGAAACTTGTCCGTGAACTACTCTTTGCAGATGATGCCGCTTTAGTTGCCCATTCAGAGCCAGCTCTTCAGCGCTTGACGTCCTGCTTTGCGGAAACTGCCAAAATGTTTGGCCTGGAAGTCAGCCTGAAGAAAACTGAGGTCCTCCATCAGCCAGCTCCCCACCATGACTACCAGCCCCCCCACATCTCCATCGGGCACACAAAACTCAAAACGGTCAACCAGTTTACCTATCTCGGCTGCACCATTTCATCAGATGCAAGGATCGACAATGAGATAGACAACAGACTCGCCAAGGCAAATAGCGCCTTTGGAAGACTACACAAAAGAGTCTGGAAAAACAACCAACTGAAAAACCTCACAAAGATAAGCGTATACAGAGCCGTTGTCATACCCACACTCCTGTTCGGCTCCGAATCATGGGTCCTCTACCGGCACCACCTACGGCTCCTAGAACGCTTCCACCAGCGTTGTCTCCGCTCCATCCTCAACATCCATTGGAGCGCTCACACCCCTAACGTCGAGGTACTCGAGATGGCAGAGGTCGACAGCATCGAGTCCACGCTGCTGAAGATCCAGCTGCGCTGGATGGGTCACGTCTCCAGAATGGAGGACCATCGCCTTCCCAAGATCGTATTATATGGCGAGCTCTCCACTGGCCACCGTGTCAGAGGTGCACCAAAGAAAAGGTACAAGGACTGCCTAAAGAAATCTCTTGGTGCCTGCCACATTGACCACCGCCAGTGGGCTGATAACGCCTCAAACCGTGCATCTTGGCGCCTCACAGTTTGGCGGGCAGCAGCCTCCTTTGAAGAAGACCGCAGAGCCCACCTCACTGACAAAAGGCAAACGAGGAAAAACCCAACACCCAACCCCAACCAACCAATTTTCCCTTGCAACCGCTGCAATCGTGTCTGCCTGTCCCGCATCGGACTGGTCAGCCACAAACGAGCCTGCAGCTGACGTGGACTTTTTACCCCCTCCATAAATCTTCGTCCGCGAAGCCAAGCCAAAGAATCCTATAGAGAAGGATTTTTCTGTTTACTCGTCTCGACATGATTAATTTTCAAGAATAGATTTTTTTTAATATCGGCACATTTACAAGGAAGGGTATTACAAGCAGAATATAAAAGCAGAGTTAAATCAGATCATTCTTTATTTTTTTTCTTATGTAAGTTCAGAAGTGGTACGTTCATCTTATAGATGGAGATTTAACACAATGTTGTTGAAAAAAACCAGAGTTCGTTATCTTTGTTAAAGAACAGATTACTTTTTTTTGTCTGAAAATGCTAATTCAGTAAAAAGTCATTTTGTGTTATGGGATGCGTTAAAAGCTTATTTAAGAGGACAGATTATTAGCTATACCACTAAAGTTAAAAAGCAGTATATGACAGAAAGTTTAGAATTAGAAAAGCAAATTGATGAATTGGAGAAGGAATTTCAGAAGGAAATGACAGAAGATAAAAAAGTGGCTTTGACTAAATTGAAATTGCGTATGAAATTGCGTTATAATACATTGCAGACTTATCAATTTGAATATTTAATTAATCGATCTAAACAGCGTTATTATGAGTTGGGTGAGAGGTACTTGCATGGCAGTTAAAGAAGGAACAGGTTTCACAAATTATTAATGCTGTAAAAAAGAATTCAACAGTTACCTATAAATCTCAGGAAATTAATGACCAGTTTTATTCATTTTATAAAAAATTATATACTTGTGAGGGGAAACAGGATAGTGGTTCTATTGATTCTTATTTATCTAAGTTAACATTATCAGCATTAGAAGAGGAGGATGTTATGGATCTGGAAGCTTCATTTACAGAATTAGAGATTAAGGCGGCTATGTTGGAAATGCACAATGGGAAGTCACCAGGTGATGATGGGTTTTTGGTGGAATTTTATAAAACTTTTTATTAAGATTTATCTTCGATGTTTGAGGAGGTATTACAACAAGTGACTGAACAGCATGAATTACCAGAATCTTGCTCTAGTGCTTTAATTACTGTAATCCTGAAAAAAGATAGAGACCCGTTGAAAGTGTCTTCATATAGACCTATTACTTTATTGAATGTTGATTATAAAATTATGGCAATATTTTTCAATATTTAATACTCATTTAAAGAGTTGGGATTCAAAGGGTATAAAAACATTACAGGGTTGTTTTGTAGAAGGACAGTTTCTTTTAATCAATTGAAAGAGCGTTTTGATATTGCTGAAAATTTTTTTTTGCTTATTATCAACGAGCTTTGGTGAAAAATATGTATGGTAGAGAGATGATTTTACCTGTATTCGAGTCTTTGATTTCTTCTATACCAAAAAGGGGTTATATTTCTGTTATGTACCAAGTATTACAAGGCAATATGGATAACCCGGAATGGGAGAAGTCTAAGCTTAAATGGGAAAATGATTTAGCTTCTGTTTTCCTGAAGACTACTGGGCAAATACGTGTTATGATAGTGTTACTAAATTGATGAATGTGCAGCATGGAATGGTTAATTATAATTTTCTACATCAGTTGTATTTAACCCCAGAGAAATTGAAAAAATATGGTTTTAGTAAATCGGATTCTTGTTTTAGATACGTATGTACTGGAACTTTTTTACATGCTGTTTGGTCTTGTGTGCATGTACAACCATTCTGGGATGAAATTAAGTTAATTTTGGAAAAATTATATAATTTGAAGTTACCATTAGATCCATCTATTTTTTTAATGGATTATATGATTCCTTTAAAGGGATTAGGGTTGGATAAAGTTCAAATTGCATTTATGTATTTAGCATTGTCTGTAGCTCAAAAATATGTAGCAAGTACATGGAAAGATGATATAGTGATTAATATAATGCGATGGCATAATGAATTGAAAGCTTGTATTGTTATGGAAAAAATTACATATAATCTGCATATTCTTTTTTTGTTAAGTGGTTACCATATTTGGAATATATGCATTTAGATATATTTTGATTTATTATATAGTTTTAGTTTCTGTTTATATATTTTTAGCTCTCCTGGGAGGGGGGGTGTGAGGATTTGATTTTTTTTTTGTTTGTTTTTTTCTTATTATTTTTTTCTTTCTTTTTGTTTATCTTTATGGAATGTATTCTGTATTACTATTCTTCTTTGGCTTGGCTTCGCGGACGAAGATTTATGGAGGGGGTAAAAAGTCCACGTCAGCTGCAGGCTCGTTTGTGGCTGACAAGTCCGATGCGGGACAGGCAGACAGATGATTCTTCAAATAAACAAAGTTTAATGAAAGATTAGAATGGAATAATTTATTTAAAGTTTTAGAAAAAATTGATTTTGGATCTATATTGATTGGATTAAAACTATAAAAAGCTTTCTGCTAGGGTGGTAACAATTGGACAAATTCTTCAACATTTTTATTGACTAAATAAACAAGACAAGGATGTCTTTTATCTCCTTTGTTGTTTATTTTAGCAATTGAACCTTCAGCAGAATTAATTAGATATGATACTAATATGATAGATATTAAAGTTGGAAAAGAAGAACATAATTTTTTTTTCAGATGATGTATTAATTTATATGACAGATCCAATAAATTCTTTAAGACATTTATTGGTAAGATTGAAAGAATATGGAGAAATATCTGGTTATAAGATTAATTCTGATAAAAGTGAAATTATGTATTTAACAAATAGAGACTAAACAAAATATAAAGATGTTATGCAATTTAAACGGCCAGATGGTGTAATTAAATATTTAAAATAATTTGTATAAATTAAATTATTTATCTCTATTTAGTAAGATTAAAAATGATTTAGATAGATGGAAAGACGGGAGGAGTCACGAGATGGAGTAGTGGCCGGACGGTGAACTCCAGCCCTCTCCAGAAAAGTCGGGAAAAACAAGAGAAAACACAAAGGCACAGAAATAAAAGTTACAGAAAAGTGAGTATAAAGGTGGAAAGAAGATGGCGACAAAAAAAGAAAAGTCGAAAGCAACGGTAAGAAGAGAGGAAGAGAAGACAAAGGAGGAAAAAGGTGAAGGCCTTACCTGTCCGAAGAGGCCCGCTGCGGAGAGAGAAACCCGCTCCCTCAGGTCGGTAAATAATGGACTACAAAAATGGCTCGCAGAGCCGAACAAAAGTGCGCAACCGCGCATGCGCGAAGTTTCGCGCATGCGCGATGCGAATGAAAAAAAACACACCGACGGGAGGGGGGACCAGCTGGGGAGTCGATCTCCACAGCCGGCAACGACAGCTGCAGAACACCTGCAGCAAGAAGAGACCACAGAAGACAATAGAAACAAGATAGAAGAGGAGGAAAGGGCAGCAAAGAAACAACAGATGGCCAACCCAGAGGAAGAAGAAGAGGAAGAGTATGGTGAAATAGAAGAAGAAAAGAGAGGCAAGGTAAAGGATATACTTGCTCTTATTAGAGGATACATGGAATCATTTAGAGAATGGCAAACACAGGAATTTAAGGATTTAAGAAAAAGAATAAACAACACAGAAGAGAAAATAAATAAAATGGAGATGACCTTAACAGAAATGGGAAAGAAAATGGACAAGATGGAAGAGCGGGCAGTAGCAGCAGAAATGGAGGTAGAAGACTTAAAAAAGAAATTGGAGGAATCTAATAAAAAAACTAAAGAGACACAAGAACTACTAGCTCAAAAAATAGATACAATGGAAAACCATAACAGAAGAAATAACATAAAGATAGTGGGCCTTAAGGAAGATGAAGAAGGCAAGAATATGAGGGAGTTTATAAAAGAGTGGATCCCTAAGACCCTAGGATGTCCAGAACTACAGCATGAAATGGAAATAGAAAGGGCACATAGAGTATTGGCCTCTAAACCACAACCACAACAAAAACCAAGATCTATTGTAGTAAAATTCCTAAGATATACTACAAGAGAAAAGGTACTGGAGAAGACAATGGAAAAAGTAAGAGAGGGCAACAAACCACTGGAGTATAAAGGGCAAAAAATCTTCATTTATCCAGATATAAGTTTTGAACTCCTAAAGAAGAGAAAAGAGTTCAATACAGCAAAGGCGATTTTATGGAAGAAAGGGTATAAATTTATACTAAAGCATCCAGCGGTATTGAAAATATTTATTCCAGGACAACAAAACAGACTATTCGCGGATCCAGAAGAAGCACGAAAATTTGCAGAACAATTACAAAAATAGACTGAGGGAGGAAGACGGGTAATGAGAGTTAAAATGATCACGACTGATATGTATGTGGGTAAAGACAAAAATAGACTGAGGGATGAAGACGGGTAATGAGAGTAAAAATGATCACGATTGATATGTATGCAGGTAAAGAGGTATAAGAGTGAATAGAGACAATGAGCATACATGAATGTATCTGTACTTAGAGGAAAATATGGATAGTATAGACAAGAATTAATAAGGGAAGGTAATGGAATAGAGAGAATAAGGAGGGAATTAAAAGAGGGACCTTTGTGACATATGAAAAGTGAAATCTTTTCTGGGGGAGGCGGGGTGGGGGGAAATAGCGGTCACTGCAAAATCAGTTGACGCTTGCGAGTGGATTCGCAAATCCAAATGGAGAGGGGAGATGTGGTTGTCCGACAAGGGATAAAGGACAACTCAGGAGGTGAAGGGGAGATTGGGGATAAATAAGATAGAAATAGGAGAATAAGGAAAATGTTAGATGTTGTAGGAATGTTGTCTTATAAAGAGTTGAAAATAAGAAAACAGAAATGGAAAAGGAGGAAAGGTAATGATGGAAAAACGGAAAGAGAAGATAAACAAAATATAAAAGGGCTACGCTGAACTATATGTCTTTAAATATTAATGGAATACATAACCAAATTAAAAGGAAGAAACTACCAAATTTAAATGAATAAATGTATTCCATTAGAAAAAATAACATATTGGTTAAGAAATAACATTGAAATATTCGAACAAGTATAGGAGCCTTACATTAAATACAATAGCAAAAACCTACCGGGGACAAACATTACCTAAGTTGATGGAAGGAGAAGGAAAGAAAAGAATGGACTCAGTAGAATTTCTGGTGTAATTTGGTTGAATGACAACATTGTCTGACTGGCTTAATGCAACCTAGATTGTATACCTAAAATGGATGAGAGGGGGGGGTGGGGGGGTGGTTTGGGAGGAAAGGGGGGGGGGGAGAAAAAGTCACTGTATATGTGTGAAAAGAAATAGTGTATATCATGGCTAATGTGATTTATGGTGTGAAAAATAAAAAAATTTAAAAAAAAAAAAAAAAAAAAAAAAAACAAAGCTTAACACAGAAAAAAAAAAAAAAAAAAAAAAAGATAGATGGAAAGACTTACCTATTACTTTAATAGGAAGAGTAAATGGTATTAAAATAATTATTTTTCATTGAATTCAATATCTTTTTCAATCAATTCCATATGGGATTCCTCAAAAATTCTTTCAACACTTAAATTCAATAGTTAGGAAATTTTTAATGGAAAGGGAAATTGGCTCAAGTTTGTGTAGAAAAACTAATGTAGAAATATGAAATAGGAGGATTACAACTCCTTAATTATCAAAATTACTATAAGGCAGCTCAATTGAAATTTATTTATGGCATGTTTGATTCAGAAAAAAATCTTTAGTCTGCATTAGAGTAGAATTATATAATATAGGAGAAGATTCAAGGATATCCTGAATGGAATCCTAAATTAATAATGGGAACCAAAGGTTCATTTATTTTAAAACATTTGCTAGAAATTTGGCATAAAGTTTGTTTTGAAATAGGAGGGAGAGGTTTAATTTCTTGTAAAATGCCTTTATATCAAAATAAAAGCTATTCCATTTTCTATGAATAATCAATTTTTTAAAACTTGGTTTCAAAAAGGAATTAAAATAATAGATGATTATTTTGAAGTTAGTAAATTTATTACATTTCAAATAATAGACTTTTTACTTATTATCAAGTCAGAGCCTTTTTAATTAAACAGTTAATTAACTGTTAAAAGTTGAAAGGTAATTTAACTTTACCTAGACAAAATGAATTGGAAGTATTAATAACTAATGGAGGTATTAATAAGTTTATTTCAGAAATGTATAGATTACTTCAGAAAAATACTGTGAAATTGGGAATTCATAAAGAAGTAGATTATTTTGTACATTCTACTTGGTTTTGTCCAAAGATATTTACATTTTGGTTTGAAATTTTTAAACATTTTGATTAAAGTATTAGGAGTTACACTTCTAATGGGTCCTGTGATGTTTTTGATAGGAGATATTAAAAGTATTTGTATTAAATTGGGATTAACTATGTATCAAATAGAATTTTTATGAATTGCTTTATCTGTTTCAAAGAAATGTATTGCTATTACATGGAAATCTGTTGTAGATTTAGGGTTATAGAGATGACATGCAGAATTGTGTTCATGTATTCAATTTGAAAAAATATATATAATTTCCACAATAAATATCATTTAGTTTTGAAAATATGGAGCCCTTATATGAAAAGTGTTACTTAAGAAATTTAAAGTTCTCTCAATATCTGGTCTGATGGGTGAATCTGTGCTCCACAATTTAGATCAATTTATATTTAGATTTATATTGTCAGATTGACATTCTCGAGATATTGTTACGAACCCAGAGAACCCCAAAACCCAGCAGGAATATTCACCAAGACAAATGGTTACTTAAACAAAAGTTGCTTTTAATTATCTTTAAACATGAAAAAAGAATCACACTTTAACTTATCACTATTAACTTAACTAACCTAACTTAACCCCCTTCTAATTCTAAGCGCACGTGTATGTAATGTGTATGTAAGTTCAGAAAAGTTCTTTGTTTCATAGTCTAATCTCACTTCTCATTCCTCCAAGTTCATTGGTTGCAGGCAGTTCTTATACTGTGCTCAGAATTTAACATTTATGAAGTTCACCGGGCTTTGATGCTTGAAAGGTAAATGGTTACCGCTCAGGAAGGTTCTTATTGGTTTTCAGAGAGAGATTTATTGTTCCTAGACACAAACTGATCCCTATTAATCAGCCACGTCAGTGTCTTGCCGAAGAAACTTGCCCCATCAGGGTTTTCCAGATGATAACCTCTTTCTTTCAGGTCACCACAGAGCTCCTTTTTGTTTCTCTTATTTCAAGTGAAACATGAGGCAGCCAGTCCTCTCCTCTTGTATGAACCACAAGGGCTTTGACCAGGCTGAAATAACCACTCACAATCCGTCTTCAAAATGGGGGTTTTCCACAAGCTTGCCTGTTCCAGTCCCGGCTGTTACTGCTGACTATAAAACTGCAGAACTGATTTCCCCCCCCATCTCTCTCTCTCTCTCTCTCTCTCTCTCTCTCTCTCTCTCTCTCTCTCCCTCTCTCCCTCTCCCCCTCTCTCTTCCCCCCAGAGAAAAAGCATGTTTGACTCTCTCTGCTTGCAAATCCACATGACCCTCTTAGAACAGAAAGCACTCCAGACAGCCTGCGGCTCCGAATTCCTCCTCCAGTCTCTTTCATCTGTTGCTTTCCAAAACAACAATCAATTAGTAAAGTCTCTTGGGCACTCCCCAAAATTTTTGCAAAGGCCCCCAGGAGCCGCCCTGTCTGGCTTGAGCAGAGGTCCAATATTTTAAATGAGATCTGTTTTGAAGTGTTTGTATGTGACCTACACTTAAAAAAACCTGCCAGACTATATCTCCCAAAAACATATCTATATACAATACAAACACAACATAATCTGTCATAGATATATATATATAATATACATATTCTTTTCTTATCTATTCTTTATTTTTATTATTATTAGTTTAATAAGGGGGAGGGTTGAAAATATTAATGTAATTTAATATCAATATGTATTTTTTGATGTGATTTAAATAAAATATTTTTTATGTTCAGTCTTAGAAATCTTATGTTGAAACTCAGAACTTTTAAACTATTGTTCAAAAGTAATTATGAAGTAGGTGAGACACTGAGTCATCGAGTCATCAGATTGCCTTTAACTCACACATCATTGTCGTTGCTTCCAGAGAACTGTTCTTTCGTACGAATGATTGTCACAACTCCTCTCTTCCTTGCGTAGGGGAAATTAAACTTGTGACTTGCATGATGCTTCCAAGAACCCAGGCAAGGGTCAGACAAAATGACCATCAGAATGGTCATGATCCAAATGTAAGAATGATCCTGCTCCCTTTACCAAGATATGGGTCAATCAAAAATGACAATTACAATGATCACAGTAGATCACTGTTTTCCCCTGACAAGTAGCGACAGCAAAAGTGTGACCATTTCACACATAGTCTGTTCATTTCTGTCTCAGGCAGATCTTTGGTTACTTATTAATCAGTCTTGCTTCTTCAAGTGTCTCAATCGCAAGAATTGCTTGATCATTACTGGTTTCAGTTTTCAATGTCCCCAAAAAAAATGACTCGATAATTAAATGACTTCTCTCCAAACAGATGTCTTTTTCTTGGATAAACAATCCATTGTTCTGGTTCTTATTTGAGTCCATTAACTCTGTTTATGGCTTAGACTCAGGTGCCTCTGCATCTGTATAAATTTTGTTATGAAATCTGTGAGGGTTTTGCACCCTGTTCCAACCCCCAATGTAACTCACTAAAAAAAGCAGGCTTGCAACACGTGTAACAATAAACTTGATCTTAAATGGAGGAAATTTGAAAGCCAGTTTGCATGCAATACAATTGTAATGTAATCACATCATTTATTTTGGTGACATTGGCGAAGAGAAAAAACAAAGCAGGAAACTTCTTGGGATGGAATTTTTGTTCTGGATCATTTGCACAAAGTAATTACAATGATACTTTGCATTTGGTCTCTAAAATTGAATTCTATAATATCAGTGAAACCAAATTTTGGAAGAGAAATGCAAATAATTTTTATTTGCATTCATTTCTTCCCACCTGCACTTCTGTGTTGTGAAAGGAGCCTATTTTTAATCTCTTATCTCCAATGAATGCAGTACTTCTGCCCTGTGGCTTTTGACTGTCATTTGAACTGCCCGATTCTAAATATTATACCATAGGTAATAAAGAAAAAATATAAAGTAAATAGTGAAGAAGTTATGTTATTGATGATTTGTATTTTGCCTTAGATGCATCATAAAACATTTAGAAGGGCTGGTTGTGCAATATGACCTGACAGTACGAGACAGTGATGGCAGCATCGTGCAGTTCCTCTATGGTGAGGATGGTTTGGATATTCCAAAGACTCAGTTTCTGCAGCAAGAACAGTTCCCCTTTATTACTGATAACTATGAGGTAAGTGGTTTTCCAACTTGTTGGACGTATTGCAATGGAATTATTCAGGAAACACAGACATTTTCAACATAGAGTAGAATTGAACCCAAAGTATGCTTGTTCTAAATTCCTGTTATTTTAACAATTTTTAAAAAATTTATATGGTTTAAATTGTAAACATAGAAATTGGGTCTCTTTATTTGCTACTTTACCATGTCATTATCCTACTAAAGAACACAAGTAATGGGAGCAGGATTTGGTCATCTAGTCTTCAAAGCCTGCTCTGCCTTTCACTAAGATCACCTTTTCTCCATTTTCCTGCTTTATCCCCAATCCCTGAATTTTACCAATTCAGTAAAACCCTTGTTATCTGGAATTCAGGCAACTGGCAAAAAAATTGCAGAAAATAAATAGGTAAAAAATACTGGTTTAAAATTGACGGCCTCACTGTTAGTTCACCATTCATGTAACATGCAACCTCAAGCAACTGAAAATTTTACTTATCTGGCATCTAGCAATCCCCATAGGTGTCGGATACTGGATTCAGAAATCTTATCAATCTGTTTCAGTGAATTCCATGAAAGTTCCTTCATTGCTTAATAATTCACCAACTATTTCAAGAAGTATCTTAGTCTGAAGTGGCCTACCCCTTATTAGAACTATAGAACACTAAATCACAGAAGTAGGGCCTTCAGCCCATGTAGTTTATGAAAAACTATATTTTGCACCTGGACCACAGTCCTCCATACCCTTCCCCTTGATAAGCTGACAGTCCTGCCCTTCCTGCAACCAAGTCATACTAATTCCACACACTGATCCAGGCACTAATGTCATCTGCCTTTCTACAATGCACTTTTCATTGAAATAGATGCTCCTCAAAACATTAGTCCCACTATACACAACCTTTCTATTTCTGTCTTTGTCTGCAGGCTTAACAACATCTTTTTCCACAACCCTTCACTATTTTCTCTGGTGCTCTGCTTCCCATCCTTCTGCAACTCTAGTTTAAAGCCCCTGCAACCTTCCCACAAGGATATTGGTTCTTCTTCCCCCACTCCAGTTCAAATTAAAATTGTCCTGCCAGTACAGAAGAGAGGTCAATGATCCAAAATCTAAAGCTATTCCTCCTGCACCATCTGCTATGTTATCCTCCTATTTCTGGGATCACGAGCACATGACACGGTTAGGAGTCCTGAGGTCATAATGCTAGAAGTCCTTTCCTTTAACTTGGCTCCCAACACATGCTTCGTTCGTCTGCATTGAGGAGGCTGGTGTGAAGTTGTTAGGCTTCTGCAGTGACCTCTGTGTTGTAGTTACCTCTCTATCTGGATATGACAAAAGAGCCATGATATAGAGCAGTTTATTCTCCTGCTTGAGGTGGATTGTGTGTATAGCAGTAAGTGTGAGTAATTCAGTCACTTAAGGCTGTTCTACAATTCAATTAGACTATGGCTAAGCAGTACTTACCTCCATGTACTAACCTTCGTTCATTAACTCTTGTTCATTGTAAATTTATCTAACTTGGTTTTGACATATTCAATTAAGTTGGGTTCTTAGAAAATGGGAAGAAAGGCTTTGACTTGACTAACATTACACATCTGCTCACCCTTAGTCCAGACTGCCATGTAGTGAATCTGAGATGATCTCCTGAAGAAGTGTCATCTAAGAATGGGGAAAAGTGGGATGATAAAGAAGTCATAAGATTGTAAATTATTAATTCCACCTGTTTTATTTTTGAGGTCATCAAAAAGTCAAAGCACTTGGACGAAGTATTGCGTAAAATGGATTGTGGGACTGCAGCCAAATATCACAGAGCAGTAAAGAAATGGAAGAGAAAGCACCCAACTCCCTCCCCTCGTCTTGGTGCATTCCTGTTGTTTTCACAGAAAAAGTTGGGTAAAATCAAAGGAGTAAATCCAGAAGGGGAGGTGATAAATTATAGGGAACCTGCAACACAGCAGGTAAGTATGTCATATTTTACCAGAGAAACAGGAGGTCCTTTTGAATATCATCAACCCCAGAGTCTCCAATTGATTAGTTTTTTTCTTCTCCTAATGAATGTTTTCTAGTCTGTGACACTTGTACCATGGGAAAAAGATCCCGTCTACTCAATCTACACCTCATAATTTAAGAAATTCTATCAGAGGTGCCCCCTCAGCTTCTGATGCTCCAGAGAAGCCAACCCAAGTTTGTCCAGGGTAGCATGGTACCATAGGAGTTAGCACAACTCTATTACCGCACCAGCGACCCAGGTTTGAATCTGTCATCTTAACATCAACTTCTTTGGTTTCTGCTAGCCTACTCTCCATTCTCCCTCCCTTCCCATTTCCTTTGTCTTCTTTCCTTCAGCTCTCCACCCCCTTCCCTCTCCATTTACAGAGCCATCTCTCCTCCCCCTGCTTGCTGGTGTACTCTCCTCCCTTATCCACCCCTTACCTTTGGGACTATGCTCCTCCCCCTTCCCCTCCCTCCCAACCATTTTGTTCGGGTGCCTGTCCACAGTTTTTCAACCCTTGATGAAGAGCTCAAACATCGGTTATGTATCTTTATCTTTGCTATATTTATTATTCAGTTTGACCAGCTAAGTTTCTCCAGCATTGTGTTTCCACTTTGTACTTCAGTTTTTGGAGTGGGCAAAAAATATCACATTTTATTGCAATGGAAATAGCTTTATTGATTTAAAGAAGTAGCCTATTTTTTCTAGGTTACTTCTTTGGAACATAATGAGAAAAGAACTGATAGCAGCTGAAGCCAAAAATTTCTAAAAGCATGGTCGTAGCTTAAAGATGAAACAGAGTGACAGAATTGGAAGATTCTTAATGGGAGAAAGAATAAGATGCTACTGTTTGGAAAAGTACTTCATTTAAGTTTTTATAACTGCAGATGGCTCTCAAGATAGGAAACAAACACACAAATAACTTATAGGTTATCCTTGTATTGATGCAGAAGGAGACTATTTGGCCAGTCAGGTTCATGCTAGTTCCCAAGGAAGCAATTGCATTAATCACATTCCACTCCTTTACCATTGCAGCATTCTTTCTAACGTGTCCAGACCAGCCCCCCCCCCTCAGTTTTTTTTCCTTCCAATAACTTAACGAGTTAACCTGCGAAGACATATTTTAAATATTGAAAATAGATAAATTGCAGATACTGGAACTTGAAACAAAAGCAGAAATACTACAAGAACTCAGACAGACAAACAAACAGGATTCTGTGGAAAGGGAAGGCAGCCAATGTTGTGGTCAGGGACCTTCTTCAGAAACCTGACTCAAAATTCTAACCGCTGTATTTTTTCCATGGGTGCTGCCTGATTGGCTGAGTTCGGCATCACTTTTTTTCTATTTCCTATTTGGAGAATGGAAAAAACCAGAGCACCAGGAAGAAAGGATGTAACTTCCAGGATCAAGCCTATCCCTAGAGCTACCTCTGAGGAACCAACACTACTTGCTGTACACCACAGTGTTATCCAGAACTGACTCATTGAACCTAGGAATATTATACCTTGTAGCAACCAGGCATTGATTTTTGTTTTTTGTATTCTGCAGTTACAGGAGCTGTGGGGGGCGATGGAGGAAAAGAGCAAAAATAAATATTTGAAAAAGTCTGCTCGCTGTCCTGATCCCTGCATTTCTGTTTATCGACCTGACATTTATTTTGGTTCCGTTTCGGAAGACTTTAGTGATGTTGTCGATAAATACTTAGCTGAACAGGAGCATAATGATGCCAGAAGATACATCAAGTCAGAATGGTATGTATCACGTTTATTATCTGATCTCTTTTTTTTTAAGCTTTTTTCGCAAAAATACAATAAAAGCATATACATTGGAGCTTGGTGAGTGAACTGTCAGAGGGTCTTAGTGGCTTTTGAGTTTCAGAAAGAAATTCAAAGGAAAATAATGAATGCAAAAGAGCGAAGAAAAACAAAAGAAGTTAATTGAATTCATATTTTAAAATCCTATGTTGGCTGCAGCTTGTGTCAAACACAGACCAAGTGAGTAAATCTACTGCTGCATTTTCACAGGTCTGCAACTGAGGAGGGCAGTGACAAGAGTAGGCTAGAACTCTGGCATCTTTACATTAAAAAAAATGCAGATTTTCACAATTGGCGAAGAAAGATTGGCTTTCAGATTTTTTTTAAGCTTTTTTTCGGTGCCGCACCCTTCAACTTTGTTGCTGCTAATTTTATCCTTCTATTTATCTTTTTATTGTCATAGGTAACAACAAAATATTTGGCGTTATTGCTTTCATTATTTTTGTTTGTAATGTGATAACCTTTTAAAGCTACATGTTGGTACAAGATATTTTGAACTCTTGCTGATCCAAGATTTTTGTGGTTACTGTAAAATCCAGTCCTATCAAGAAAGGCCAAATCAGGAGAAAGACTCTTTCTATCAGGAACTTACTCAATCTGAGTTTTTGCGCTGATGGCGGAGCTGCTGCTAGAAAGTGGAGAAAGTGGTAATGCCGCTCTAGTCCCTGTAAACTCATGATTACGCAGCCCAGTTTGGCTCCAACGTAATCTATAAATTTGCTGAAGATACCTCCATTGTTGGCCAAATAATGAGAAATGACGAGTCAGGATATGGGATGGAGATTGAAACTCTAGTTGGGTGGTGTAGCTCTCATCGTCAACAAGACCAAAGAGCTTCTTGTGGACTGTGGGGAAGAGAGACCAAGGGACCACAGACCTGTTTGCCGTGATGGAATGGTGGTAGAGAGGGTTAGTACTTTCAAGTTCCTGGAAGTCCACATATTGGAGCAACCCTCCTGGAGCTAGCACTTCAGATTCTTTTGTTGTCATATAAATAATACTTAAAAAAATTTTTTTGCTGTAAATACACACAAAGAGATGCCACTTTTCCAGTGCCCCTACCAAAAAGAGAAAGAAAGGGTCTCTTCATAGATGTCCAGTATCTGTGGATCTTACCAACTCCACTCATGCTACTACCTCCTGTGATCCTGTAAGTTCTGTTGCTACATGACCTTCTTTCTGTTCCATTGATGAATCTGAGCTCCAGTATCTAAGTTGCCCTCTCCAGCCCCTATTTCTGAACCAAACTTGTTAAAACCTGAAGCCCTACAGGAGCCCTGCTCTGCTCACCATCAGCACCCTTTTGAGCCCTGGTCCCAATACCTGGTTTCCGGGAGCCAATCTCTAGCAGTAACTCCTTCAGCTGCTGAGCTCCTTGTTGGTCCACTACTGTGGCATCCTACCCTTTAGGGTTCTCTCCCAGGCTTCTTCTTGACAGGTAAGTGTTCTCCTGCTCTGGTGCCCTGTACTGCAGTGCGGCTCCCCACAGAACATGGAACCCTTGTGGTCTGGGCAGCCAGGCATGGGCACCACCAACTTGGGAATGAACCTTCACAGGTTTGTTGATGTTAAAAAAGAGCATCCACCAACACAATTGTACAGGTAATTTAAATCTGCATGGGGCTGTTGACCAGGTAATAAGACCCTGAGGAGGAGCACTGGGAGATTTGTCTCCACTCCCTGTGTGGGCATCAATAGTAGAATTGCCGTCTGCTCAATATTTCAGCAGCTGCAGTTTTTGTGTTTCGCATCTGTTCTCATAGGAAGTAGGAGCAGGAGTAGGCCAAAAATGGCCCATCGAGCCTGCTCCGCCATTCAATACGATCATGGCTGATCTAATTTATGACCTAACTCCACCTATCTGCCTTCTCCCCATATCCCCTAATTCCTCTATCATGTAAAAATGTATCTAACCGAATTTTAAATATGTTTAATGAAACAGCCTCAACCACTTTCCTGGATAGAGAATTCCAAACATTCACTACTCTATGGAAAAAACTATTTTTCCTCATCTCTGACCTAAATCTACTCCCCCGAATCTTTTTTTTTAAATTTTTTATTTTTCACACCATAAATCACATTAGCCATGATATACACTATTTCTTTTTCACACATATACAGTGACTTTTTCTCCCCCCCCCCACCCCTCCCTTCCTCCCAAGCCACCCCCCCACCCCCCCCTCTCATCCATTTTAGGTATACAATCTAGGTTGCATTAAGCCAGTCAGACAATGTTGTCATTCAACAAAAATACACCAGAAATTCTACTGAGTCCATTCTTTTCTTACCTTCTCCTTCCATCAACTTAAGTAATGTTTGTCCCCGGTAGGTTTTCGCTATTGTATTTAATGTAAGGCTCCTATACTTGTTCGAATATTTCAATATTATTTCTTAACCTATATGTTATTTTTTCTAATGGAATACATTTATTCATTTAAATTTAGTAGTTTCTTCCTTTTAATTTGGTTATGTATTCCATTAATATTTAAAGTCATATAGTTCAGCGTAGCCCTTTTATATTTTGTTTATCTTCTCTTTCCGTTTTTCCATCATTACCTTTCCTCCTTTTCCATTTCTGTTTTCTTATTTTCAACTCTTTATAAGACAACATTCCTACAACATCCAACATTTTCCTTATTCTCCTATTTCTATCTTATTTATCCCCAATCTCCCCTTCCCCTCCTGAGTTGTCCTTTATCCCTTGTCAGACAACCACATCTCCCCTCTCCATTTGGATTTGCGAATCCACTCGCAAGCGTCAACTGATTTTGCAGTGACCGCTATTTCCCCCCACCCCGCCCCCCCCAGAAAAGATTTCACTTTTCATATGTCACAAAGGTCACTCTTTTAATTCCCTCCTTATTCTCTCTATTCCATTACCTTCCCTTATTAATTCTTGTCTATACTATCTATATTTTCCTCTAAGTACAGATACATTCACGCATGCACATTGTCTCTATTCACTCTTATACCTCTTTACCCGCATACATATCAATCGTGATCATTTTTACTCTCATTACCTGTCTTCATCCCTCAGTCTATTTTTGTCTTTACCCACATACATATCAATCGTGATCATTTTAACTCTCATTACCCGTCTTCCTCCCTCAGTCTATTTTTGTAATTGTTCTGCAAATTTTCGTGCTTCTTCTGGATCCGAGAATAGTCTGTTTTGTTGTCCTGGAATAAATATTTTCAATACCGCTGGATGCTTTAGTATAAATTTATACCCTTTCTTCCATAAAATCGCCTTTGCTGTATTGAACTCTTCTCCAGTACCTTTTCTCTTGTAGTATATCTTAGGAATTTTACTACAATAGATCTTGGTTTTTGTTGTGGTTGTGGTTTAGAGGCCAATACTCTATGTGCCCTTTCTATTTCCATTTCTTGCTGCAGTTCTGGACATCCTAGGGTCTTAGGGATCCACTCTTTTATAAACTCCCTCATATTCTTGCCTTCTTCATCTTCCTTAAGGCCCACTATCTTTATGTTATTTCTTCTGTTATGGTTTTCCATTGTATCTATTTTTTGAGCTAGTAGTTCTTGTGTCTCTTTAGTTTTTTTATTAGATTCCTCCAATTTCTTTTTTAAGTCTTCTACCTCCATTTCTGCTGCTACTGCCCGCTCTTCCATCTTGTCCATTTTCTTTCCCATTTCTGTTAAGGTCATCTCCATTTTATTTATTTTCCCTTCTGTGTTGTTTATTCTTTTTCTTAAATCCTTAAATTCCTGTGTTTGCCATTCTTTAAATGACTCCATGTATCCTTTAATAAGAGAAAGTATATCCTTTATCTTGCCTTTCTTTTCTTCTTCTATTTCACTGTACTCTTCCTCTTCCTCTGGGTTGGCCATCTGTTGTTTCTTTGGTGCCCTTTCCTCCTCTTCTTTCTTGTTTCTATTGTCTTCTGTGGTCTCTTCTTGCTGCAGGTGTTCTGCAGCTGTCGTTGCCGGCTGTGGAGATCGACTCCCCAGCTGGTCCCCCCTCCAGTCGGTGTGTTTTTTTTCATTCGCATCGCGCATGCGCGATTCCCCGCGCATGCGCGGTTGCGCACTTTTACTCGGCTCTGCGAGCCATTTTTGTAGTCCATTATTTACCGACCTGAGGAAGCGGGTTTCTCTCTCCGCAGCGAGCCTCTTCGGACAGGTAAGGCCTTCACCTTTTTCCTCCTTTGTCTTCTCTTCCTCTCTTCTTACCGTTGCTTCCGATTTTTCTTTTTTTGTCGCCATCTTCTTTCCACCTTTATACTCACTTTTCTGTAACTTTTATTTCTGTGCCTTTGTGTTTTCCTTTGTTTTTCCCGACTTTTCTGGAGAGGGCTGGAGTTCACCGTCCGGCCACTACTCCATCACGTGACTCCTCCTACTCCCCCGAATCTTGAGACTGTGTCCTCTCATTTTAGTTTCCCCGGCTAGCTCAAAAAACCTTCCTACATCTATCCTATCCATACCCTTCATAATCCTATACGTTTCTATAAGATCTCCTCTCCTTCTGAACTCAAGCGAATGCAATCCTAGACGATTTAATCTTTCATCATAAGTGAATCCCTTCATCCCAGGGATCCCTAGTAAACCTCCTCTGGGCCATCTCAAAAGCCAGTATATCCTTCCTCAAATATGGAGACCAGAACTGGACACAGTACTCCAGATGCGGTCTCACCAGTACCTTATACAGTTCCAACATTATCTCCCTACTCCTGAATTCAATTCCTCTAGCGATGAAGGCCAACATTCCATTTGCCTTCTTAATAACCTGCTGCACCTGCAACCTAACTTTTTGCGATTCATGCACAAGCACTCCCAAGTCCCTCTGCACAACAGCATGCTGTAGTTTTTCACCCTTTCAATAATATTCAGCTCTTTTATTTTTCTTGCCAAAGTGGATAACCTCACACTTACTAACATTGTACTCCATCTGCCAGACCTTTGGCCACTCATCCAGCTTAACTATATCCCTCTGCAGACTCTCCACATCCTCATTACAATTTGCTCTTCCGTAAACTTGGCTACACCACATTTTGTCCCCTCCTCCAAGTCATCAATGTATGATGAACAGTTGTGGGCCTAACACTGACCCCTGCGGCACCCCATTTACTCCACTCTCTGCCAACCTGAAAAATTCCCATTTATCCCGACTCTCTGCCTCCTGTCAGACAACCAATTTTCAATCCAGGCCAATATACTTCCCCAGACTCCACTTTCCTGTAACTTACTGATAAGTCTCTTGTGCAGCACCTTATCAAACGCTTTCTGGAAATCCAAATATACAACATCAACCTGTTCCCCTCTATCCACCGCACCCATTATATCCTCAAAGATTCCTAACAAGTTTGTCAAAAAAGATCTTCCCTTTCTAAAACCAGTCTGACTGATTGAACCCTTACGTTCCAAAAGTTTCACTATTTCATCTTTAATGACGGCACCAAGCATTTTTCCAACTACAGACGTCAAGCTAATTGGCCGATAATTTCCAGTCTTCTGCCTACATCCCTTCTTAAAAAGTGGCGTGACATTTGCTGTCTTCCAGTCTGCCGGGACCTGCCCAGAATCCAAGGAATTTTGGTATATGACCACCAATGCATCAACTATAATTTCTGCCATTTCCTTCAGTACCCTTGGATTCTCATAGTTTAATCAACTCTTCCCAGATTTTAACCACTTATCTCTATGGTGGCCATTTATGCTATGAACCAGAATGTCTTTGGGATGTTAGTGGGGGAACTACATAGTCATGGAAAATATGTAAGTAACACATAGACACCATCCAAAGGTCAATAGTTCCTTTTATTGTCATATAATAATACATTAAAGTGTAATGTACATGATATTCTTCAAGTTTTGTCTGCCATAAGGCAAACAAAGAGTCGCCTAGTGCCTCTGACAAAAGGAGAAAAAGCATAAGAGGGTCCCTTTAAGACATTGAGGATCGTGTATTCACCTCCAACATTTCTTCAGCCTCTGCAGCTACACAGACCAATTCAAACCATCCACAACCTGAACTCCAGGTTCAAACCTCTGATGCGATCAGGAAGCCTTCAGTGCTCGAGGTCCTTCCTGCCTTCAGTACCCTCTCGATTTGTAGTTCCAAAACTAGGTTTTCATGAGCTAGTCTCCAGCTGCCCACAGCCTGTGTAGGTCCTTCAACCGCGAGTTTCCAAAGGCCAGCGTTAGGATTGAAATGGGATCACTGGAATTGAGAGGCAGAATCTACTTGCACAATGCCAATTAGTTGCATGCACAAGATGAAGTTGTATTCTCTATTTTCCACTGCGCAGTCTGAATTGAATTGAATTGTTTTGTCACGTTTACCACAATATAGTTAAAAGCCTTGTTTTGCTTTTCTGGCGAGTCATTTCATAGTTTTTTTTTAAACTTTATTTATTCGTTCAAAAAACAAATAATATATGACATACAGCAATTAAACATGAACATTTTTTATTTTCTATTAAAAAAAGAGAAAAAAAAGGGAGAGAACCCACCGCCCCCCTTCAGCCAACACTCCTGAGAGCCATGAAAAAAGAGAATATTTTTCTTTCTTTGGCTTGGCTTCGCGGACGAAGATTTATGGAGGGGGTAAAGCTGAAACTTATTTAATCCCTAGCCGTTCAGAGGTTGCAAACTACCCAATAAAAATACTGTTGGATCTAAAACTATTTTAATCTTACACAAATATTCTAAAAACAATTGAATTTTCTTCCAAAAAGATTATATGTGTACATGACCAAACAGCGTGAAAAAAAGTTCCAACCGTATCACCACATCTAAAACACAAATCTGATTCATTAAAACCATATTTTTTAAATTTTTCAGGTGTCAAATATAATTGATGTAAAAAATTGTAATTAATCATTGCATAACATGTATTTATCAATCTAGTTACAGTATCATTACAGATATCTAGCCAATCCTCTTCAGAAAAAGTAAAACCAATATCCACTTCCCATTTACTTTTAGATCTATCCCAACCCTTTTTATCCATACCATTGATACATAAATGAAATATAACCCATCTCTGGTACCTTAAGAAAGTCTCAAATTTAGTCATTTTAGGTAAAATCATCTCACTACCAAACATACATTTTACCAAAGATCGAATTTGATAATAAAGAAATAAAGAATTCTTATCAATACCAAAATCTTCCCTCATCTGATTAAAAGATAAAAACTTACCCTCAATCTCCCAAGAGTCATTTCATTGTTAAGTACAGTGTAGTGAAATCTTTCAACAAAAGTACAAGGTGTCGAGTTACAGTAAGTACAGAAAATGTTGCTATACAATGTCTTCTTTTTTGGCTTGGCTTCGCGGACGAAGATTTATGGAGGGGGTAAAAGTCCACATCAGCTGCAGGCTCGTTTGTGGCTGACAAGTCCGATGCGGGACAGGCAGACACGGTTGCAGCGGCTGCAGGGGAAAATTGGTTGGTTGGGGTTGGGTGTTGGGTTTTTCCTCCTTTGCCTTTTGTCAGTGAGGTGGGCTCTGCGGTCTTCAAAGGAGGTTGCTGCCCGCCAAACTGTGAGGCGCCAAGATGCACGGTTTGAGGCGATATCAGCCCACTGGCGGTGGTCAATGTGGCAGGCACCAAGAGATTTCTTTAGGCAGTCCTTGTACCTTTTCTTTGGTGCACCTCTGTCACGGTGGCCAGTGGAGAGCTCGCCATATAACACGATCTTGGGAAGGCGATGGTCCTCCATTCTGGAGACGTGACCCATCCATCGCAGCTGGATCTTCAGCAGCGTGGACTCGATGCTGTCGACCTCTGCCATCTCGAGTACTTCGACGTTAGGGATGAAAGCGCTCCAATGGATGTTGAGGATGGAGCAGAGACAACGCTGGTGGAAGCGTTTTAGGAGCCGTAGGTGATGCCGGTAGAGGACCCATGATTCGGAGCCGAACAGGAGTGTGGGTATGACAACGGCTCTGTATACGCTTATCTTTGTGAGGTTTTTCAGTTGGTTGTTTTTCCAGACTCTTTTGTGTAGTCTTCCAAAGGCGCTATTTGCCTTGGCGAGTCTGTTGTCTGCAGGATAAAGAAAAAGTACAGTAATTGTTAGGTCTGCTTTGTTCGAGAATGAGTGAGTCAGACACCAGACTGAGTCGAAATCAAGGTTCTTTATTACCGGATTGTAACACTTGCAACTAACAGTGTTAGTTGGAGAAGGCGCATTCTCCTGATATCAGCAAGTGGTGTTTTTTTATACCTCAGGACACACACTTAGTAAATTATCATACCATTACACTGTCCAATGAATAAGCTGTTGCTACCCTTCACTGTTAGTCTGCTGCTCATCAGCTTGTTAGTGCCAAACTTATCTTGAGCGTACAAGGTCACACCTGCATCCTGTTACTCCTTAGTACTAGGTGACTCCTTCTCCGGTCCCATCTCATGATATTTTTACCTTACAATCCCTCCTTTGTCCTCTTTAGAGGACAATCTTGCCCTGACTATGTTACCTCCGCGTTACATTAGTTCGCCTATTATTGCCAAGTTCTATACGGGTTCTGTGGGCGAGGGCTCCCCCCAACCCTCTTTAACGTATACCCCCCATCCGTTTTCCCGATCCCATCGCCCGTTTACAAGTTTCCTCCCCGTTTGCCCCCAAGCAAATAACTGGCTATCCCTTCTAAGCATTTGTAATTAGTTAAGATAAAAGTTAACATTTGTGTTACAATCTATTTTATAATCTTTGTTCTACAATCTATTTTATAATCCCTCCTCCCCGTCACATTCTCAATCAGACTCCGGATCGATCTCAGCATTTTTTGACGCCTCCTGTGACGTGAGATAGTCCCGCTCCGTAGCTTGTAGAGCTTGATATTTTGGAGGCAGCTCATCGCGGTTGGCAAAGGCTCTCTCAATGGTCCTCGTGACCAGCGTTCGAATGCATGGAATACAACAACAGCCACAAGTGATAAAAATGGATACAGAAATGAACAATCCTAGGAAAAGTTGTCCCAACATTGTGCCCCATTTCCCAAACACTCCATGTAACCAGGACAAAACAGGGTTAGAGACTCCAGATTGGGCTTTTAATTCCTTCGCCAATGCCTTAAGTTTTGTCAGCCCCTTAGTGAGTGACCCATCTGGCCCTGTGTTATGAGAGATAGAAGTGCAGCATAGATCGAACTGGAAGGTGCTATCCTTGTCTTTATCTATCTTCAGAATAACTTTGGCCCCGCATGGATCCGAACTACTCTGTTGGCTTGTTTGGCAACCCATCAGCAGGAAAGCCCATAGGGCCCTCGGCATTGTCCACATGAGTCTCATCATATTTTCCAATACTCGCTACTTGTTGTTTTGCCTTGGAGCAAAAGGCAAAATGATGCCAATTATTATCCCCTGGTTTGTCAATTCTTACCAACCTATCTGTCACGGCAGTAACAGTGTATGGTCCAGTCCATCTAATTTCAGTCCAATGTACCTTCCCTGGTTTACGGATATACACCAGGTCTCCCTCCTTCACTGGAACTCCTTCAGTGTCTGGGTTCTCCTTATTTGCATTCGCCACCTGTTGTGAAACTAAAGCAACCATATTACCCAGCATCTGCATATAATGGTCCAGTTCCACTTCCCTTTCTTCCCATTTCTTTACCCAGGCTGGATCAATCTTTGGACCGGGCATGGGTCGACCCGTTAGAATCTCGTGTGGTGACAGGAAGGTATCTTTGGCCTTCTCTTGTCGCATAGACATCAGTACTAATGGCAATGCCTCGACCCAATTCACCCTGGTCCCACCCAAAACCTTACCTAATTTGGATTTTATCGTCCTGTTTGCCCTTTCTACTAGCCCCTGGCTCTCAGGCCTATAGACACTACCGAAACGGTGTTTGATCCCTAAGTATTCTTCAACCTGTCGGATCAGCTCATTCTTAAAGTGGGACCCATTATCAGTGCATATTCTGCTGGGGACCCCGTAGCGGGGTATCAACTCTCGCGTCAGCCAGCCTATTACACTATCCGCATCCTCCCTCTTCGTTGGGACAGCCTCCACCCACCGTGCGAACCTATCTACCGCCACTAAGAGATATCGGTATCCTTCCTTTGTCCTAAGGTCAGTACCCATATCTGTATAGTCAATATAGATCTCTTTCCATGGGGCTGTCGGTACTGGAAATCGTAAAAGCGGGTGGGGTAAGGTGATCCTTTGGTTATGCCCATTGCAGATAGTACATTCAGCTCTAAAATTGTCAATGTGCTCACGTAAGTGGGGATTCCACCAATGTTGTTTAAGCGTACTATAAGTTTTGGTGGCGCTAATGTGAGTCGGCCCATGTGCTTCTTCAAATAATAGCGGAAGTAATTGGCGGGGGCAACTATCGTACCTATCGGGGAGCGCCAGACATGTACTGTCCGATTGTCATAGATGATCTCCTGTCGTGTATCACCGGGTTTCATCCATTCCTCTTTCTCACTTGGGCTAGCTTTTTCCTGTATTTCTATCAGGTGTTCAATATTTGGTGGGGGTCCCTCTCCCTCCTTCTCCTTTTGGTCACTCAACTTATTACTATTTTCTCTTCTCTCTAATTCCTCTTTTTTGCCATGGGACCTCAGAATCATCCCCTGTATAGGTTCTTGATATCCAGTAACCTGTTTGGCTGCTCTGTCAGCCGCCGTGTTTCCTTTCCCTTCCTTTGTGTTTTGTAGGGAATGGCCTGCCACCTTAATTAGGCTTAGAGCCCGGGGAAGCATGACTGCCCTGACAAGTCTCCGTAAAACCAGATCATGTCAGAGAGATTTATTGTCAGAGTACATACATGACATCACATACATCCAGAGACTGAGAGAGAGAGAGAGCGAGAGAGAGAGAGAGTGAGAGAGAGAGAGAGCATAGCGAGAGAGAGAGAGAGAGCATAGCGAGAGAAAGAGATAGAGAGGCAGATACACAGAGCACGAGAGATAGAGAGAGAAAATGCCTTGCACTGGCCCCACTGGGAGAAAAGTCTTCAGATTAACACTTCCGTTTCATGGTTACATCTTTAAAAGGTTCTTATCCTGTGATCACTGGTCTGGATCAGATTGGGTCTCCCACCACTGGGAACCACCACTCCTTCCTTCCCTCCCACCTCGAGTGAGCTACACGTCAGCCCACAACGTCTGCCCTGATCCCACAATGGTGGGGGTGAGGGAGAGAGGATAAAACAGGATCCCATTTGATGCGGAGTTGGAATTGTGGGCACAAAATTAAAACCAAATTGTATTTCTCTGCCCTGCCCCACCTGGGAATTTCAGGGCAGCACCGCCACAGATTGGGATTGGGAGGGGGAGTGGGTGAGAGAGGAGGGGGGGAAAGAAGAGAGAGAGGGGGAGAGAAGAGAGAGGGCTGAGGGGGAAAGGAGGGAGGGAGAGAGCAAACCCGGACACTTCGTGGCTGGAAACCAGAAACACGCACTTTTCCTTTCCCTTCTGTGTTTTGTTTCTTCCAGCTTATCTAAGACCCTACGCTTTAGAATTTTGTTTCCCTCACCTGTCAGGAACATCTCGGCGCTCCCGGGTAATCACCCCATCTTCCTCCAGCGATCTACACATTTTCGGAGAATTCTTTGTTTCTCCAATGCCTCTTTACTGGTATTTCGCTTCTCTAATTTCTGATTAATTTCCCTAATAACTTGGTCAAAGGTCTTAGCAGGCAACTGTGCAGCCATTGCTGCGGGGTCGCTTCCTAATGCCTCTCTTAATTTAGGTTCTTGTCCGTTTAGAGGATCTATGTTAACAAAAATCGCCTTTAAAAATGTCTCCTTGCAGGCCGGATGACAAAAGTTTTTTAGTGAAACAGTCTCCAAGTCTGGTCCTCCGGTGGACCTCAGACTGTCCTGTATACTCTGATTGCTCGTCTTCCACTCTCTGTTTTCCCAAAGAGGTCTGAAAGTTAGGTTACAACTAGGAAACCAAGTTTTTGGGCTATATTTTTGTCCAGTTTCCCTGTACCAATCTATGAATTTACGTAACTTTATCTCCTTGGTGATGCTGGGAATACCTTCATTTAACTTGTCAAAAATATTTCGAATAAACCATGTGTCTCTTAAGATCCTGTCAACTTTTTCATTGATATCTCCTACCTGATCCGGACACAGCTTTTGCAGTCTTTGGTCGTCGCCCTTGTTCACCAGGCAGGCATCTCTGAGTACTCTTTTTGTCGTCTCAAGGTCTCTAATGTCCGCTGTGGTATTCCTCCACGGCGAATTTGGGAAATAAATTCTTAAGTTTTCAAGTGTACAGACATTATCATACCTACCGGACATTTATAAGCGAGTCTTATACAATTGAGACCAATAAGCCTGAACCTTTGTTTTCTTTCAAAGCCCAACCTTCACGTGGGAGATTTCTCCTCTTAATAACCGGTTTAGGGCAGAAAACTCAGGTCCCCAAATGTTCTTAGACCACCTTCTCACTCTATTTGACTTTGCAACGTCACAATAAAGACTTTTTAAACTCTAGTAGTTTGTCGGCGAAGCACTTATCAAATGTCACTAAAACACCTTAAGGACTTTTATAGTTTTGTCTGTAAACACTTACGTGTTACAATCCTGGCAGGTGACGACCTTCAATTATGATCGTCTAATTTGTCCGATCTCCAGTTCTTACTGACAATCATAAAGATTTTAAGAGAGAGAATTTTGTTAAAACAGGCTTCTCTGGACCTTTTTGTCAGCCGGCTGAGATGATTGTAAGAGTGTCCACTCACCCATCACGTCGGGGTCACCAAATTGTTAGGTCTGCTTTGTTCGAGAATGAGTGAGTCAGACACCAAACTGAGTCGAAATCAAGGTTCTTTATTATCGGATTGTAACACTTGCAACTAACAGTGTTAGTTGGAGAAGGCGCATTCTCCTGATATCAGCAAGTGGTGTTTTTTTATACCTCAGGACACACACTTAGTAAATTATCATACCATTACACTGTCCAATGAATAAGCTGTTGCTACCCTTCACTGTTAGTCTGCTGCTCATCAGCTTGTTAGTGCCAAACTTATCTTGAGCGTACAAGGTCACACCTGCATCCTGTTACTCCTTAGTACTAGGTGACTCCTTCTCCGGTTCCATCTCATGATGTTTTTACCTTACATTACACAGTGCAGCAACGTTATCCTCCAATCAAGTGTCTGATAACAGCAGGAATGAAACTGTCCGGGAATCTTGAGATTCATGTTTTCAAGCTCATGTATCTTCTCCCTGATGAAGTGAGGAGAAGAGAACATGAGCAAGATTGAATGAGTCCTATAATATTTTGGCAGCTTTCCAAGGTAACAGGACACTACCTGGATGGAAGGTGTATGTCAGTGCTGCCTTATTTTCTAGATTTGCTGCTTCCCACTGATCCGAGAGCTGCAAGTCTAGGGCAGGGAATGCTATCCTTGATTTAGCTGGGTGGAAAATTGATTGAATCTTCATCTTCTTTCAGTTTAAAGGACCTCTTGAGTCTGAAGTGGCAGCGATCTCTGTGCGAACCAGGAGAGGCTGTGGGGCTCCTAGCGGCACAAAGTATCGGAGAACCTTCGACACAGATGACACTGAACACTTTCCATTTTGCAGGCAGAGGAGAAATGAATGTCACCCTTGGGATCCCCAGGTAAAGCAGAGCTGCAAAAAGGGAGGGGGACGAGCTTTTTTATTTGTGCTTAAAGAGTGAAGGAAAAATTTTATAAATCTGCATGTATTAATTTTTTATTGTCTTTTAATAACAAATTGAATAAATTAGCAAGAACAGAATACCCTGTAAATGCCTTAAAAACAGTAGTTTGGGAGAGAGGACAAGAGAACATAATCCCTTATATCTGACTTCTGCCTCGTTGGAGACGTTTCCCGCTCATTGCCCTTCAATCCACCATAATCTGTACTTATTTACCATCAGTTGATTATCAAAGTTCAGATTTATTGTTGGAGTTCATACATGACGTCACATATAACCCTCAGTTTTTTTTTCACCTGTGAACCCGGCAGAATTTCTATTTATCCCGAATGCAAACTGTACTCGCGTAACTCTCAATTCTGATGAAAGGTTTGAAAAAGTTGACCCTTGTTTCCATCACTACAAATCTTGCTTTATCTGCAGAGTTGGTTCTGGCTTTTTTTTTGCTTTCCAAATTCACATTACTTGTTTTGTCAGTAATGTTCTGTGCCTTGTCGGTTCTGTTTTCTGAATTTAAACTTGTCCATTTTAGCACTGATAGTTGAGATAAAACTAGTTGCATGGCCATATGATATTAATTCACACATGTTAATTTTCAAGTACTGGTTCTGTCATATTGGAGGAAGGGCAAAACTGATTTCTGTGAACATGCTTTCTGTCAGACACTGTGAGCAGCAAACACTGGGTATCTTCTTGGCAATTATACACTTTCATGCTACAGTCCACTAAAATTTCTGTTGTCACCTGCTAAGCCAGAGGAGAGCATGTGGCATAGTGCACAACTAAAAGAACTGCTGCCTCACTGCATCAGTTTTCAGGATCAATCCTCACCTCAGGTCCAGTCCAGTGTAGAGTTAGCACGTTCTCCCAGTGACCACATGGGTTTACTTCCCCACATCCCCCCCCACCCCGCAATTGCACTCCAAGTGTTGCAATTTCCTCCCACATCTTAAAAACGTACAGGTCAGTAGGTTAATTGGCCATTGTAAATTTTCCATCATGTTGGTAAGAAGTAGAATCTACAGGGAGTCGATGAGAACATGAGAAAAATATAAAGAATGTGTGATTAACAGTGAAGGCTTGTGGGCTGAGGGACATGTTCCCATGTTGAATCTTTACAAACCTATGGCTTCAATATCTGGTGATTTATCCATTCTGGATGGTGCTAATTTTTTCATATTCCCTCATGGCCTTTCTATTTTGTGGTCCTATATTCCTATTGGCCCTACCTATATCATTCCATTTACCTTTGCCTTCACTTTCCATTGTAAATGCTTGTATGTTGAAGAACTCCCTTTTCTAATTTTTTTTCACTATATTTATGGGAAACTATTTGATGTGGTTTATAACCAGTTAGATAGATAGTCTGGTTTTGTGGTGCATCTGTGTCCTACAATTCCAGCTGAACAATGGATTTTTCAATTAATACTTGCAGTTGAGGATCAAGATTTATGTCATACAGGTACACGATCCTTTATCCGGAACCCTTGGGGGACAGTGTGTTCCAAATTTCAGATCTTTCCGGATTTCAGAACCAAAGCCAGCTGCCCCAGATTTAAGCCCACCCGAATTGTGCTGCCATATCCACCCCCTTCCAGTCACGCTGCTGTCTCTCTCCCCACCTCCACCCATCTGAGTTGCGCTGCCGTCTCTCTCTCTCCCCCTCACACACCCGAATCGTGCCGCCGTCTCTCTTCCCCCTCACCCGTCCGAGTCGCACTGCCGTCTCCCCACCCCCCCACCCCTCCCGAGTTGTCCTGTGGTCTCTCCCGAGTCGCCCTCCCGAGTCGCACTGCCGTTTCTCTCTCTCTCCCTCCCCCTCTCCACTGTACCAGCATCAGGAAATAAAATGCCAATTTTTGGAGATTCCAGATTTTAGGTGTCCAGATAAAAGATTGTGTACCTGTATTATGAATAATTTAATCCATTCTGCTGCTAATTCTAGTAATCCTCATTAACACCAGCATAATTTGTTAGCCAAGTACCAAAAGTACTGGTTGCAGCCTTTGATAACCACTTAAAAAGTGGTGCACATTTAAAATTCTACCTGCTAAAACACTAATTATTGGAAGTTAATTTCATGGCAGGAAGCAAATTGGTTTTGGGCAGCCTCCTCATCTTCATGAAAATGTTGATCCTGACCTATTCAGAACATTATGTAGTAAAATCCCTGGTATCCAGCACCTACGTGGATTGGTGGATGCCAGATAAGTGTATTTTCTGGTTGTTTGAGACTTATTCTTACCATGTCTAACTAAAACTTATCCACGGCCTCATGATCCACTGATTTCTGTTCACCTTACAAGCCAGTTGCTTGAGGCTGCTGGTTGCTTGAAATCTGGATACCAAATCTGGATACTGCACACATTTTGTAAGTTTGAATACCCATTCATGTCTCCTGAGAGATGTACAACCTTTTCTTGCATTCTGTAATGGCTGTTTTTGTTAAAGAAACAGAATTACTCTGTGATTAAGTACGTGTAGTAAAAAGACAAACTTGAAGTGGCTTGGCCTTTGTGCTTGTTTTGTCTTTCCTGTATCACTTCACCAAACAAAGAAAGCGGTAACACTCTAGTGCATAATTATTGTCATGTAACTATAAAGTTTTGACTTTTCAAAAGGTTGCGTGAAATTCTAATGGTGGCAAGTGCTAATATTAAAACTCCGATGATGACCATTCCTGTATTGAATTCCAAGAAAGCATTGAAGAAGGTTAAAAAACTGAAGAAACAGCTCACAAGAGTATGTTTGGCAGAGGTAAGCACAATTCTTCATACAAAGGAGGGAAACTTTTTTTCTTCGTTTGTAAATTCGAGCACCCGGAAACGCACAAGGTAGCAAACCTAACGAGTCGGTTCATCACAGGTCCAACCTGTCATCCATTGAAGACATCTGTGTGAGGCGCTGGCTCAAGAAGCCAGCCAATTTCATAAAGGACCCCCCATTCACTCTGGTCACAACCTTTACTTGCTCCGATCTTTGGGGAAAAAGGCCTGAAGACCAGCACTTTAGGTTCAAGAACAGTTTCTTTCCAATGACTATCTGGCTGTTGAACCTCCCCTTGTCACACTAATTATAAAATACTTTTGACATTACAAAAAGGACTGCACTATTATAAGACCACGATTGGGTTCTTGCGTTATGGTAACTGATTATTTGTTATCTATCTTTTGTATTTATTATATCTTTATAATTGAATTTAATTTTGTTGTAGTTTTTTTTAAATATCTGTTCAACCCAAGCAAGTAAGAAATTCACTGCATGTGTAGAAACAGGGAAGTTGCTTCCACTGGTAGGTGAGACTAGAACTTGGGGATGTAGCCTCAAGATCAGGGAGTAGATGTAGGACAGATGAGGAGGAACTGTTTTTTTCCTCAGAGTGTGAATCCATGGAATTCTCTGCCCAAGGAAGCAATTGAAGCTGATTCATTAAATATATGTAATACTGATGGTTTTTGTAAAGTAGGGGAATTAAGGGTTATGAGTGAAATAAAATTTGGTGGAGCTGAGTCCATGATCAGATCAGCCATGATTTTGTTGACTGGCAGAGCAGACTTGATGAATCAGATGGTTAACTCCTACCCTTGTGGCTTGTGTTTTCTTTAAAATTTAGACATACAACATAATTACAGGCCATTTCATGCCACCCAATTTACACCCAATTAGCCTACACTACACCCCCTGTACATTTCGAACAGTGGGAGGAAACCAAAGCCCCCCGGGAAAAACCCATGCAGACATGGGGAGAATGTACAAACTCCTTACAGACAGCATAGGATTCAAACCATGTTCCCGATCACTGGTGCTGTATAGGTGTTGCGCTAACTGCTATGCCAACCATCCTGCTCTTGTCTTTTTGCTGAAATGTATCTTGGGCAGAGTATTCTTCAACAATAAACTGATATTTAAATAATGGTTTTCATTATGTGAGCATTTCCCACAGTGGGTGAAAGAAAGCTATTGAATGAAAAATATTGTTGCCGAGCCACTTCACAAGATAGATGCTCATTTTTTTTCCAGGTTTAATGTACTTATTTAATATGCAGTGGATGAAAACACCTCGGTCCAAAAATACACAGTAGATTTATAGAAATGCCCCATATTCTTACATAACAAGACTAATGTAAATACTTTTGCCAGGGTACAGTGCCAAACTGTTTTATTTGCATAATTATGAGACAAAAATCTAATACCACTATGGAAGTATTTGGGTGAAAACCTACAAAGCACATTGCTCTTAAACGTCTCAAAAGAACACTCTTCCATTGCCTGTGTAGTACTGTGTGCTGTTTTGAGACCCTTAGAAGGGACGTAATAATGTTGGAGAGAGAGTACAGAGAGATTTACCAGGATAATTCCTGGAATGCAAGGGCTAACCTATGAGGAATGTTTAGTGGCTCTTGGACTGTATTGGAGTATAGAACAATGAGAGGGGATCTCATCGAAACATTTCCAATGCTGAAAGGATTGGACAGAGTAGGTGTGAATAAGATGTTTCCCTTGGTGGGTGAATCCAGGACAAGAGGTCACAGTGTTAGAATTAGAAGGTACCCATTAGAGAGGAGGAGAAATTTCTTTAGCCAGAAGGTGCTGGATTTGTGGATTTCGTTGGCACATACAGCTGTGGAGGCCCGATCACTGGGAGAGTTTAAGGGGGAGATTGATAGGTATCTAATTAGTCAAGGTTATGGGGAAAAGGTCAGAACTTGAACTAAATGTGAGAACACTTTAGCTCAGGATTTGCAGAGCAGACTTGGTGGGCCAAATGGCCTGCTTCTGTTGTTTTAGCTTGTGATCTTGTTAAAAAAATTGTTAGTTGATTGAATTTGCAGAAGAACACTCAATGCAGTTTGTGACATACCTTTTATTCATTTTACTGCCTCTCTCTCTGAATTGTGCAATGCCTGCGATATTGAAGGACAAATCAAAATGGTTTTTCTGCTTGCAATTGAATATTGAAGCTATATAAAGTCAGGAAGTTAAGATGCAGCAGCATAATGTTTTGGGATACATTTGGATGTTAGATGTATAGGAAGGATGTGGAAACTTTGGACAGAATCCCAAAGAGGTTCACCAGGATATTACCTGGATTAGAGTAAAAGCTACAAGAAGAAGTTGAACAGAGAGGAATTTTTCTTCCGGACAATTGCAAAAGCTGAGGGGCAACCTAACAGAAGTAGATAAAATTGTGTGAAGAATAAATACGAGAGATAGTCAGAGGCTTTTTGCCCCAGAATGGAAAATCCAAAGGGCATAGGTTTAAGGTGAGAGGGGAAGTTTAAAATTAGCTTACAATGCGTCTTTTTTTTCCCCCATACAGAGGATGGAAGGTGCCTGGAATGTACTGCCAGGAGAAGTGATGGAAGCAGATATGACAGTATTTTTTAAGAAGTATTTAGGCAGATATACGAAGAGGCAAGGAATAGAACAATACAGACCATGTGCAAGCAGATGGGATCAATTAGATTGGCTTCATGGTCAGAGTAGATATGGTGGACGAAGGATGCGTTCACATAATAGACTTTTCTATGTCCCTCCTTCTAGCTTTTAGTTTGCATTTCTGGGTCTGCTTGTCATGTTAACATGGATTTTTAAAATATATACGTTTCAGGTTTTACACAAAATCGAGGTGAAGGATTCCTTTCGGATTCAAAACAAGCTGGAGAAGTTCAGGATTTATCAAATAAAATTTTATTTTCTTGATTACAAACTATATCGAAATGAAAAGTGCTTGACACCAGATGATTTATTGCATTATATGGAGACCAGGTAACAGCTTATGCAGCGGTTAACACTTTGATCATTGCATGTTGATCTTGTTGAGAAGAGTTTCTGATTTCCTGCCATTCAGAAAAGTGGCTCTGCATCAGAAATATCTATTCTCATCTAATTGCATACATGATTATACACTTGTTTATAATGTTTAGTGTACAGAAGTAGGGTTCCACAGGATTCTGTTCATGTTCCATCAAATCAGTATTAATTTTTAAGCGGAGTTTAATATTCACCTCTTGATTGTCCTCCCTTGTCAGCTTCAGACCATAATAAATAGGAGCAGGAAATAGTGAAGGAACATCCTGATCTGCGTGTGTGATACAACTTGTGTATTTAGTCACAACATGAAATGCAGCACATCATCATCTTTAGGCTCATGCTACATACTGTTCTATCCACAGTTACAATGTATTGGCGAAATAACTTGTTATGTGGAAAATAAACATGGCTAGACCATAAGCATTTAAAAGTATTTCAGGCATCCTATGGCATAGGTGCTCGGTGGTTTGTAAGGGATTATTTAAGGTGGTAGGGGAGTGGAAAAAAAGGTTGAGAATCACAGCTCCAGACATAAGGACTATCCGAGTCTTTTTCAGTCTTCAGCTGTATTTTGCTAAATGCCATTGTGGCAGATTGTACCACTTACCATATATTTTGCCGGTACAAGTTTACCCCCATTTTTCAGCCTAATTTTAAATGTTTTATGGTATATCCAGCATTTAAGTCAGCCCCCATTTTCTGGCTGCCTGATGTATAAGTCAAGCCCCAAAGCTCACGATGCCTGAGATGAGCTGTTGACCGGCATATACATGACCACCCCCCCCACCCAAAGATCGTGCAGATTGATCTGCTGGGCATTGGCTGGAGGTGATTGCTATCATGGAGGGTCCATCAACACAACACAGCACACAACGAAATTGTGAAGTGAGTTTTTAGTTGAAAGTGATAGAAATGGCCAAGAAAACCAACAACTGCGGTGCTGCGAGGAAATTTGATGTGCATGAGAAGTTGGTAAGAGATTGGAGGAAGAAGGAAGAGACTTTAAGGAAAATACCAAAAAAACAATGTTCTTTGAGAAAAGAGAATCACTCATTGGCCAGAGTTGGAAAATCACGTTGCAGAATGAGTACATGAACAGAGGCAAGATTGCTGGAGTTGCCTGAAATAAATTGCACTGCAGGGGACCAAGTTTGATCCAGACCTCATTAAAGATTTTGAGACTACAGTCGGCTCATGAACAGGAAAATCTGGTATTACACCAAAAAACAGAAATTGCACAGAAGCTACCAAAAGATTTTGATCATAAAGTTGTAAGTTTTCACCATTTATTATACGGAACGGGCGGAAACACTAGTTTGCATTGGCAAATATAAGAATCATAGGCGAAACCCCCATGAAGTTTGACATGATAGGCAACAGAACAATGGAATGGAAAGGTGTTAAAACTGTAAACTAGAAGTACCAGCTATGAAAGGACCAGATTTACTGTGGTGTTACCGTGCATGGACAATGGGACAAAGTTAAGACCTATGGTCATCTTAAACGCAAAATTAAACAGAAAATGAAATTCTCTGCAGGTATTTTTGTCTGTTTTCATGAAAAATTCTGTATAGACAATGTGTGGAATGGGTGGCCAGGAGATTTACACAAAGAATGGAGTTTGCTAGTCTGGGTTAGGTTTCTTAGCCACTTAACTGAGAAGGCTAAAAGTAGATTAGCACTACATGATACTTACATGGCAGTTATCCTGAGTGGTTTGATGTCTATATTACAACTCTCGATGTCTGCTTCAACAAGCCATTCAAAGACTGTGCGCGAGGAATGGAATACGTGGATGTTGAGTGCAGAAAAGTCGCTTACAAATGGCGGGGCAAAGTGAGCTGCATCACTTGATGTGCTGTGTGACTTCATGCTCAAGGCACAGGACAAAGTTAAGTAGAGGTTGTGATAAAATCATTTAAAAAGTACAGTGTCTCTTGTGCAATTGATGGCACAGAAGATGATTTATTGTGGGACACTGATGATGAATCTGAAACTGCCTCATCACACACAGACTGGGACACATATGATGACTGTTTAAACAGTGAGAGTATGGATGTGCTTGCTGCCATTTTTGCTTCAGACGATGATAGATTGATTTTGGAGGATTCTAAATGTGTTGTTGCTTTCAGACAATGATAGTGATTTTGAAGGGTTCTAATTGTGTTGTTGTTTTCAATAAAAATCTCAATGAAAATCTGTCGGGTCTTTTTGGTTTTTCAAAGGTCAACTTGTACGCCGGATCACCGTGGATTGGATTTTGAGCTGAATTTAAGGTCTCAATAAGTCGACCCCCATTTTTTGAGAGATTTTGTTTGGGTTTCACGACTTAACTTATACAAAGACCCCAGTACATGATGGGGTCAAAGCAGCAGACTGGCAGCACAAGGCTGGGCAGTTTCTTTTTCTCTGTCTGAGTCGGCAGGTCAGCTCGCATTCTCGACCATGGTTAACGACATTTGAACTGAATTGTTGAATTATTAAACTTAATGTTTGAACTGACTTGTTAAACAATTTTAAACGTGTTTAAACTTGTTAAACGTGTTTGTACAACTCAAAAACAACTACAGTGGTGACTCCGATGATCCAAAATGGCCTCTTTTGGATTGCAAAATGTTGGAAGGAGACTATTCAGGTCTACAGAACGCAGTTTTACTCAAACTGCCCACCTTCTGGACATCACAGCTGCAAGTATGGTTTGAACAAGCCAAAGCCCAATTTTACATACGCCAGATAACAGTCGACGCCACAAAGTTCTGCTACGTGGTCAGTGCACTGGGCCAGGAAACCGCTGGGTGCATCATCGATTACCTTCACCAACCAACAACTGATAATAAGTACAAAGGGATCAAAATGCTCCTCAAGCATACATTCGGACTCTCCCACCACGAAAGGGGAGGAAAACTGCTTCACGTGGATGGGCTAGGCAACTGCAAACCATTCACACTCATGAACGAAATGCTCACAGGATGGAGCATGGATGGACACAGGACCTGCCTCCTCTTCGAACAGGTTTTCCTTGAGCAAATGCCTGAGGACATCCGCCTGTTCCTCTCGGATGATGATTTCACCGAGCCCTGACGGCTGGCGGCAGCCCGTTCATGATGCAAGCCAAACAGCAGAGGGAAACAACTAGCAACCGAGTGGTGGCTGTGCCTCACCAGGTGATACAGACAACCCCAGCCTCCAAGGAAAGAGTGGTTCTGACAGCCTAGCATCAGTAAGTACAAGTGGTGCCACTACAACCAAAGATGGGGCTCTGTGGCCTGCCGATGCCGACTACCCTGCACGCATCCAGGAAACACCTCGGCCAGCCGTCGGTAGTGGCAATGGTGGCCGGCCAAAAAGATCAACTCCTCTACATCTGGGATCGTCATTAGGGGCCACCTTTTCTCATTGACATGGGAGCGAAGGTCAGTGTGTTGCCCCCATCGAGCATTGGCACTTGTTCTGAAAAGAGGGGGCCTCCTTTGACTGCTGCCAACAGCAGCAGCATCAAGACATACAGGGTCTGCATGATTCCCCCTTAACTTCAACTCCTCCCATTTCAAGAGGACCTTTACCATCGCCGACATCTCACAGCCACTGCTGGGTACCGACTTCCTCCGGGCACAGTCCCTGTTGGTCAATTTGAAAGGACAATGTCTCGACACTTCATCAATTCGAAGATATTTGAATTGATCGCCTTGTTCCATGCCGAATTGACTGCACCTCACCTCGGCTCGGTGACCTTCTCTGACAACAAGTATGCCAAGATCTTAGCCAATTTCTCGACATCATAACTCCTCAGTTCACAACAGCCAGCTCCAAGCATGAGGTGCAGCACCATATCCCCACCACCGGACCACCAGTCCATGCACATGCACGCAGGGTGCCCCTCAAAAAGCTCCAACTGACCAAAAACGAGTTCCGCAGGATGGAGGAAATTACCTTTGTTCACCTTTCAAACAGCCCATGGGTGTCCCTGCTTCACATGGTCCGCAAAATGTCTGGGGCCTGGAGACCCTGTGGGGATTACTGCCATCTTAACAAGGTCACAACAGTTTACCAGTACCCTGTCCCTAAACATCCAGGACTTCATGGCAAACCTGGATGGTTCCAAGTAATTTTGCAAGATCAACCTGGAACGCAGCTACCACCAGATTCCAGTCCATCCAGATGACATCCCAAGATAGCTCTCATCACCCAATTCAAGCTCTTTGAGTTCCTGCGCATGCCCTTCGGCCTCAAGAATACTGCCCATGCTTTTCAAAGACTTAAGGACACAGTAGGCCGTGGGCTCGACTTCGTGTTCATCTACCTCGATGACACCCTCATCGCCAATCTCTCTCGCAAGTAACACTGCGCACACCTCCTACAACTCTGCCAGAGGCTCAAGAAGCATGGCCTGGCAAACAACCTTGCCAAGTGTCAGTTTGGCCTCACTTCCATCAACTTCCTCGGCCACCACATCAACCAGTAGGGAGCGGTCCCGCTCCTGTCCAAGGTCGAGGCCATTCGTAAGTTTCCCAAACCCTCTACTGTGAAGGAAGTCCAAGAGTTTGTCAGCATGGTCAACTTCTATCACTGTTTCATGCCAAAAGCAGCGAAGATAATGCAATCGCATTTCAAGGTCCTGGGCAATAAGCCAAAAGAACTAGTTTGGGACAACGCGGTCACGACTGCATTCAGCAATGCTGGCAAAGGCAGCAATGCTGGTATATGCAGTGCTGGTATATCCACTGCTTACGGTTGATGCATCTGGCACAGCCGTGGGCAGGGTGCTGGAGCAACTGATCAACGGTAGCTGGCGGCCCCTCACCTTTTTCAGTTGTCACCTGATACTCCCCGAATAGAAATATAGCCCTTTCGACTGGGAACTCCTCGCTATCTGACATTTCTGCTACTTTCTCAAGGGCAGGGACTTCACTGCTTTCATGGACCACAAACCACTCATGTTTGCCTTACCAAAGTGTCTGATCCTTGGTCAGCTCAACAGTAGCACCAACTGACGTACATCTCGGAATACGCGACTTCTATCCAGCACATCTCGGGCAAGAGCAAGCAGATCGCAGATGTGTTCTCCCATACGGCCATCAATGGCATCCACACTCTGGCCTAGGTGTCGACTACACAGCCATGACAGCCGCGCAGTGAGAGGATGAAGAGATGCTTGCCTACCACACTGCCATCTCAAACCTAAAGTTAGAGTTTGTGAAATTTGGGCCCACTGACACCACGCTCCTCTATGATGTGTCTTCAGGACAGCCAAAATCCTTCATCTCTGGTGCATGGTGACGCTAAATCTTTGACATGGCTCATGGCCTAGCTCACCCTTCCATTCAGGCAACAAAAGAACTTATTGCAGCCAAATACATGTGGCATGGGTTGCGCAAACAGGTTGACAACTGGGCCAGAGCGTGCTTCCCCTGTCAAAGCTCCCAAGATTCAATGACACATAAAGACGCTGCTGCAGAATTTTGCTCCAACACACCGAAGTTTTGACTACAGCCACGTCAACATCGTGGGGCCGCTGCCCCCATGCAGAGGTGTCACCCACCTTTCCGCCATCATAGACAGATTCACAAGATGGCCAGTGGCCGTCCCACTCTTGGACACCTCCACTGTAACCTGTGCACGTGCCCTCACCACCCACTGGATAGCCTGTTTCAGATTACCAGCAGACATCTCCTCCAACGGAGGTGTGCAGTTCACCTCTGGGCTGGGGGTATCAATGGCCCGGCTTTTTGACACTACACAACAGCCTACCACCCGCAAGCAAACTGCATAGTGGAGTGTTTTCACCGGCACATGAAGTTGTCCCTCAAGGCACGTCTCACAGGCCCAGACTCGATGGACGAATTACCATGAATTATGCGAGGCATACGCACGGCCTTATACGTACAGCGCCCCACTTACGGTACTGGGGACTGGGTACCAGGGGACTTCATCTTGGCAGGGCGTGGAGATCAAGAACTGCCCATGATGATGCTGACACGGCTCCATGAGAAGGTGGGCACGCTTTCTGCAGTCCCAACGTCCCAATGCAGTCTCACCACCACATACATCCCACCCAACCTCCAAGACTGCCAGTACATTTTCCTGTGCTGAGATTCCCACCATGCACCCTCTGCAAAAGCCATTCAAGGGGCCTTTCAGTGTACTACAAAACAATGCCACGGTTTTCATCATCGACGTGGGCGGCAGACCCGAGACTGGCTATGGACCATCTCAAGCCGGCACACTTGGACATTGACCAACTAGTACAAGTGGCACAACCCTAACGCAGAGGGCATCCACCATCACAACCAAACCCGCCCTCAACTCCACCCAACCACCTCCAATACGCCAGTTCAGTGAGGCGGGAGGGGAATCATCTGGCGGATCATGCCACTTAGTTCTCGAACCATCATTCGAGAGTCGGTGTGATGGGGTCGAAGCAGCAGACTGGCAGTGGAAGGTTGGGCAGTTTCTTTTTCTCTCTCTCTGAGTCAGCAGGTCAGCTCGCGTTTTCGTCTGTGGATGACGACATTTGAACTGAACTGTTGAATTATTAAACTTAATGTTTGAACCTACTTGTTGAACAATTAAACTCCGTGTACAACTCACAAATGACTACAACTGGAATTGAGAATATATTCTGTTTGTCCTTTAATAATGTATATTTGGACAGAGAGTTTTTTCACCAGGCAACAATTGATGAGGAAATGTTCTGTGTGTATTTGGAAACCACAGCAAGAGTGTAAGAAAGGTTACTTTGACCAGGACAGAACCTTCTAATCTGAAGATTATGTTCAAGCCAGTCCCTAGAGCAGTGGTTCCCAACCTTTATTGTGCCCCGCACCCCTAAAAATTTTTAATATGTTCTCGCACCCCTTAAAGTAATAATTTATTTAAGAATAAAGGTAAAGGTGACCAAAACAAATTTGTATAATCAATTTTATAAATATATAAACAAAAGTGAAACATATGGATAAGAAAAAATATTACAACAAATTAAATTTGCATAAACACTACAAAAAAATTAAATTTTCATCCATACATGAAATTTCTTTAAAAAAATTAAAGAACTAATGTTCAAATGTTCATAAGCCAATTTAAATTTAATGACTCTTTTGTTCCTGTTTATTGCTTAAGAGTTTTTCAAAGCGTGGCACTTTGTTGATGATAGCAGGCCGCGTGTCTGCCTGGGCACCCAAGCGATTTCTAGATTTTGTCTTGATTGACAAAAGGGCTCTAAATCCAGACTCGCATAAGTATGTCGTCGTGAATGGGATGAGCACAGTTAGTGCTTTTTCACAAAGTCTTGGAAACATGTCCATTGCCGAACACCAATATTGTACCAAACTTTTGCTTTCAAACTGCATTTCAAGAACACAATTTGTGTGCAGTTCAATAAGATCTTCCTTCAGCTCTTCATCATCCAACATATTATCCAAATTGAAAGAGTATGGATTTATAAAAAAAACCGAAATGTTATCTCGTACCCCCTGGAATGCTATTTCACACCCTTGGTTGGGAAACACTATCCTAGAGTGTTGCAACCAAAAATTGTGTTAATGCTACAACAGTATGCAGCCTTCTGTTAGTTTGGTGGTTTTGACAACTGCCTTGATCACCCTGATATGTGGTTAAATAAGTTTCTTTGTGCAATCTATTGGTGCCTATTGTTATGGGCCATGAACTGACCTTTTGGACTGTCATCATAATGGATGGAATTCTGCTAGAAACTCTTTGTGACTTGTGGCGCAGCTGGGTCGAGTTGTGCAGACAGAGAGAATGGAAAGTTCAGAACGGCAGTTGGAGCAGCAGAACTGCAGATGGAGCGGCGGAGACCAGCTGGAGAGCTGTGTGAAAGGCACATGCCTCATAAATTAATGAACTAACTGTTCTATAACACAACTTGAGAACCGAGGAAAGTCATCTAAGGATGCCTTGAAAAACAATATGTAAGCTTACGGCAACTCAATATCAATGATTTCTCTCTCCAACATTCAATACGATGTCCTTTTGTTATTTAGTTGGAGGAATTGAATTTGGACATTGAGCTTTGGGATTGAATTCCGTCGACTGTGTTTTCGGACCAACTTAACTTGACTGACCTGATGTTTTTGGGGATTTTTCTCTTTTTGAATATTGGGCACAGACTGGAATGTTCTGGGTTATTTTTACATACACACAGTTTATGAACATTTGATATCTGTATATTCATAATAAGATACTTATAGTGGGGTTAATTGGGTTAAGACATTATATTGTTAATAGTCATTAATAAATCTAAAGTTTTAACCCTTTGGAATTGTGTCTTCTGTTACTGCTGGTTTGAGGCATAACACTATCTTCTCTTCACGTGTGGCGAGTTATTAATTCAGAGCAAATTCATTGACCCACATCTCATGCCCACCGCTAAGCAGTTTTTTTTCTCCAGCTCGGTGCGCCGTTACCTTTCTCTAGGCAAGCCTGGTCCAGGTCCCCAAAATCTTAATCATGCGATGAATGAATTGGTTTATTTGAAAGGAAGTTACCAACCAAAAAATGCTGGGTCCTCTAGCAATGTTGATAATGATTAATATCAAAGCAAGGTCTCCTACTCTTTCAAAGACTGCGGTGCACCATCTGGCCATCTGGTGTAGGGCACATATCATTAAGCTGGAAAAGCTTCTTAAAAATATTTCCTGAACCTTGGAAGCTTGAATTATGAAGGTGGATAGGCTGAGGCCTTTCTCCCTGGAGCATAGCAGGTTAAGGGGGACGTTTATCCAGAGGTTTTTAAATCATGAGGTGCAGGGGTAAGGTTCATAGTCATTTCTCAGGGTAAGTGAATCTCAAACTAGATGGCATAGATTTCTGAGAGGGGGAAGAGGCAAAAAGGACTTGAAAGGCATCTTTTTTCACCCATAGAACAGTAAAGACCAGTATAATTGCATAATTTAAAAGACCTCTTGACAGGTGTATGAATAGGAAAGATTTAGAGATTTATGGGCCAAACTCAGGCAATTGGAACTAATTTGGATAGATTACTTGGTCAGCATAGAAAAGTTGGGTTGAAGGGCCTGTTTCCGTTCTGTACAGTTCAATTACTCCATGATCCTTTTTGCTTTTTGTTCAGGTTCCTCCGTCTATTGCTTGAGAACATTAAAAAGATGAGTGGTAAACTGGGTTCATTTAAAGTTGTCAATACACGGAAAGCAACACAGAAGGATCTGGATCAAGATTCTGGAGAAGGTGATGGGAATCAGGTGAGAACAGGCTCGTAAAGTGGGTTCCCCCCACTACCCCTCCCCCAGGTTCTCTTTTCCTTTGTTCAGCTTCCTCATTTCCTTCTGCCTATCACCCATTGCCTATCCATCTGGGATTTGTTTCCCCTTGGCTACCCTGCCTATCCCCTCCCCAGTCTGATTCCATCCCTATCTCCCCCTTCTCTCTCTCTCTCTCTCTCTCTCTCTCTCTCTCTCCCTCTCTCTCTCTCAATGACTCCATCTGCTCACTTTTTACCATATTGGTTACCCCAGCAGCCTTTTTCACTACCTTGTTCACCTGTGTCACTATTTTGATGGAACAATGTACCTGTACCCCTGTATCTCTGTTCTGAAACACATTCCAGAGCCTACCATTTACTGTGCAAGTCCTATATTCTACCAAAGTCCAATGCCTTGACATGTCTGAATTAAATTCACTCAGTTAAAATCCATTTGAGGTTGGAGGGAGAGAAAGACTGGGTCCAAGCATCACAGAGTGAACCCAGTTTCTCTCTCTCCAACCTTTTCCTCCCTAATGCTGCTGGTTCCTGACCTCTGCTCACAAGCTACCTTTCAAAAGAGGCTATCCCACAAGGCAACTGTTCCTCCAGGGCTGGGAGGACTGCAGTAAATAGATTTTCCAATGAGATTCAGAAGCTGTAGGCTAAAGCTTTGTATTATTTTCCCTGCCCACTAATCCTCTCGATCTGTCCCCAGTACTCTCTTTATTTTTTAAAAAAAAAAGTAATTTCCTATTGCTAAGTTTTCCTCTTGAGGTCACCACTTCTGTAAGCAGGTAGTTTTTTGCTTTTCTAAATAGAGGGAAGAGTTCAAAATAAAGAGAGAAATTAATAGAAATTAACTTTTACAAGTTGCGTTATCAGTGTCTTTAGCTCTTCGACGTGCACACCCATTTGGCTTGTCTGGTTTGTACCAGTGTTTCTCAACCTGTGTTGTAAAAACACAATGCTGGAGAGAGTCAGCAGGTCAATCAATTTATATAGCAAAGATAAAAATACATAACCAATGTTGTGGGCTTGAGCCCTTCAAGGTAGTCCTTCCTGAAGGCTTTAGGCCTGAAAAGTTGGTTATGTTATATCTTAATGAAGGGCTCAAGCCTGAAATGTTTGTTGTGTATCTTTATTTTTGCTATATAAATATGCTGTTTGACCTACTAAGTTTTTATTGTGTTTTCATTTCTATCACAGTATTTGCAGACATTTGTTTTACTCTTCTCAACCTGCAGCCTCTTTGTGATAGGTGGTCTGTGGCAAATAATGCTGATGTCATAAAAATTGATTTTTGAATGAGATTACAGGTTTGTTGGCTAAAAGAATTAAAGTTATCAAAACATTTTACCACGAAAAGAAAGTGAAAATCTGGTTGGTGGGCTGGCAAGGGCTCAAATTTGCAATCAATTTAACTTTCATACCATGCTCGCACAATAGGATGACATAGCATTTCTCGAGGACCACGGAGCACATTAACATAGATGTAAAGTTAGGAAAGTAGTTAACAATCCCCACAAGAATGATAAGACTGTAGCAGTGTCCTTCCCATGGCCAGCGTCAATGTCATAGTTAGAATCAGTCGGCTGTATTTGGCAGGCAACATTGTTCATGTGCCCATCAAGACTCCCAAAATAGGCTGTCCTAAATTCTGTAATGAGGCAAAATGAACATGTGGCCAGAAGAAAAAAAATCAAGAGAGTATGCAAAACCTCTTTCACGAAAATGTAACACTCCCACCCAGCTCCTGGGGATCTCTGGTCCATTACTACGGAGCTTTAGAGTCATTCAGTGTGGAAACAGGCCCTTTGGCCCAATGCCCACCTCGATCAAAATGTCCCACCCACACTAGTCCCATCTGCTTGCATTTGGCCTAGACCCCTCTAAACCCAACCTATCCTAACCCTGAGATTCTTTTTTTCTGCTGGTGAGGCAGAATTACCACTTAAAAACAAATTGACTGTGAAATACAGAGAAAATTTAAAAAATCAATAAAGTGCACAACTAAATCGGTCCCTGATTGAGTTTGTTATTGAGGAGTCTGATGGTGGAGGGGTAGCCGTTGTTCCTGAACTTGGTGCGAGTTTTGTGGCACCTATACCTCTTTCCTGATGGTAGCAGTGAGAACAGAGTGTGTGCTGGACAGTGAGGACCCTTGATCATCGCTGCTGCTCTCCGATGGCAGTGTTCCCTGTAGATGTTGTCGATAGTGGGCAGGGTTTTGACTGTGATGTCCTGATCTGGAATGCACAGCCTGGAAAGGAGGTCTAAGATGATTCAACTTTAACTTTCAGAAATAAATTGGATAGTTAAAAAGGAAAAAAATGTCCATGGTGAAAAACAACTCCAAAGGTAGACTGTTGGGTAACTTTTGGGCTGAATGGCATCCTTCAGTGGTGTAATACACTATAATTGAGTTTCATAATCCTGCCATTAATAATTTTCCCAAACGTTACCATGAGGGGGGTCTGAAGTTTGCTTCTCTTAATGTTAAAATTAAATCACAAAAGTCTGTAAACACAGTGATTGAAATAAAAATAAAAAATGCTGGAGAAACTCAACAGGTCGAACAGTTTCCTTTATGTAGCAAAGGTAAAGATACCTAACTGATGTTTTGGGCTTGAGCCCTTCGTCAATGTATGAAAAAATGCTGGCAGGCATCCGAACAAAAGATTATGGGGGGGGGGGGGGGGTAAGAGGGGTGGCAAAGGCAGGGGATAATAGGTGGAGAAAAGAGGGGGGGGAACAGCAGCAATGAGGGAGGAAGGATGGCTTGGTGGGTGGAAGAATTGGAAAGAAGGAAAATGGGAGGGGAAAGAAAAGGTGAGCAGGTTTAGTGGAAAGCAGTAAAGTCAATGCTAATGCCATCTGGCTGGAGGGTGCCCAGATGGAAAATAAGGTGTCGCTCCTCCAATTTGCGGTGGTCTAGGTGGGATAGTACACAAGACCACGGACAGACGTGAGTGTGAGAGTGTGACTCGGAATTGAAATGGTTGACCACTGGGAGGTCGCTGTTGTTGCGAACAGATAGGAGGTGCTTAGCGACATGATCTCTCAATCTGCGACCAGTCTCTCCGATGTAAAGAATGCCACAAAGAGAGCACCAGATTTAGTAAATAAGTTCTCTGGATGTACAAGTTGCTTCACTTGAAAGGCCTGTTTGGGGCCCCCGAGACCATGGTGAGGGAGGAGATGTGAGCACAAGTATTGCACCTCCTGCAGGCCACAGGGGAAAGTGCCAGGGGTGCGATGGATAGGGAGGGAATTGCGGAGGGAGCGGACCCTGCAGAAGGCCGAGGGGGGAGGAGAAGGAAAAATGTGTCTAGTAGTGAGATCCTGTATTCATGTTTTACTCTTAATGTTTGTCAGTAATAGGTGATATTGGTCTTGTAAGCATTTGCTGGTCCATTTTAATGTAATATTGTATTAAACTGTTCTGCATTTGGTTAGGAATGTGCCATTTTTCTAGAATTGCATTCTTGAGGATGATAATATCCTATTTTGTTCATATCTGATGTGTATTTGTTGAATTTTGAATATCGTCACATAATTTATTTTTTGAATAAGATACCAGAAGACCAAGAGTTGACTGGTGAAGAGGAGGTCCCAATCGTTGATGCAGACGCAGATGAAGGAGATGCTGATGCTACAGACGCCAAAAGACGTGAAAAACAGGAAGAAGAGGTATACATGCACTTCAAAAGCTTTTTCCTTCAAACTGAAGTTCTTGGAGATAGATAAAAACTTTCTTTGGCGTATAATTCTTAATCAAAATAAATACTTTAGTTCTATGGTTGTTCCTAATTAGAATATGGAACAGCGCAGCCCACATGTCTGTGCCAAACATAATGTCCAAATCAAACTAAAAATCTGCTGCTTGCACCCAATAAATATCTTTCCTTTCATATGTTTATCTTAAAATCCCTTAAATGCAACTATTGTTTGTGCTTCCACCACTACTCTTTACAGCCGTTGCAGTCACTTACCACTCTCTGTTTAAAATATTTTTGCTGCATATTTCCTCCCCATCAACTTAAACTCCAGTCTGTGCAATATACTCATCATCCATCAGAAGTCAAAGGTAATCAATGTTTCAAGCCTAAGCCCTTTGTCATATTGAATTTCCTTTAAACCCTCTTGTCTGTGACAATTTTACCCTCAATAAGCATTCTGACTGTTCACACTACCAATGCCTCATTGACTTTGCAACAACTATCAGGTTTCCCTTTAGCCTCCTTTGCTCAAGACAAAACAAATTAAGTTTGTACAATGTTTTCCCGTAAGTAAGCCCACTAAATGAGGCAACATTTTGTTTAACCTCTGCTGTATCTTTCCAAGGCCTCCACATTCTTCTCGTAATGGGTGACAAAAAATACACACAGTATTTCAAGAACGGCCTGACCAAAGTTTTGCATACTAGTCAGTGCCGGCAAATGCAACTTACATTTATATTCAAAGCCTAGCCCACTGAACTCAAGCAGACCATAAGCCTTCTTTGCCCATTCACATGACCTCTTTCAATGAGAACGATCAAGATACCATTGCATGTCAATACTTTTAAGAGCTCTACCATTAATTCTATACATTACCCTTAAATTTGACCTCTCTCGCTTGTCTGGATTGAACTACTGCCATTTCCTTGTCCATATATGTAACTGTTCCCTATCCTAGTTACTGATTCTGCAAGTGCAGGAGAACTAGTACAATACACGTAAGTGCTGGAGGAACTCAGCAGGTGTTAGGTCTGCTTTGTTCATGAATGAGTGAGACAAACACCAGGCTGAGTCGAAATCAGGGTTCTTTGTTCTTTATTACCGGATTGTAACACTTGCGACTAAACATGTTAGTCGGAGAATGCATTCTGCCGTTATCAGCAAAATGGTGATTTTTTATACCCTTGGATACATGCTTAGAACATCATCATATCATTACTTGTCCAATGACTAAAACTGTTGCTATCCTTTCCCTGCTAGCTTCCTGCCTCTCAATCCATCAATGTCTCTCTTATCTTGTAAGTACAAGGATGCATTTACATCTTGTTACAGCCCTGTACAGGGCAGGGTAACTCCTTACACATTCCCATCTCATGATGTTTTACCTTACACAGGTCAGGCAGCAACTATGCTTTCAATAGACGCTTCCTAACCTACAGAGTTCCTTCAGCACTTATCTATTGTACTGATCTATATCCTGTAGTATTTTTATCACCATCTCCACCATTCACAACTTCGCCAATCTTTGTTTCATCTGCAAACTTACAAACCCACCCAGCTACTCTTTCATCCCAGTCACAAACAGCAGGGATCCCATCATTGATTCCTGATGAACACCACTGGTCCCAGGCCTCCAGCCTTCCACACTCCTCTCTGTCTCCTATGGGCCAGCCAGTTTTGTTCTCATGCGATCAATTTATCATAGATCCCATGCATCTGCATCTTCTGAATTTTCTTGTTTCATTGTTTGAAATACTAAAGTTTGATCAAGATGAAAAAGAAAGCTGGTAAATACGGAGCATATATTTAGAAAGTGTGGGTATTAATACTTAAATAAATATCAGACATTCCCTTTCTCTTTTCAGTCTATATATATATATATATATATATATATATATACGTGTGTGTATGCGTGATATTTTAAGATATTGAAGATGTACTTCTGTTGTGACTCTCTTTCTTGTCCTGGTCTTTTTTTATTCCTTTGTGTAGTGGGGTGGGGGGGAAGAGTAGGGTTTTTTTTTCTTTTCTTATTTTCTTTTTTTCCTACATTTTATATACATTCACTACATGTATTTGGAATGAATTTGAAATATTATAATTGCTCATTTTGTGGTTTAAAATTAAGTATTCAAAAAAAGATGAAAAAGAAAGCATTGAGAGTTTAGGAAGATGAAGCCCTTAAGGAATATAAAGGGTGGAACAAACAAAGAATCGGGAGGGTTAAAAGGGACCGTGGCATGTCCTTGGTGAATGGGATTAAGGAACCTCCCAATCATTTAATACATATGTTAAAAACAAGATAACTACAGAAAAGGTAGATCCACCTAAGGATAAAGGAAGGAATTTATGGTTGTAGCCAGAGGAAGTGCTTGCTTACTAAATGAGTAAAATACTTTGCATCTGTATTCACCAAGGAAAAGAACTCGGGGCCATGAATGGAATCAGGGAGGGGTATGTTGCCATTAGAGGGCTTATTGACCAAGAAAGAGGAGATGTTTGGTCTCTTGAAGAACACCTTAAAGTCCCCATAATGTGATAGAATTTATCCCAGAATATTGAGGGATTAAAAATAGGAGATTGCTGGGGTCTTTGTGTTCTGATTCACTGTAGGTAAACTCCCAGATGACTGCAGAAAAGTTAGTACTGTTCCTTTTTGCAAGAAAGGCAATCTAGATAATCCAGCAAATTATAATCTGGTGAACCTTCAAAGGAAATTATTGGTGGAGATTCTTATGGACAAAATTTACACTCATTTGGAAAAGCATGGACATCTGGGAATGTCTTTGTGTGGGGAGGTCATGTCTTACAAAGTTGATAATTTTTTTGAGAAGGTAATGAAGGTGATTGATGAGGATTGGCAGTGGTTGTTGTCTACATGGACTAGAGTAAAGCACTTGTCAAGGCAGGCTGATCCAGAAGATTAAATCACATGGTGATTTGGTTGGTTGGATTCAAAATTTGCTTGATCATAGATGACAGAGGGTAATGGGGAAGATGTATTATTCTGATGGAGGTCTGTGACCTGTGGTGTTCTGTAAAGATCAGTGCAGGAACTCTAATATATATATCAGTGATATGGATGAAAATGTAGGTCAGATGAGGAAGACTATAGTAGTGGGAAATTTGGACAGGAAAATGCAATCTGGAGTTTAATCGAGCCAAGTGTGAGGTGGTGTTACACTTGAGGTGTAACACAAGAGGCAAGTTTACAATAAACAGCAGGACTCTTTGGAGCATTGATGTACAGAGGGATTTTGGAAAGAAGTTCATAACTCCCCTAATAATGGCAACACAAAGGTTTAGGGTGGTAAAGAAGGCACATGCCATTCTTGCCTTATTCTTTCTTTAAGTATAAATATTGACAAATCACATTGCAGCTGTCTAAAAATTTGGTTAGGGCATATTTGGAGTATTTTGTGCATTTCTGACTGTCCCTTTACCGGAAGCACATGGAGGATTTGGAGAGGGTGCAGAATAGATACACCAGGATATTGCCTAAATTGGAGAGTATTAGTCCAAGAAGAGATTGGGGAAAACTTGGGGTATTGAATCTGAGGGATGACTGATAGAAGCATTTAAAATTATGGACATCTTAATACAAAAGAGGATAGGTTTAAAGTGAGAGGGGAATGGTTTTAAGGCAAGATTTTTTTTAACAAATCGGAAAGTAGAGGTGTAACAATGCATTAACTGTGCAAATTGAGGTGATCGAATGTTTCTCGTAAGGTCTGCTGCTCGTGGAACCAGGGAGAGTGCCCTCTTTGGTGATCAGTCTGAACAGTGGAGAAGGACCAGTGTTTTTCTTTTTGTGTCTACATGGTCATTTGTTCATCTCTACTTTAATCTATACCATGTTGGTGAGAGAATGCGAGTTTCAAGCCAGAGCAGGATTAATAAACAATTAATTCGGACTTACTCCAATCATCCGTGACTAAGTAGCTCATCATGGATTAAATTTGTCACTACCTTATGGGGCTGAGCTAATAATTTAATTATTTTACTCAACGTGGATATCTTTTAGGTTGATTATGACAGTGAGGAAGAGGAGGCCAGAGATGATGCAGAAGAACCAGAGGAAAACGAAGATGAGGATCTTCCAGGAGACCAGGAACATGAATTCATCAACCAAGACTTTTCTGAATATTCTAATTTTACAGAGAGAAGAAAAAATGATAAAATGGATGGCAAGGATGACCAAAGAGTAAATGCAGTGTTAAATTTACATCCTGCTATCGAAGGTTATAAATATGATGCAATTCACAATCTTTGGTGTGAGGTAAGACAAGAATACTATTATGTCAAAAACAGTACAAAATATTTGGAAACCTTTAAGGTTCTTTTGCTTTGCTGAACTGGATGGCTGGTTACACTGTTCTGAGAAACCCTATGCCAGCAAACTTGCATTTTTTTTAAAAAATTGATCTTTTACCAAGAAGCTACATTCCAGTGATTGCATATTTATTCTACAGGTTAAACTGAAGCTGCCAATTATGAAGGTGCACTTTGATCTTTCCTCGCTAATTATGTCTGTGTCCCAGAACGCAGTTGTTTATGAGACCAGAGGAATCACTCGTTGCCTTTTGAATGAAACAACCAATGGGAGAGGAGAGAAGGAAACAATTTTGAACACTGAAGGAATAAACCTTACCGAGATGTTCAAATATGATGATGTGAGTAAAATATTTTGATAACTATCATTACCTGGAAATTTGGAAAGCGAATAGTTTAGTTTAGACATACAGCATGTTAACAGCACATGAGCCCATGCCACCAAATTACACCCGAGCCCCCAAGGAAAATCCACGCAAACACTGAGAGAACGTACAAACTCCTTATAGACAGCGCGGGTTTTGAACCCAAGTCCCTATCGCTGGTGCTGTAAAGGCGTTGCACTAACCACTACACCAACTGTGCCACCCTAGATAGCTCCAAGACTTGGGAGTTAACACCCCACTGTGTAATTGGATCATGGATTTCCTCACCTCCTGACCGCAATCAGTAAGAAGTTCTCCGCAATCTCCATCAGCATCGGAGCACCACGGGGAGTCACGTGATGGAGTAGTGGCCGGACGGTGAACTCCAGCCCTCTCCAGAAAAGTCGGGAAAAACGAGAGAAAATACAAAGGCACAGAAATACAAGTTAAAGAAAAGTGAATATAAAGGTGGAAAGAAGATGGAGACAAAAGGAGAAAAATCAAAATCAACGGAAAGAAGAGAGGAAGAGAAGACAACGGAGGAACAAGGTGAAGGCCTTACCTGTCCGAAGAGGCCCGCTGTGGAGAGAAGACCCCACTACCTCAGGTCGGTAGAAAGAGAACTACAACAATGGCTCACAGAGCCGAGTAAAAGTGCGCAACCGCGCATGCGCGAGGAGTCGCGCATGCGCGATGCGCATACAAAAAAACACACCGACGGGAGGGGGGACCAGCTGGGGAGTCGATCTCCACAGCCGGCAACGACAGCTGCAGAACACCTGCAGCAAGAAGACACCACAGAAGACAATGGAAACAAGAAAGAAGAGGAGGAAAGGGCAGCAAAGAAACAACAGATGGTCAACCTAGAGGAAGAAGAAGAGGAAGAGGAAGAGTACAGGGAAATAGAAGAAGAAAAGATAGGCAAGGTAAAGGAGGTACTTGCTCTTGTTAGAGGATACATGGAGTCATTTAAAGAATGGCAAACACAGGAATTCAATGATTTAAGAAGAAGAATAAACAACACAGAAAAGAAAATAAATAAAATGGATATGACCTTAACAGAAATGGGGAAAAAAATGGACAAGATGGAAGAACGGGCAATAGCAGCAGAAATGGAGGTAGAAGACTTAAAAAAGAAATTGGAGGAATCTAATAAAAAAACTAAAGAGACACAAGAATTACTAGCCCAAAAAATAGATATAATGGAAAATTATAGCATCGGAGCACCACAGGGCTGCATTCTTAGCCCCCTGCTCTACTCACTTTACATCTACGACTGTGTAGCTCAGTACGACAGTAACAGAATCTACAAATTTGCCAGTGATACCATTGTAGTGAGTTGTATGAAGGATGTGGATGAGGTTGAAGACTGAAATCTTGGCTGAGTCATGCACCAATAGCAGCCTTGCACTCAATGTCACCAAATCTAAGCAGCTAATTGTTGAATTCAAGAAAGAAAAGCCAGAGGTACACAATCCAGTGGGGGATCAGAGGTGGGTAGAACCAGTGCTAACAGCTCCTGTCTTGTGACAGCTAGACACAACAGCCTCCTATCTACTGGCAACTCGCCACGAGACATAGTGACTCAGCAGCACATGTAGGTCTACTGAAAAGCCCTAGCCTACTCGACGTAGCTACATCATCCAATCATTAGCACTTCAGATGTCATGACACCAGGTCGCATGTTGTGTGCTAGATCAAGCCTGATAACATTAATAAACGCTTTTCTCTTCGCTGGCTGACAATTTCAGGTGTGGTCTCATTATTTCAACATGATGGCGTATGTGCATAAACATCATCTGCCACACTGTAATGAAAAGCCCACCAACTTCTTACTTAACTCGAAACGTAACCCCACTATGTACACGTGCGTGTGTGTGTGTGTGTGTGTGTGTGTGTGTGTGTGTGTGTGTGGCAAAACCATTACAGTTCACTATTGGCAGAAATTGCCTGAAGTGTCACTTACAGTCAGAGAAAGAGAAGCAAAAGAGAGTCCCCTCAAAGTCACTGAGTGTCCGTTGATTTGCCTCCAACTCTCCCGCAGCTGCTGCAGCCACACAGTGTCCAGTCCAAGCCATCAGCAAGCCGAGTCCAGATCTGAACTTCCGACATGATTAGCAACCCTTCAGTGTTGTCAGCACCCTCTCGCATCCCAGTTCCAATACCTGGTATCCCTTCAGCAAGTCTTGAGCCAGTCTCCAACAGTCTCCAGCCTGGTGCGAATCCCTCGACCGCAAGCAGCCTGCAAACTCCATGGGTTTCTCGCCTCGAGTTGCCAATAGCAACTTACATACTAGATTAGCAACAATGAAAATTCACCAAGACAATGGTATCTTCAAAGCAATAATTTTTATTAACAACATTACACTTCTTACTTCACTCTAAACTTAACCCCACTGTGTGCATGTGCATGTGTGTGTGGCAAAACCATTACAGTTCAGGCATAATTCTGAAGATATGATTTAAGTTCAGTCAGTTTTGTTTTGAAACTCAGATTCTTTAAATTCTTGCTGAATAGCAATTATGGAGTAGTTGTGAGGCATCAGACATCTTAAAACTCATAAATTTGAGGGAGTCACGTGATGGAGTAGTGGCCGGACGGTGAACTCCAGCCCTCTCCAGAAAAGTCGGGAAAAACAAAGGAAAACACAAAGGCACAGAAATAAAAGTTACAGAAAAGTGAGTATAAAGGTGGAAAGAAGATGGCGACAAAAAAAGAAAAATCGAAAGCAACGGTAAGAAGAGAGGAAGAGAAGACAAAGGAGGAAAAAGGTGAAGGCCTTACCTGTCCGAAGAGGCCCGCTGCGGAGAGAGAAACCCGCTCCCTCAGGTCGGTAAATAATGGACTACAAAAATGGCTCGCAGAGCCGAGTAAAAGTACGCAACCGCGCATGCGCGAAGTATCGCGCATGCGCGATGCGAATGAAAAAAAACACACCGACGGGAGGGGGGACCAGCTGGGGAGTCGATCTCCACAGCCGGCAACGACAGCTGCAGAACACCTGCAGCAAGAAGAGACCACAGAAGACAATAGAAACAAGAAAGAAGAGGAGGAAAGGGCACCAAAGAAACAACAGATGGTCAACCCAGAGGAAGAAGAAGAGGAAGAGTACAGGGAAATAGAAGAAGAAAAGAAAGGCAAGGTAAAGGATATACTTGCTCTTATTAAAGGATACATGGAGTCATTTAAAGAATGGCAAACACAGGAATTTAAGGATTTAAGAAAAAGAATAAACAACACAGAAGAGAAAATAAATAAAATGGAGATGACCTTAACAGAAATGGGAAAGAAAATGGACAAGATGGAAGAGCGGGCAGTAGCAGCAGAAATGGAGGTAGAAGACTTAAAAAAGAAATTGGAGAAATCTAATAAAAAAACTAAAGAGACACAAGAACTACTAGCTCAAAAAATAGATACAATGGAAAACCATAACAGAAGAAATAACATAAAGATAGTGGGCCTTAAGGAAGATGAAGAAGGCAAGAATATGAGGGAGTTTATAAAAGAGTGGATCCCTAAGACCCGAGGATGTCCAGAACTACAGCAAGAAATGGAAATAGAAAGGGCACATAGAGTATTGGCCTCTAAACCACAACCACAACAAAAACCAAGATCTATTGTAGTAAAATTCCTAAGATATACTACAAGAGAAAAGGTACTGGAGAAGACAATGGAAAAAGTAAGAGAGGGCAACAAACCACTGGAGTATAAAGGGCAAAAAATCTTCATTTATCCAGATATAAGTTTTGAACTCCTAAAGAAGAGAAAAGAGTTCAATACAGCAAAGGCGATTTTATGGAAGAAAGGGTATAAATTTATACTAAAGCATCCAGCGGTATTGAAAATATTTATTCCAGGACAACAAAACAGACTATTCTCGGATCCAGAAGAAGCACGAAAATTTGCAGAACAATTACAAAAATAGACTGAGGGAGGAAGACGGGTAATGAGAGTTAAAATGATCACGATTGATATGTATGTGGGTAAAGACAAAAATAGACTGAGGGATGAAGACGGGTAATGAGAGTAAAAATGATCACGATTGATATGTATGCGGGTAAAGAGGTATAAGAGTGAATAGAGGCAATGAGCATACATGAATGTATCTGTACTTAGAGGAAAATATAGATAGTATAGACAAGAATTAATAAGGGAAGGTAATGGAATAGAGAGAATAAGGAGGGAATTAAAAGAGTGACCTTTGTGACATATGAAAAGTGAAATCTTTTCTGGGGGAGGCGGGGTGGGGGGAAATAGCGGTCACTGCAAAATCAGTTGACGCTTGCGAGTGGATTCGCAAATCCAAATGGAGAGGGGAGATGTGGTTGTCCGACAAGGGATAAAGGACAACTCAGGAGGTGAAGGGGAGATTGGGGATAAATAAGATAGAAATAGGAGAATAAGGAAAATGTTGGATGTTGTAGGAATGTTGTCTTATAAAGAGTTGAAAATAAGAAAACAGAAATGGAAAAGGAGGAAAGGTAATGATGGAAAAACGGAAAGAGAAGATAAACAAAATATAAAAGGGCTTCGCTGAACTATATGTCTTTAAATATTAATGGAATACATAACCAAATTAAAAGGAAGAAACTACTAAATTTAAATGAATAAATGTATTCCATTAGAAAAAATAACATATAGGTTAAGAAATAATATTGAAATATTCGAACAGGTATAGGAGCCTTACATTAAATACAATAGTGAAAACCTACCAGGGACAAACATTACCTAAGTTGATGGAAGGAGAAGGAAAGAAAAGAATGGACTCAGTAGAATTTCTGGTGTAATTTTGTTGAATGACAACATTGTCTGACTGGCTTAATGCAACCTAGATTGTATACCTAAAATGGATGAGAGGGGGGGGGGTGGGGGGTGGTTTGGGAGGAAAGGGGGGGGAGAAAAAGTCACTGTATATGTGTGAAAAAGAAACAGTGTATATCATGGCTAATGTGATTTATGGTGTGAAAAATAAAAAATTTAAAATAAAATAAAAAAAAAACTCATAAATTTCTTGCAGAGTCGTTTTCAGAGAATTGTTTCTTCATTCGAATGATTTCTTGCATGGAGGTTCCAGTACTTGTTTTTCTTCCACGATGATTTCACAAACTGACTAACTGACTAATTATTACAATACTCAGAAACAAAGTTTTCATAACCCTCCATCAATTTGGGCAGGGAAATGTTGACTCAAATCTCATTTTCCATTAAATGTTTAAAAACAGGTAACTTGCTCAATAAACATATTACCTATTGTAAGGTAAAACATCATGAGATGGGAATGTACGGGGCAGTAACAAGATGTGAATGCATCCTTGTACTTACAAGATAAGAGAGACATTGATGGATTGAGAGGCAGGAAGCTAGCAGGGAAAGGATAGCAACAGTTTTAGTCATTGGACAAGTAATGATATGATGATGTTCTAAGCACATATCCAAGGGTATAAAAAATCACCATTTTGCTGATAACGGCAGAATGCATTCTCCGACTAACATGGTTGGTCGCAAGTGTTACAATCCGGTAATAAAGAACAAAGAACCCTGATTTCGACTCAGCCTGGTGTTTGTCTCACTCATTCATGAACAAAGCAGACCTAACACTAGTCAAAAAAAGTTTCAGCTCTAATTATAGAATGTCAAATAGTTCAGCGCAGGAACAAGTTCTCTGTGCCAAACATAATGTCCAAATCTAACTAAAATATCTGCTGCTTGCATCTGATAGATATTCTTCCACCTCCTTCATATTCTTGTTTCTATCTATAAATTTTAAAAATTTAAATTAATACTTTTAAATTTAGACATACATACACATGGTAACAGGCCATTTTGGCCATTTTGCCACCCATTTTACACCAATTAACCTACACTCCTGAGGAAAACCTACGCAGACATAGGGAGAAGGTACAAACTCCTTACAGACAGCATGGGATTTGAACCCCGTTCCCAGTCGCTGGTGCTGTAAAGGCGTTGCTCTAACTGCTACACCAACTGTGCCGCCCACTGCTATTGTTTTCACCACTACTTTTGGCAGACCATCCCAAGGACCTGCTACTCTAAAATATTTTCCTTGTACATCTCACTTAAACTTATACCACCCCCCCCACCTCAATTTAAAAGCATGTCCTCTAGTGTATGAAAAGATGCTCACTGACCACCCTATCAATGCCTTGCAATATTTTATACACGTCTATTAGGTTGCCCCTCTTGCATTATCTGAGACTATGAGTAATTTTGTACTCTCTTACGAGCCCAGAGGACACCAAAACCTAGCAGCAATAGAAATTCACCAAGATAATGGTTACTTAAACAAAAGTTGCTTTTAATTTTCTTTAAACATAGTAACAAGATCAAACTTTAACTATTAACTTAACCTAATAATTCTAAGCGCACATGTATGTAATGTTTATATATTCAGGAAAGTTCTTCACATTCCAATCATTCACCTCTCACTTCTCCAAGTTCACTGGTATTAGGCTATTCTTATACTGATTTTAACGTTTATGAATCTTCACCAGGTTCTGGTGCTTAAAAGTTGAATGGTTACCACTCAGGAAGGCTCTTGTTGGTTTCAGAGACAGGGTTTCACTTACAGGGTTTGTTGGCTCATTGGACACACATAAACTGATTCCCTCCAATCAGCCACTTCAGTGTTTTGCTGAAGAAACTTGCCCCATCAGGATTTTCCAAGTGATAACCTCTCCTTCTGCAGGTCACCACAGAGTTCCTCTTGTTTCCCTTATTTCAGGAAAAACACTAGCCAGCCATTTCCTCTTCTAAGGACTACAAGGTTTTTGAACAGGCTGCACTCAAAACTCACAACCAATCTTCAAAATGGGGTCTTTCAACTTGCCATTTTGCAGTCTGTAGAATTAACTTCTCTCTCTCAGAGAAGAATCCTGTTTGTTTTTTCCTCTCTCTACTTGTAAAAACCAAAAACCTCTCCCAAGGCTCCAAACCTAATCTTTGAAAGATCTTATCAATACTGCTGAGCTTGGACTTTATTGCCCATACACAATAGATCAACATTCTTCATTGTTTCTGCAAAACCAATCGGAGCCTCAACATCTAGCTTCAGCAAAGCTCTTGCATTTTAAATGAGATGTCTTTTGTGAAGTGTTACTCTATTTATGAAGTGACTTCCACTATAACCCCACAATCTATCTCTTTTGAAGACATATTTATCCATAACCATTCTAATATCCCCAGTAACAATTCCCTCTCATTATTTTGTCTCCAACTGGTGTTCTGTCTTATGTTGAGAACTTGTGCTTGAACACAGGAAGTAAGTGCTTTCAAATGAGGATTACAAGAAGATGAAAGTTGTCTTCAAGAAGGTTGCCTTCCAAGTATGTAGAACAATGTTACACTGGAAGTCACACATATAATGGCTTAATTTTCAATTTCCAGTTTGTGAGATTTTGATTTATTTGCAATTCAAGAACTCTAGCTAATTTTACATTAAATCCATGTTTCTCTCTGTTCCTCTGGCCTTATTTATTTTTAGACATACAGCACAGTAACAGGCCATTTTGGACCATAAGTCTGTGCTGCCCAATTACACCCGATTAATCTACACCCCCCCACCCCCCGTATGTTTTGAATGGTGGGAGGAAACCGGAGCCCCCAGGGAAAACCTATGCAGACACGGGGAGAACATTCAAACTCCACAGAGACAGCGCAGGATTTGACCCCCCAGTCCTAACCGCAGGTGCTGTAAAGGCGTTGGGCTAACCGCTACACCAACCTTGCTGACCCTGATGAGAAAGAAAAAACCCTTCATGTTTTTTTTTAGCCACTCGGTTGAGAAATATTATTGTGGTCAAGGATTGTTCATGATTCCTGTGTGGTTTTTCAACAACCATATTAATTCACAGTTTTTTCAATCGTGTTTATGTGCATTGACTTCCAGTGTAACATACTTACCCAGGTTTTATTTATCCTATGTAGAGATAAATACCTAAGATTGGTTTTCACATTTGCTTACTGTTTTTTACCTCTTTCATTAATGTACCTGAGGACAGAGGAGCTTGCACCACCATTCAAAATTTGATACCTGCCTACATTATGTGATTAATTCCTGTCGATTACTCACTTACAGGGTTTGTCCCTCTTTGGCAAAAGTAGCATTTATTGCACATCTCTTTAGTGCTCTTGAGAAGGAGATAGAAAGTTGTTGCTTTGATCACCACTCCATTTGTACTGAAAATATTCCCAGTGGTGCTATTGGGTATACAATCATTGGGTAAAAAGGAATATAAAGGATAGGGTGTCACAAGGAGGTATTGGGAAACCACTAGGTTGGGGGTGCCCCAATGGTGTTCTCAAACAGCTGCTGACATGGCCCAGCAACCTAGATAGGAAAAGTAAAGAAAGTCTTTTCACTCTAACCCAGAACTCAAGAGTGAAGCAAATAAAATTAACTTAAAGACAATAACTGCTGATTTTGGACATATAAATTAAAAACAAGATGCAGGAGGTAGTCAGAGATTCATACAATGCTGAAACATCTATGCCAACCATGGCATCCATCTGCATCAATCCCAGTTTGCAGAACTTGGTTGTAGCCCATCAATGCATTGGTGATTCCATTCCAAGAATCCATTCCATACTCAGCAATTCATCTTGATGGCCTCGTCTCCTTCAGGGCAGACAGAGATGCTGCAGCTTCTGGTGAGACTCGAGGAGGGGGAACTGTGCATTTACATCAGTGAGAACTGTGCATTTACATCAGTGAGAACAGGTACACAAATGTCTCTGTTGTAAAGGCCTTCTGCTCAGTAGGGATAGAGTACCTGATGGGGAAATGCAGACATAGCCAAGTAAGCATAGAGTACACAGCTCAGTGACTGGCTACATCAGCAGGGGCATCGAGGATGTCACTGAGATCAAATGCTTCTCAACAAGGGATAAACAGAAACCATGATTGGATGCAGAGGTTCATTCACTTCTCAGAGTTCGAAATGCTGCCTTCAGGACAGGAGACAAGATGGCACTAAGATCAGTGAGGGCTTAACTCTCCCTGCAATCCAGAAGGCAAAGTGTGGGTAGGCACAGAAGATCCGTAGACAGCTGTGGAGTGCATGTGGCAAGGAATCAAGACCATAACAGGCCAGAAGACAACCTTGTGAGTTAGACAACGACACCTCCCTTCCGGGCAGACCAAACGTCTCTATACTGTTCGATGAGAAGATCAGGCTGATGCCAATGATGATCCTGATGAACGGGCCCCTGCATAACCACAGCCGAGATGAGAACCATATCCAAGGTCAACCCACACGAAGCAGTGGGACCAGGCAACATACCTGGTCAGATACTGAAGGACAGCTCAGACCAACTGACTGAGGTCTTTATGGACATCTTCAACACATTTCTACAGCAGTCCATCGTTCTAGCAGGGTTCAAGTCAACCACCAAGATGGTGGTACCCAAGATGGTGTCAATAACAGGCCCCTTGGCACTGAACACCATTATGAAGTGCTTTGTGCATCTGGTGATGGAATGAATCAAGGAACACCTCCCAGAGACACTGGACCCATTTCAGTTTGCCGAGAGAAGAAACTCTTTCCATTGACGAAGCTATAACCTTGTCCCTCCACTCCATCCTGACCCACCTGGAAAATGACAACTCGTACATTGACTGAAGAGGGAGGAAAAATCATCGAGCACCCCTACCAGCCAGCACGCAGCATTTTTCAGCTCTTCCTATCAGGAAAGAGATACCGGAGTAACAGAGCCAGTACCACCAGGCTGAGGAACAGCTTCTCACGGGCAGTGAGAATGCTGAACGACCAAAGGAACTGCTCACACTAACCATCCAAGATGCTACTATTTATTAAACAAAATCTATCTAACTATCTATTTGGAGGTTTGTGCTTTTGCCCTATGGAAGGGGAGAGAAGAGTATGACTGCAATGCCGTGGGTCCTTTAAATATTTTGGCACTTCCTTTAAACATCCCAGGTTCACTGGAAATATTATGATGATACTGTGCAATATTTAAAATAAAGTGAAATAAATGTCTCTACCTTCCACCTATTTGTCACCCACCCCCACTCTCCCCCATCTGTCCATTGCCCTTCATCAATCCCCTTCTTATACTGGAGTGTCTCTCCCCTCCAAACGATCAGTCGTAAATAAGGGTTTCAATCCAAAACGTTAACAGTTCCTTTTCCCTTGCTAATGGAAGTAACACCCAATAGTCTGGAAAGTCTGCCAGCCAAGCACTCCCAAAGATCACTATCGAAGTGTGCCTGATTTTTACCTGACATTCTTTTTTTCTTTGGCTTGGCTTCGCGGACGAAGATTTATGGAGGGGGTAAAAGTCCACGTCAGCTGCAGGCTCGTTTGTGGCTGACAAGTCCGATGCGGGACAGGCAGACACGGTTGCAGCGGCTGCAGGGGAAAATTGGTGGGTTGGGGTTGGGTGTTGGGTTTTTCCTCCTTTGCCTTTTGTCAGTGAGGTGGGCTCTGCGGTCTTCTTCAAAGGAGGTTGCTGCCCGCCAAACTGTGAGGCGCCAAGATGCACGGTTTGAGGCGATATCAGCCCACTGGCGGTGGTCAATGTGGCAGGCCCCAAGAGATTTCTTTAGGCAGTCCTTGTACCTTTTCTTTGGTGCACCTCTGTCACGGTGGCCAGTGGAGAGCTCGCCATATAACACGATCTTGGGAAGGCGATGGTCCTCCATTCTGGAGACGTGACCCATCCAGCGCAGCTGGATCTTCAGCAGCGTGGACTCGATGCTGTCGACCTCTGCCATCTCGAGACATTAATCCTATACTAAACACTTTTATTGTCCCCACATTCCCATATTACACACTAGGGTCAATTTACAGTGACTAATTAACTTCCCAATGCACACATATTTGGGATGAAGGAAGAAACTTGAGCACCTGAAGGAAATTTGGGTGCACAAGGAAGACATGCAAATACACATCACTTAAAGTGGCTGGGATTGAACCTGGGCCACTGGAGCAGTTTCATCTCTGTCAGTAAAAGCCACACATTCACCAGCAATTACTCAGTGATCTTGTCATCACAGGCATCCTGACTCTGTACCTTTGCTTTGTTTTTATGGTTTAGATCCTGAATCTGAACCGCTTGTACTCAAACGACATCCACTCCATTGCCAAGACGTATGGCATTGAGGCTGCCCTAAGAGTTGTAGAAAAAGAAATAAAGGATGTCTTCGCTGTGTACGGTAAGGTTTCTTCATTTTCCTTCTGTTCCTCTGCTTGTCATTTCTTGCCAGAGCTGTGGACCTGCTGATGCCAGGGTCCCTATCGCACTTTTCCTGGTGACTTACGGTAATATGCGTGGATGTTTATCAGGATTCAGACACAACTGGCAAGGCTGGTAGTTATTGTCCATCCCTCATGGCTCTCGCCAGAGAGGACATTTAAAACTCACCTCTGAAATGAATGGCACATAAATGCCAGATCAGACAGAGATGGTGGGTTACCTCCCTTGAAGGACACCAGCACACCAGATGAATTTTCACTATCATCTAATAGTTTTAACATTATTCATTATGGAGTTAAGTTTCACTTTTCCTGTTCCTGTTTATTGACTGAATTTAAATCTCTGTTTTGTTACATTATATTTCACTAATGCAATAATTTAATCAGTCACCATAATTGGATGAGAAGCATCCAAGTGAACCCCAGATGCACAGGACCTATCTCTACATGTACACTCAGGGTCACTAGATGGCAATAGGAAATTGGAATTCTTCTCTAATCCCTAAAAATTCCATCATCCTTTTCCAGTCTTCTTTAGGGAGACTATGGGAAAATAACAATAACTCTTCTGTGATCCGGGTTTTGACTCGCTAAATCAGCATTTGGTTGTAACAACGAACTCCCTATTGGAGTTCACATGCTAAGCTGCTGTCAGACCTTAATTGGCTTGTTATTTTGGGTTACTAAAACAGCAGTGCAGCACAGGCCCTTCAGCCCATGATGTGTCAACCTGTAAAATCTACTTCACGCTCGATCCCTTCCCTCCCTCACAGCCCATAACCCTCCATTTTTCTTACATCCATGTTCCTATCTAAGAGTCTTTCAATTGCCTTTTTTGTATCCGTTTCCGCAGTGTGAAGCATGTGTTAATGGAAAAAATTCTACTCTGAACTGTCCTAAACTTTCCTCCGTTCACCTTAAATGGATATCGTCTGTTATTAGCTATTTCAATCCTGGGATAATGTGCTGGTTATCCACTCTATCTATACCTCTCAAAATTTTGTACACCTCCATTAAGTCACCTTTCATCCTTTGTCATCCAAAGAAAAAAAGCCCCAGCTGTTTCAACTTTTCCTCATAAGGCATGTTCTGTCATCCAGGCAGCATGCCGGTAATTCTCCTCTGCACATTATCTAAAGCTTCCACATCCTTCTTAAATTTATTTTTTAATGTAGACAGACAGCCGGTAACAGGCCATTTCGGCCCACAAGTCTGTGCTGCCCAATTTAGACCCCATAAACCTACATCTTCCTTACGTTTTGAACAGTGGGAGAAAACCGGAGCCCCCGGAGAACACCCATGCAACACAGGGAGGACATACAAACTCCTTACAGTGCGAGATTCAAACCCAGGTCTGGTTCCAATCGCTGGCACTGTAAAGGCATTGTGCTAACCGCTACAGGCTCAAATTGAGGTGACCAGAACTGAACACACTACTCTAGTGTAGTGTAGTCATTTTTATAGAACATACAACATTGCCTTGCAACTCTTGAACACAACCCCCGACTAATACAAAATACTTGTCCAAAATTTGAGAGAGTCAGCAGGTAGAAGTGAGTGTAGTTGCTCTGAAGAAGGAGAAGGTGCTTAGAAAGCGAAAGGGTCCCACTTCCTAGTCGTGATGCTGACGGCTCCATACAGGCTTTAAACAGCCTGTTAGGAGGAGTCACGTGATGGAGTAGTGGCCGGACGGTGAACTCCAGCCCTCTCCAGAAAAGTCGGGAAAAACAAGAGAAAATACAAAGGCACAGAAATACAAGTTAAAGAAAAGTGAGTATAAAGGTGGAAAGAAGATGGAGACAAAAGGAGAAAAATCAAAATCAACGGAAAGAAGAGAGGAAGAGAAGACAATGGAGGAAAAAGGTGAAGGCCTTACCTGTCCGAAGAGGCCCGCTGTGGAGAGAGGACCCCACTACCTCAGGTCGGTAGAAAAAGAACTACAACAATGGCTCACAGAGCCGAGTAAAAGTGCGCAACCGCGCATGCGCGACTCCTCGCACATGCGCGATGCGCATGAAAAAAAACACACCGACGGGAGGGGGGACCAGCTGGGGAGTCGATCTCCACAGCCGGCAACGACAGCTGCAGAACACCTGCAGCAAGAAGAGACCACAGAAGACAATGGAAACAAGAAAGAAGAGGAGGAAAGGGCATCAAAGAAACAACAGATGGCCAACCCAGAGGAAGAAGAAGAGGAAGAATACAGTGAAATAGATAAAGGGAAAGGCAAGGTAAAGGATATACTTGCTCTTGTTAGAGGATATATGGAGTCATTTAAAGAATGGCAAACACAGGAATTCAATGATTTAAGAAGAAGAATAAACAACACAGAAAAGAAAATAAATAAAATGGATATGACCTTAACAGAAATGGGGGAAAAAATGGACAAGATGGAAGAACGGGCAATAGCAGCAGAAATGGAGGTAGAAGACTTAAAAAAGAATTTGGAGGAATCTAATAAAAAAACTAAAGTGCACACAAGAATTACTAGCCCAAAAAATAGATATAATGGAAAATTATAACAGAAGAAATAACATAAAGATAGTGGGCCTTAAGGAAGATGAAGAAGGCAAGAATATGAGGGAGTTTATAAAAGAATGGATCCCTAAGGCCCTAGGATGTCCAGAACTACAGCAAGAAATGGAAATAGAAAGGGCACATAGAGCATTGGCCCCTAAACCACAACCACAACAAAAACCAAGATCTATTGAAGTAAAATTCCTAAGATATACTACAAGAGAAAAGGTACGGGAGAAGACAATGGAAAAAGTAAGAGAGGGCAACAAACCACTGGAGTATAAAGGGCAAAAAATCTTCATTTATCCAGATATAAGCTTTGAACTCCTAAAGAAGAGAAAAGAGTTCAATGCAGCAAAAGCGATTTTATGGAAGAAAGGATATAAATTTACACTGAAGCATCCTGCGGTATTGAAAATATTTATTCCAGGACAACAAAACAGACTATTCTCGGATCCAGAAGAAGCACGAAAATTTGCAGAACAATTACAAAAATAGACTGAGGGATGAAGACGGGTAATGAGAGCAAAAATTATCACGATTGATATGTATGTGGGTAAAGACAAAAATAGACTGAGGGATGAAGACGGGTAAGGAGGGTAAAAATTACCACGATTGATATGTATGCGGGTAAAGAGGTATAAGAGTGAATAGAGACAATGGGCATATGTGAAAGTATCTGTAATTAGAGGAAAACATAGAGAGTATAGACAAGAATTAATAAGGGAAGGTAATGGAATAGAGAGAATAAGGAGGGAATTAAAAGAGTGACCTTTGTGACATATAAAAAGCGAAATCTTTTCTGGGGGGGGCTGGGTGGGGGAAAAGAGCGGTCACTGCAAAATCAGTTGACGCTTGCGAGTGGATTCGCAAATCCAAATGGAGAGGGGAGATGTGGTTGTCCGACAAGGGATAAAGGGCAACTCAGGAGGGGAAGGGGAGATTGGGGATAAAGAAGATAGAAATAGGAGAATAAGGAAAATGTTGGATGTTGTAGGAATGTTGTCTGGTAAAGAGTTGAAAATAAGAAAACAGAAATGGAAAAGGAGGAAAGGTAATGATGGAAAAACGGAAAGAGAAGATAAACAAAATATAAAATGGCTACGCTGAACTATATGACTCTAAATATTAATGGAATACATAACCAAATTAAAAGGAAGAAACTACTAAATTTACTGAAAAAGGAAAAAATAGATATAGCATTTGTCCAAGAAACACACTTAACTGAATTGGAGCACAAGAAATTAAAGAGAGATTGGGTAGGACATGTAACAGCAGCATCGTATAATTCAAAAGCAAGAGGAGTGGCTATATTAATTAGCAAAAATGTGCCATTTAAAATAGAAGAGGAAATAATAGATCCAGCAGGGAGATATGTTATGATAAAATGTCAGATATATTCAGAGCTTTGGAATCTACTTAATATATATTCACCTAACGAAGAAGATCAAAAGTTTATGCAAGATATCTTTTTGAAGGTAGCTAATACGCAAGGGAACATACTAATAGGAGGGGATTTCAATCTGAATTTGGATCCAAATATGGATAAAACGGGGAAAAAAATTAACAGGAAGAACAAAGTAACCAAATTTATAATTAAATCAATGCAAGAAATGAAACTTGTGGACATATGGAGGAAACAAAACCCAAAAGAAAAGGAATACTCATACTACTCGACTAGACATAAAACATACTCAAGGATAGACCTATTCCTGTTATCAGCCCACATTCAAGGGAGAGTTAGGAAAACAGAATATAAAGCTAGACTATTATCGGACCACTCACCCCTGTTATTGGCAATAGAGCTAGAGGACATCCCTCCAAGAATGTATAGATGGAGATTAAACCCCATGCTACTTAAAAGACAGGATTTTAGAGAATTTATTGAAAAACAATTAAAAATGTACTTTGAAGTAAATACGGAATCAGTGGAAGATAAGTTTATACTATGGGACGCAATGAAAGCATTCATTAGAGGGCAAATAATAAGTTATGCAACCAAGATGAAGAAGGACTATAATCAGGAAACAGAGCAGTTGGAAAGGGAAATAATAAACATAGAAAAAAAATTAGCAATAAAGGAAGATACAACCAAAAGAAGAGAATTGGCGGATAAAAAAATAAAATATGAAACATTACAAACATATAAGGTGGAGAAGAATATAATGAAGACAAAACAGAAATATTATGAACTAGGGGAAAAAACACACAAAATCCTAGCATGGCAGCTTAAAACAGAGCAAACTAAGAAAATGGTATTGGCAACAAGGAAAAAAGACAAACAAATTACATATAATCCAAAAGAAATTAAGGAAAACTTCAGAGAATTCTATGAACAATTATACCGAACCGAAAACGAAGGGAAAGAAGGGAAAATAGATGAATTTTTGACTAAAATTGAACTACCAAAACTACAAATAGAGGAACAAAATAAATTAACAGAACCATTTGGAACAGTAGAAATACAAGAGATATAAAAAATTTACCAAATAATAAGACACCAGGAGAGGATGGACTCCCAATAGAATTCTACAAAACATTTAAAGACCTAATAATACCGCCCCTCCTGGATGTAATCAACCAGATTGATGAGACACAAAACTTACCAGATTCATGTAAAACAGCAATAATTACAGTGATACTAAAACAAGGGAAAGATCCACTCTCACCAGCGTCATATAGACCAATATCTCTGCTAAACACAGATTATAAGATAATAGCTAAACTATTAGCGAACAGATTAGCAGAACAGGTACCGAAAATGGTAAATTTAGACCAAACTGGATTTATCAAAAAAAGACGCACAACAGACAATATTTGTAAATTTATTAACTTAATTCATGCAGTAGAAGGAAATAAAGCACCGGCAGTAGCAGTTGCTTTAGACGCAGAGAAGGCCTTCGACAGAGTAGAATGGAATTACTTGTTCAAAGTATTGCAAAAATTCAGTTTACCGGAGAAGTATATTAATTGGATTAAAGCATTATATAAGGGACCGTTAGCGAAAGTGACAGTAAATGGACATGTATCAAAGCAATTTAACTTAAGCAGGTCAACGCGGCAGGGATGCCCACTATCACCATTATTGTTTGCGCTAGCTATAGAACCACTAGCAGAATCGATAAGAAGAGATAATAATATAAAAGGAATAAAAATAAAAGACAGGGAATATAAAATCAGTCTGTTTGCGGATGATGTGATAGTGTACTTAACAGAACCAGAACTATCAATAAAAGAACTATATAAGAAATTGAAGGAATATGGAGAAGTGTCGGGATACAAGATAAACGTAAATAAAAGTGAAGCAATGCCTATGAATAACGCGGATTTCTCAAAATTTAAGGAGGAATCCCCATTCAGATGGCAAACGCAGGCAATAAGATACCTAGGTGTGCAAATAAACAAAAATCTAGGCCAATTATATAAACTCAATTACAATCCACTAATGAAAAAATTACAGGACGATTTAGAGCATTGGAAAGAGCTACCACTAACACTGATAGGAAGGATAAACTGTATTAAAATGAACATTTTTCCAAGGATACTATACTTATTTCAGGCATTGCCAATACAACTGACAGAAAAATTCTTCAAAGAGTTAAAGAAAATAATAAGGAGATTTTTATGGAGAGGGGGGAAACCGAGGATAGCACTAGATAAATTAACAGAATGGTATAAACAAGGAGGCTTACAATTGCCAAACTTCAAAAATTATTATAGAGCCGCACAATTAAGGTACCTATCAGATTTTTACCAAACAAGGGAAAAACCAGACTGGACGAGACTAGAATTAGATAAAATAGGGGAAAAGATACCTGAACACATATTATATAAATGGGACGAAAAATTGGTACAACATAGAACTTCTCCAGTATTACACCATCTCCTCAATATATGGAAGAAGATTCATGTAGAAAGAAATAAAATAAATTACCAAATACCAAAACTAATATTGACGCAAAATAAGCTACTCCCTTTTACAATAGACAACCTTGCCTTTAGAAAATGGGAAAAAAAAGGGATTAAAAGAATAGAAAATTGTTTTTCAGGAAGTAGATTCTTATCCTTTGAACAAATGAGAGATAAGTACAATATAACTGGAGATACAGCGCTGGCATATTACCAACTGAGATCCTACTTGAAAGATAAATTAGGAAGCAACTTGAGTTTACCAGAGGGAAGTAACCTTGAATATGTGATTACAGATACAATGTTAATCAAAAGATTTATAAAAAATATGTATATTAAACTGCAAGAAAAGGAAAATGAGGAAACAAATGGTAAAACTAAACAAAAATGGGAACAAGATTTAAATATAAAGATAAAAAAGGAAACATGGGAGAAGTTATGCTCTGGAACGATGAGAAATACAATAAATACGAGGCTGCGTATGATACAATATAATTGGTTACACAGACTATACATTACACCGCAAAAGTTAAATAAATGGGACCCAACAGTATCTGATAGATGTTTTCGATGTAAAAAAGAAAGGGGAACAACAATTCATGCAATCTGGACATGTGGGAGAGTAGAAAAATTTTGGGATGATCTCAATCAGATATTAAATAAAATAACAGAAAACAATATACCAAAGAATCCAGAGATCTTTCTCCTAAGTAACATAAAAAATAAAGAATTTGGAATTGACTTGGAAGATGCACAAAAAAGATTTGTCAAGATAGCCCTAGCCGTAGCAAAAAAATGTATTATGTCAACCTGGAAATTGGAAGATAATTTGAAAATACAACAATGGTATATAGAAATGAATAAATGTATTCCATTAGAAAAAATAACATATAGTTTAAGAAATAATATTGAAATATTCGAACAAGTATGGGAGCCTTACATTAAATACAATAGCGAAAACCTACCGGGAACAAACATTACCTAAGTTGATGGAAGGAGAAGAAAAGAAAAGAATGGACTCAGTAGAATTTCTGGTGTATTTTTGTTGAATGACAACATTGTCTAACTGAATTAATGCAACCTAGATTGTATACCTAAAATGGATGAGAGGGGGGGGGGGTGGGGGGGTGGCTTGGGAGGAGGGAGGGGGGAGGGAGAAAAAGTCACTGTAAATGTGTGGAAAAGAAAAAGTGTATATCATGGCTATTGTGATATATGGTGTGAAAAATAAAAAATTAAAAAAAAAAAAAAAAAGAATGTAACTTGTGCTCTACATTGTCCGTCTTCCTGACCTATTCCCTCAAGTATCCAAAATTCTTATCAACTTCAGTGTTGGGAAATAAATAATCAATAATGTCACAAGTATTGATATCTAAGATTTGTAACTATCTGAATAAGGAAATGTTGCCCTTAGCTGAATGTAAATAACTTCCACATGGCCTGAGATTGTGAGTGTTTTTTGTTTACATTCTAGACTGCTCTCAGAAGAAACAGCCTCTCTTGTTCAGTAGATTTGCTAGATTTGGCTCAACAAGTGTATGTATGTGCATCTGACGTGACCACTTCAGGGAGCACATTATGCTCTGATACTTCCTCTCCTTGTGCATTCAAAGCTCCTGCCTGCGCACATGAAACCAGGAGTTGAAAATTCAGTTTCTGTAGTGCAAAGATTTTGGAGTCCTTTGTGAGAAGAGATGAAAGCAATCCACTGATCTTGATCTTGAGCTACACTCTTTTATTTTGTACTGCACCACCTTGCTATGCTTTGCATAATCTTTGTGTTGGAAAGAGGAATTTTTATTAATCAAATCTTTTACTTCAGGGGCTTAGAATTGATCAAGTCTGGATCTCGAGATAATTTTACAGTGTAGTGAGAAACACAATTCTTTACTGCAGTACTGTGCTACAGTCCATCCTGCCCATTACATCAGTGATCACTTCTGTGCCGTTAAGTTGAATCATAATTATTGTCTTGGTCTCAAACAGGTATCCAGGTGGACCAACGACATCTTTCTCTTGTGGCAGATTACATGTGCTTTGACGGTTCATACAAGCCATTTAATCGCATTGGCATTCAGTCAAGTTCCTCACCACTTCAACAGATGACTTTTGAAACAAGCTACAAATTCTTGAAACAAGCAACTATGCTCGGTAAGATGATGATGAAGCTGAGGCCATGATCATGAATGGCTGAATTAACTCAAGTGGCCACATGGCCTGACGCTGCTACTCTTTCTTTCTTTTGTTTCATTGTGAGATATTTTTCATGTATAAAAAGGATCATTTGCATTCTCTCTAAATTTTCTGCTCAGAATAGAATCAGAATTTATTGTCATAAACATGTCACAAAATTTATGTTTTGCGGCAGCATTACAGGTGCAAATATTAAAGCTATAAATTACATTTATGATAATGCAGAAAGGGACAAAAGAGATCCACGGTCAGGGTGTCAGGATCTCAGATGGGCAGGCAGCTGGGGCCTAGATGAGAACTGGTAGTCGGCGTCAGGAGCTCCGGTGGGTGGCAGCCAGGCCCAAAATTAAGGGGAAGGGTTGTCTTTTACACGCGATATATGAAAAAAGACCAGATTTTTGGACCAAAATAGGGGGTTGACTTTTACACGGTATCGACAATTACACGCATATATACTGAAGGTCATTTATAAACTGGATTGAGTTTCTATTGATATTGCAGTGGAACTTGTTTTCAGGTTTATTATTCTAAGCCTGTGAAACATTAATGCTGTAATTTAATCATTACCTTTTTGACTACAATGCATTTTTATCAAGTGAATAGGCCATAATTGAGACAAACACAACTACTTTGTCTATAGTGGTCCCACAAGAATGCCTTCGCGTTATGAGTGAAGTCTGTCACTGAATATACATCTTATTACCCCTCTATTTATTTGTATAGTGGTTTGCAAAGTCATGAATCGAACAATCATTTAATAGGATAGAATGCTGTCTTGGCCACTGAGGTTTCTGCTCAAGTCACAGGCAGAGGCAGACTAATTTACCAAAAACCTGTACTTCTGACAGTCAGTGTTCACCTAAACACCTTGCCCCTGGAGGAGTCACGTAATGGAGCAGTGGCCAGTAGGAGAATACCAGCCCTCTCCAGAAAAGAAGAAATAAAGTGAAGAAAACTCAAAGTTCACGAAACACAAAACACAACAAATAAAAGATAAAGTTGTAGAGAAAAGAAAGAAAATGGCACCCAAGAAGGAAAAAGTAAAAACAACGGGGGAAAAAAGAAGAAAAGACGCCGGAAAAGAAAGGAGAAGACCTTACCTGCATGAAGAAACAGGGAGCCGTCGTAGAGAAGAGAGCCCGTTCACCAAGGTTGGTGACGACCCCGCAGAGTTGCAACCGCTAGACTGCAAAAATGGCTCTCTGAGCCAAACAAAAGTGCGCTGTGCACTCACTAAGGAAAAGGAGAACACCGACGGGAGGGGGGCCCAGCTGAGGAGCGAGCAAACATAGCGCGACCAGCTGAGGGATGCCCGACACCAGGGCTCTCAGCTGGAAGAAGAGGAAAGTGACAGGAAAGGGAGTGTTAGGAAAGAAGAGTAGCAGCAGGAGGACCAACAGATGAGTAGCCCAGAAGAAGAGGATCAACAGCAAGAAGCCAAGCAAGAAGAAGCCCAGCAAAGTGAGGCAAGCAACTCGTCAAGAAAGTCAGAAGAGACACAGATACAAGGAAGAGAAGAAGAAGACACAAACACAGGAAGAGGAAGAAGAAGACCAAGATCTGCACAGAGAAATAGAAGGTAAAATAGATGGACAGAATATAGCTAAAAATTTCAAGAACAAATGAGAGCATTAAAAGAATGGTTGACATTAGAATTTAGTAAAATGAAAAGTACAGAAGAAAAAGTGAGTAGAATAGAGCTGGTCATGACAGAAATAGGGAAAAGATTAGAAAATGTGGAAGAACGAGAAACAGCTGTAGAATGGAAGTGAATGACTTAAGAAGAAAATTGGAAGAAAGTGACAAAAAAATTAAAGAATCACAAGAGTTGTAAGCTCAGAAAATTGATATGATGGAAAATTATAGTAGGCGAAACAACATAAAGATAGTGGGCCTAAAGGAAGATGAAGAAGGCACAGATATGAAGGAATTTATAAAAGAATGGATCCCAAAGGTATTGGGAATGACAGAAATACAGGAAGGAATGGAAATAGAAAGGGCACACAGACATTAGCTCCGAAACCACAGACACAACAAAAAACCAAGATCCATTTTAGTAAAGTTTCTGAGATACACGACAAGAGAAAATATACTGGAGTGGGCAAGGAATAAAATTAGAGAAGACAATAAACCATTGGAATACAAGGGTCAAAAAATATTTTTTTAACCCAGACATAAGTTTTGAACTCTTAAAGAAGAGGAAGGAGTTTAATACAGCAAAATCGATCCTATGGAAAAAAGGTTATAAATTTATGTTAAGGTATCCAGCTGTGCTTAAAATATTTATCCCTGGGGAGCAAAACAGACTGTTCTCAGATCTGGAGGAAGCACAAGAATTTGCAGAACGCCTGTAGAACAGAAGGAGAGATCATCTCAGGGCTCGTCATCTCCTACCAGATGTAACAAGAATGAAGAACAGTGAGAAAATACATATAAAGATGTAAAAATAATTTATATGTAAGAATTAGAGAAGGGAAAGAAAAGGGAAGAAGGGAAGTAAGGGGGAAAAAAAGGTGGGGAGCTTTGTTATATGTGAAGAAAGAAGTCTTTTCTGGAGGGGGTTAGGTGGGAGAGAATAACTCACTGCGAAATCAGTTGACACTTGCGAGCGGATTCACAATCCAAATGGAGAGGGAAGTTGTGGTTGCCTGGCAAGGGATAAGGGGCGACTGAGAGAGGGGAGGGGACATTTGGGGTTAAGGGAATATTAAATGTGGGAGTTATTGAAGTATTTTATGTTTTAAATGTGTTGTCATACATTGAGTTCAAAAAGGGAAAACTGAGAGATGAAAATGGGGAAAAGGGAGATGGTGGTGGTGAGGAAGTGGAAATGAAGTGTAAACAGGATATGAGATGGCCATGTTGAACTATATGACTATAAATATTAATGGAATACATTACCAAATTAAATGAAAAAAGTTATTAAATTTCCTGAAAAAAGAAAAAAATAGATATAGCATTTGTGCAGGAAACACATCTAACTGAAGTGGAACATAATAAATTAAAGAGAGACTGGGTAGGGCACGTAGCGGCAGCATCATATAATTCAAAAGCTAGAGGTGTAGCTATATTAATTAATAAAAATGTACCAATCAAAATAAAGGAGGAAATAGGGAGGTATGTAATGATAAAGTGTCAGATATATTCAGAATTTTGGAATTTGATCAATATATATGCATCTAATGAAGAGGATCAAAAGTTTATGCAAGATATTTTTTTGAAGATTGTAGATATGCAGGGAAATATATTGATAGGAGGGGATTTTAACCTTAATTTGGATTCAATGTTGGATAAAACTGGACAAAAGACTAGCAAAAAGAATAAAGTGGCCAAATTTATGGTTAAATCAATGCAGGAAATGAAACTTATGGATATATGGAAGAGGCAGCACCCAAGGGAGAAGGAATACTCATAATATTCGAGTAGGGATAAAACATACTCAAGGATTGATATGTTTTTGTTGTTGGCCCATATTCAAGGGAGAGTTAGGAAAACTGAATATAAAGCTAGATTGCTATCTGATCATTCACCCCTGTTATTAGCAATAGAACTGGAGGACATCCCACCAAGAACATATAGATGGAGGTTAAACTCCATGCTACTTAAAAGGCAGGAATTTAGAGAATTTATTGAGCGCCAAATTAAAATGTACTTTGAAATAAATACGGAATCAGTGAAAGACAAATTTATATTATGAGATGCAATGAAAGCCTTCATTAGAGGGCAGATAGTAAGTTATGTATCTAAGATGAAAAAGGACTATAATCTCGAAATAGGGCAGTTCGAAGGGGAGATAGTAAGTGCAGAAAAAGAACTAGCAACAAAGGATGATATAACAAAAAGAAGAGAATTGGTGGACAAAAAAATAAAATACGAAACATTACAAATGTATAAGGGGGAGAAGAACATAATGAAAATAAAGCAAAAGTATTATGAGCTAGGAGAAAAAATCGCACAAGATATTAGCCTGGCAACTTAAAACAGAACAAGCTAAAAGAACTGTATTGGTATCAAGGAAAAAGGACAAACAAATTACATTAATGAGAACTTTAAGGAATTTTATGATCAATTATACCAAACTGAGAACGAGGGGAAAGATGATAAAATAGAAGAGTTTTTAGCTAAATTGAACTGCCGAAATTGCAAGAAAGAGGAGCAAAACAAACTGATAAAACCATTTGAAATAGAGGAAGTACAGGGTATATTAAAAAAGCTGCCGAGCAATAAAATGCCTGGAGAGGATAGTTTCCTAATAGAATTCTATAAAACATTTAAAGAGTTATTAATTCCTCCTCTCCTGGAAGTAATGAACCAGATAGAAGAAATACAAAACTTGCCAGATTCATGTAAGATAACTCCTTGCCCCTCAACTCCTGTTTCACTGGAACCAGAGAACATGACAGCACAGAAACCAGTCCTTCCAGGCTGTGCTTATTCCCACTGACCTGCACCCAGTCCATACTGGGAAATGTTGTTCCCAGTCCAAATTGTTCTTAAATGTTAAAATTGAGTTTTCATTCACTATTTCAGTTAGCAGATCATTCCACAGTAATAGAAAGGAGAGTGCAGGTGGTGGGGTTGAGAATCAGATGATGTATTTTAGACATGACCTTGAGGTATGGGTCAAACAGACCACTTAATCCCTTGCAGTGATGACGAGTGCTTATTATCAACGTACAAATGCACTGAAATTCGTGCTTGCTACAGCCAAACAGTTATGTTCGATATACCAATTGCGATAGTATCGATTAAATTACCACAGTATGCCAAGACAGAAAAGGAGGTGATGGATACAAAAAGAGTGATAAATAAGTATGCATAGTTGTAGTTTGTTCAAGAAAGTGAAGTTTCAGTCATGCAGTTAGTTCTTCAGGTGGGTCAGAGTAGTTTATTTTTAAATTTAAATTTAGACATAGAGCATGTTAACAGGCTATTTCAGCTCACAAGTCCGTGCCACTCAATTTACACCCAAATAACCTACGTTTTGATCAGTGGGAGGAAACCGGAGCCCCCAGGGAAAACCTATGCAGACATGGGGAGAACGTAAAGGATTCGAACCTTGGTCTCAATCACTGGAGTGATAATTACTATGCCAACCGTCCCACCCTATAGTTAGGGTTAAGCTCGTGGAGGGGGTTGGGGGGGGAGAGTTATCAATAGTCCGATAGCTGCTAGAAAATAACTATTCTTGAACCTGACCTGATCTGCTGGATAGTATCCAGAGTAAATTCTTTTCGGATCAGGACGGGTTGTATGTCTGTATATTGTGCACTGAGAACTGGTGTACTTGTACAGTCAGATGAGAATAAATTTGACCTGACTGTAGCTAATTAAGCTAGCAGAAACTGCAATAAAAGTTAAAAGAAATTGTGAATGCCGGAGCCCAAATAGAAGGGATGCATTCTTAGGGTAAATTTTTGATTTCAAAATGTTGTTCCTTAGTGCTTTGATGTGTTGAAGCTGGGTGGTGGGGGGGTGGAGGAAATGTCCATTTAGATGTCATGAAGTACAACAGCTTGTGAATGGCTGTTACCCAGTATTTTCCATGTCAAGTAAGTGATTAAAAAATTGGCTCTGTCCCTTCAAAGGTTTAATGATGAAAACATTCTCATCACTAGTTCAGTGCACAAAAGTGATGGGGGAAATCAGCAGATTATGTAACATAAAGTAGGAAGTAGAATGCAGTCAACTTTTCAGGCCTGAGTGCTGAAAATAAGGCAGGTGTCTAAATAAAAAGGGAGAGGAACACAGACCAACAGGATACAGGGGGGAGGGTAGAAGAGAAACAAGCTGATAACGGTAGCTATAAGGAAGGTAAGGGGTGAGGAGTTGGAGGAAGGGAGACAAAGAGATCACTAGTTTGATTGTTAATGTTTCAGAACTGATGAAGGAAGGGTGTTCAATCTGAAATGTTAACATGGTTCCTTTCCCACAAATGCAATGTGACCTGTTGAGTATTTACAGAATATTCTGCTTTTATACGATGAGGTGTCTAAAGTAGGTTGGGAAGTTACATTAAAAGGGATGGTCATTAGCAATGGTTCACATTTAAACAGTCTGTAGCGCCTGTGCGACTCGCTGAGCAGCCATGCAGTGCTGCATGCCTGGTCGCTGCTCGCTCACCTGGTCAGGGGAGGCCGTGCGTGGCACTGCGGGCCGAGTCTTGGCGCACTGAGGAGTTGAGTACTCACCTTCAAGATGGCGTGGGGATCCCGTCGTCTTTATTTTAAGACGCGCTCTGCAGGCAAGTTGCAGGCACGGGGGCGATGTCACTTCTGGTCCTGGGTGTCTGGGCCAGAAGAGATTTAAAAGAGGAGGAAATTTTAAATAAAGGTGCTTTTGCTGACTAACACTCCAGCTCTACTGGAGTAGTCACTACAATTGGTGACCCCCCCAACTGCAAGATTCAACTGAAGTTTGAATCCACAGCCAACATGGGTGCAACAACAGCTGCAGTTAACACAGTAGGTGTTCACTCGCCCCCTTTCTGGGCCCACCAACCTCGAGTGTGGCTGAACCAGGCTGAGACTCAGTTCCTCCTTTGTGGAATAACAGCTGAAGACACAAAGTTTTGAAACGTCGTCTGGACACTAGACACTGTTACAGCAGCTAAAGTGAATTTATTGGCCACCTCCGGCAGAAAACCAATACAGCAGGTTCTGGAAGTTCCTCCTGGATACCCTGGAATTAACCAGGCATGAACGAGGCATGCCACTTTTGAATATAGATAGGTTAAGTGTCATGGACTCACCCTTCAAGCTGCGAACAGGACTTCCATCCCTAGCTTTGGCATGCCACGTGTCACGATTAAGATAGGAGAGGCAGTGTTCCATTGGAATTTCATTTTGGCTTCCATCGCACAGCCCATCTTGGGTGCAGATTTCCTACGGGCCCACGACCTGCTCATTGACGTTAAATGAAAGAAGGTAGTCAACGCCACTACTTTCCAAATGTACCCTCTGACAAGCAGCAAACGATGTGTCTCCCTACTTGGGTTGCACGCTCTATGCACTGACACCTATGCTGCCCTGCTCAATGAATTTCCTGGTGTGCTCTCTCCTAAATTAAATTCCTCGACAATGTCCCATTACATTGTCACCTCATGCCCGCCAATTTACACCAGCGCTCGTCATCTCCTGCCAGATAAACTACAGCAGGCCAAGGCAGAATTTACTGCCGTGGAGGAATTGGGTATCATTCAACAGTCCAACAGTCCTTGGGCATCACCATTACGTATGGTGCCCAAGAACACTGGTGGGTGGAGACCCTGCGGTGACTACCACAGGCTCTATGATATAACAACACCCGACAGATAACCTATTCTGCACATGCAGGATTTCGCTGCCCGCCTGCACAATTGTCGTTTCTTTTCGAAGGTCCACCTCATCAAGGGATATCATCAAATCCCAGTTGATCCAGATGACATTCCCAAAACAGCAATTATTATTCCTTAAGGGCTTTTTGAATTCCTCAGGATGCCATTTGATTTGAAGAATGCCGCTCAAATGTTACATTTCGCTTACATCTACTTAGATGACATCTTCATCGCCAGTCAAAATGAGTAAGATCACCAACTGAACTTACACTGCCTGTCCCAACGGCTGGATGAATTTGAACTTACCGTCAACTCTAGCAGATGCCAGTTTAGCAGAACTACCATTGATCTCCTAGGGCACAAGATCATGTCAGAAGGTGTGTTTCCCTCATCCACCAAAGTGGACGCCATTTGTGCTTTCCCGAAATCTACCACAGTTAAATGAGTGAATTAGGGGATATGGGGAGAAGGCAGGTAGGTGGAGTTAGGTCATAAATTAGATCAGCCATGATCGTATTGCATGGCGGAGCAGGCTCGATGGGCCATTTTTGGCCTACTCCTATGAGTGCAGAAATTTTTGGGCACAATGAATTTCTCTCACCATTTCATTACGGCAGCTGCCGACATTCTCGGCACACTATTCCAACTCCTCACCATAAAGTGTAAAGAGGCGGAGTTTGCATTTGTAGTCGCCAAAGACGCTCTGGCCAACGCAGCAATGCTCACGCATCCTAATCCCACCACTGCCTCCAATTCAGCGGTGGGCGTGGTTCTCGAACAGCCAGTGGCATCACCTGGCTTTCTTTAGCCACCACCTACGGCCATCAGAAATGAAGTACAGTGCATTCGATTGAGAGCTGATAGCGTTGTTCCTGGCCGCATATCACTTCCGATACGTTTTGGAGGGCCGCCATTTCACCGCTCTCATGGACCATAAGCCATTCACTTTTGCCTTTAGCAAGATATTGGACCCTTGGTCGGCCAGGCAGCAATGCCACTTGTCATATATTTGCGAGTTCACTATGGATGTGCGTCATGTTTCAGGAAAAAACAATCTGGTCACTGATGCGCTGTCCAGACTGGCAGTGCATCTTATCCAGGGTGCGTCGATATCTCTGACTTAGAGAGTGTACAAGCTGTGGACCCGGATGCTCAGACGTTCAGAACTGCATCACACCACAGCATATCACCCTCAGTCCAATGGTCTTGTGGAATGTTTCCACCAGCAACTCTAGACCACACTCAAAGCCCGACTCACCGGGCCCATCTGGATAGACGCGTTGCTGTGGGTTCTGCTGGGAGAGTGCTCCACCCTGAAGGAAGACATGCCAGTGTCGCCTGCAAAATGGTTCACGGTTCAGTTCTCTCGGTTCCAGGTGACGTTCACTTCTCATCCGACTCCTGCCCTTCGGATCTGGACGAGCTTCTGCAGCTGCGATGTGTCGCATTAAGAAAACCAATTTCAGCCAATTGGCATGGAACCTCCAAGCAACAGGTACCTCCAGCCCTCCTCGACACTGACTTTGTGTTCCTGCGTAGACAGGCCCCAGGAACGCCATTGCGTGATCAAAAAGGATGGGACTATGTACACTTTAGACAGTGGGAGACATTCACAACTGTTTACTGTCGACAGTAACCAGCACATGTGGACCCTCCAACCCCTATTCACTGCCCCTAGCCCAGGAGATGAGGGCATCTGCCTAAGACACGCGCCCTGCAGGTGAGTTGTAGTCACTTCCAATCCTGGGTGTCCATGCTGGAAGGGATTTAAAAGAGGAGGCAAATTTAAATAAAGGTGCTTTTGCTGACTACCACTGTGTCTGGTGAATTCATTTGTTAGCTCCACTGGAGTAGTCACTACATGTCCATAGTTTTACAGATACGTATATCTGCCTTTTAGGCATGAAGCCCAACATCAAAGATTGGTTCAGCCTTTGTTTTATAAAAGAATTCAAAAGGAGAATAACAATAACCACTAATCCTGAGAATCGGGAGCAATTCATAACTCATCAAAGGAACACCAAAGCTTTGAAAAGGAAAGAGATTGAAGAATATGAAAATGATCATGTGAGAATTATAAAAGCCATGGGAAACATTCTTCTGGCAAATAAGCAATGAACTTCATTACAGAACACTGGGCAAAACTTTAATTTTTTTTAATTTGCTCAAGTGTTGTGGAATGGTAGTTGAAATTTAATGCAGAGGAAGTGAGATTATTAAGTGCTGGTTTGTGTGCTCACATTTGTAAAGGTGGCAGAATGGGTTAAAAATCAAACATTGAGAGTTAGGAGGAACTTAGCAGGTCAGATAGTATCCAGTGGTAGTCTGTTGCGGGTTGTGAGCGAGAACAGCGAAGAGATTGAGACAGCAGGTGTGAGCTCAAGTATCACAACTGATTTATTTTGAATTCTGCGCTGCAGTCTTTAAGCCCATCCTTGGTCCTACCCCCTAATGTCCCAGCACTTGCTTCCCAATGACACAAGTGCATACATGCTCTTCCGGTCTAGACCGGAAGAGACGATCCCGCGACACCATCCTTGCTGCAGATGCCGCACCGACTGAATGTGACAAGTGGGGCTGGTTGGCCGTTGCAAACATGTGCATCACCACACAACACACCGTCCCGCATCCCCAGAACCGGCACTGATGGTCTTGTGATGCGTTTGTGCTCTGCAGGCTACCAGGATGTCATCGACGTAGATGAAGAAAAAAGGCAAATCTCTGCCAACTGTGTCCATGAGGTGCTGAAATGTCTATGGCACATTTTTAAAAACCAAATGGCATGCATAAGAACTCGAACAGGCCGAACGGGGTGACGATAGCCGTCTTTTGGACGTCATCCAGGTGCATGGGAATCTGCTGGTTTCCCAGGATTAGGTCAACTTTGGAGAAAAGCTTTGCGCCATGGAGGTTACGGCGAAATCCTGGATATGGGGTATTGGGCGTCTATAATTGCCACAGGGTCTCCAGCTGCCATGCAACTTTGGCACCAAATGGAGGGGTGAGCCCGACCAGCTATCGGAACGGCGAACGATACTGAGCTCCTCCATGCCCCTAAACTCTTCCTTGGTGAGGCTAATATGGTGTTGGACGCCATGAACTTGAACTAGGGGTGCAGGATGGAGGAAAATTCTGTGAGGAGGCAGCTGTACTGGCATGTTGGGTTTCCACAGAAGGAAGTTGGGTGGAAGACTCATTGGACATGCCGAGGGGCACTGTGTGGAAAGTCTCAGCAAAGACTAGTCGTCTACCCTGGAGGTCATCAACAAGTAGGGAGTGTGCACGGAGGAAATCCACTGAAGCGAGGGTGAAGGACCATTGGAATGTGGTGTCGCCAAAACATACAGGAATTTGCCTTTTTCCAAAGGTTCTGATGGCAATGTTATTGGCAGCATGCAAGGAAGAGCTGTGGGGCCTGTGCACATGTCAAGCGCTGTAGGGGGATATGCCACTGCAGCCACTAATGGAGGCTGGCCCTGTTGTTTCTCGGGAACAACATGGCTGGTGGCACCTGCATGTGGATGCCCCCCAGCATTGGTGGTATAAGAACCATCTGGGATCGGACCTCTGTTTTCTGGTGGGGTGGGGCCTGGTCACATGGTGGACTAAATTTGGGTGTTGTCCTCGGTGATGGCAGTGTGAAACTGTTCACCAAGACTATGGTTTTGCGCTTGGAATGGTAGAGAACATCCGTTCGTGCCGCAACCTTGCGCGGGTCGCTGAAATCTGCGTCAGCCAACAGGAGTCTGATGTCTTTGGGCATCTGCTCAAGAAACGCCTGCTCAAATGTGAGGCAGGGCTTGTGCCCTTCTGCCAGTGTGTGCATTTCGTCCATGAGGGCAGAGAGGGTCCTATCGCCTAGGCCATCCAAATGCAGGAGCCTGCCTTCCCTCTCATGTAGTGAGAGGCCGTACGTGTTAATGAGAAGGTTTTTTAAAGCCATGTACTTACCTTGCTCTTGCGGCACCCGAATGAGGTCATTGACCCGTGAGGCAGCTTCCTGGTCGACCGAGCTAATGACATAGAAGTATCTCATCAAATCGGAGGTTATTTTTTTGATCTGGATCTCCAATCCAAGTGGAGGGCCTGTTCGTCCAGAAAGTTGGCATCTTCAACGCAATGGGGCCTACTTCTGCTTGTTCCATTGTGTCTAGTCTTCAGGATGTGGAGACTCGTCGGGGTCACCAAAGTTGCAGGTTGCGAATGAGCGCAGTGAAGAAACTGGGACAACAGGCTGTGAGCTTGAGTATCAAAACTGGTCTATTTTGAATTCCGCGCTGCAGCTTTTAAGCCCATCCTTGGTCCCGTCTCTAAGGTCACAGAAGAGACGGTCCCACAACACCAACCTTGCTGCTGCTGACCGTGCATGTCAAGCAGGGCCAGTTCGCCGTTGCAAATGTGCGTCGCCACAGGTCCACATTTTGGGTTGGGACCCTTTATTGAGACTCATTCATACTCATGGCTGCTGTGTGATTCACTGACTTCCTCATTGTTCACTTAAGATTCCAGTATCTGCAGTTTTTGTGTTTCTCTCAGTTAAAAAGCCAAATGCAACCATACAATACTAAAGCAAAGATGTTTCATTGAACCTCTGTATAATACTTTTTTGGCTGCAAATAGAATATTGCTTAAGTTTTGGATTTTTTGGAAGGTTTCGAGACCTTTGAGAACAGGTTTTGCAGAAAAGATTCACTAAAATGTGTTAATGTGTTAAAAGAAGTTGGGATTGTGGTCCATTGAACAGAGAAGGTAGAAAGTTTTGATGGAAATCTTCAAACACGTGAAGTATAAAGACAATGAATACAGAAAGCATTTTCTCATTGATGGAATGGTCAAGAATTGAAGGTCACAAATTTGAGGTGATCGACAGAAGTGCCAAAGCAACATCAAGGAAAAGTTTATCATCCAGTAAGTTGCTGTGGTCCTAGAACACACAACATGAAGGTAGATCTGCACGTGGTTTTCACAAGCAAACTGGATCAACACTTGGGGGTGTTAAAATGCAGGATCATGAGAAAAGAGGCTGCAGACTAGTAGGATTCCTCTTGCAAAAGCTGGTAAACATTCTCTGCTGCAATGCCTTTGTAATGTGCTGTGCTGTGTTGTCACACAGTTTTCAAATGGACAGTTAACTCATTTCCAACATTAATATTACACTCTGTAGCTATTCATCATTATTGCCTATTTTTGGATCCATTGTCATAATTACCCCCTTAAGTATTAAGTGTATCATTTTTGGTTTCTCCATGCATTCTTTCTCTGTTTAAAGTTGAGCCTTACTACATTGGGTGTTTTTATGGGGGGGCCTCTGCTTCAAGGTGGGTTCCATCAGCAGAGAAAAATCTGCACTTATCTTTTATTGAGCAGCCAGAAAAGGCTTCTCCAGCATCGCTTTTATACGGAGGAGCACCTTGATGCGTCCTCCGGAGCCGAGGTAGGTGGGGCAACTGTTGCCATGGCACTGCCTGTCAACATGATGGTATAAATACGCAGCGAGCAATGGCTGCCTTCGTTACCCATAATCTCCCACTCAGCTGGAACCGCTCTGGGAAATGCAAGGTGGTTCCAGCTGTGAGTGGGATTACAGGTAATGAAGTCGGCCATTGATCATTCTTCTGTCCGACCAAATCTCCGTTTTTTAAAAAAAAAATCTAGCCTACCCAACTCGATCGACCCCTGCCTGACAGTGTCTTCCTCCACCTGCTCCTGGGCACCTTTCCCTTCAAGATGGAAATGCGACAGCGTCTTTGCAGGACTTGACTCAACTAGGTCCTGGGTTGCGGGCTGATGGCGTCATCGCCACGTCATCAGCCCACCCCTAGCCAGCTGCTTGCAGCGGCTGTACATTTATGAGACAAGGTGGAGCGCTCCGCTCCATCGCTGGCAGTACCCCCAGAAGGATCAGAGTCAGCGTTTTGGAACCACTCCCGGAGCATTTACGAAGGAAGGGTCAGCGACGTGAGGGTGGAGAATCTCCACCTTTACAGTCACATTTTTTTTTACTCTATAAAAAGGCCTATTGTCTCTTCATTGTATCTGACTTGAGGAGAGTACAAAGCCTCGCCTCTCATTATGATATACAAGAATTTAAAAGCTAAGCATTATTTTAAACTAGTTGCTTTTGGGTGCCACCCCTCTTTGCAACTCGTCTCCATACACTTGTTGTACGTGTCCCTTACTCACTGAAAATAATAATTTCAGATCTGCTCAGCCTTGAAATATGTTGCACTTTAAGTGATTTATAACAACCAGATTTCATATATTCTCCACTGATGGCAAAGTGCATTTTACCAACTCAGACTTGAATGCAGAAACAAAGCCAGCTAGACTGGACACAGAGGACAAAACGGGTGGAGAAGTAGATCAAAATGTGCCAAGAATCCTGTACTTTATAAATAGAGGAATGCAGTGCAGAAGGTAGGAAGAGACTATTGGATGGGTAGATGGAACTGAGAAAAATGAAGGGTTATGCAGTAGGGAAATTCTAGGCAGTTTAAGAGAAGGTTATTAGGTCAGCACAACACTGTGGGCCGAAGAGCCTGTACTGGGCTGTAGATTTCTATGTTCTTAAAGTTGTTTAATCTCTGTAAGATGAACCTGAGCAGCTTTTATTTCTTATACCTCTATCTTGGGCCTTCTGTAGCTACCCTAAATCTGCAAGTATTGAGATTCGCTGACTATATATGCCAAATTAAAGAAGGAAATAAATGATAAGGTGCAAGAAGCAAATTGTTGGGTCGAACCCCTTCAAGGCATCAATGAGTTAATGAGGTGAACAAAACAAAATTCAGAGAAAAAGAGAGTGTTAAAAGAAAAAAGTGTGAATCATTGAAAAATGAGTGCAATTAAATTATGCATCGGACAATTCCAAGAATTCTAGTGTGCTCAGCACCTGTTTTCTTTGTACTGAAAACTTGATCATTTTTTTCTCCCATCTCTTTTTCCTTTAGGTTCTCATGACGAGTTGAAGTCGCCATCAGCCTGTTTGGTGGTGGGGAAAGTGGTCCGTGGTGGCACGGGACTCTTTGATTTAAAACAGCCTCTTAAGTGATCTCTCATCTGATTAAAGAGTCCACTTTCTCGGAAGTGGAAAGAGACAGGAGCTAATGTTGTGAATATTTTTTATTGTACATCCCGTCAGCACCATCAAAAGGAAACGAGCGCAGACGGACAAGGATACTACAGTCGCAGAGTCACGAGTAAATGCTGAACCTGGAAAGGTGGCCCATTTGTAGCTTTGTTCTCTTTGCTAAATGATGGTAGGTGGGGACGCAAAATAATACCCACCTGCTTCACATGAAGGAAGTACAAATGGATCCAATTGCAACACAAGATGAATGTGAAAATTGCAAGCTGGTGTTGGTAAATTGGAGGAGCTTTAAAGCAGATGCAGCTGTCACATACCATGTCTGCCCTACAGTACCTCCAATCTGGTGCTAAGGATGGTGCCTGAATAAAATTCCAGCGCGCACACATCAATAAAATTGACCTTTGAATCAAATTATGTATTTTTGCAATGCAAATTTTATTGTGGAGCAGTCTCTGTATTTATGTCACATTCATTTCTTTAGTCCTACGACTTTGGAGAAACTATTACTAGAATTTTGACAGGACCATAAATAAAGCAGTGCATGCTGCTAAATACAGTAAAATCCCCAGTATCCAGAATTCAAGCAAACCAATAGGCAAAAAAAATTGAGCAAATAAATAAAAATTAAGATGAATGAGAATAAATTAAAAAAAAGTTTTAACTTGTAAAAGTAACTGTTCTCCAAAGGAACACAACCCCTTGGTGAAGATGGGAGCAAACATTCAGACAGTGGAGTGCCCTGGTCATGCCTCACCCGCACCAACTGAATAAAGTTTTGTTTGAATAAAATGGCAGTGCCCAGGATGAAGAGCCGGCTGATGCCGGTTTCTGCTGGGGCGACCCTCCCAAAGTGTCTCCCATCCCTGCTTAGTAAGAGTCTTTATTAGCATTAAGTATTATAATAATAAGACTTTGTCTGTAAACTTGGGGGAGGTGGGTTAATCATGATGGTGGGATGGTTAACATAGCGTTTAGCGTAATGCTGTTACAGTGTCAGTAACCGTGCTTTGAATTTAAATTTTGTAATTTACAGAAATTACCTGGTTAAAGTGAACTTTACATAATTAAGGTCTACAATACTTGTTTATCCAAATTGCATTTTGTTCTGTCTTTTGTCTTTTAAACTGTGTATCCTTAATACAGGTGTATTTGTTAGGCTTTGGAAGAGCGAGTCTCAGCTTCCACAATCCCCGTAGGTGCCAGATACTGGGGATATTACTGTACTATCCACTAAGTAGCATCCATCACATATTCCACGTCTCCATAACATTGCCACACGTCTTAAATACAGTAGAAGTCTGGAAAATCTGGACTGCTCAGGGATTGGGTAGGTCCAGATTCTCGGGCACTTGGAATTTTAAAAATCAAATTTAAAGAGGAATAAAATAGTGATGAACAGGTAAATTTTGATAGTTCATTCATCAGCGAAAGCAACAGGCTTCATTTATCAAAATAAGTAGTTTTAAGAAAAATAAAGGCAACACTTAACAAAAATATATAAACAAAATGTTTTCACTACAAAGAAGAACATGTACTTGAAATTATGTTTAAGAATGAACATTGTAAAAGAAAAATACAGTGTACAACTGAAAGCATGTTATTTTATACAAATTAATTGGTTTATTAATGAAACATTTTCATATAAAATACAAAGTACATAAGAACAAATAAATGTTCATTTGTTCATTTCTCTAACCTGCTGTGTCTACTGCACTGTGGATGAGGCACTTGCAGCTCCTGGTTGCATCTGTGGCACTTATACGCATGCACGCATGTACACAAAAGCCCACTAAATTTTAAAAGTTTGAGAGTTTTCGAAAAGTCCAGATTTTCTTGGGGGGGGGGGGTGCAGGTACTGATTTCTGGCATCCAGATTATTGGACTTCTACTGTATGCACAATAATCTGTACAAATGATAGAACCATAGAACTCTACAACAGCCATTTTCAACAAACCCCTTTTCCATTTAAGTAAAAGCCTTGATTTTGTAACATCAATATTTTTATGTTTTTTTAATATAGTCGGTAATTGAGAAGTTTAGAAGAAACCAAAACCTGAATGCTTCAATGGGAAGGGGCCCCGTAAACTATGAGCAGAGTCCTGGAGGAGGGCCATTGGTGAAAAAAAAGGATGAGAATGGCTGCACTAAAGCACAGTAATGGGCCATTTGAACTATTTATTCTGCCTTGTCCCATCCATCTACACCTGGATCATAGCCCTCCACGCCCCTCCCATTCATGTAGTGACATAATCTTCTCTTCAATGTTGAAACTGAACATACATCCACCGCCTCTTCTGGCCGCTCATTCCATTCTCTTACTATCCAGCTGAAATGCAAATCCATTCATACTGGCTTTATATCCCTCATGCCAGCCTTACAAACCCCTAAGCTTGCACTCTCCCATACAACCATTGGAGATACAACCGATATCTTAAGAATATAAGGAGCAGGAATAGGCCATCCGGCCCATCGAGCCTGTTCTACCATTCAATGAAATCAAGGCTCATCTGATGATAGGTTCATCTCCACCTACCTCTTCCCCATATCCCTTAATTCCTCACTGAAAAAATCTATCCAACCTTGTCTTAAATATAATCCCACAGATTCACCACCCTCTGCGAAAAGGAGTTCTTCCTCCTCTCCATCCTAAATCTACTACCCTGAATCTCTTTCCAAAGATATAAAATGCATTTATTTACAAAACTAAGAACATAATAGAATGGGGTTTTTACTTGAACATATCCAAATTTTTTAGACCATACGTGTAGTCAAATACAAAATTTAAAAATATGAATACATAAGTAGACAAATTTATGCTGCGTGATGGATGTAACTCAAACCATCTAAACCCCCCTCACCTAAAATACCCCAAATAAAGTGTGTGATACTACCCTGAATCTTGAGTCTATGTTTCCTAGTTCTAGTCTCACCCACCAATACAAACAACTTACCTACCCCTAACTGGTCTCTGCCTTTCATAATTTTATACGTTTATATAAGATCCCCTCTCATTCTTCTATATTCCAGTGATTGACTCAATTGCTCGTCATGGGCTAACCTCATCTCTGGAATCAACCTGGTGAACCTCCTCTGCACCACCTCCAAAGCCAGTACATCGTTCCTCAAGTAAGGAGACCAGAACTGCAGGTAGTACTCCAGATGTGGCCTCACAAGCACCTTGTACAGTGGCAGCAGAGCCTCCCTGCTTCTTAACAATTTGGGCTTCGTGTTCCAATTTTCCAAGACTACCAACAAGTGCATATACTCCATGTCCTGGTTTTCTGAGACTGGTTTTATACCAAACTGGTATAAAACTGCTGGTTCATGCTGGTGGTTTGTGCTGCAAAGATTAACCCATGGATCCAGTCCAGAGTATATACTATGAAAGGTTAAAAATTACGAGTTCAAAGGGTTAATTCAATCCCCATAGTGATGAAGGCCAACATTCTGATAGCCTGCAAACCAAAGTTTTGTGATTCATAACCAACCTTTTGAAATTCATGGCCCAAAATTTTGCAATGAATTTTTACATTTTGCAATTCATTTCTTTTTACCTCTACAGGGAGGAAATGAAGTAATTCATTTGTACTTGAATTTAGAATGCAGATTCATGACATATACTAGTCTTCACATTGACTGCTTTAGTGTTACCAGTATTAAGTCTACAAGGATGGCGAGCTTGCTGTCGCCTATCATTTTAATCCACCACACACACACTCTGACGATGGTGTTTGTCTTAGTCTTCTTAAGCTCTTATAAAAATTTCTCCCTAGGCTTGACGAATAGCTCTTCTGATTGGGCACATTAGATCCTTACAGAGTCGCTGCTCAAGTCATGAGTTATGCAGCGGAGAAACAGGTCCTTCAGCCCATCTATATCATGCCAACTAAGTTGCCTATTTGCCTAACGCTTTCTGATTCAAGTGCAAATGTCTTGTAATTATTGCCCCTCTTGAAGTTATGTGCCTGTACACCTTGGAGTCTCTGTTCTGCAGCACACCCCTTACCATTACTGTCTGGGCTTGATTTACAAAAATGCAAGACCTTGCACAATCCTGAATTAATCACCATCGTTGACACAATTGGATGAAAGAAAAATGTCTATAAAGGGTGACGAGGTAGGAAGGGTTTTGTGTTTTTTTTGGTAAGAATATATAAGTTGGCACAATTTTGAGACTCAAAAGGGCCTGAACTGTGCTGTAGTGTTCTATGTCGTATGCCATTGCTCTGCCCACTGACTCGGTCAATTAAGATCCTATTGTAATCTTAGATAGCCTTCCTCATTGTCCACTAGATCACAAATATTGGTGTTATTTGCAGACCTAATAACTACCACTTGCATTCTCATTCACATCATAGATCTACTGTAAATACTTATGTAATAATTGAGTTTTGGTGACCAATTTTCAGGTCAAATTTGGGGGGGTCGACTTTTACATGGGTACTACTTTTGACCACGGTAAATACCTGCGTCATTTGAGACAATGGGAGCTTGGATGGTCAGAACCAGATGATAAATCCATGTTCAGGGAGTCAGGAGCTTGGATGGGCGTGTGGCTGAGGTGAGAATCCACAGTAGGGGTGTCAGGAGCTTCAGTGGACAGGCAACTGGGGTGAGGGTCTGCAGCTGGAACATTGGGATTTTGAATGGGTGGGTGGCTGGGGTGGGGATCCACTGTCAGGGATTTGGGAGCTTGGATGGGTAGGTGGTCCAGATGAGGGTTTGCGATCAGGTTGTCAGGAGCTCCAGTGTATGGGTGATTGGAAGTTTGGATAGGTGGAATGCCGGAGCGAGGATCCCTGGTTGGGATATTGGGAGCTCAGACAGGTGGGTGGTCAGGGTGAGGGTTTACATGGGATTGACTACTACACAAGTATATATGGTAAAAGGAATCGGAGTGGACCCAGCACCCATCCATGTGGTGCACCACTTGTCACGGGCTTCCAGTCTGAAAGCCCTCCTTACCACCTAGAGTACCAACGATCTAATTTTGTATCCAATTAGATCTCATGCAATCTGCTTGGTCACCATTTCAAATAAGTCAAGTTTGTCAGCTGATTTCCCACTCACAAAGCCACGACTCTTAAAAAAAAATGTACCCCTGATGTCTCCCCTAAACTTCCCTCCCTTCACTTTGTACACATGTACCCTGGTGTTTGTTATTCCTGTCCTGGGAAACAGGCGCTGACTGACCACCTTATCTATGCCTCTCATAATCTTGTAGACCTCTATTAAGTCTCCTCTCATCCGAGGGCCCAGCCTCTATGGCCAAGATGTGACCACCATGACTTGTTCTTTGTAGATGGTTCACACCCCCCACAGTATCCAAAACAGTAAACTTGTTGAGGGGGGAAATGACCACAGGGGTACTCTGCACTGCCTGCCTATTCCCCTTCTCTCTTCTCACCATCACCCAATTACCTGCCTCCTGACTTTTAGGGATGACTGTCTCTCGAAAGCTCCTCTATCACTGTCTCTGCCTCCCGAATGATCCGGAATTCCTCCAGCTCCAGTTTCCTAACTCGGTCTCCCAGGAGGTGCAGCTGGATGCACCTCTTGCAGGTGTAGTCATCAGAGAAAATAGTGCGGTCCCAGATTTCCCGCATCCTACATTCAGAGAATTCCACTGCCCTAGCTGCTGTCTCCATTAACTCTTAATTTAAATTCAAAGATCTTACCTCACTGGGCACCCTAATGATATTGAATTAGCACCCTTAACTCTCATGCATGTGCCAACCGAACTCCAATGCACGAATCCACTGTGCGAGTGCCACCCAAAAACTCACATGCCCACAGGAATCAAGATGGCTGCTCCCAGCCTATGGACCCCAGAAGGCCAAATAACAAGTACACAATTCTGACATACATCCATTCTGAGATATGTCCAGTTGACCACAACGGAACACAGACGTATGTCGGGAAGTACCTCTACAAATAAAAATCAGCAAAACATTTTTAGGTCAGTTGTGTCAACATCATGATGCTTTAAACGTGTTAATTTCAATAGAAATAACAGCACATCTGAAATTATCCTTGCGTCCAGCTTGAAGTTGTCTATCATAATCCCCAATGTTTTTTTCAGGAAACAAACCTTTTGAAAAAATCATTGTCCAGTGTAACCTTTGTCCATTATACAACCAATTTTGCTGTTACCTGTGCTCCTCGCCATTGGGTCACCACAGCCATGACCCCTGTCACTGGCAGAGCGGTTCTAGCTGCATGGGGGATTATGGGTAACAAAGACACCCCACTGTGACTCTAGGTTGCGGGTCACAATACTTCATTGGAGGGGGCAATGCCTGCAAATGCCCCTCCACCCAACCGCTGCCGACCCTGTGAATGATACAAGTTTCCTGTAAGAAAGAGCACGTCTTTAGCTGTGTTCACCTGAAGAAAATTACCTACAACCTAAGGAAACTATATGATACTTTATTGAAGGTCTGGCAGCCCTATAAGGAGCTCAGTTGTAGTGTGAACTGCTCTGCCTCGCCCTGGCCTCCCTTGTACAGTGGTGAGGGAGTGGAGGAAGACCATCCTATTCTAGCTAGGGAAAGCTACGGAAAAAGGAAGGCAGCCTATGCTGACTGCCATGACACGACAAACCCTTAAACCCCCAGATATAAGCTTCATACCTTTGTGGTGAATGTCTTGGTCGTTGTGGGTCAGTATAATTAGTTTGGTGTTAAATGTTTAACGTCAGGGGGGAAGGGGGAGGGGAAAAAAGAAACATTCAAACACCATGAGAAGACTATAATTAATATTAATATAATTAACATGGATATCATTGATAATGATATTGATGATATTGACCATTGCTGGAGTTTGTGTGGAAAAACTATAAATATATATTTTTAAAGAGTATGTTTTCAGTTGCCTTGCTTTCTCTCTGAAAGACCTGGTGAGAGGCTGTAACTTTTCTGTATCAGCTCAAGAGTATTTGGATGACTTTATTAGGGACAGAATTGTTGTGGGCATACAGTCCACTGAGACGAGACATCAATTGCTGGAGAAAGGAATGGTGGGGCTAGATGAGGCAGAGACAATTGCAGAAGCTTTAGAAAGCACCAGGAAAGAATTGGAGGAGTACTCACAGGACCCTGGGCCTGGGACAAATGTCACACTGCTGGACTCTAGCCCAATGAAAAGAAAAGTATGCTGCCTCACAGGAATTCACAACAGCAGCAGGACACCTTGAGGGTCCCAAGTGCTTTTTCTGTGGAAAAAGAAAGCACCCCTGTGATAGTACATATCTATCACCAATGTACATAGTGTATATAGTAGTGTATATAGTTACTGTATCTAGACTGTGCTTATAGCGATTGGCTGAGAGCTAAGCCACACCCATTACCTGGGCCTTAAAGGGCTGTGTCCCTAGCCAGGTCGGATCATTCCGGACTGGTCGGCCACCTGTGAAGAGCTCCGGTCTTTTGCTAATAAAAGCCTTGGTTTGGATCAACAAGTCTTTGGTTCTTTCGACGAGCTCTACAATTTTATTAGCAAAAGAAAAATTTTTTTGAAAGGGATGGAGCGTCTAATTAGGCCAGAAAAACTTGATATCGACCCACGGTCAGCTACAGCCTTCAAAGCCTTTAACTTCTGGCTGCTGAACTTTGAAAACTTCCTAAGGCTCATTGAGGTGGAGGAGGATAACCTGCGTCTAACAGCATTGCTGTCTATGGTGTCCTTGAGAGTCTACGAGAACATCCAGGATGAGACCACTTACACCGCAGCCATAAAGGTACTGAAAGAAATGTATAACCAACCGGTGAACAGAGTTCATGCCCGGCTCGTGCTTGCGTCGAGGAAGCAACAGCCCGGTGAGTCCAGTAGAGCATATTTACAAGTATTGAAGGCATTGGGCAAGGACTGTAACTGTGTGGACAAAACTGCTGCCGAGATCACAAATGATCTCGTCCGGGATGCCTATGTGGCTGGGCTCAGATCAAATGAAGTGAGGCTGCGCTTGCTCGAACAAGGGGTAGAAAAACTAGAGGACGTGGCCCGGATTGCAATCACAATGGAGGATGCAGCCTTAAAGTCCACCGAGCTCTCTAGGGACTGGACCCCTCGCTCTGATGTGAGTAGAGTGCCCTTCTACCCTACCCCTGACGGCCTGTCGGCTGCTGCTACCCTGCCCCGTGAGAACCCGAAATGTTATTTCTGCGGGAGGGACAAGCACAGCAGGTCCCAGTGCCCAGCAAGAAAAGCCAAGTGCCAGAAGTGCCTTAAAAACGGCCACTTTGCTGCAGTCTGTAGGTCTAAAATGGCCGCCGGCAAACACAGTGCCTCGTGTGAAGCCCAATCGCCGCTTTCCCATTCAAACACTTCTTCCCCAGAGCTCTCGTCCAATGAGAGCGAGGGCTCCCCTGCACGGCAACGCCTGACGTCACTGAGACGCCGAACCCGGAAGGGGCAGCCCACCCTCGCAACCATGGTGATGGCCCGCCTCTCGCCCCCGTGCGGGACACTCGACACTGCCGCCGCCACAGCCACCCCCCGGGCCGACGCTACCGCCGCTGCTGCCGCCGCCACAGTCACCCCCGGGGCCGACGCTACCGCCGCTGCTGCCGCCGCCACCGCCACCCGCGGGGCCGACGCTACCGCCGCTGCTGCCGCCGCCACAGCCACCCCCGGGGCCGACGCTACCGCCGCTGCTGCCGCCGCCACAGCCACCCCCGGGACCGACGCTACCGCCGCCGCAGCCACCCCTGTGGCCAACCAGGTACTCACCCCAGCGTCCATCACCGACGACCGCCAGGGCCCGACCGCCGCGACCGAACAGCTACAAACCCCACTACTTACTATTCACCCGCCAACGCCGCCACAACAGCACTTCCGGGAAGTCCTCCAATCTGCTCCTCGAGCGTTGACTACGTCATCCCGTGGCATGACGTCATCGCGCAAAACTCCCCTGTCAACTGCTTCAATAACATTAAACCAGCAATGCGCTCATCCCCTCACCAGAGCAATGGAACTGATTAAAGTGCATGGACACTACACCAATTGCTTATTTGACTCTGGGTCAACTGACAGCTTTATTCAGCCAGATCTGGCCCTCCGTTGGGGACTTGACATTATTCCCACTACCCAGAGGATCTCATTAGCGACGAGGTCGCACTCGACTGGGATAAAGGGGTATTGCATCGCCACGCTGGAAGTACAGGGCGTGACGGTCACCCACTTCAAATTATTCGTCCTTCCCCAATTGTGCGCCCCAGTGTTGCTGGGATTAGACTTTCAGTGTCAGTTCCGAACGGTGTCCCTACACTTTGGGGGACCCCATGCCCCCCTCTCGGTCTGCCATCGCCCCACCCCCGAAGCACCCGAGCAACCCGCCCCTGTGCCCCGGGGCCAGTCCTGCGGCCTTTCCACACTCCGGATTGCCCCGCCGGCACTCTTCGCAAACCTCACCCCTGGCTGGAAGCCTGTGGCCACCAAAAGTCGGCAATATAGTTACGAAAACAGGAAATTCATCAGGAGTGAGGTGCGTAGATTGCTGGATGAGGGCATCATTGAACCCAGTTCAAGCCCCTGGAGAGCCCAGGTGGTGGTTGTCAAGAATGAAAAAAAACTACGGATGGTGGTCGACTATAGCCAGACCATTAACCGCTTCACACTCCTGGATGCGTACCCCCTGCCACGCATCACGGATGTGGTGAACCAGATCGCCCAATACCGCATTTTCTCCACTATTGACCTACGTTCGGCCTACCACCAGCTCCCGATCCGCTGTGAGGACCGACCATTCACGGCATTTGAGGCGAATGGGCGGCTATATCAATTTCTCAGGGTACCATTCGGGGTCACTAATGGTGTCGCGGTCTTCCAGCGGGAAATGGACAGGATGGTGGACCAGAACGGGCTAACCGCTACCTTCCCGTATCTGGACAATATCACCATCTGCGGCCACGACATGCAGGACCACGACGCTAACCTAGACAAATTTCTCCAAACTGCCCGTCGGCTGAACCTGACTTACAATTTGGACAAGTGTGTCTTCCGGACCACTCGACTCGCCATTCTAGGTTGTGTGGTGGAGAACGGGATAGTCATGCCAGATCCTGACCGCATGCGTCCCCTAATGGACTTACCCCCCCCACATACCCAGAAAGCTCTCAAACGTTGCCTGGGCCTTTTCTCGTATTACGCCCAATGGGTTCCACACTATGCCGACAAGGCGCGTCCTCTTATCAAGACCACCTCCTTTCCCCTCTCGACCGAAGCCACAGCGGCTTTCGATCGAATCAAATCTGACATTGCTGCTGCGACGCTGCACGCGATCGATGAGTCTGTCCCGTTTCAAGTCGAGAGCGATGCATCCGACTTCGCCCTGGCAGCCACCTTGAACCAGGCCGGTCGGCCTGTAGCCTTCTTCTCCAGAACCCTCCAGGGTCCTGAGAGTAGACACTCCTCGATCGAGAAGGAAGCGCAGGCCATAGTTGAAGCAGTGCGTCGTTGGAGACATTACCTCGCTGGGAGGCGCTTTACACTGTTGACTGATCAACGTGCAGTCTCCTTCATGTTCAGCAACACCCAGCGTGGTAAGATAAAAAACGACAAAATCGCCAGATGGAGAATCGAACTCTCCACCTTTAACTACGACATCCTGTACCGGCCTGGTAAGCTCAACGACCCGCCTGACGCGCTCTCCAGGGGGACGTGCGCCAGCATACAGATGGACAGACTACGGAAACTCCATGAGGCGCTCTGTCATCCAGGGGTCACTAGGTTTGCTCACTTTGTCAAGGCGCGCAACTTACCCTACACAGTCGAGGAGATCCGCTCCATGACCCGAGCCTGTGCGGTGTGCGCTGAATGCAAGCCCCACTTCTTCCGTCCGGATAACTCCCACGTTATCAAAGCCACCCGCCCCTTCGAGCGTCTTAGCGTAGACTTTAAGGGCCCCCTACCGTCGACCAACCGTAATACCTACATCCTTACAGCCATCGACGAGTACTCCCGCTTCCCATTCGCTGTGGCCTGCCCAGACACCACTGCCACCTCAGTGATACAGGCCCTTCACACTATTTTCACCATCTTCGGGTACCCCAATTCCATCCACAGTGATAGGGGTTCCTCATTCATGAGTGCAGAGCTGCGACAGTACCTTCTGGAGTGTGGTATTGCTTCAAGCAGGACCACGAGCTATAACCCACGCGGTAATGGCCAGATCGAGAGGGAGAATGCCACTATATGGAGAGCGGTTACACTGGCTCTCCGGTCTAAAGGTCTCCCCACCTCTCACTGGCAGGAGGTTCTCAGTAGTGCCTTACACTCCATCCGCTCCCTCCTATGTACTGCAACAAATGCCACCCCCCACGAAAGGATGTTCCTTTTCCCGAGGAAATCCGAATCAGGAACCACTGTACCGGCATGGCTCACCGTCCCTGGCCCCGTCCTTTTGCGACGCCACGTCCGGCACTCAAAGAACGACCCCTTGGTCGACCGGGTGACTCTACTCCACGCGAACCCACATTACGCCTACGTTGGGTTCCCAGACGGGCGGGAGGACACTGTTTCGGTGCGGGACCTAGCTCAGGACGCGGGAGAACCAGCAAACCCCCCAACCCAACCTTCCCCAACTCTTTACTCTCCAGGCCCTGTGCCGCAGCAGAAGGACCAACCGCACCCGGGCCACCCTGCCGACAACACGACTGGGGAATTGAGCGACGGAGCAGTCGCACCCGACAAGCCCGCTGGCGACACCACTCCAGCGACCCCGATCCCAGCACCACGGCGGTCACACCGGATGGTCAGACCCCCTGACCGCTACAGTCCTTGACCTACCCCTTCCTTTCATTCTCTCCCTCGTTTTGTTTTTCCCAGGGTCAGTTCTCCAAGAAGGGGTGAATGTGATAGTACATATCTATCACCAATGTACATAGTGTATATAGTAGTGTATATAGTTACTGTATCTAGACTGTGCTTATAGCGATTGGCTGAGAGCTAAGCCACACCCATTACCTGGGCCTTAAAGGGCTGTGTCCCTAGCCAGGTCGGATCATTCCGGACTGGTCGGCCACCTGTGAAGAGCTCCGGTCTTTTGCTAATAAAAGCCTTGGTTTGGATCAACAAGTCTTTGGTTCTTTCGACGAGCTCTACAACCCCAGAGCCCTCTACCCTGCCAGAGAAAATGTCTGGTTCTAACTGTGGAAAATGTGGGCATTATGCAAAAGTCTGCAAAAGTCCCAAGGCCCATTCTCATGCTAATGAGAGGAGGGAAAGCTCTTCTTTATCCACAGATAAATAGAAGAAGAAGAATGCCATGTGCAGCCGGCCATCTTGGACAAATGCTACAGAGCAGAGGACACAGTCTTCAGGAGACTATGCATGAATCAGGCGAGTCCATACAATTTATCTGATGCCACTGTGTTCATCAAAATTAATGATGTGATGGTAAATTGCTTAATAGATAGTGAAAGCACTGAAAGTTTTATTGACCAGCGGTTAGTCAACTGCCTTGCCCTCCCCATGCGCCCGAGTAAGCACCGGATCCTGTTAGCAGCCAGCAGCATTGCGGCTGAGGTAAAAGAGTTTTGCAGGGTTACTCTAGAAATACAGGGCACAAAATACGAAGGGTTCAAGTTACTAGTACTCCCTCACCTCTATGCCCCGGTATTATTGGGGTTAGATTTTCAGTGCCAGTTAGAAAGCATTACAATAGTGCCCAATGGGCCTCGCCCCCATTACGCCTTACGAAGAAACAACCCTGCAGCCTGTCTGTCCTGAACATAAAACCCCCTCTGCTGTTCACACACCTGACCCCAGAATGCACACCAATAGCTACAAAGAGCAGGAGGTACAGCCCGAGGGACAGAGCCTTCATTAGGACAGAGGTCCGCAGGGTACTACAGGAGGGCATCATAGAGCAGAGCAACAGCCCCTGGAGAGCCCAGGTGGTTGTAGTAAAGTCAGGAGAAAAACTGCGCATGGTAGTGGATTACAGCCAGACAATCAACAAATTTACACAACTAGATGCCTACCCCCTACCACGCATAGCAGACATGGTCAACAACATTGTGCAGTATAAGGTGTTCTCCACCACTGAAGACAGCATATCACCAACTGCCCATTAGAAACAGCGATCGCATTTACACAGCATTTGAGGTAGACAACAGGCTGTATCAATTTCTACGACTCCCCTTCAGTGTCACCAATGGAGGGTCCCGGTTTCAGAGAGAAATGGACCGAATAGTAGATGAGTTCCAACTGAAAGCGGTGTTCCCCAACTTAGACAACGTGACTATCTGTGGCCACACTCAGGAGGATCATGACACGAATTTAAAACACTTCTTCCAGGCAGCCGAGGAAAGGAACCTAACGTACAACAGGGTCAAAAGTGTCTTTAGCACCAGGAAGTTGCCAATCCTGGGCTACATAGTGCAGAATGGGGAAATCAGGCCAGGCCCAGCCCATATTCACCCTCTCCTAGACCTCCCAGAGCCACACACGCTGAAAGCACTAAAAAGGTGTTTGGGGCTGTTCACTTACTACGCCCAATGGGTCCCCAACTACACCGACAGGGCCCACCCACTTATAAAAGCCTCAGTTTTCCCACTGTGCCCAGCGGCCACCAGAGCATTCAGGGACATTAGGGACCATATCGCTAAAGCTACCATGTGGTCCATAGATGAATCGATCCCGTTTCAAGTAGAAACGGATGCATCCGATGTGGCTCTGGCAGCCACCCTAAACCAAGATGGATGACCGGTGGCCTTTTTCTGCGAATCCTACAGGGGTCAAAGGTAAAACACTCAGCAGTAGAGAAGGAGGCCCTAGCCATTGTGGAAGCAGTAAGGCACTGGCGACATTATCTGGCGTGCAAGCACTTCACCCTCGTCATGGACCAACGGTCTGTGGCTTTATGTTCGATAACCAGAACAGGGAGAGAATTAAGAATGACAAAATCCTGCTTTGGTGGATAGAATTATCTACATTTAACTACGACATTCTATACCGCCCCGGGAGACTCAACGAGCCCCCAGACACACTGTCCAGAGGCACTTGTGCCATCCTTAACCACACGTCCCAGTTGCAGAGCTTGCACAATGAGCTGGGCCACCCGGGGGTCGCTAGACTGTTTGACTTCATTAAAACCCAAAACCTCCCATTTTCGGTAGAGGAAGTGAGGTCAGTGAACAAGGGCTGCCCCATCTGTGCAGAATGCAAACTACAATTTTACCAGCCAGACAAAGCCACCCTGATAAAAGCTACCAAACCTTTTGAGCGCCTCAGCCTCGATTTTAAAGGCCCTCTCCCATCCAATAATAGAAATGTGTATTTCCTAAATGTAATAGATGAATACTCGCGTTTCCCCTTCACAATCCCGTGTTCTGATGCATCAGCACCCACTGTTATAAAATCCTCCAACCCATCTTCAGCATATTTGGGTACTCGAACTACATACACACAGACAGGGGGGCTGCATTCATGAGCACAGAAGTACAGCAGTACCTGCACGCGAGAGGGATTGCTACCAGCCGCACTACAAGTTACAATCCCAGGGGCAATGGACAAGTCGAAAGGGAAAATGCCACTATCTGGAAAATCTGAAAGCCACTCTCTTGACTTTAAAAGCAAAAGACCTGCCTGTTACTAGATGGCAAGAAGTGTTGACAGAGGCCCTACACTCTATACGTTCTTTGTTGTGTACTGTCACTAACATGACCCCACATGACCATATATTTTCTTTCACAAGGAAAGCCACGACGGGCACAGTGCTGCCCAAATGGACGATGACACCGGGACCTGATCTCCAGAAGCACTGCAGACCCCACAAAGTGGAGCCGCTGGTGGTTCAAGTGGAGTTGAGGCACGCGAGCCCTCAGTACGCCTTCGTCATATTCCCAGATGGAAGAGAAGTCTCGGTGGCCACCAGGGATCTCGCGCCAGCCGGACGTGTGAACAACGCGGAGGAAACACAGACGTCTACGGAACAACAAGGAGCACAGCAGCAGTCACTAGAACAGTCGTCCATCAAGTCACCCCAGAGGACTAGACCACCCACCCCGGAAATCAGGTCCCCGGGTACGCCCGCCCCACAAAATATCACCACCCAAGACTTAATGGCAGGACCTAATCCCATACAAGAGGATCCCCAGCCCACACGGCCACATGACCTAGTACTTCCCACTCCCACATCTCCACCAAGAAAGGCCAAAAGGCAGACCGCACTCCCCACCCCTATACCACTACCGAGGAGGTCCAGAAGGCAACAGAAACCATGAAAAATTTTGGACTTATGAACTTACAAACAAGGGGGGGTGGGGGAGGGGCGGATGACAATTTTTTTAAGGGGGGGTGAATGTGGTGATATGTAATTACACCACTAGGTCACCAGGGGTCATCCTGGTGACCTTGTCTATAAAGCAATCCAGAGCTACAGTCTAGCCTTCCAGGTTCGTCTTGCAGAGAGACAAGACCTCTTAGTGTACATATTAGTTTATTAAAGCTGTCTTATACTCGCACTGCTGGTGTGGTTATTGTCAGTATAGTGAGTCAACAATCTAGTCAATGCAAAAGAAAGGATATCATTATAGTTCAATGTAACTTCATCCCATGGTTTATCAAGTTCAAATTTCCAATAACATATATTTAATATTTAATGTGCATTTCCAGTACCCAAAATATTTCCACCTTTAATTTCAGATAATCATCTGTTTATTTTTGTATTTTGACCTCTCCCAGGCTGGGGGTTTTTTTCCTTAGAGAGCCAGCGAACACTACATTACAGAAAGAGTCCCTTCAGGCCATCTAGTCCATGGTGAACCTAGTCCCATTGAGCTACATCCAGACCATTGCCCTCAATACCCTTCCCATCCAAATTTATTTTAAATAAGAACATAAGATAAAGGAGCAGGAGTCGGCCATCTGGCCTGTCGAGCCTTCTCCAGTATTCAATGAGATCATGGCTGATCTGATGATGGGCTCATCTCCATATTCCTTCATTCCTTTTCTATGTAGAAATCTATCCAACCTTGTTTTAATCATATGGACTGAGGTCACCTCCACTGCTTCAATGAGCAGCAAGTTCCACAGATTCACTGCCCTCTGATTGGAAAAAAGTCCCCTTAAACATTTCATCTTTCACCCTTAACCCATGTCTTCTTGTTTTTGTCTCACCTACCCTCAGTGGAAAAAGCCTGGCTACATTTACCTTATCTATACCCCTCTTAATTTTGTACACCTCTAACAAATCTTCCCTTATGCTCCAGAGAAAAAGGACCAAACTATCAGCTCCTGAAATCCCAGCCACATCTTGGTCAATTTAGTTAATTTTCTCTGCATTCTTTCATTCTTGATGATATCCTTCCTGCAGGGAGGTGACTGCACACAAAACTCCAAATTTGGCCTCAACAATGTCTTAAAACTTCATCCTAACTCCTGTTCTCAGTACTTCCATTTAGAAAGGCCAACGTGACCAAAGCTTTCTTTTACAACACTATCTGTATTTCCAGGTCCTTCTGTTTAACTGCACTCCACAGTGCCCTACTGTTCTTCCAGCACCTCACCCATGGCTAAAGATATTTTAAATATCTCTGCTGCCCCCCCCCCCACCCCTGCAATTTCTGCACTAGTCTCCCTCTAGATCCAGGGGGAATATCTTGACAGTCCCTGGAGATTTATCCACTCTTATTTATCTCAAGATAGCAAGCATCTCCTCCTCTAAATTGTCCATGAGCTCCAAAGCTAAATCATCCTTGCTTCCAAAGATCTCTATGTTCCTCTGCACTGTTGAAAATCCTGATCCATCTTTGTTTTCCACAATGTAAAATGTATCACTTCACACTTCTCTTCATCTGCCACTTCTCCACCCTTCTGTCTATCCTATTATAACCCACAATGACCTTCTACACTATTCACAACACCTCCAATCTATGTGTCATCTGAAACCTTACTGACCCACCCCTCTACTTCTTTGTCCGAGTCATTTATAAAAACCACAAAGACCAGTGGACCCAGAGCAGATCCTTGCAGAATGCCGCAAGGAACAGACTTCCAGGCAAAATTTGCTCCATCTTCTACTACCCTCTGCTTTTGGCAAGCAGCCAATTCAGAATTCATGCAACCAAGTTTCCATGGATCCTGTGTCTAATGATTTTTTGGATGAGCCAAATAAGGCAATTTTAGTAAAATCCAGATACACCACAACCACCATTCTACCTTCATTCATTTGACTTATCTCCTCCTCAAAAAACTCAATTAGACTTGTGAGGCATGACCTGCTCCTCACAAAGTCATATTGAGTATCCCCAATAAGACTATAGCCCCTTTCACACTTGCATCCCAGTAAATTGGTCATTCAGTGCCCCAGGATAGGAATGGGGGTTTGGCCTTTCACACTAACCGGGACACTGAATGCTTTCACACTTGCAAGGGTTTATCCCCAGTGTTTAGTCTGTTCTACCTTTAATAGGAAGTGCCTGCAATGCAATTGCCTGTTTCACACTTGCCTGATCTCAATGCTGGCGTCTGCAAACGCTGGGGATTGTACTAGGGGTTGAGGCTGCCAATCCCTAGCATGAGATTACGTCATCTGACACTGGCGTTGAGCAGATTTTGCTTTCACACTTGCCACTTTAAAGGCTGATGGCGTTTGATTCCTGGGATTACTGGCAAGTGTGAAAGGGGCTTGAGCTTCTCCAAATGCTCATAAATCCTGTCCCTACAAGATGCATTGGTCTATAATTCCCAGGATTCTCCCTACTACCTTTATTGAAGAAGAAAATTACATTTGTCATCTTCCAACCCTCTGGTACCACTCATGTGGCCAGAGACAATGCAAAGACCATCATCAATCTGCAGCAATCTTCCTCACGACCCATAGTAACCTATCCTGACCTGCCCCAGTTACTTATCTATTCTAATTTATAATTGTGTGAATAGGCTCCGTGGTCCTGGAGAAACGCTATCTCGTCTTTACCATGGATGGAACGATAAATAAAGGTGACCACTTGACTAACGTTTTTTAGAAACTCCAGGACTACCTTTTCCTTATTCTCGATATGCTTCATATCGAGCCTGTTCTACGCTGATGTTAGATTCATGAAGGTACTTGTCCCAGATGAACATATTTGCAGATGACTTCATTAAGACTGAGAGAAATCTTGATGAAAGCTTCTGACTCGAAACGTGGACCATTCAAATTCTCCCACTGATGACATCTACGGTGCTTTTGACAAGATATTTCACAGGACTAGCCGAGATAGATCGCGGATGAGTGCTGAAATCTTTTGTTAAAGAAGTTGGGCTTTCAGATTGTACTTGTACAATCAGTTGATAAAGAACTTGAGACCATTGGGAAGGGGATGGTTTGAAGGAAGGCATTTCTGGCAGCTGATAAGTTACCAACAGAGGCATGAAGGAAACAGGGAAAGGGAAAGTAAAAAGACAATGCTGGAGAAAATCAGCAGGTAAAACAGTGCACTTTATATAACAAAGAGAGATACATGACGAACATTTGAGGATTGAGGCCTTTATCAAGTACTTCATCATACCTTGATAAAGGGCTCAATCACGAAACGTCGGTTATGTATCTTTATTTTTGCTACATAACGTGCACTGTTTGACCTTCTGAGTTTCACCAATATTTTGTCTTTACTTCAACCATGGTGTCTGCTGACCTTCATGTTTTACTGGGGAAAGGGAAAGAAACTGGAGTTGGGGAGTGCAGAGAGATCCAAGATTCACACAACAGGAAAATGGTTAACCAATTAACTCACATCTCTTTGGAATTAGAGCAGTTGGTGGAAATCCTTTTAGTCACAGGGAGAACATGCAGACAGAATCTGCAGTCAGGATTGTGTTCAGTGCACGAAAGTGTTTTGAGAAACTCAGCAGGTCATGCAGCATTCATAGACCATAAAAGGCAATCAACATTACAGGCTTGAGCTCATTGAGAATCTGGAAAAGCAGGTCAATGCTGGAATAAAAGGTGGGGAAGAGGTAAAGAGGGGAGGGGAGGAGAGGGGAAGTGGAAGGGGGGAGCACAGGCTAACAGGTTAGATGTAATAGGTGGATGCAGGTGGGAGGGCAGAAGGGCTAAGGGTAGCTCTATGATAGGAGAAGGAAGGGAAAGGGGTGGGAGCTAGAGGGAAAGAGACAGAGGGGTAGAGGCAGTGAGAATGCTGATGACCAAAGGAATTGCTCACACTAACCATTCGATTCTCTCATATTCACAAAAACAAAATTTAATTATTTACTTGTATGGTTGAAATACTTGTCCTGCATATGTACTGTTTGTCTGTACGTGTCTTATGTCTGGTTGTGTGTCTGCATGTTTTGCACTGAAAGGCCCTGACGATATTGAATTGGCACCCTTAACTCTCGTGCATGCACCAACCGAACTCCAATACACGAACCCACTGTGCATGTGCACAAGAATCAAGATGGCCACACCCAGCCTAAGGACTCCAGGATGCCAACTAACAAGGTAAATACCCAATTTCAACATACTTGGCAACCATACCAAGTACATCATTGCCCAAATTGATAAAATAGGACCCAGCAAAGTCTGGAGCAAACCTATGGGCACACATCTCCAACCTGAAAACAAGCCTCCCCTACACTTTCTACCAAGTCATCTTCATACCAAACAACTGGTTTATCTTGAATCCCATGCATCTAACCTTCCAGGCTATCTTGGACCTTATCAACATTCCTCCCAAAGTCCATGTAGAAACTGGTCATCTAGTTGTAGGAAGGATGTCTGCACCCCTCTCCTTATCAATCCTTCCTGATACCTCTGTGAAAAACTCACTCAAACTCATGAGATATGATTTCATTTGATATCATCTGCAAACTTGTTGATCCTTACCACATTATCATCCGGATCATTGATATAAATGACAAACAACAATGGTCCCAGTACCGATCCCTGGGGCACATCATGAGTCACAGGCCTCCAATCTGAGAAGCAATCATCCATCACTACTCTTTGGCTTATCCCGTCCAGCCAGTTCATTACTTCACCATGAATACCTAACATCTGAACCTTTCAGATTAACCTCCCATGTGGGACCTTGTCAAAGGCCTTACTAAAGTCCATGTTGACAGCATCCACAGCCTTTCCTTTGTCAACTTTCCTGGTAAACTCCTCAAAAAACTCTATAAAATTGGTTAAACACAACCTACCATGCACAAAGCCATGTTGATTATCCCTAATCCGTGCCTGGCTATCCAAATAATCGTATTTCCAATCTCTTAGAACACCTTCCAATAATTTACCTATCACTGATATCAGCCTCACTAGCCTATAATATCCAGGATTACTTTTGGAGCCTTTTTTAAACAATGGAACAATATGAGCTACCCTCCAATCCTCTGGCACCACACCCATGGTAAGGACATTTAAAATGTTTCTGTCAGAACCCCTGCAATTTCTACACTAGCCTCAAGGTCCGAGGGAATATCTTGTCAGACCTTGGGATTTGTCCACCCTTATTTGCTTTAGGACAGCTCCTCTTTAATCTGTATAGGTTCCATGACCTCTCTGCTTGTTTTCCTTACTTCCCATGAATCTGTGCTTGTTGTGATGGAACGCGGTAGTGCTGGTGTGATCTCACCCGACTGTGCAGGGTGGTCCCCCTCCGACCCTTTAACTCCTCCCTGTAAGATTCCCAATAAAGGCTGATAGCCCTAGTCTCCTCCCTCCATACCAGCCTTGGATCCAGGCCAGCAGCATGTAGAGACATGCCAGATGTTTCTGGGTATTAAAGCCTTTTAAGTCTGCTTGTGGTTATTGATTAGGGTGTGGCAGTCTTATCTGCAACATCTATAGGTACGCAGATATATTTACACCTAAATAGAAGAAAGGTAAAAATCTATACTAATAATGGAACAATTGAGATAAATGAAGTGGGTCGTGGCACAGACTTTCTTTCGTATCTTTTTCATTTTACTTTGTTACTCTGGGTTTATATTTGATTCCTTTTCATGATTGGTGATTCTAGAAATTTTTGGTTCTTTATGTTTGTTTAATTTACATAATCTTTCCCTTGTAGTATTAGGGTATGGGAGGGAAGGCAGTGGAGCAGGTGGCGGGTTGGCGAGGGGGAAAATGGACTTTGAATGTAATATATCATTGTTCAGAAAGATTGTGTTGTTTTGGATTTGTGTGAGTCTTGGAAAATCAAAAATAAAATATTCAAAATGGTGGAAAAGTGCTGAGGTGATCTCTCGGCCTCTGTCTTCACTGAGTTTGGTTCCATTGTAGACCTGTTATTGAGTGTAATATTACAAAATTTTTCTTTAATTGTTAATGCGGTTGCATTTCATATATAGTTGATCCTGGCCTGCTGCTGCTCCTCAGGTCACCTGACCTCCCTTGTCCAATAGGCTTCTTGCTCCAATCAGCTTTTAGCTGCTGCCTCAGGTGTATTTAAATTTTAACTCTTGCCATACTATTAGCTTTGTTTTCATATTATTTAGAAATTGTATACAGTAGAGAAGAATTAGTTTAAATCCACTTATGTGAAATGTCTTGTATGAGCTAAGCAATTTTTATTTCTCATTTTTAGACTGTAATAGTACAATTAAGTTGAGTAAAGCTTGGAAAGCAGCCACCAAGTTTTTCATTCTCACAATAATTAGTTATCAAGCATGGAGGCCCAAGTAACTAGACATTGACTCCAGCTCACCAACAGCTGTCATGAACTATATCAACATGATACCAAACAAGTACAGAACACTATTAGGCTCTGTGAGCTACAATGTTTTTGAAGGATGTGAAAATTTTGACACAGCTATCACTAAGTTGGACAGTTTATATGTGAAGATTCCCAATGAGGTTTTTTGCCAGACATTTACTGGCAACCAGGTGGCAGAAGCCAGGAGAATATTGAGCATCATATTTTTTGCATTAAATGCACAAAAATGTTGGAGGAACTCAGCAAGTCTCACAGCCTCCATAGGAGGGAAAGATATAGAACCAATGTTTTGAGCTGAGCTCTTCTTCAAGGTATGAGCAAATAGCAGGCAGAGGTCTGAATAAATGTGGCCACAGGGGAAGATGCCAAGGGGGTGATTGGTGGGAAGGGACAAGTGGTTGAGAGAGTCATAGAGGGAGCAGTCCCTGTGAAAAGTGGACAGGGGAGGAGAGGGGAAAATGTGACTGGTGGTGGAATCACGTAGTAAGAGGCAAAAATGGTGGAAGATGATATCTTGGATGCGGATGCTAGTGGAGCGGTTGGTGGGGACAAGGGGAATCCTGTCCTTGTTGCTCATAGGGGTTTGAGGGAGCCAAGGTAGACACGTAGGTAATGTGGGTGAGGGTCGAACTGAAGAAATTTGGAAGGTGGAGGAGTCACGTGATGGAGTAGTGGCCGGACGGTGAACTCCAGCCCTCTCCAGAAAAGTCGGGAAAAACAAGAGAAAATACAAAGGCACAGAAATACAAGTTAAAGAAAAGTGAGTATAAAGGTGGAAAGAAGATGGAGACAAAAGGAGAAAAATCAAAATCAACGGAAAGAAGAGAGGAAGAGAAGACAACGGAGGAAAAAGGTGAAGGCCTTACCTGTCCGAAGAGGCCCGCTGTGGAGAGAGGGCCCCACTACCTCAGGTCGGTAGAAAAAGAACTACAACAATGGCTCACAGAGCCGAGTAAAAGTGCGCAACCGCGCATGCGCGACTCCTCGCGCATGCGCGATGCGCATGCAAAAAAACACACCGACGGGAGGGGGGACCAGCTGGGGAGTCGATCTCCACAGCCGGCAACGACAGCTGCAGAACACCTGCAGCAAGAAGAGACCACAGAAGACAATGGAAACAAGAAAGAACAGGAGGAAAGGGCAGCAAAGAAACAACAGATGGTCAACCCAGAGGAAGAAGAAGAGGAAGAGTACAGTGAAATAGATAAAGGGAAAGGCAAGGTAAAGGATATACTTGCTCTTGTTAGAGGATACATGGAGTCATTTAAAGAATGGCAAACACAGGAATTCAATGATTTAAGAAGAAGAATAAACAACACAGAAGAGAAAATAAATAAAATGGATATGACCTTAACAGAAATGGGGAAAAAAATGGACAAGATGGAAGAACGGGCAATAGCAGCAGAAATGGAGGTAGAAGACTTAAAAAAGAAATTGGAGGAATCTAATAAAAAAACTAAAGAGACACAAGAATTACTAGCCCAAAAAATAGATATAATGGAAAATTATAACAGAAGAAATAACATAAAGATAGTGGGCCTTAAGGAAGATGAAGAAGGCAAGAATATGAGGGAGTTTATAAAAGAATGGATCCCTAAGGCCCTAGGATGTCCAGAACTACAGCAAGAAATGGAAATAGAAAGGGCACATAGAGCATTGGCCCCTAAACCACAACCACAACAAAAACCAAGATCTATTGTAGTAAAATTCCTAAGATATACTACAAGAGAAAAGGTACTGGAGAAGACAATGGAAAAAGTAAGAGAGGGCAACAAACCACTGGAGTATAAAGGGCAAAAAATCTTCATTTATCCAGATATAAGCTTTGAACTCCTAAAGAAGAGAAAAGAGTTCAATACAGCAAAAGCGATTTTATGGAAGAAAGGATATAAATTTACACTGAAGCATCCTGCGGTATTGAAAATATTTATTCCAGGACAACAAAACAGACTATTCTCGGATCCAGAAGAAGCACGAAAATTTGCAGAACAATTACAAAAATAGACTGAGGGATGAAGACGGGTAATGAGAGCAAAAATTATCACGATTGATATGTATGTGGGTAAAGACAAAAATAGACTGAGGGATGAAGAAGGGTAAGGAGGGTAAAAATGACCACGATTGATATGTATGCGGGTAAAGAGGTATAAGAGTGAATAGAGACAATGGGCATATGTGAAAGTATCTGTAATTAGAGGAAAACATAGAGAGTATAGACAAGAATTAATAAGAGAAGGTAATGGAATAGAGAGAATAAGGAGGGAATTAAAAGAGTGACCTTTGTGACATATAAAAAGCGAAATCTTTTCTGGGGGGGCTGGGTGGGGGAAAAGAGCGGTCACTGCAAAATCAGTTGACGCTTGCGAGTGGATTCGCAAATCCAAATGGAGAGGGGAGATGTGGTTGTCCGACAAGGGATAAAGGGCAACTCAGGAGGGGAAGGGGAGATTGGGGATAAAGAAGATAGAAATAGGAGAATAAGGAAAATGTTGGATGTTGTAGGAATGTTGTCTGGTAAAGAGTTGAAAATAAGAAAACAGAAATGGAAAAGGAGGAAAGGTAATGATGGAAAAACGGAAAGAGAAGATAAACAAAATATAAAATGGCTACGCTGAACTATATGACTCTAAATATTAATGGAATACATAACCAAATTAAAAGGAAGAAACTACTAAATTTACTGAAAAAGGAAAAAATAGATATAGCATTTGTCCAAGAAACACACTTAACTGAATTGGAGCACAAGAAATTAAAGAGAGATTGGGTAGGACATGTAACAGCAGCATCGTATAATTCAAAAGCAAGAGGAGTGGCTATATTAATTAGCAAAAATGTGCCATTTAAAATAGAAGAGGAAATAATAGATCCAGCAGGGAGATATGTTATGATAAAATGTCAGATATATTCAGAGCTTTGGAATCTACTTAATATATATTCACCTAACGAAGAAGATCAAAAGTTTATGCAAGATATCTTTTTGAAGGTAGCTAATACGCAAGGGAACATACTAATAGGAGGGGATTTCAATCTGAATTTGGATCCAAATATGGATAAAACGGGGAAAAAAATTAACAGGAAGAACAAAGTAACCAAATTTATAATTAAATCAATGCAAGAAATGAAACTTGTGGACATATGGAGGAAACAAAACCCAAAAGAAAAGGAATACTCATACTACTCGACTAGACATAAAACATACTCAAGGATAGACCTATTCCTGTTATCAGCCCACATTCAAGGGAGAGTTAGGAAAACGGAATATAAAGCTAGACTATTATCGGACCACTCACCCCTGTTATTGGCAATAGAGCTAGAGGACATCCCTCCAAGAATGTATAGATGGAGATTAAACCCCATGCTACTTAAAAGACAGGATTTTAGAGAATTTATTGAAAAACAATTAAAAATGTACTTTGAAGTAAATACGGAATCAGTGGAAGATAAGTTTATACTATGGGACGCAATGAAAGCATTCATTAGAGGGCAAATAATAAGTTATGCAACCAAGATGAAGAAGGACTATAACCAGGAAACAGAGCAGTTGGAAAGGGAAATAATAAACATAGAAAAAAAATTAGCAATAAAGGAAGATACAACCAAAAGAAGAGAATTGGCGGATAAAAAAATAAAATATGAAACATTACAAACATATAAGGTGGAGAAGAATATAATGAAGACAAAACAGAAATATTATGAACTAGGTGAAAAAACACACAAAATCTTAGCATGGCAGCTTAAGACAGAGCAAACTAAGAAAATGGTATTGGCAACAAGGAAAAAAGACAAACAAATTACATATAATCCAAAAGAAATTAAGGAAAACTTCAGAGAATTCTATGAACAATTATACCGAACCGAAAACAAAGGGAAAGAAGGGAAAATAGATGAATTTTTGACTAAAATTGAACTACCAAAACTACAAATAGAGGAACAAAATAAATTAACAGAACCATTTGGAACAGTAGAAATACAAGAGATAATAAAAAATTTACCAAATAATAAGACACCAGGAGAGGATGGACTCCCAATAGAATTCTACAAAACATTTAAAGACCTAATAATACCGCCCCTCCTGGATGTAATCAACCAGATTGATGAGACACAAAACTTACCAGATTCATGTAAAACAGCAATAATTACAGTGATACTAAAACAAGGGAAAGATCCACTCTCACCAGCGTCATATAGACCAATATCTCTGCTAAACACAGATTATAAGATAATAGCTAAACTATTAGCGAACAGATTAGCAGAACAGGTACCGAAAATGGTAAATTTAGACCAAACTGGATTTATCAAAAAAAGACGCACAACAGACAATATTTGTAAATTTATTAACTTAATTCATGCAGTAGAAGGAAATAAAGCACCGGCAGTAGCAGTTGCTTTAGACGCAGAGAAGGCCTTCGACAGAGTAGAATGGAATTACTTGTTCAAAGTATTGCAAAAATTCAGTTTACCGGAGAAGTATATTAATTGGATTAAAGCATTATATAAGGGACCGTTAGCGAAAGTGACAGTAAATGGACATGTATCAAAGCAATTTAACTTAAGCAGGTCAACGCGGCAGGGATGCCCACTATCACCATTATTGTTTGCGCTAGCTATAGAACCACTAGCAGAATCGATAAGAAGAGATAATAATATAAAAGGAATAAAAATAAAAGACAGGGAATATAAAATCAGTCTGTTTGCGGATGATGTGATAGTGTACTTAACAGAACCAGAACTATCAATAAAAGAGCTATATAAGAAATTGAAGGAATATGGAGAAGTGTCGGGATACAAGATAAACGTAAATAAAAGTGAAGCAATGCCTATGAATAACGCGGATTTCTCAAAATTTAAGGAGGAATCCCCATTCAGATGGCAAACGCAGGCAATAAGATACCTAGGTGTGCAAATAAACAAAAATCTAGGCCAATTATATAAACTCAATTACAATCCACTAATGAAAAAATTACAGGACGATTTAGAGCATTGGAAAGAGCTACCACTAACACTGATAGGAAGGATAAACTGTATTAAAATGAACATTTTTCCAAGGATACTATACTTATTTCAGGCATTGCCAATACAACTGACAGAAAAATTCTTCAAAGAGTTAAAGAAAATAATAAGGAGATTTTTATGGAGAGGGGGGAAACCGAGGATAGCACTAGATAAATTAACAGAATGGTATAAACAAGGAGGCTTACAATTGCCAAACTTCAAAAATTATTATAGAGCCGCACAATTAAGGTACCTATCAGATTTTTATCAAACAAGGGAAAAACCAGACTGGACGAGACTAGAATTAGATAAAATAGGGGAAAAGATACCTGAACACATATTATATAAATGGGACGAAAAATTGGTACAACATAGAACTTCTCCAGTATTACACCATCTCCTCAATATATGGAAGAAGATTCATGTAGAAAGAAATAAAATAAATTACCAAATACCAAAACTAATATTGACGCAAAATAAGCTACTCCCTTTTACAATAGACAACCTTGCCTTTAGAAACTGGGAAAAAAAAGGGATTAAAAGAATAGAAAATTGTTTTTCAGGAAGTAGATTCTTATCCTTTGAACAAATGAGAGATAAGTACAATATAACTGGAGATACAGCGCTGGCATATTACCAACTGAGATCCTACTTGAAAGATAAATTAGGAAACAACTTGAGTTTACCAGAGGGAAGTAACCTTGAATATGTGATTACAGATACAATGTTAATCAAAAGATTTATAAAAAATATGTATATTAAACTGCAAGAAAAGGAGAATGAGGAAACAAATGGTAAAACTAAACAAAAATGGGAACAAGATTTAAATATAAAGATAAAAAAGGAAACATGGGAGAAGTTATGCTCTGGAACGATGAGAAATACAATAAATACGAGGCTGCGTATGATACAATATAATTGGTTACACAGACTAAACATTACACCGCAAAAGTTAAATAAATGGGACCCAACAGTATCTGATAGTTGTTTTCGATGTAAAAAAGAAAGGGGAACAACAATTCATGCAATCTGGACATGTGAGAGAGTAGAAAAATTTTGGGATGATCTCAATCAGATATTAAATAAAATAACAGAAAACAATATACCAAAGAATCCAGAGATCTTTCTCCTAAGTAACATAAAAAATAAAGAATTTGGAATTGACTTGGAAGATGCACAAAAAAGATTTGTCAAGATAGCCCTAGCCGTAGCAAAAAAATGTATTATGTCAACCTGGAAATTGGAAGATAATTTGAAAATACAACAATGGTATATAGAAATGAATAAATGTATTCCATTAGAAAAAATAACATATAGTTTAAGAAATAATATTGAAATATTCGAACAAGTATGGGAGCCTTACATTAAATACAATAGCAAAAACCTACCGGGAACAAACATTACCTAAGTTGATGGAAGGAGAAGAAAAGAAAAGAATGGACTCAGTAGAATTTCTGGTGTATTTCTGTTGAATGACAACATTGTCTAACTGAATTAATGCAACCTAGATTGTATACCTAAAATGGATGAGAGGGGTGGGGTGGGGGGGTGGCTTGGGAGGAGGGAGGGGGGAGGGAGAAAAAGTCACTGTAAATGTGTGGAAAAGAAAAAGTGTATATCATGGCTATTGTGATTTATGGTGTGAAAAATAAAAAAATTAAAAAAAAAAAAAAAAAAAGAAATTTGGAAGGTGGACAACTTGTCCATGGCCTCGTGCACTGCCAGACTGAGACCACCTGTGAATTGGAGAACAACACCTTATATTCTGTCTGGTCACCCTCTAACCAGATGGCATTAACATCGACTTCTCTGCTTTCTTTTAATTCGCCCATCCCTCCCCCACTCTGTCTCCCCTTCCCCATTTCTCCTTTCCTCTAGCTCTTTCTCTCTCACTCTTTCCCTTTCCATCTGTCTCATTGCCTCCAGCTCTGCATTTCCAGAGCAGTGAATTGGAATTCACTGTTTGTATGTAGACGGCCGACTCTTCCTCTTGGCTCCACCCCCCCCCCTCCCTTGTCGGCCCCGATGTAAACCTTGTTTTCCTCCCTTACCCCAGAATGACCTGAGGACTTCTGTAAATACTGGCCATTAGTGGTAAGCTAATGAAAGCGTATTTGTACTCCTCACCAGTCTCTGAGTACCATCGATCACATTACCCATCCCCTTCCCCCCGATCAATTCTCACCTTTCCTCTCCAGTCCTCCTATCCGTCCACTTATCACCTTTTGTCTGTTGGTATGTGCTTTCATCCCTTCTTCCCCCAGACCTTTCAATCCGATGCTTGCGTACTTATTGCTCATAACTTGACGAAGGCCTCAGGCCTGAAATGTTGGTTATATATCTTTGCTATATGGGTGCTGCGAAACCTCCAGGATGTTTGCATCTGCAGACTTCCGTGTTTCACATCGTATTTTGCATGCTGAGTCAGGGCAAGGGCAAGCTGCAGCTGAATCTCTGTGGGAAGCTGAATTTGTGGAGAGAATTCCATTGTCCCTCCAACTGGTGGAGTCAAAGGCTTTTGTGAGAAAAGAAAAGAAAAGTGGCTGGCGTTGGTCTCAGCACCTGGTGTTGTCACCAGGTGAAGATTCATTCATTTTACCTATATTTAGATCCGCTCTGGAATCACAGTTACTGGTTAAATATGAAAGATGACACCTGGGATCATACATTAGCTACAAAGTTGTTCTGTATTATTTCATTTGCCTAAATGGAGGAATTATTTTATTTATTTATTCAGGACTGAATATTACATTTGCATGCAACAACAAACCCATCCTTTCAGGTGGTTGGAATGTATGTGAGTGTTCTCACTACAAGTTGTCACTGAGTGGCCCACAAATTTACCATGTGATCAGAGCAGCCGATACATTTCTCTTGCATAATTTTCTGGGTTGTGAAACTTTTGATTGATAATTAGACCAAATTCTCAAAGAGTCCTGGAGGCCTCCAAATAAAAATCTCCATAAAGGATCCATGGAGCACTCATTCATCTAATGCATCAAGTTGAAAATACCCCAATGTGCACCAAATGCCAAATTACATTGATAATTCTATTTGCCCCTGGCAGGGGATTGGAAATAGGGTGGTGGTGGTGTTAGGAAGGAACTTGTGTGCTGGAGATCATCCTAATCTTCTCCAGCTAGTTCTACTGTGAACGTCTTAAGCCTTGTTCTAGCGTATGTTTGTGTAAGTAACCTACACATCTTAGATGATTCAATAGCATCCATGCTTTGAAGTGAAATCAGAAATTGCTAGAAATAGAACATAGTACACTACAACATAGTACAGGCCCTTTAGCCCTCGATGTTAAAAAGTACTAAATCTTCCCTATCCTATAACCCTCTATTTTGCCAGTTTAGGAGTCTCTTAAATGCCCCTAATGTTTCAGCCTCCACCACCATCCCTGGTAAGGCTTTCCAGGCACCCACAACACTCTGGTTTGACCTTCCAAAATGCATTACTTCACACTTATCCAGATTGAACTTCATCTGCCACTTTTCTGCCCAACTCTGCATCCTGTCTATATCCTTTTGTAACCTTCGACAACCTTCAGCTCCATGCACAACTCCTCCAGCCTTCAAATTATCTGCAAACTTACTCACCCATTCTTCCGCCTCTTCATCCAGGTCATTTATAAAAATCACCAAAAGCAGGGGTCGCAGAACAGATCCTTGTGGTCAGGACCGGTGCCAGTCTACTCTGCGCCCTAGACAAGGCCAACTACTTGCAACCCCCCCCCCCACCCAAAATAAATTGGCAGCTTTGATTTTAAAAAACAGATGTTTTGTAGAAAAAATGAAAAGCACAAAACTTGACACTGCTAAATTTATTTTAATCTTTGATTATCTTTCTCAAATACAAAAGAAAATATTTGGCACACAAATCATTTTGAACTAAAGGGCACTAGTTAGAATGCATACCTTCACTAAGGGCAATATAACATTAAAACCTTTTACTTCACACATCTTTAAGTCTATGTACCTTCCAGTGTCCATTTATTTCCACAAGAATGATGCAGTATGAAAATGCCCTTTGGCCCATCAAGTTTGCTCTGACTTTCCAGTAACCACTTTTACAAATCTATGCTATTCCCTTTTTTAAAAATTTTTTTCTCACTTTTCTATTATTTCACCCCAGATTCTACAAATCACAAACACACTACACAAATGGCCAATAATCTACCTGCCCACATCTTTGAGATTCGAGAGGAAATTGAAGCTTCCAGTGGAAGCTCACATGGTCTCGGGGAGAATGGACAAACTACTCACAGACAGTGCTGAAGCCAGATTGCTGGAGTTGTGAGGTCAGTCATGGCTTGGCTTCATGAATGAAGACTTAGGAAGGATCGTAGAAATGAGAATGTCCTTCGAGCCTGCACAATGGATATTTTAGATGAAGTGCAGTGTGTGCAGTACTGGCCCCACCCAGTGTTTATCTGCCATGGCCCAGCTTGCTGGGATGGTGACACCCAAGTAGCACCTGTTGTGAGGTAGTAGCTCTATTAATTTATAGCAAAAATTGATTACATGTTGTGGTGATATGTTTCCTCCATTGTATATAGTTATTATTGGTTACTGTATGTATGGATCTGGCCTGCCCACTGATGACTCATACCTCCCCTGTGGTCTTGGGCCATAAAGGTCGAGCCACCTCACCCTTCCCTCCATTCCTTTACCTGGATCTGCACCAGCAAGGTTCTTCTGTATATTAAAGCCTATTGCTCCCTCAACTAGTCTTGGTTGTTACTGATAGTGTACAACAATTTAATATACAGAAATGCATTCCTCAAGTAATGGAGAAGCTGCTGTGCCCCGATCAGATAGAAGTGGACTCCCCATCTCCAGGAGCATCTGAACAGTATGAGCAGTGGATCAGCTGCTTTGGCAATTTCCTCGAGGCCACTGCCAAACTGGCCGGCTCTGATGAAAAGAAGCTCAAAGTTCTGCAAACAAGAGTCAGCCAGAGAGCTTTCCAAGACATCAAGAGCAGTGTTACTTACACCGAGGCGATGGCTTAGCTTTGGGCCCTCTACAAACCAAGGGTCAACGATGTGTACTCGTGTTACCTCCTGGTGCCCAGGAAACAGCAGCCTGGTGAGTTGGCATAAGAATTCATTAGTGCCCTGCTTGTACTGGGTAGAGACTGTTGGGGTAGTTCCATGGAGACTCATGGAGAAAGCAGCAAGTTGTAGGACTGCTGAGTTAATTAGTTCCTTTAAGTGTAATCAAGCCTTTGTCTTCCTGGACAGCTGGGAAATGTGTGTAGATGAAATTTATGTTTCCTTTACACTTACCCCAGCTGCTGGCATGATGAAAGGGCTTCACTTTCTTATAAATTAATAAATAAATAAGGGCAGCACAGTTGACATAGCGGGTAGCGGAATGCCTTTGCGGCGCCAGCGATCAAGACCAGACTGGGGTTCGATTCCCACCCTGTCTGTAAAGAGTTTGTACGTTCTCCCCAAGTCTACATGGGTTTTCCCCAGGGGCTGCAGTTTCCTCCCACCGTTCAAAATGTATCGGGGGTGTAGGTTAATGCGGTGTAAATTGGGCAGCACGGACTCGTGGACCAAAATGTTACTGTGCTGTATGTCTAAATTTAAAAATAATTAAATTTGAAAAATTCATATGATGTGTTCATTGCTTCCAAAAGAACACAAAAAAAGGAGCATGAATAGACCAACAGACGTCTGAATCCTGCCCCACCATTCAATGTGGTCATGGGTGATCTTTGGTCGCCCCAATTTCTCTCCTGTGACTGGATCCCTTAACTCAAATATTTATCTACTGTAGCCGCACGGTACACGGATGAATGACACTCACAAGTGTGGTCAGGTTAAACTATGCTTTATTAGGGCTCAAGCCTGACTTTTATATCATTCAAGTTCCCGCCGTTTGCCCTGATTACAGACGCCACACGACAACGGTGGGTTTTCTCATATGCAGGTACACCCTTGCAGGACAATACCTTCTTCCCCACACGCTACCCCAGTCTGTTGGCTGCACAGTGAGGCCAGTGCCATTTTAGGGTCGCCGGCCCTTTAGGCTACTTTAGCCATTCGTCTGCTGGTTTGCTTGCTGGGGGCCAGTGCCGCTGTGAGGTCTGCTGGCTTTACGTTGCGCTTGCTGCCCGGAGCGGAGCACCACATACACCCCCCAGAATTGGTGGAATTGTCCATGGTGCCCAGGGGCAGAGTCTTTTAGGTTTCGGTGACCTGCCTCTTTTGCGTGGCGCTGGTGTCTCCACTGGGCCCGCCAGATCCAGTGTGCCGGATTCAACCTGTCTGTGGTGAAGACCTTGATCTTGCCTCCGACCCCCAACTCAAATGTGGCCCATTGTTGTGTACAACCCAAAAGGATCTTCATATGGTCTTTGTAGCGGAGAGCAATGTGGGCCCCTGTGAATAGAGACGTACTCACAGTCCTGCAGGTCCTTTTGTATGTTGGTCCTTGTGATGCCATGCTGGGATGGTGGAGTCATGGCCAGATTACCAACTCTTTCCCTTAGTTTGTGGAGAAGGGCTGGTGGCGTCAACTTGTTGTCCACCGGGGGATGGTGCGAAATTTCCTGGGACGACCAATGGAGCTCTGTAAATGAGTTTGACTGAAGCGGTGTTGAGGTCCTCCTCGGGTGCGGTGCGTATCCCCCGTAGTACCCATGGTAGCTCGTCTGCCCAGTTGGGTATGTGGAGTCTGGCCATGAGCACAGCCTTAAAGTGCCTGTGGAAGTACTCTATCAACTGTTTGACTGTGGATGGTAGGTCATTGTATGGTGCAGCTGGGCGCCCCACAGGCTGGCGAGATCAGACCACAAGCTGGAGGTGAACTGGGCTCCCCTGTCGGATGTGATGTGTGAAGGCATTCCAAAACGTGCCACCCAGAACGAGATGGGGGCCCTGGCACATGAGGTCTTGGAAGTGTCTGCCAGGGGGACTGCCTCCGGCCATTTGCTGAAACGATCGACCCTCATGAACATAGCAGAAACCCTGACATATTGGCAAGGGTCCCACTACATCCACGTGGACATGGTCAAACATTCGCTCGGTGGGCTCGAAGTGCTGCAGTGAGGTCTTGGTATGCTGCTGTACCTTGGCCGTTTGGCACTGCGTGCCCACCTTCACCCACCTGCTACCCCATTCTGTTGGCTGCACAGTGGGGCCTTTAGGTTGCTTTAGCTATTCATCCGCCAGTTCACTTGCTGGGGCTAGTGCCGCTGCGTAGTCTGCTGGCTTTACGTTGTGCTCACCACCTGGAGCACCAGCTTGCTCGCTGCAGTGGCAAGCCACCACACTATCACAAATTTATCAAATTACCTGGTCTGCCCCACCCTTGGGGACAGAGAATTCCAGAGATTCTGAGTGAAGAAACAGAGGCAAATCTCAGTTTTAAATGACCACCCCTTTATTTTGTAGCCCGGCGCCCTTGTCCATGACTCTGAGCGTCTGGCAGAGTGATGATGATGTAACTGAACAAGTTCTGCAGCTTGTCAATAACATAACTTCATATCCCACAAAGTTGCCTGTGTATGTGAATTTGAAATGAATCATTCAACCAATTGAAAACATCTAAGCACAATAACAGGAACCACTTGGGGGGAAAAAAATCTGGCTGGACAAGAAAAATCTATCATCTTTCCGAAGCACAGAAAATGCATGAGTCTGAAAATACACATCTCCAGGTTAAAGGATAGTTACTTTCCTGCTATTATCAGACTCTTAAATGGACCTACCATTCGTAAAAGATGATGCCTTGCACTGTTTAATAGTGCCTTTTTTTTAACATTTCAGTATATCCTACATTTTTCATTTGTGATAATTCACAGAAACTCTCTGAACTCTCGGCAAGTCAAGTCAACTTTATTTATCATTTATACCGTGCTTGCACATAGGACGAGATAACGTTTCTCCAGGACCACGGAGAATATTTACATTGATATAAGTTCGGAAAGCACATTAAAATATTAAGGTATTAAGACGTATACACTGAAAGTCCTGATGGCTTGGGGGAAAATGCTGTTTCCCACTCTGGCTGTAAGGGCCCGAGTGCTTTGGTACCTCCTGCCAGATGACAGAAGGGAGACCTGTTTACATGCGGGATGTGTGGAGTCTTTCACCTGCATCGAGTGCAGTAGATGTCCTTCATGGTCTTTTCTGCTGACTATACCTTTTCATAGAATAGTTATTAAATCAGACTTAGTTAATGGCCCAGTTACGATAGGGATAAGATCAAGTCTGCCGGTGGATGGAGTTTCTCTTTTGTTAGAAAATGATTTAGCAGAGGGTAAAGTCATACCTGCGGTGAAACTCACAAGTAAGCCATTGGTTTATGTCCAAAAAGGATTTGGAAATCTATTCTGTGTGTGCCATTACTAGAGCTATGTCTAGAAAAAAGGTAGAGGTAGAGAAAGTCTGTGATGATCCTGTAGTGGAGACAAGTATTAAGGGCAAACTTAAAAATCCAGCTTTGCTGTTGTCAAGAGAAGAATTAATAGCCAGACAAAAGCATGATCCTAATCTTGCTGGGATAAGAGATAAGATTCAGTCTAACCAGGAAATTGAAACTGTGCCAATAGGTTACTTTGTTCAAGTTTGAATATTGATGAGAAAGTGGAGACCACAAGTGATACCTGCAAGTGAAAACTGGGTGGTAGTAAGGCAAGTTGTAATTCCCAAAACTTACAGGAATGAAATATTAAAGTTGGCTCATAGTACACCTTTGGGAGGTCATCTTGGAGTGAAAAAGATGGTAGAAAAGATAAGGCCAAAATTAAGAAAGGATGCTGTGAAATTTTGTAGAACCTGTCACACTTGTCAACTGGTGGGCAAGCCTAATCAAGAACTACCAGTGTCACCTTTACAACCCATCCCTGCTTTCTGGGAGCCCTTCTCAAAAGTGATAGTGAATTATGTTGGCCCATTGCCAAAAACCAAAGCAAGGACTGAATATTTGTTAACACTCATGTGCACAGCTTCAAGGTTTCTAGAGGCTCTTTCCTTGAGAAACATTAAAACAAAGACGATTGTGAAGGCTATGCTAAAATTTTTCACACTGTTTGGCATACCAAGGGAGATTCAATCAGACCAAAGGACTAATTTTATGTCTGGAATATTTCAACAGGTGGTGTATGAATTGGGAGCCCATCAAATTGTGTTGTCTCCCTATCATCCTGAAAGTCAAGGGACCTTGGAAAGGTTCCATTTAACTGTGAAAAATAAGATGAGGGCTTATTGTGTGGAAAATAATAAGGATTGGGATGAAGGAATCCATTTGTTATTGTTTGCTGTTAGAGAGGCAACTCAGGAGTCTCTTGGCTTTAGTCCATTTGAGTTGGTATTTGGTCATGAAGTCAGGGGTCCATTATTATTGTTGAAGGAACAGTGGATACACAATGATATACAATCAAATCTGTTGGATTATGTTTTCAAATTTAAAAACAGATTACATCAGGCTTGCGAGATGCCAAGGAAAAATTTTAAAACTGCTCAGGGAAAAATGAAAATTCGGTATGATCAAAAAGCAAAAATTAGGGACATTAAACCTGGCAACAAATTATTGGTTTTGCTTTCAATGCAGTCAAACCCTTTGAGAGCTCAGTTTTCAGGACCATATAAGGTGAAATCAAAAATTAACCAGGTCATCTATGTCACTGAGATGCTTAATCGTCGAAGAGAGACACAGGTCTGTCATGTGAACATGCTTAAACCTTACTTTGAGAAAATGACTGAGGAGGAGACTAGGATTCCAACCAAGGTGCTAGTTATAGAGAAAAGTAAGGAGGAGATAAGTTTCATGGAAGGTCATGGAGCACAGAAAGTGATAAGACCTAGGCTGGAAAATTTTATAGTTTTGCAAAACATAGACACCAAGTTAATGCATTTCACTAAATCAGAAAGAGAAGAAATGAAGACATCACTTATGAAAATATATTTCAAGATGTTCCAAGAAGAACTACTGTGTTTTGTCATGATGTGGAGGTCAGTGATGCTAAGCCTAAGCAGCATCCTTACCGAGTTAATCAGGAAAAGAGCAGATTGTTGGATCAAGAGGTGGATTATATGCTCAAAAATGACATAATCCAAAAATCAAGTTCAAATTGGAGTTCACCCTGTGTTCTGGTTCCTAAGCCAGATGGCTCAATTAGGTTTTGTACAGATTATCGAAAGGTAAACATGGTGACAAAGACTGATGCGTTCCCTATTCCCAGAATAGATGATTGTATAGATAAGGTGGGGAAGGCTAAGTTTCTGACAAAGATTGATCTCTTAAAAGGATACTAGTGTGTTCCTTTGACAGAGAAAGGCAGGGAGATTTCTGCACTTGTTACACCTTCTGGATTGTATGAAAAATGCACCTGGTACATTTCAGAGAATGGTTAATGCAGAAATTCAGGGTTTAGAGCACACAGGAGCCTATATCAATGATCTAGTAATTAGTACGGATACATGGGAAGAACACATGCTTGAATTAGAGCAGTTATTTCAGAGACTGGTGGAAGCACACATCACAGTGAATTTGCACAAGAGTGAGTTTGGACATGCTACTGTAATTTATCTGGGTTATGTGGTAGGACAGGGACAGGTGGCACCGGGTGGAGCAAAAGTATTGGCTATCACTGTGTTCCCTATCCCCAGTAATAAGAAAGCTCTTCAGAGATTTCTAGATATGATTGCCTACTATCATAGATTTTGTAAAAACTTTGCAGAAATTGCGCTCCCATTAACAAAACTACTTGGAAAGAAAGAAAAATTTATCTATTCAGATGCATTTCAGGAAGCGTTTTTGAATTTAAAGGCCATTTTATGCATCCGCCTGTAATTGTGTCACCTAACTTTGAAAAGCCATTCTCTTTAGCTGTGGACACCAGTGTCGAAGTGGTTGGTGCTGTACTGTTACAGAAGAAGGATGGTGATGGAATAGAACATCCTATTTCGTATTTCTTGAAAAAGTTTAATGACCATCAACAAAATTACTCAACCATTGAGAAGGAATTATGAGCATTTGTTTTAGCTTTGCAACATTTTGATGTGTATATTTGTACTGCTCAAAAACCATTAATAATATATACTGATCATAATCCATTAGTCTTTCTGTCTAAAATTAAAAATAAGAACAGACGGTTAGTGAAGTGGAGCTTAATGCTACAAGAGTATGATTTAATTATTACACACATAAAGGGGACAGATAATGTAATAGCAGATTGTTTGTCAAGATGTTAATCTGGGTAGATATGAATCTAATCACATACTTATTGTGAAAAAATGGAGTGTTCATTTTATTTTATTTATGTAATAAATTGTTAAAAATTTGTTCTTGTGGACCAATTTTTTTTAGCAGGGGAGGTATTACAGAGTTCTGTGTTGTGTATTGGCTTATGAGTTGTGTAGTTTTGTGTTGAAGAGTGACAATTTGCTTTAGAGAGCCAAGATGAATGTGGACTGCTGAGAGAGTGGGAGATGGACTGAGCATGTGCAGAAAATAATCTAAAACTTTCTGGACTTGGATGATAAACCACCACTTGGGGGTGCTGTGGAGTGGAAGGAGGCCCATTGTCTGGAGGACAGTTTAGAATGTTGGGATTTCAAAAATGATGAACATTCCGAAGGCAGCCAGAAGGATCCGGACCAAGCCAGTTGTTCCTCTCTCTGCAAGCAACACAAGAATTTGTGCTCTTTGAATTTTGTGCTCTCTCTCTCTCTCTCAAAGATCTTTTGGCTTCAGTTTACCAAAGTGAATTTTGTTTATGATCTTTGCTTCAGTTGAGGTTGAAGTTTTGTGAGTCTTGTGTGTTTTCTGTCTAAGTTTTTCTGTGGTTTTCTGGTTGGAAATATAACTTAGACTTTAATTACATATGCTATATTTAGGCTGAGGAATTTATTAGTTTTACACTGTTATAGAAATTTGACAATTTGGAAAGGAAAACAAGAAGAGAGGTCATGGAACGTGTTGTGTATGCACTCACACAATTAAAACTCAGAGACATGAAGCTTTCTCATCCTTTACTTCTATTAGACTAACATGGCTACTGGACATCATGATGTCCCGCAGAAGGTGGGCTTATAACCAACATTCTCCCCCCCATGCAGTAAATGCTGACTGGGCCCCTTCGAACTAATAAGATTACATCGGGCCCAGGACAATAAATGAGAATTAGAATACATCTCATGAGTAATTAAAATTATAAAAAGGAAAGTATTTAATAAAAATCAGGGCACATAGTCCTTAAAGCATTCAGGTGGTCTTCTTTCTCTTTTGGACTGCCTCGGCATGGTTTGCTGTGCTGGTCTTTGCTCGGGATCTGTAGATAGTTGGGTTGGCGGTCAAGTCGGTGGCGACTGACCACCTTTGCTGACCTTTGGCGGTGACTGCCCGCCTTTGCTGCCCTCCTGGCTGTGAGTCTCAGTTACTGGACTCCTCAGCTCCGCGACCATCAATGCACAACACCCCCCCCCAACTTGGCCTGAGGAGTGGGATTGTCGGGGCAGGCCACAGCAGATCTGGTTCCACCTCCTCCAGCTCATGAGGCAGTTCATGGACCTTACTGTCAGTCAATGCTCGTAAATGGTCAATGTGATGCTTCCACAATTTGTCCCCACTAGAACAGAATATGAGCGGAGGCTTAATTTTTGTAAGATTACTCCTACCCATTGGTCTTTATATTGTCTATAATCTTATACCAGAACTCTCTCACCCACTTCCACTGTTCTAGGTGAGGTTTGTGGCAATACTGTTTTTTGCAATCAGAGACCCAGATCTGGATGATCCATTGTGCTTTGCACGCGTGGGTTCATATCCCATCTTCGTCGCCACTGTTGTGCATGCACTCACACAATTAAGACTCGGGGGCAGGCTTATAACCAGCAGAACCTAGACAGATTAAAGAGGAGGAAGTGCTTGCTATCTTAAAGCAAATAAGGGTGGATAAATCTCCAGGACCCAACAAGATATTCCCTCAGATCTTGAGTGAGGCTAGTATAGAAACTGCAGGGGCTCTGGCAGAAAAATAACACTCTTTGACTGTTATAAGGATTAAAAGAGGAAAAACCTAAAAGACTGAACTAAACTAATCTAATGCCCTCTGTCTAACCAAGGTGACCTTTTTTCAGAAGAAAAAGAGATGAATAATGATGTGGAATTACTGGTGATCCTGGGAGAACAGACAAATAATGACCAGAACATATAATAATTATTGACTCTTCTAATTATAAAAAAATCTAAGAATACACCCCATAACTTCATAAATTGAAACTTTCTATCTCTACTATTTTATCTGATTTTCTCTAAACTTAAATAGGATATTACATCATATAACCAGTGGATAAGAGTAGGGGATTTATCTCCTTTCCATTTCAATAAAATAGCTTATCCGGGTATCAATGTACTTTTTCTTGAGATGCTGATAGAGGTTCATCTGAGTCGTTAGAAAAACTAAACAGAGCAATTAATGGACAGGGTTCCAAGTTAATCTTAAGAATTGTTGATAGAGTTTGAAAAATCTTTCCAGAGTCTCTCTAAATTTGGGCAATCCCAGAACATATGAATCAGGGAGGTTTTAAAAATTCTGCATTTCTCTCAAAAAAGATAAATTTCAGGATAAAAACAGGATAATTTTAGACATATGAATTCTGTGCACCACCTTAAATTGTAATAAGCAAGGTCTTGCACAAAATGAGGAATCATTAATCAAGCTGAGACTAGAGGACCAATCTTCATCTGAAAATGTTATATTCAAGTCTCTTTCCCAATCTTTTTTGATCCCAGGCATTAGGACTGAATTTAAGTCCAGTAAATTATGATAAATACATGCTATTCGACGATGTTGCCTGGACTTCAGGAACTGAGTTACAGGAAAACATTAAACAGGTTAGGACTTTATTCCTTAGAGGGTGGAAGAATGAAGGGAGATTTGATAGAGGTATTTAAAATTATGAGGAGGATAGACAGAAGAGGAGATGGGTTAAGAGTGAAAGGGAAAAAGTTTAGGGAGAACGTGAGGGGGAATTTCTTCACACAGGAGTGTGGAACAAGCTGCCAGCTGAGGTGGTGAATGTGTGCTCAATTAAAAAATTTAAGAAGAATTTGGACAGGTACATGGATGAGACAGGTGTGGAGAGCTACGGACTGGGTGCAGGTCAGTGGGACTAGACAGAAAAAAAATGATTTGGCGCAGACTAGAAGGGTAGAAGAGGTCTGTTTCTGTGCTGTAGTGTTCTATGGTTTTATGTGGAAACAATTATTCTTTGCCTTCCAAAAATAGTAAGATTCAGAACTGTCTGATATTTTCCAGTTTTAATAAAAGGAGCACACCATTTGCACCCTACAATGGCAACTTGCCACTGGCAAGGCTTTCTTTTCCAACATAAAACTGTAGGTTAAGCAGTTGTATGATAGAGAGCAGTATGACTATGTGATTGATTATCTCTCTGTGATAGTACAGATTCTATCACCAATGTGTATATTGTCATATGTACAGATGGTAGTGTAGGATGACTGTGATTGGCTGAGAGTATAGCCACACACACTGGCAGGTCTTAAAGGATTGCTCCTAGCCAGACCAGGTCATTCTGGACTGGTCGACCTACTTCTGATATGCTCCAGTTTTTTTAGTTAATAAAATTGTAATGCGCGTCGAAAGAACCAAAGACTTGTTGATCCAAACCAAAGTTTTTAGTGACTCTGCTCCATGCGAACCCACATTATGCCTACGTTGAGTACCCAGACGGACGGGAGGACACAGTCTCAGTAAGGGTCCTAGCCCAAGCCGGATCAGACGCAGCAGTGCCTTTAACCCAACCTCCCCCTATTCCGTCTCCCCCAGATCATGTGCTTGAACAGAGGGACCAACAACACCCCACCAGCTCAGGCCAAACTGTCGACAATGCTGTTGGGGAATTGAGCGAAGCAGTGGCCACACCCTACAGGTCTGCCGGCGACATGACTCCGGCAACCCCAATCCCGGCGTCATGGTGGTCACGCCGGATGGTCAGACCCCCTGACCAGTACAGCCTCAAACCTCCATTCACCCTGGGTTAGGGTTCTCAAAGATTCTATCACCAAAGTGTATATGTACATATGTACAGATGGTAGTGTAGGATGACTGTGATTGGCTGAGAGTGTAGCCACACCTACTGGCAGGTCTTAAAGGATTGCTCCTAGCCAGACCAAGTCATTCTGGATTGGTCGACCTACTTGTGATATGCTCCAGTCTTTTAGTTAATAAAAGCCTTGGTTTGGATCAACAAGTCTTTGGTTCTTTCGATGTGCATTACACATGCAAGGATCGATAACGAGATAGACAACAGACTCGCCAAGGCAAATAGCGCCTTTGGAAGACTACACAAAAGAGTCTGGAAAAACAACCAACTGAAAAACCTCACAAAGATAAGCGTATACAGAGCCATTGTCATACCCACACTCCTATTCGGCTCCGAATCATGGGTCCTCTACCGGCATCACCTTCCACCTTCCACCAACGCTTCCACCAGCGTTGTCTCCGCTCCATCCTCAACATTCATTGGAGCGCTTTCATCTCTAACGTCGAAGTACTCGAGATGGCAGAGGTCGACAGCATCGAGTCCACGCTGCTGAAGATCCAGCTGCGCTGGGTGGGTCACGTCTCCAGAATGGAGGACCATCGCCTTCCCAAGATCGTGTTATATGGTGAGCTCTCCACTGGCCACCGTGACAGAGGTGCACCAAAGAAAAGATACAAGGACTGCCTAAAGAAATCTCTTGGTGCCTGCCACATTGACCACTGCCAGTGGGCTGATATCGCCTCAAACCGTGCATCTTGGCGCCTCACAGTTTGGCGGGCAGCAACCTCCTTTGAAGAAGACCGCAGAGCCCACCTCACTGACAAAAGGCAAAGGAGGAAAAACCCAACACCCAACCCCAACCAACCAATTTTCCCCTGCAACCGCTGCAACCGTGTCTGCCTGTCCCGCATCGGACTTGTCAGCCACAAACGAGCCTGCAGCTGACGTGGACTTTTACCCCCTCCATAAATCTTCGTCCGCGAAACCAAGCCAAAGAAGAAGACACTCGCAATACTAATAGAATAGCTGAAGTTGAACCTAAGTAGCCATGTAATTTGAAAAATAGAAGAGATTCAGAAAACAAGCATTGCCTGTTGCAGTTAAACAAGAAAATCAGCTAATGTTGGGGATGAGTTCAATACTCAAACATGCTGAAGAAGCTCAACAGGTCATGTGATCGCTCATGGGAAGCAAAAATCAACCAACGTTTCAGGCCTGAGTCCTTCGTCATGAATCTGGAAAAAAGAGATGGACGCTGGACACCTGCATAAAAAGGCGGGGGTCAGGAGGACAAGGGAGCAGATCCTTTTGTGAATTATGAAATATGACAATTGCATTAGGGTCCGACTGCAGGTAAAAGGTGATAGGTGGATACAGGTGGGGAGGGTAGAAGTGAATGCAGCTGACAAATGTTAGGAGGAGAGGGCAGAGTGCTAAGAATGGACAAAACATGGATGCCTGAATAAAAAGGTAGGGGAGGGGCCGAGGAGGGAAGGGGAAGGGGAGGAGCACAGACTAACAGCTAAGAGATAATAGGATACAGCTGGGAGAGCAGATGAAGTTCTCAGCTTCTACCCTCCCACCTGCATCTCCCTATTATCCCTTACCCTTTGGCTTGTGCTCCTCCCCCATCCCACCTCCTCCCCCCTTCATTTTATTCAGGCATCTACCTGCTTTTCCACATTCCTCATAGTCTAAGGCCCAAAATATTGGTTGATTTTTGCTTCTCATGAATGATGCATGACCTGCTGAACTTCTAAAGTAGTTTTGCAGAGGTTATTGTAACCATTTCAGAAGAGTTTTGTCCAAAATATCAACAGTTCCTCCCCCACAGCCCAGCAGATGCACTCAGTCTTCTGACTTCCTCCAGAAGGTTGTTTCTTTGTTCTCACTTAACACATTTTCAAAAATTATTTGCATTTCCCTCAACGATCTGATATGATGACAATTTATACACAAGAACAATTAATTGATGCACCAAAATTCTTACTTGCTGCCGCCACACAGGTATGTAAGGTACACCAACAAAAATACTAACAATTAAATTACCTTAATGCACCATGAACCGAAAAAGAAACAGATAAATAAATATTTATAGTTCGTGCAAAAAAAAGGTGATGTTTCCATGGTGCAGACACATCTTATGGTGATTCCAAAGCATTTTAAGGCCAGTATAGTTTGGGAGGATCAAGAGCCTGATAGCTATTGAAAATAACCTCTTGAAACTAGAAGCTGGACAAAGCATCTGAACCTTCTGGCTTGAAGTAACAGGGAGAATAAATTGTGACCATTGTTTTTTATTTAAACTTTATTTATTCGTTCAAAAAACAAATAATATATGACATATAAAATATGAACATTTTCTATATATATATATATATATATATATAAAAAAGAGAAGAAAAAGGAAAGAAAATCCCCCCCTTCAGCCATAAGGAGAGCCATAAAAAAAGAAAATAAAAAAAAGTTAAATATACATATTAAAATCTAATCAATATAAATTGAAATGTAAATATTCTGAGTATAACAACCACTTATTAATTTTAAAAAATTATAATTATCATGCAAAACATACATAATTTTTACTATTCTTAAACAATATTTCATCTCATTATGCCATTTATTAATATCAATCATATTTGTATCTTTCCACATACTAGCAATACATTTTTTCGCTACGGATAAAGCTAAATATACAAAAGCAAGCTGAAAATGATCTAATCCCAAGCTTTTTAGAGGTTGCAAACTACCCAATAAAAATACTGTTGGATCTAAAACTATTTTAATCTTATACAGATATTCTAAAAACGATTGAATTTTCTTCCAAAAAGATTGTTTGTGTATACATGACAAACAGCATGAAAAAAAGTTCCAACCGTATCACCACATTTAAAATACACAAATCTGATTCATTAAAACTATATATTTTTTTAATTTTTCAGGTGTCAAATATAATTGATGTAAAAAATTATAATTAATCATTGCATTACCTGCATTTATCAATCTAGTTACATTATCATAACAAATATCTAACAAATCCTCTTCAGAAAAAATAAAACCAATATCCGCTTCCCATTTAATTTTAGATCTATCCCAACCCTTTTTATTCATACCATCCTCTAATATTTGATAAATAAATTAAATATGCCTTCATAAGAGAAGTCTCAAGTTTAGTCATTTTAGGTAAAATCATATTTCGACCAAACATACATTTTACCAAAGATCGAATTTGATAATAAAGAATTCTTATCAATACCAAAATCTTCCCTCATCTGATTAAAAGATAAAAACTTACCCTCTTTAAAAAAATCTCCCAAATTTTTCACACATTTAAATCTCCAATACAATAAACTTTGATTATGTATTGAAAAAGAAATAAGTTGATTATTATACAATGGAGTCAAAGCCAATAATTTACCCCTAGAACCTATCATTTTATTTTTCTTTATCCATAACTTCATTAAATGTTTTAGTATAGGCACATTATATTGTTGTAACAAATTCATATTCCACATAAACAAAAATTGATATATTTCAAATTCAGAAATACTTGCCGTCTCAATTTTAGCCCAACTAGGAGGCTGTACCAAATCCATCAATGAACTAATAAATTTAATTTGGGCTGCCTCATAATAATTTTGAAAATGTGGTAAACGCAATCCCCCTAACTCATATTTCCAAGTTAATTTATTCAAAGCCAGCCCCCCCACATCTCCATCGGGCACACAAAATTCAAAACGGTCAACCAGTTTACCTATCTTGGCTGCAACATTTCATCAGATGCAAGGATCGACAACGAGATAGACAACAGACTCGCCAAGGCAAATAGCGCCTTTTGAAGACTACACAAAAGAGTCTGGAAAAACAACCAACTGAAAAACCTCACAAAGATAAGCATATACAGAGCCGTTGTCATACCCACACTCCTGTTCAGCTCCGAATCATGGGTCCTCTACCGGCATCACCTATGGCTCCTAGAACACTTCCACCAGCGTTGTCTCCGCTCCATCCTCAACATTCATTGGAGCGACTTCATCCCTAACATCGAAGTACTCGAGATGGTAGAGGCCGACAGCATCGAATCCACGCTGTTGAAGATCCAACTGCGCTGGGTAGGCCACGTCTCCAGAATGGAGGACCATCGCCTTCCCAAGATCGTGTTATATGGCGAGCTCTCCACTGGCCATCATGTCAGAGGTGCACCAAAGAAGAGGTACAAGGACTGCCTAAAGAAATCTCTTGGTGCCTGCCACATTGACCACTGCCAGTGGGCTGATATCGCCTCAAACCGTGCATCTTGGCGCCTCACAGTTCGATGGGCAGCAACCTCCTTTGAAGAAGACCGCAGAGCCCACCTCACTGACAAAAGATAAAGGAGGAAAAACCCAACACCGAACCCCAACCAACCAATTTTACCCTGCAACCGCTGCAACCGTGTCTGCCTGTCCCGCATTGGACTTGTCAGCCACAAATGAGCCTGCAGCTGACGTGGACATTTACCCCTCCATAAATCTTCGTCCGCGAAGCCAAGCCAAAGACTCTCGAAAATTTACCCCTCCATAAAAACTCCCTAACCATTTTATTTAAATCTCGAAAAAAAATTTTATCAAGTAAATACGGAATAGATTGAAAAAAATATTGTATACGCGGAAAGATATTCATCTTAATACGCGGAAAGATGTTCATCTTAATTGTATTTATCCTTCCCATTCAATTAATAGGTAAATCTTTCCACTTAATCAAATCAGTTTTAATTTTTTTCATTAATGGAGCATAATTTAATTTATATAAAGATTGATAATTAACATTCAAAATTATACCCAGATATTTAATTCGATCAGTCCACTTCAAATTAATAATATTCTTATAAACTGAATAATCTCCTTCACTTACAAGTAATATTTCACTTTTTTCCCCAATTAACTTTATATCCAGAAAGACATCCATATTGTATTAAACATTCCTTCAAATGCAAAAGTGAATGAGCTGGATTTGTTAAATACACCAATACGTCATCAGCAAATAAATTAATTTTATACTCCTCATCTAAAAATTTCATACCTTGTATCTGTGTATTTTGTCTTATCAACTGTGCTAAAGGTTCAATCCAATCAACAGCCCTTGAGTCTAGAGCTGGATGAGGTCCTTACCCGGGAAGAGACATATAAGGCAATTGAACAACTGAAAAGTGGCAAAGCAGCAGGTATGGATGGAATCCCCCCAGAGGTCTTGAAGGCTGGCGGCAAAACTCTGCGTACCAAACTGCATAAGTTTTTCATGCTCTGCTGGGACCAAGGAAAGCTGCCTCAGGACCTTCATGATGCCATCATCATCACCCTGTACAAAAACAAAGGTGAGAAATCAGACTGCTCAAACTACAGGGGAATCACGCTGCTCTCCATTGCAGGCAAAATCTTCGCTAGGATTCTCCTTAATAGACTAATACCTAGTGTCGCTGAAAATGTCCTCCCAGAATCACAGTGCGGCTTTCGCGCAAACAGAGGAACTACTGACATGGTCTTTGCCCTCAGACAGCTCCAAGAAAAGTGCAGAGAACAAAACAAAGGACTCTACATCACCTTTGTTGACCTCACCAAAGCCTTCGACACCGTGAGCAGGAAAGGGCCTCGGAGCCCCCCCAAGTTCCTCAACATGGTTATTCAACTGCACGAAAAACAACAAGGTTGGGTCAGATACAGCAATGAGCTCTCCGAACCCTTCTCCATTGACAACGGCGTGAAGCAAGGCTGCGTCCTCGCACCAACCCTCTTTATTAACTTCTTCAGCATGATGCTGAAACAAGCCATGAAAGACTTCAACAATGAAGACGCTGTTTACATCCGGTACCGCACGGATGGCAGTCTCTTCAATCTGAGGCGCCTGCAAGCTCACACCAAGACACAAGAGCAACTTGTCCGTGAACTACTCTTTGCAGACGATGCTGCTTTAGTTGCCCATTCAGAGCCAGCTCTCCAGTGCATGACATCCTGTTTTGCAGAAACTGCCAAAATGTTTGGCCTGGAAGTCAGTCTGAAGAAAACTGAGGTCCTCCATCAACCAGCTTTCTTGAGCAGCATGTTAAGGAACCCACAAGAGAAAATGCTCTCCTGGATCTAATGTTGTGCAATGAGATAGGTAGAGTAAATGATGTAATAGTCAGAGACCATCTGGGAAATACCGATCATAGTATGATTGAATTTCTCATTCAGATGGAAGGGGAAATAGTTAGATCTAAAACAAATATATTATGCTTAAACAGGGGTGACTACCATAGGATGAGGGAGGAATTGGGCAGATTGGATTGGGAGCACAGTCGAATTGATGAAACAGTTGAGGAACAGTGGAAGATTTTCAAAGAAATATTTTGTAATGCTCAACAAAAATATATTCCGGTCATGAAAAAGGGCAGCAAGACAGGGAAAAATCAACCGTGGTTAACAAAGGAAATAAAGGAGAGTATAAAATTGAAGGCGCAGGTGTACAAAGCTGCAAAGAGCAGTGGGAAACTGGAAGATTGGGAAAACTTTAAGAAACAACAAGGGGTTACAAAGCGGGTAATAAGAAATGGGAAAAAGGATTATGAAAGTAAATTGGCACAAAATATAAAAACAGAAAACAAAAAATTTTATAAATATATAAAACGGAAGAGGGTGGCCAGAGTTAACATAGGACCCTTGGAGGATGAGAAAGAAAAACTGGTAGCAAAAAATGAGGAAATGGCCGAGGCATTAAACAAATATTTTGTTTCAGTCTTGCATGCCCAAGTGCGGAGTTAAGGATGCGAATGTTGGGGAGGGCCTTGATAAAATAGTTGTTACAAAGGAATAGTGATGGAGAAACTAATGGGACTAAAGCCAGACAAATCACCTAGTACTGATGTTATGCATCCAAGGGTTCTGAAGGAAATGGCAGAAGTTATAGTTGATGCATTGGTGGTCATATACCAAAATTCCTTGGATTCTGGGCAGGTCCCGGCAGACTGGAAGACAGCAAATGTCACGCCATTTTTTAAGAAGAGATGTAGGGAGAAAACTGGAAATTATCGGCCAATTAGCTTGACGTCTGTAGTTGGAAAAATGCTTGAAACCGTCATTAAAGATGAAATAGTGAAACTTTTGGAACATAAGGGTTCAATCAAGCAGACACAGCATGGTTTTAGAAAGTGAAGATCTTGTTTGACAAACTTGTTAGTAGGCTTCTTTGAGGATATAATGGGTGCAGTGGATGGAAGGGAACAGGTTGATGATGTATATTTGGATTTACAGAAAGCGTTTGATAAAGTGCCGCACAAGAGACTTCTCAGTAAGTTCCAGGAAAGTGGAGTCCAGGGAAGTATATTGGCCTGGATTGAAAATTGGTTATCTGACAGGAAGCAGAGAGTCGGGATAAATGGGAGTTTTTCAGGTTGGCAGAGAGTGGTAAGTGGGGTGCCTCAGGGGTCATTGTTAGGCCCACAACTGTTCATCATGATGACTTGGAGGAGGGGACAAAATGTGGTGTAGCCAAGTTTGCGGATTACACCAAACTGAGTGGAAGAGCAAATTGTAATGAGGATGTGGAGAGTCTGCAGAGGGAAATAGTTAAGCTGGATGAGTGGGGAAAGGTCTGGCAGATGGAGTACAATGTTAGTAAGTGTGAGGTTATCCACTTTGGCAAGAAAAATAAAAGAGCTGAATATTATTTAAAGGGTGAAAAACTACAGCATGCTGTTGTGCAGAGGGACTTGGGAGTGCTTGTGCATGAATCGCAAAAATTAAGTTGCAGGTGCAGCAGGTTATTAAGAAGGCAAATGGAATCTTGGCCTTCATCGTTAGAGGAATTGAATTCAGGAGTAGGGAGGTAACGTTGCAACTGTATAAGGTACTGGTGAGACCGCACCTGGAGTACTGTGTCCAGTTCTGGTCTCCATATTTGAGGAAGGATATACTGGCTTTGGAGACGGTCCAGAGGAGGTTTACTAGGTTGATCCCTGGGATGAAGGGGTTGACTTATGATGAAAGATTAAATCATCTAGGATTGTATTCACTCGAGTTCAGAAGAATGAGAGGAGATCTTATAGAAACATATAGGATTATGAAGGGTATAGATAGGATAGATGTAGGAAGGTTTTTTGAGCTGGCCGGGGAAACTAAAACGAGAGGACACAGTCTCAAGATTCGGGGGAGTAGATTTAGGACAGAGATGAGGAAAAACAGATTTTTTCCAGAGAATAGTGAATGTTTGGAATTCTCTAACCAGGGAAGTGGTTGAGGCTGCCTCATTAAACATATTTAAAATTCAGTTAGATAAATACATGATAGAGGAATTAGGGGATATGGGGAGAAGGCAGGTAGGTGGAGTTGGTCATAAATTAGATCAGCCATGATCGTATTGAATGGCGGAGCAGGCTTGATGGGCCATTTTTGGCCTACTCCTGTTCCTACTTCCTATGTTCCTAATATCTTTATATAAAACTCAAATCAACGTATATAGGCCCTCCAATTAAAAAAATCACAAATTAAAAACTAAGACAAAAGTTAAAAAAACAATTAAAAAATCCCCCCCTGAAAAAAAAACTACCAAAAGGTAGCAATCCTCTAAACAAAAATTGGCTGTGGATCACCCACCATTGGTTGATGACTAGTAAAGAACTTAGTGCAGATCTCTCCCTCCACAACCAAACAATCAGTAACATCCAAGTATCATAATAAAAGAAAAAATAAAATAAAAATATTCTTCTTTTCATCCAAAAGATTCCAATCTCGAAGATCCCATTTCGGAAGGAGGTGGACTCTTTCCATTCCCATTTCTGCCATTTCTTCCGTTTCCAGAACTACCAAATTTTTCTTTAGGAGATAATGGTGGGCTATGTCTTTGTCCTCTTATATCTGGCAATGAGTCAGCAAAAATCATTGCTTCACAATCAGTTTCAAAAAACCAAAATTGATAGTCTCCGTAAAAGACCTTCAACACTGCAGGGTAACGAAAAGTAGACTTATAACCTTTACGCCACAAAACTTCTTTAACTGGATTAAATCGACGTCGACGTTAAATGGCATCTTGACTCAGATCAGGATAAAAAAAAGACTCTACTATTCTGAATCAATAATGGGGTTTGTCGTTGTCTCGCATTTTGTACTGCAAGTCGAAGCATTGCTTCTTTATCTAAATAACTCAGACATCGAATTATTACCGGTCTCGGGCGTTGACCAGCTGAGGGTATTTTTATTAAAGCTCTATGGGATCTTTCCAGTACCAATCCCCCAGAGAAAAATTCTTGCCCTAATATTTGCGGAATCCAGTCTTTAAAGAAACAAAGAGGGTTTTGTCCTTCTATACCTTCTGGCAAACCAACAATTTTCACATTATTCCTTCTGCTTTGATTTTCCAAGTAATCTATTTTTCTTTCTAACTCCTTCTCACGATCTCCTAATTCTATGACTGATTTTTCCACCTTCAACACTTTTTCTGTGTTAGAAGTCACTTGTTGTTAACAGTCCAAAAAAGCAGTCTGAAATTTTTAAAATTCTTCATAAGATGGATCCACTCGTGTCTTAACCATATTTAATTCTGAACTTGTACCAGCATTCATTTGAACCATCTCATTCATTAGAGATGTCAACATAGGTTGAATAACTGCATTTAATTGCATACACTGAATCCGTAAATCTCAGCTCTGCTCTCTCTGTCATGGTGGCAGAACAAGGTAACTGCAGCTCCTGCTGCAATTCAACAAAAGGCATTTTAAAAGATTTACTGCGGTTCTGGACTCCCAGTGCCAGCATCCCGACCTCTTCAGGCAGTCGCTGCTGGTCTCCCCCCCGCATATTGTTGTTTTCTCATCCATTCGCGAAAAAAAACAATTTCTTCAGATTGTAATGCTGCCTGATGCATTTCCTTTTCAGCCTCCACAGGCGATCTTTGGGATTTAGGCAATGAAGAAATTGAGCCTGGGGCTGTTTCAAGTCGTCTAGGCCCCAGATCTTCAGCACTTCGAAAATGTATCTTCTTTTGAACTTGAGATTTAGTCTTTTTACCATTAGTGGCCATAATAATTCCTTAATACTTAATACTTTAAACTAAAATTTAAAAAGTTTAAGCTTGGAACAAAGTGTTAAAAAACGGGTATTTAAAAGTCTGGCCAGAGAGGTCGGGATTGCACGTCTAGACTCTACACCATCTTGCCACGCCCCCCCAAATTGTGACCATTGTGTTGGGGATTCTTTATGTTAACTGGCTCCTTGAGGCAATGACTCACATTGGGTCAAGGTAACCTTGCAACAATAGCACAAAATAGTAGTTGCTATACCTGAAAAGACACTGAGAAATTTGGCAGAAAGCCAGTGAACAATTTAACATTCTCCTGGTTTCACATGAGAGTGGTGGGTTCTTGCAATTCATTGACTGGGGTGGTGGTGGAGGCTGTTACAATAGGGCCATTTAAAACACTCTTAGATTGGCACATAGTTGTAAACAAAAGGTTTATCGGTGTGAGGTCAGGAAGGGTTAGATCATCTATTCTCAAGGTGGTGCATACGCCACACCTGTGGGGGGGTGAGAATATTTAGGTGGGGCGTAAGAATATTTTAGTGGGGCGTGGGAATATTTTGGGAAATAATTACAAAGTTGGTTTGACAAAATAAACTCATTATGTTGATGTGAAAGATGTGACTTGGGCAACACTGTCAGTACAGCAAAGTTTCAAGAAAAGATGTTGTTTGTGAATCATGAGAAACAACCACTACTGCAGTTCACATCGACAGCAAGCTAAAAAATTATTTGGATGAAAATGAAAATGAAACAAAGGAAACATCGTATCTTGTGTGCACCTGCTATGATGGGTTAAAAAAAAGGATGTTTAAAATTACCGAAGGATGAAAATCCAAACATGTTGGTTGTGCATTGTGTTATCCACCGAGAAAACTTAGTTGCCAAGAAAGTTTCCCTTGTTCAACACGAGATACTAAATTATGTGATCAAGTGTATCAATGCCATTAAAGCTAATGCCAAATATGAATGCCTGTTTAAGCAGTTTTGTGTCGATTATTGGTTAACACTGAAGTAAAGTGGTTGTCAAAGGGAAATTGCTTCAAAAGGTTTATGGAACTTGTTGATCTCCTCAGCAAATTATTGGATGGATATACCTGAAACGAAGCTCTTGCTAACAACAGTTGGCAAAGCTCATGTGAATTACTTGACGGACATTTTTGAAAAACTAAGTACATTGAACAAGCAACTCCAAGTAGCAAATATGATGCCCGTTGATGCAAAAACAAAGATATTTGGATTCATGACACTTCTAAAATTATGCCAAAGAAATATTTCTGCAAGAAATTTCAGTCAATTCTACTGGTTGAATAAGTGTGAGGTAACTAATGTTGCTACAAACGTCATTGTTGAAAATGTTGGTTACCAACTTCAGTGATAGATTTTGTCATTTAAAGGCAATGGATTTTCCCTCATGGTAAACTCAGCCATTGCTGGTGGACTTATCTGAAGTTTCAGTGCAATACCAAGAAGAGTTATCTGAATTGCAACATGATGAATCTATGAAAACTCGGATCAAAGTGAAAGGAACCATGATGTGTCTGTCTAACGAGACTGAAAAGAAAGACCCAAACTCAACTACTTTAGCAAGGGAATTATTGATACATTTTCCATTGTCTTATTTAGTGGAATGTGGTTTCAGTGATGTTAATGATTTGCTACAAGCTAAGAGGAACCAACTGGAAATGACAAAACATGGAGATTTAAGGTTGAAATTAACAAGTCTCTCGAATCAAAAAAATCATTGAGTTTCAGGTTGTTAGTGAGGAAGATTACCATAGCTTAAAAAGAGATAGGAAAGCGAGAGGAGTGGGCTGAGAAATGGCTGATGGAATTTAATACGGATAAGTGTTAAGTGTTGCATTTTGGAAAGGCAAATCTAAATAGGTCATATACATTGAATGGTAGACAATTGAGGAGTGTAGAGCAACAAAGGGATTTAGGAGTTATGGTAAATAGTACCCTCAAAGTTGATACTCAGGTAGATAGAGTGGTGAAGAAGGCATTTGGAATGTTGGCCTTCATAAATCGAAGTATTGAATTCAAGAGTTGGGATGTTATGATGAAATTGTACAAAGCATTGGTGAGGCCAAGTTTGGAATACTGTGTGCAGTTTTGGTCACCAAATTATAGGAAGGATATAAACAAAATAGAGAGAGTGCAGAGAAGGTTCACGAGAATGTTGACAGGATGTCAGGATTTGAGTTACAGAGAAAGGTTGAGCAGCCTGGAGCTTTTTTCTCTGGAGCGTAGAAGATTGAGGGGGGATTTGATGGAGGTGTTCAAGATTTTAAAAGGGACAGAGAGAGTCAACGTGGATAGGATTTTTCAATTAAGAGTGGGGGATATTCAAACCAGAGGCCATGGTTTGAGATGGCAGGAGGAAAATTATAAGGGGAACATGAGGGGAAATTTCTTTATGCAAAGGGTGGTTGGGATGTGGAACAAGGTGGTTGAAGCAAGGACGTTATTTACATTTAAGGAAAGACTGGATAATTACATGGAGGGGAGAGGATTGGAGGGGTATGGACCAGGTGCTGGTCAGTGGGACTAGGAGGGTGGGGATTTGTTCCGGCATGGACTAGTAGGGCCAAACTGGCCCGTCCTGTACTGTATATGGTTATATGCAACATATAACAAGATTTTCCACCTCTTTTCTGTAGTGCAATTCATCGTTGTTCTTGATGAGACCGTGAGTCCAGTGCTTCATGCATGAGATTCATGACCTATTAAGGACATAACATCTCAGAAACCAACCAATGGCCTGTTTCTACCTCATATGGTAGCAGTCAGTAGATGCATTTGAATTGGTGGCCAAGCCAACCGTCCCATCAATATTTTGTGCAGATTCATGCAGAGGAAAGGTTTAGCTGCGATCCAACCATTTAAACCTTGTTTGAGTGCAATGTGCAATTAGCTGTCAACTCAGCAAGACAACAGAAAGTCAATTAGGCTGCAAAGTCAATATTTTTCAGATTATGAGCCTGTGACACAGGGTGTGGTGCTGAAACCAGCTATTGGAAGTTATATCAGTGTTTTGGATGAAACTCTTGTGTGTTTTACACCTGGAATGCAGTTAAGAGACCATAAACTTTGCACTAGGTGCAACAGATACCAGACCAAGGAAGGAAGTCTGCCTTGTTTGTGCCAGTATCAGAAAACTTAAGTTTCAGATCAAAGGGAAATCTGCAACTGATATTGTATGTGGTAGTGAAGTTTCAACTTGTAGGTGAGAGCTCTCAACCACAATGGCATCAAAGGTGAGTCTCCGAAAGATGTGGCTCAGTGGATTACAAATGCATTGTTCTCCCTAGAACTTAACAAAGGGGGTAGAAGAAAGGAAGGCCATTCACTACACGATAAAGAACTCTATTTTGTCTGCTGCCTTTTATTGAAAATCCCCACGGAATTCCACACAGAGGGCAATGATCAGATCACTGGATAGTGTAAGTGTAGGTGGGCAGAGCATGACACTGGTCCTACAACAGCAATCTGTTGGATTCTATAGTTTTAAAGATACACCTTAGTTCCATAATGGCACAGAATACTGATCACACGTGTTTGAAACAGAAGATTAGCCAGTGGCTTTAATGCAGTGCAATATTTATAACGTAGAGAAAAGCACTTCTGTCATTTAATTTTTCTGACTATTGGCCAAAGAAAACATGCTCTGCTTGTTGGATGGTCCTTCATCTGGCTTTAACACAACTTTCTGTAAGTAGGTTAATGGCACCGGTAAAGATGTGTTAAAAGATAGAGGCCAAACCATTGGGTGTACAGTATTTAAGATAGAGGTAGATAGGTTCTCGATAAGAAAGGGAATCAAGGGTTACAGGGAGAAGATTGGAAAGGATAGTAAATAGGCCATGGCAGAATGGCAGGGCTGATATGGGCCAAATGGCCTAATTTCACTCCTATGTCTTATGGTCTTATTGAACAATAGGTTCATTGAAGGTAGCAAGTGCTTTATCCAGGAGCGACCTGCTGGAAATTGGTGTCATGCATGAGACTCCAGGGTAGGAGAGCTCACTTGATGGAAATCCACGTCAAGATTCAAAATTCTGTTTATTGTTACTGTTAAAAATTAAAGTACCTTTAAAGAAATTGCTCGAGACAAAAATTGAGAACAAAGAACATTTATTACTACAACAATGCAAAGTTGGGTGCTTCCCCTTACCCTGGGAATACACACACATACTGGGGCTCACCCAACCTTTATACAGTCAATTTCAGTATCAGAGTGCCCTCCCCGTTACATTCTTCTGCCCCCTGGATGGGTTGGGCATAGGTAATCCTTCCTGCCTACGTGCAGTTTCAGTACACTTGGAGGACCAGGGGGTATCCTGTGGGTGCCCCATCATGTCATTGTCCTTATTCACACCTTCCTGATTCTCGGGGCTACAGTCTCTTGATATGCAGAGTTGACTCATTCTATCTAGGGTTGGCTAATTTCATATGTATAAATCTGTGTATGGTTAGCTAATTAGAAATGTATGACTTGGTACTTCTGTCCAGGGCTAGGAGACCCTTATCTGATCCAGACTACCTCAACTTCCTACATTCTATTGTACCTTACCATTCCTTATCTTAGTCTTATGGTCTTGTCACAAAGACTAGAAGATTCTTATGTTAATCGTGCTGACTCTGCTTTCCTGCATCCTAACCCCCAAGCTTATCCTGTTTGTACTGGTTACAGCCATGAACTTTAGTTTCTTCCATGTTCATAATTTTAGATCAATTTTCCCATCTCTCACAAATTGATATACAGAAACTTCAGTCTTAAATGACAGTGCTTTAATTCTGTTGAACCAATATAATTCTATCACTTCAAAAGACAAGATTTATTTATTTCTGTATTTTGTTTGGTTAGAAGGTAAGTGGAAAATATGCCAATGAGGGTTTCATTACTCCACTGCATCAAGACTAAAAGCGGCTGTAATTGATCACAATAAGCTTGAATCTGTGTGTGTGTTCTTCATGTAACCTTAAGTTCCACGTGACTAAGTATTGCAATTACAACATTTTCTACGTTACTTAGGCAACCTTGAAATTGTTTCAGTGAAATGGAATTCTTATCTTGATTTATGGTACTCTTTTTTCTTCTTTGGCTTGGCTTCGCGGACGAAGATTTATGGAGGGGGTAAAAAGTCCACGTCAGCTGCAGGCTCGTTTGTGGCTGACCAGTCCGATGCGGGACAGGCAGACACGATTGCAGCGGTTGCAAGGGAAAATTGGTTGGTTGGGGTTGGGTGTTGGGTTTTTCCTCCTTTGCCTTTTGTCAGTGAGGTGGGCTCTGCGGTCTTCTTCAAAGGAGGCTGCTGCCCGCCAAACTGTGAGGCGCCAAGATGCACGGTTTGAGGCGTTATCAGCCCACTGGCGGTGGTCAATGTGGCAGGCACCAAGAGATTTCTTTAGGCAGTCCTTGTACCTTTTCTTTGGTGCACCTCTGTCACGGTGGCCAGTGGAGAGCTCGCCATATAATACGATCTTGGGAAGGCGATGGTCCTCCATTCTGGAGACGTGACCCATCCAGCGCAGCTGGATCTTCAGCAGCGTGGACTCGATGCTGTCGACCTCTGCCATCTCGAGTACCTCGACGTTAGGGGTGTGAGCGCTCCAATGGATGTTGAGGATGGAGCGGAGACAACGCTGGTGGAGCAGAAAAAAAACATCTTGATTAAAGTGGCAGGGAGCACAAAGAAGAGGGTGTGCAATCAACATTGGAAAAATATGAAAGGTAATACAGGTGCTCCCCTACTTATGATTTTACGATGACACAATAGCAAGACTGTCATTTACTTTCATATAATGTGTTAAAGGTCATCACAAGCATCGTTGATTTTTCCAATAAACTTTGATAATTTCTCTAAGGTGAATTTTTCGTAGCCTCGTTGGTTAATCACTTTTTCGGAAAGCTTACAGGGACTGTTGGGAGAGAGCAGGGTAGTGAGATCAGTATGAGGACTGATACAGTGCTGTTAATGTTAGACAAGGTACGTCTCCAATTAAGAATTTTTTTCAACTTACGCTGGGTCTGCTGGAACGCAACCCTATCGTAAATTGAGGAGCACCTGTGATGTTCTTCTATCTAAAGCCAGCTTTAGATAAACTCTTATCATTCTGACAAATCCAGGTCTAAGTCTAATTTTCCTCCACCCTTTGAGCAAGCGCTTCCACTGCTGCATCTTACTGATCACCTCCTCACCAATGAATCAGAAGACCATGGTGTATGGCACTCACTGCACAAGCAGTCTGAAAATGTGTACAAGCCTGTTCAACTTCATTTTACAAAATCAACAATCGGTTCCAGGCTCCCCAATGCTCTCTGTGGAGAGAAAATTGCCAGATTTTTACCCTTTTAATGCCCTTGGTTATGTTTGCCTCTTCTCAAAGATTACATGGCTGCACAGAGGAGCAAGGCTGAAAGTGCCTTGAAGTAATCTGTTGGCTGCACTTGTGACCTTTAGTCAGAAAATGCATGGGCTCTTGTCTCACTTTGGGTAGTGCAGCGGTTAGTTCAACTATATTACAGTGGCACTGATGAGTACATGGATGTGAGGGGGTTGGAGGGTTATGGGCAGGGAGTAGGTAGGTGGAACTAGTTGGAGTTTCATGTAAATCGGTGCGGACTAGAAGGGCCAATATGGCCTGTTTCCGTACTGTTATTGCTATATGGTTATTGTATGGAATATGGTTGTGAGCTGTGGCACAAGGCATTTTACTTAAGGCAGAACTAAAGGTTGAATATGTTTCAAGTTCTCTTGCAGAGGCTCTTGTGCTACAATGTCTGTTATGTACTCTAACAAATTGGAGGGTTGTGCCCCATACAGACAAGCAGCTCCAACTGCATTTTAATAAGGTCTAACATATTCAAAACCCATGCAAATATGGTTTGTGTTTCATTTTACAATTTTTACACTAACACAAAGGAAAGTCAGATTGTTATTCATTTTATTAAAACCTGGCGATTGGGTTTATGTAAAAGCATGGCAAGAGGATCAACTAAAACCTGCCTGGGATGGTCCCTTCTGTGTACTTTTAATTACAGACACCGCAGTAAGAACAAGAGAGAAAGGCTGGACCCACATTCAAAGAATTAAACCAGCTTCTGAACCACAACATCACGACACACAGATTCAACCCTCAACCTGGCGTGCAGTTCCTCATCCATCAGACCTGAAACTTACACTGCGCCGTGACAAAGTGCCGTAATGTTACATTTATTGTTGTTTCCTATTTTAATGGTTAATACAGTTATTATTGTTGTTTCCTATTTTAATGGTTTATACAGTTACATTTATTGTTGTTTCCTATTTTAATGGTTTATACAGTTATTATTGTTGTTTCCTATTTTAATGGTTTATACAGTTATTTTTGTATTTTTTATTGCCGTATTTTAATGGGTTTTACATTTATTGTCGTATTTTTATGGTTTATTCAGTTATTGTTGTATTTTATTGCTGTTTTCAATGGGTTTTACTTTTATTGTTGTTTATTCATTTTTTTGGAATATTGTTCGTTAAATGGATATGTCACTTCAGTACTCGCTATGTTTTAAGTCCCCCTGGAATAGGGGCAGCAGAGGTTACAATTGTGCTCCTTTAGAATGTAGACAGGGCATGGATTTAATGTATAGTCATAGTGGAATATGGGTTAACAAGGGATTCCAATACGGACCAGGGGAACTGAACAGCTTTAGTGGAGTACATTTAATTTGTCTCTTAGCCTACACAGGTATTAAAGACAAGAGTTTTGAGGCGATAGCACAAAAGACATGGTGGGACAAAGACAGACAGAATGGTAGTCAGGATTGTACATGTAGCAGAGAGAGAGAGTTAATACATATGCTAATGTACACAGACAGGCTGCAACTCACAAGTTCAATGATACATATGCTAATGTTAGCAGACAAGCTGCAACACACAGTTAAATCACAAGAAACAATCCCCCCCCAGCTTGGTCTCTTTTCATCACCCCGTGAAGGGGAGCACCAGTTTCCAACAACGTGAGCTGCTTGACACTTTAATATCAGGCTCCAAACAGCCTTCGGAGATCGGTGGCCCTAGGGTTCGGGGCTGAAGAGGACATCAGATACTAGCCACAATTCAACGGAACCGCCTGACTACTGCTACTCGTTCGCTGCTGAAGGCAGCGTCTCTCACAGACTTCGTCAGGACAATGCTTACAAAAGTCGGGTGGTTAAAAGACACTGCTTCAATGTTTCAACGTGAATCTGCCCATGTTCAGACGTGGCAACTTCGGACTGATGTGGGATGGACTAGACTCTTTACTGAGAACTGGAGCCTGATACTCGCAACCCTAATAAGCAGCTGGACTCGCTACTCTGACCTTCATGGTGCTCCCCTACCTAAAGACTTTACACAGAGATTACAATTCGGTTGTTGACCAGCTGGGTAAAACAACACCTTACACTTGAAAGATCAGTATTACTGATCTAAAAGAAAAGTGAGGAGGGGGGGGGGGGGGGGGGAAATCAGTCACACTGACACTAGTAACCAAAGATCAGTAACACTGATCATGGTGAAAGATCAGTATTACTGATCTAAAAGAAAAGTGAGGATTGTGAGAGATGGGAAAATTGATCTAAAATTATGAACATGGAAGAAACTAAAGTTCATGGCTGCAACCAGTACAAACAGGATAAGCTTGGGGGTTAGGATGCAGGAAAGCAGAGTCAGCACGATTAACATAAGAATTTTCTAGTCTTTGTGACAAGACCATAAGACTAAGATAAGGAGTGGTAAGGAACAATAGAATGTAGGAAGTTGAGGTAGTCTGGATCAGATAAGGGTGTCCTAGCCCTGGACAGAAGTACCAAGTCCTGCATATCTAATTAGCTAACTATACACAGATTTATACATATGAAATTAGCCAACCCTAGATAGAATGAGTCAACTCCGCATACCAAGAGATTGTAGCCCTGAGAATCAGGAAGGTGTGAATAAGGACAATAACATGAAGGGACACCCACAGGATACCCCCTGGTCCTCCAAGTGTACTGAAACTGCACGTAGGCAGGAAGGATTACCTATGCCAAACCCATCCAGGGGGCAGAAGAATGTAAGGGGGAGGGCACTCTGATACTGAAATTGACTGTATAAAGGTTGGGTGAGCCCCAGTATGTGTGTGTATTCCCAGGGTAAGGGGAAGCACCCAACTTTGCATTGTTGTAGTAATAAATGTTCTTTGTTCTCAATTTTTGTCTCGAGCAATTTCTTTAAAGGTACTTTAATTTCTAACAAATTTAACTTGGAGGCATCTGTGAAGCATCAGATTGTTCAGATTCAAAATTCCTTTATTGTCATTAAGTTGTACAAAATATGTAATATTACATGAAAATGCCTGTCTGCCATCAGGCAGAGTCGCCATTAGTGTTGTCCAGTGCCCCTTAAAGTAAGAGAGGAAGAGAAGCAAAAAAAAAAGGCTCTTCAGTCACTGAGTATCTGTGGATTCACCTCCAGCACTCCTGCAGCATCTGCAACTGCACATATCCCTGTTTGATCTGTTGGCAACCTGAGCTCCTGATCCAAATCTTCATCATGATCAGGGAGCCCAAGGCCTTTCTTTCCCCCAGCACTCTCTCAAATCCGGATTCCAATACCTGGTCCTCATGAGCCAGTCTCTAGCAGCCCGCAGCCCATGCGAGTCCCCCAACCATAAGTCGCCCTCAGCTTATGTGGGGTCCTCAGCCACTGAGCCCCTCGCTGGTGTGCTGCCACGGAAACCTTCCTTTAGGGTTGTCTACTCTGCTTATTCTTCTCAACGGAAGATGTTCTCCTCATTTCTGGTGCCCTACACCGGTTTGCTGCCCCTTCAGAGTCTGCAACGCATCGGGGCCGTGGCAAGCATAGGCTCCACCATCTTGGCCACAGACTCGTTGTGGTTGCAGAATTTTAGATTAAAAACACTATCAGCTCCTCATAGAGGACCAGTGCTTGAACCCTTTGGAGCAACGCTGGGTCTCTGCTCTCCTGGGTCAACACCAGTGGCAGCACCGACATTACAACAGCTCCCACAGTAATTGGGTGAGCTTCATTTCAGAAATTTAAGATTTACTCACCATTCATGAATAAGCTTTCATTAACATAGAGAAAGCTGTGCCCGGATGATGTCAGCGCCCTCCAGCGCGGTTCTCAGCCAGGTCCGGGCTAGGAGTATAAGTGTAGCCCAGCAGCCTGCAATAAACTAGTCTGCTCACTGAGCTCAATCCATCTGGTCGCGTGTGTTATTGCAGGAGCAGTGTAGCCGCCGCTACAATACCATAAAACTATAATAAACAGTGGATTAATTTTTAAATCAGCAATATTAAAAATCATTAATTTACCATGAGCCAAATTGTATTTGCTAAAGATGGTCAAAGTCTCTTTTTGTTGTGCTAAGATAGTTGATAATAGGAACATTGTACTCCATCTGCCAGACCTTTGGCCACTCATCTAGCTTAAATATATCCCTCTGCAGACTCTCCAATCAATGTGGAAACAGGATTTTATAGCAGTCGCTATACAGAATGAAACACTCTACTAACACGATGGTGGGTTTCAAATAAACAGTTTATTCAAACTTCGCGTGTGCCCTTTAAGGGCAGCGTGAGCTCTTCCCCCGCGTTGGTGTGAGCTCTGTCCCCGAGTCAGTGGTGACTTATCAGTCACCTGAGGCATGTGCTTTGGCCTAAGCCACGAGGCACGGAGGTCCCCCAACGACGCCAACTTCTCGTGGCTGCCCTGTCGGTGCGGCGATAGAAGCGGGGCCAGTTCACCATGAGTGATGTGCGTCGCCACACAACCCCCCCAGAACCGGTTTACGTGTCTCGCCATTTGGGTGGCCGACATTGTCGTTTTGGTCAGGCCATCAGTACTGGTTGGCTAAGGTCCAAGTGTGCCGCCTTGAGTCGGTCGACTGTGAACAATTCCCCCGTGTCTCATTGTCCAGGTGAACATTTTGAGGACTTTGTAGGGGCATTGCAGAGGCATGGGGTGTGGGCCTCGCCGGATGAAAACTAAGTCAGTCATGGCCAGTTCTTTGGGGATACAGGATGGACGGCTGCCATGGTGGGACCATTAGTGAGGCAAGTTTACCCTGCAGGTCTGCCAGCAAGGTCTGATTCTCGGTCACGGAACCAATGCTTAGGCCGAAGAACTCCCCGGGTAGCGACAACAGAGCGTCATAGACCAACTCTGTGGACGATACCTGTAGGTCTTGTTTCGGAGCCGTTTTGATGCCGAGCAGGACCCAGGGCAATTTGTCCATCCAGTTGGGGCCAGTGAGGTGAGCCATGAGAGCTGACTTGAGGTGCCGGTGGAAGCGCTCCACGAGACTGTTGGGTTGGGGATGCTATACGATGGTATGGTGGAGCTTGATTCCCAGGAGATTTGCCAGCTGTGACCAGAGAGTGGGTGTGAACTGGGCGCCCCTGTCGCTCGTCATGTGTGCTGGAAAACTGAACCTGGCAATCCACTGGGCGAGTAGGTTCCTGGTGCAGGACTCGGTGGAAGTGTCTCTCAGCGGGATGGCTTTCGGCCACCTCGTCGTGTGGTCAACCATGGTCAACAAGTAGTGGGCATGCCTGGTAGGTGGCCCACGATGTCGATGTGTATGTGTTCGAACCTCTTGGCCGGGGAGTCAAACTGGTGTACTGGGGCCTTTACATGGCACTTGACTCTGGAGGCCCGGCACTGCGTGCAGTTTCTCACCATCTGGGCTACCTGTTTCTTGAGGCCATGCCACACGAAACATTTTGCCACCATGCAAACTGAGGTCTTGACTGAGGGGTGACCCAAGCCGTGGACCATGCTGAAGGCCTGCAGTCACCATTCTGGTGGATCTACCGGGTGCGGTGAGCCAGTGGAGACATCGCAGAGCAGCATGTCAGGCTGTCCAGCAATTTGAGGTCCTCGAGTCAGAGGCCCATGGTGGTGGTGACGCAAGCTTGTGTTTCTGCGTTCTCCTTCTGTACCTGTGCTAGCTGGGCGTAGTCCAGGCTGGGGGATAGGCTGTGGATGGTGGGCCTTGAGAGCGTGTCTGCAACAACATTGTCCCTACCCACTCGGTGTCGGATGTTGGTTGTGAACTCTGATACGTAGGACATATGCCGCTGCTGGCACGCCGACCAGTGATCCTTTGACATGGCGAGAGCCTGAGTGAGCAGTAAAAACGGGGAATGGTCTGCCCTCCAGGAAGTACCGGAAGTGTCTGATGGCCAGAAACTCTCAGTCGAAGGTGCTGTATTTTAGTTCTAAGGGGAAGAGGTGCTTGCTTTTTTTTAAAAAAATTTTATTTTTCACACCATAAATCACATTAGCCATGATATACACTATTTCTTTTTCACACATATACAGTGACTTTTTCTCCCCCCCACCCCCCCCTCCTCCCAAGCCACCCCCCCCTCTCATCCATTTTAGGTATACAATCTAGGTTGCATTAAGCCAGTCAGACAATGTTGTCATTCAACAAAAATACACCAGAAATTCTACTGAGTCCATTCTTTTCTTTCCTTCTCCTTCCATCAACTTAGGTAATGTTTGTCCCCGGTAGGTTTTCGCTATTGTATTTAATGTAAGGCTCCTATACTTGTTCAAATATTTCAATATTATTTCTTAACCTATATGTTATTTTTTCTAATGGAATACATTTATTCATTTAAGTTTAGTAGTTTCTTCCTTTTAATTTGGTTATGTATTCCATTAATATTTAAAGTCATATAGTTCAGCGTAGCCCTTTTATATTTTGTTTATCTCTTTCCGTTTTTCCATCATTACCTTTCCTCCTTTTCCATTTCTGTTTTCTTATTTTCAACTCTTTATAAGACAACATTCCTACAACATCCAACATTTTCCTTATTCTCCTATTTCTATCTTATTTATCCCCAATCTCCCCTTCCCCTCCTGAGTTGTCCTTTATCCCTTGTCGGACAACCACATCTCCCCTCTCCATTTGGATTTGCGAATCCACTCGCAAGCGTCAACTGATTTTGCAGTGACCGCTATTTCCCCCCACCCCACCCCCCCAGAAAAGATTTCACTTTTCATATGTCACAAAAGTCACTCTTTTAATTCCCTCCTTATTCTCTCTATTCCATTACCTTCCCTTATTAATTCTTGTCTATACTATCTATATTTTCCTCTAAGTACAGATACATTCACGTATGCACATTGTCTCTATTCACTCTTATACCTCTTTACCCGCATACATATCAATCGTGATCATTTTTACTCTCATTACCCGTCTTCATCCCTCAGTCTATTTTTGTCTTTACCCACATACATATCCATCGTGATAATTTTTACTCTCATTACCCGTCTTCCTCCCTCAGTCTATTTTTGTAATTGTTCTGCAAATTTTCGTGCTTCTTCTGGATCCGAGAATAGTCTGTTTTGTTGTCCTGGAATAAATATTTTCAATACCGCTGGATGCTTTAGTATAAATTTATACCCTTTCTTCCATAAAATCGCCTTTGCTGTATTGAACTCTTTTCTCTTCTTTAGGAGTTCAAAACTTATATCTGGATAAATGAAGATTTTTTGCCCTTTATACTCCAGTGGTTTGTTGCCCTCTCTTACTTTTTCCATTGTCTTCTCCAGTACCTTTTCTCTTGTAGTATATCTTAGGAATTTTACTACAATAGATCTTGGTTTTTGTTGTGGTTGTGGTTTAGAGGCCAATACTCTATGTGCCCTTTCTATTTCCATTTCTTGCTGTAGTTCTGGACATCCTAGGGTCTTACATGGTTTATAAAAGATCCACTCTTTTATAAACTCCCTCATATTCTTGCCTTCTTCATCTTCCTTAAGGCCCACTATCTTTATGTTATTTCTTCTGTTATAATTTTCCATTTTATCTATTTTTTGAGCTAGTAGTTCTTGTGTCTCTTTAGTTTTTTTATTAGATTCCTCCAATTTCTTTTTTAAGTCTTCTACCTCCATTTCTGCTGCTACTGCCCGCTCTTCCATCTTGTCCATTTTCTTTCCCATTTCTGTTAAGGTCATCTCTATTTTATTCATTTTCTCTTCTGTGTTGTTTATTCTTTTTCTTAAATCCTTAAATTCCTGTGTTTGCCATTCTTTAAATGATTCCATGTATCCTTTAATAAGAGAAAGTATATCCTTTATCTTGCCTTTCTTTTCTTCTTCTATTTCACTGTACTCTTCCTCTTCCTCTTCTTCTTCCTCTGGGTTGGCCATCTGTTGTTTCTTTGGTGCCCTTTCCTCCTCTTCTTTCTTGTTTCTATTGTCTTCTGTGGTCTCTTCTTGCTGCAGGTGTTCTGCAGCTGTCGTTGCCGGCTGTGGAGATCGACTCCTCAGCTGGTCCCCCCTCCCGTCGGTGTGTTTTTTTTAATTCGCATCGCGCATGCGCGAAGAATCGCGCATGTGCGGTTGCGCACTTTTACTCGGCTCTGCGAGCCATTTTTGTAGTCCATTATTTACCGACCTGAGGGAGCGGGTTTCTCTCTCCGCAGCGGGCCTCTTCGGACAGGTAAGGCCTTCACCTTTTTCCTCCTTTGTCTTCTCTTCCTCTCTTCTTACCGTTGCTTTCGATTTTTCTTTTTTTGTCGCCATCTTCTTTCCACCTTTATACTCACTTTTCTGTAACTTTTATTTCTGTGCCTTTGTGTTTTCCTTTGTTTTTCCCGACTTTTCTGGAGAGGGCTGGAGTTCACTGTCCGGCCACTACTCCATCACGTGACTCCTCCCCCGGGAAGAGGTGCTTGCTGATGAGCACAAGTGGGTGCCACTTGCTGTTGACTGATTGCTCCAGGACGTCCCCAATGTCCTTGGATGAAGTGTCCACTGAGAGTGCGGTGTGGGTGTCAGGCTGTGGGTGGGCCAGTAGGGTGGCGCTCACCAGGGCATACTTTGTCGTGGTGAAAGCGTTCTCCTCCTCTTCCATCTATTCCGGGGTCTTGTTCTTGGTGGCGATCAGTGCGAACTGCCACATGTGAGCTGCCCCCGGGATGAAGCGTTGGTAAAAGTTGATCATCCCGGTGAATTCCTGTAGACCTCTGAGGGTGTCAGGCTTTGGTAACTGGCGTATGGCTGCGACCTTCTTTGGTGCCGGGGCAGCTCCGTCTGCTGAGATGGTATCCAGGAACTGCAGGGATTGTTTATTGAACTGGCACTTGGCCATGACGACAGTGAGGCCGAATTCTGCCAGATGGGCGAATAGTGCATGGAGATGGACCTTGTGTTCATCGTGGCCCCAACTGGCGACGAGGATGTCGTTGAGATAGATAAACATGAAATCCAGGACTCTGCCCACTGCGTCCATCAGCCGTTGAAATGTCTGGGCCGCGTTTTTAAGACCGAAGGGCATCTGCAGGAACTCTAATTGGCCGAACGGGGTGATGATGGCGGTCTTGCCGATGTCATCGGGGTGGACCGGGATTTGATGGTAATCCTGTACCAGGTCGACCTTTGTGAAAACTCAAGCGCCGTGCAAGTTGGCCATAAAGTCCTAGATATGCAGGATGGCGCATTGGTCTGGCGTGGTCGCTTTGTTGAGGCGATGGTAGTCCCCACATGGGTGCCAATCCCTGGAAGCCTTTGGGACCATGTGAAGGGGAAAGGCCCAAGGGCTATCCAACCTATGGATGATCCCCAGCTGCTGCAGTCAGGAGAATTCATCCTTTGCCAGTTGTAGCTTCTCAGGGAGAAGTTGGCTTTGGCGTGGAGGGCCTGGGTCAAAATATGGTGGCGGACTCCATGTTGGGGCATTGTGGAAGTGAACTGTGGCTGTAGGATGGCAGGGAATTAGAGTATGCAGGAATACTCGTCCTTGGGGGTGCTGATGGAAGCTATTCCCAGGTCGCACTGTTTGTGGAATCGAGGCAGACAGATTGGAAAGTGCGGGCATGTTCCAACTGCTTGCCTTTGATGTCCACCAACAGGCTGTGCACCCAGAGGAAATCGGCTCCCAACAGCGCTGTGCCCACCGAGGCCAGTACAAACATCCAGCGAAACCTGTCCTTGCCAATCTGAATCTGTGCGGTGTGTGCCGAAAGTCTTGATGGAGGATCCGTTGGCTACCCGTAGGGTGGGGTAGTATGAAAGGCCATAGACAGACATGTGAGCTTGAGATTGTGACTTAGAATTGAAATGGTTGGCTACGGAGACATCGGTTCTATTGCAGATGGAGAGGAGGTGCTGGGCGAAGTGATCTCCTAATCTGTGATCAGTCTCTCCGACGTAGAGAAGGCCACAGAGGGTACATCAGATGCAGTAAATGAGTTGTTTGGAGGTACAGGTGAAGTGTAGCTTCACCTGAAAGGTTGGTTTTGGACCTTGGACTGTGGTGAGGGATGAGGTGTGGGTGCAAGTATTACACCTGCTACTACTACAGTGGAAGGTGCCGGGGATGGGGGGTGGGGGGGGCGATGGGTGGGGAGGGAAGAATGCACAAGGGAGTCATGGAGGGAAAGGTCCCTCAGAAGGAGGAAAAATGTGTCTGGTGGTGGGGTCCGTAGTAAGTACCGGAAATTCCGGCGGATAATATGTTGGATAAGTACCAGAAATTAATCTTTTGCCATCAATTGTAATTTTTAAATCTGCCTCCCATTTTTTCCTGGATTTATGAACTCCTTTTTTAATAGGACCTGCTTGTAATAAAAGATACATTCCAGACATTTCTTCGTATAACCTCTCATAATAAAAACTTCCAGCTCATTATAAGCTGGTAAGTACGTTGTGAAACTAATTTTTCCCGCAAGTATCTTCTTAATTGAAGATAGCAAAAATGTATTCCCAGTTATTCCATATTTATTTCTTAATTGTTTAAATAACATCAATTGACCTTGTTCATAACAATCTTCTACATTTTTAATACCATTAAGAAACAAAATATTTAAAAATTGGTGTTCTTTCGTAAAAAGTAAAAGATTATTTTGAAGATATACTTCCTTTTGTTCCAATTTCATCATTTATCTTGTTCCAGACAGTAATCAAATGCTTAAGCAAAGATTCTTCTTTCACATCAGTTATTAACTTTGAATCCCATTTATATATAAATTCCTCTGCTAATTTCTGTCCTACTTTATCCATCTATATCGACCCATGCCAGTTTTCCTGATCCCTCAAATAAAACAAGTAAGAAATCTCAACCGAGCCACTTGATAATAATTCTTAAAGTTAGGAAGTTACAAACCTCCCAATTTCTATTTCCATGTTAATTTTTCTATTGATACGCTTGACATTTTACCATTCCAAATAAATTTTCTTATATGTTTATTTAATTCTTGAAAAAACTTTTGTTGTAACAATATTGGTAAAGTTTGAAAAAATATATTGTAACCTCAGAAAAATATTCATCTCAATACAATTGATCCTTCCTACTAATGTTATTTTAAATCCATTTAAAAAAATCCTCTGACTTTTTTTAAGCAATGGTAAATAATTCAGTTCATATAATTATTTGAATTGTTATCTACCCGGATCCCCTAAGTATTTAATTACCATTTTTTGTCATTTAAATTGAATATTTCTTTGACAAAGAGTATAATCTCCTTTTGTAAGGGGCATAACTTCACTTTTATTCCATTTTACTTCATAACCTGAAATCTCACCATATTCTTCCAAATATAAATGTAATTTGCATAAGTCTCTGGTTCTGTCAAATATATCAAAACACCATCAGTAAATAAACTAATTTTGTACTCCTTCTGACCACCTTAAACCCCCTAATTTCTAAATCATTCCTAATTACCTCTGCCAGTGGCTCTATAGCTAAAATAAACAAAGCTGGGGACAAGGGACAACCCTGCCTACTAGATCTAGTCAAATGAAATGGATCAGACATTTGCCCATTAGTTAATACTTTCACTTCAGGAGTATTATATAAAGACTTGATCCAGTTTGGTTTGTCCAAATCCAAAATTTTCTAATACTTTAAACAAAAAGTTCCACTCCAATCGAGATACACTTTTTCCACATCTAGTGCCACTGCTACACTTAGGTCTTTCCTTTTTTGTGCTGCTTGAATAATATTAATTATTCTGGCTACGTTGTCTGCTGACGGTCTCTTTTTAATAAATCTTATTAAAATCTTGTACCTATTAATTTAGGTAATTATTTAATAGCTATTTGCCAAGATTTTATAATCTGCATTCAATATTGAGATTGGCCTATAAGGTTTTAATGGATCTTTGTCTTTTTTTGGTATCATAATTATTTTGAAAATGAATCTGGAAAGGTATGAATTCATGCTGTTTGATCTAACATTTCTATAAAAATAGGAATCAATGCATTTTTAAATTCTTGATAAAATTCAGGTGGTAAACCATCTTCCCCCAAGGATTTGTTACTTTGTAATGAACACATTGTTTCTTTTATCTCTAACTGTGTAAATCATGCACTCCTTGAGACTCAATCCTCTCAAAACTGATCAGCAAACTGCAAACACTGATACACAATTGGATCCTGTATTTCCTCACTTCAATCAGTGCAGATTGACAAGAGCATCTCCACAATTTCCAACATCACCACACTTGGTCTACACCTGCTTTGTAACTTGGTACGACAACAACACCAATTACAAATTTGCTGATGATACCAGAGTAACAAGCTGTATAAAAAGGGGTGACAAGGCTGCATACAGGAGACAGATTGAAAATTTGACTAAATGGTGTATTATCAACAACCTCCCTCACTCAATGTCACCAAAACCAAAGAACTGATTGCAGACTTTAGGAAGAGAAAAGCAGGTGTTATGAACCAGTAATTGTTGAGTAGATCAAAGATAGAGAAGGTGAGCAAATTTAAATTCCTGAGAGTCACTATTTCAGAGGATCTTTCTTGGGCCCAATATATTAATGTTATTGTGAAGAAATCACATCAGTGCTTCTACTTCCTCGGGGGTTTGCAGAGGTTTGATATGACATTGGAAACCATGGCAAACTTCTACAGTGGATCACGACGTGGTGTGGGGCACCAATAACTCTGAGTGGTGTTACGAGTCCAGAGATCCCCAAAACCCAGCAGCAATAGATATTTACCAAGACAAATGGTTACTTAAACAAAAGTTGCTTTTAATTCTCTTTAAACATGAAAACAAAATCACACTTTTAACTTATCACTATTGACTTAACTAACCTAACCCCCTTCTAACTCTAAGCGCACGTGTATGTAATGTGTGTGTAAGTTCAGAAAAGTTTTTTAGTTCACAGTCTAATCTCAATTCTCATTCCTCTAAGTTCACTGGTTGCAGGCAATTCTTATACTGTCCACAGAGTTTAACATTTATAAAGTTCACCAGGCTTTTGTGCTTGAAGGGTAAATGGTTACCGCTCAGGAAGGTTCTTGTCAGATTTTTAGAGAGATTTGTTGTTCCAAGACACCCACAACTGAGTTATTTCCATCAGCCACTTCAGTGTCTTGCTGACGAAACTTGCCCTCTCAGGGTTCTCCAGATGATAACTTCTTTCTTTCAGGTCACCAGAGTTCCTTTTTGTTTCCCTTATTCCAAGTGAAACATTAGACAGCCAGTCCTCTCCTCTTGCATGAACCACAAGGGCTTTGACCAGGCTGAACTACGCACACACAACCTGTCTTCCAAATGGGGTTTTCCACAAGCTTGCCAGCTTGTCCTGTTCCAGTTGCTGCTGCTGACTGTAAAACTGTAGAACTGATCTCTGTGTGTCTCTCTCTCACACAGAGAGAAAGCCCGTTTTACTCTCTCTGGTTGCAAAACCACATGATCTCCTAGAACAGCAAGTTCCACTCCAGACAGAATGTGGCTCCGACAAACTCTTTCATCTGTTACCTTTTTGTAAACAACAATCCATTAGTGAAGTCTCTTGGGCACTCTCCAAATCTTTTGCAAAGACCATTGGCCCTGACATGTCTAGCATGGGGCAGAGCTCCAGTATTTTAAATAAAATCTGTTTTAAAGTGTTTGTATGTGACCTACACTAAAACCATCCCCCAATTTATCTCACAAAAACTTATCTATATTTTGTCACAGTGGAAAGTCTTGAAAAAGGTAGTCGACACATCCCAGGTGAAACTTTCAATGTTGAGAAACTCTACATGGAACGCTGCAGTTGGAGAACAGCAGTAATCATCAATGATTCACAGCACCCAAGACATGCTCTGTTTTCACTGCTGCTATCGGGAAAGAGATATACATGGCACAAGACTTGTACCAACAGTTTCAGGTACAGTTGGTACCACTCCACCATCAGATTCCTAAACAACAGACTCAATCTAAGGACTCTTACTTTGCACTTTTTTATTACTGAATATTTATTTTTTAATTTGCAGTTTGTTTACATTTCCCTTGTGTGAAATATAAAGTGTTCACAATCACTACTCTGGAGACAAAGTCTTGGAGAACAGGTTCAGCTTTATTTCGAGTCTGCAGAGTCGGGTGTCCCTGGTCTGGAGACAAACCGGAGGTTCAGAATCATCACTCTTTTGTACAGTCCCGGGCTCAATATCACCCCACCTTCATTTACCTTCTTCCAATCAGAATCTTAGTACATTACAACATTCTTCTTCTCCCTTCCATCAATCCAAGTTTTACTCAGTTCCTCCTTCTTCATACATCGCATGTTATGTTAATTAGTTCATTCCCTCCTTCGGGGCATCTAAATTAATATTCATGTCTCTATTAAGCAAGCGCAGTACTAGCTATAAACTACCTTAGGTCACTGTACCAGTCTGAACCAGATCCTTGCATCCTTGGTGCTCCTGATAAGAAGGGGCCCACTAGCCAGTAGTCTACTCTCAAGCTTTTATCTACATACTTTGCATTCCATTACTTTTCACAGAATGGTGCGAGTTTAATCATTTTCATCCATATTTCACACTTGTGACAGAATATGTTGTTTTACATTGTATATAGATATGTTTTTGGGAGATGAAGTGTGGCAGGTTTTTTTTTTAGTGTAAGTCACATATATAAACTTCAAAACAGATCTCATTTAAAATACTGGAGCTATGCTCAAGCTAGACATGCTGGCTCCAAATGCTTTTGCAAAAGTTTTGGGGAGTGCACAAGGACTTCACTAATGGATTGTTGTTTTGAAAAGGAACAAATGAAAGAACTTGGAGGATTAGGTTAAGAGTCTGTCTGAGTGGAGGTTGTGGTTCTAAGAGGGTCATGTGGTTTGGATAGCAGAGAGATTCAAACAGGCTTTTCTCTGGGGGAGAGAGAGAGAGAGAAAAAAAAATCAGTTTTTACAGTTCAGCAGCAGCAGCTGGGACTGGAACAGGACAAGCTGGCAAGCTTGTGGAAAAAAAAACATTTTGAAGACAGGTTGCGAGTGTTTATTTGTTTGGTGAAGGCCCTTGTGGTCCATAAAAGAGGAGAGGACTGGCTGCCTAATGTTTGACTTGAAATAGGGAAACAAAAAGGAACTCTGTAGTGCCCTGAAAGAAAGAGGTTATCATCCCTGATGGGGCAAGTTTCTTTGGCAAGACACTGACGTGGCTGATTAAAAGGGATCAGTTTGTGTCTAACGAACAACAAATCTCTCTCTCTGAAAACCAACAAGAACCTTCCTGAGTGGCAACCATTTACCTTTCAAACACCAAAGCCTGGTAAACTTCATAAATGTTAAATTCTGTGCACAGTAGAAGAATCGCCTGCAACCAGGACACTTGGAGGAGTGAGAAAGTGAGGTTGGACTGTGAATGAAAGAACTTTCCTAAACCTACTCACACATTACCTACACGTGCACTTAGAATTAGAAGGGTGCTAAGTTAGGTTAAGCAAGTGATACATTAAAGTTTGATCCAGTTTTCATGTTTAAAAGCAACTTTTGTTTTAAGTAACCATTTGTCATGGTGAATATCTATTGCTGGTGGGTTTCGGGGTCCCCTGGGCGCATAACACTCTCTTTTGTATCCTTATCCTTTTCTGCAGTACGGTTTACACCACCGATAAATAGAAATTCTGCCTGGCCCTCCGGAAAAAGAATCTGTTTTATGGGAAGTCGTACATGTACTTTATTGCATGAACTTTATGGAAAATCTTACCCCCTTGTAGCCACCTTTTAAGTCACTAATCCTTGCTCATAAGAATCGAAGTAGATTTTCAATCCTTCTGGTGACATTGTCCACTTCATCCTTTTGTGACCTCAAGAGCCTGCTCCTATCTCCAAGAAATGTCACCGGTCAGGCTGACGCAGGGAAGAAAACATCTCAACTGGATTGCTTCACAGGGAAAGAGCACCCCCACCCGCCCTCACACCCAGAGCCCCCCCCCCGCCCTCACACCCAGAGCCCCCCCCGCCCTCACACCCAGAGCCCCCCCCCCGCCCTCACACCCAGAGCCCCCCCCCGCCCTCACACCCAGAGCCCCCCCCCGCCCTCACACCCAGAGCCCCCCCCGCCCTCACACCCCCCCCGCCCTCACACCCAGACCCCCCCCGTCCTCACACCCAGAGACCCCCCGTCCTCACACCCAGAGACCCCCCCGTCCTCACACCCAGAGCCCCCCGTCCTCACACTCAGAGCCCCCCCTGTCCTCACACTCAGAGCCCCCCCGTCCTCACACTCAGAGCCCCCCCCGCCCTCACACTCAGAGCCCCCCCGCCCTCACACCCAGAGCCCCCCCGCCCTCACACCCAGAGCCCCCCCGCCCTCACACCCAGAGCCCCCCCGTCCTCATACTCAGAGCCCCCGTCCTCACACTCAGAGCCCCCCCGCCCTCAGAGCCCCCCGTCCTCACACTCAGAGCCCCCCCCCGTCCTCACACTCAGAGCCCCCCCCGTCCTCACACTCAGAGCCCCCCCCCGTCCTCACACTCAGAGCCCCCCCCGTCCTCACACTCAGAGCACCCCCCGCCCTCACACTCAGAGCACCCCCCCCGCCCTCACACTCAGAGCCCCCCTGCCCTCACACTCAGAGCCCCCCCCGCCCTCACACTCAGAGCCCCCCCGCCCTCACACTCAGAGCCCCCCCGCCCTCACACTCAGAGCCCCCCCCCGCCCTCACACCCAGAGCCCCCCGCCCTCACACCCAGAGCCCCCCCGCCCTCACACTCAGAGCCCCCGTCCTCACACTCAGAGCCCCCCGCCCTCACACTCAGAGCCCCCCGTCCTCACACTCAGAGCCCCCCCCGTCCTCACACTCAGAGCACCCCCCGTCCTCACACTCAGAGCACCCCCCGCCCTCACACTCAGAGCACCCCCGTCCTCACACTCAGAGCCCCCGTCCTCACACTCAGAGCCCCCCCCCGTCCTCACACTCAGAGCCCCCCCGCCCTCACACTCAGAGCCCCCCCGCCCTCACACTCAGAGCCCCCCCCCGCCCTCACACCCAGAGCCCCCCGCCCTCACACCCAGAGCCCCCCCGCCCTCACACTCAGAGCCCCCGTCCTCACACTCAGAGCCCCCCGCCCTCACACTCAGAGCCCCCCGTCCTCACACTCAGAGCCCCCCCCGTCCTCACACTCAGAGCACCCCCCGTCCTCACACTCAGAGCACCCCCCGCCCTCACACTCAGAGCACCCCCGTCCTCACACTCAGAGCCCCCGTCCTCACACTCAGAGCCCCCCCCCGTCCTCACACTCAGAGCCCCCCCCGTCCTCACACTCAGAGCCCCCCGTCCTCACACTCAGAGCCCCCCCCGTCCTCACACAGAGAACCCCCCCCGCCCTCACACTCAGAGCCCCCCCCGCCCTCACACTCAGAGCCCCCCCCGCCCTCACACTCAGAGCCCCCCCCCGCCCTCACACTCAGAGCCCCCCCCCCGCCCTCACACTCAGAGCCCCCGCGCCCTCACACTCAGAGCGCCCCGCCACGTAAAGCTGCTGCAACGCAATCACGCCCAAGCACTGGACCCACTGCGTCACGTTATCGGGCCGGTCACCACCCCATTCCGTGCAGCATCCGACCACGGTCCCCGCTCTTGACCCCGCCTGAGGCGCGCGGCACGGGCGCCGCTGGGGGGGCGGGGCCGGCGCCCGCCAATCAGCGGCGCGAGTCATCATCTTGTGGAAGGCGGCCGCGTGCTCCTTTCCTGGTCCCGCTCACATGCGGAGGCGCGGCCGTTCGCCCCCTCCCCATCCCCCCCCGCGAAGCGCGGTCTGTCGGGGGTCGCTGGCGCAGTGTCCGCTTTTATTCGTGCGTGTGTGGGGGCTTTGGGCCTGCGAGCCGATGAAGAGGCTTTTATTGCGATCGTGCACCCTCATCATTAACCGCGCCAAGGTGACCGTTTGGAGTCTCATGATGAGGAATAAACCGAATCGTTCCCGAAGGTAAGGCCTTGGACTGTAACCCCCCCCCCCCCCCAACCCCAGCCCCCCCCACCCCCATCCATCTAACCATTTCATCTCATCCCTTTCCACCACATTGCGTTTGGCTTCCAACCCGCACCGAGAGCGGGAGGAGATGTCGATGGTGGGAGAACGGGCGTCGACTCCCATTCAACGAAGCGTCCTCGCCTTCTGCGCCAGCCTGGACCCCCCCCCCCCTTCTCCCCCCCCTCCCCCCCCTTCTCCCCCCCCTCCCCCCCCTCCCCCACCCCCATTGTCTTCGGGCCATCGCTCTTCCTACATTCGGTGATGGGGCTGCGCTTTATTCCGCGCTCGCCCTCTCCGTGGGCGCCACCGTCGTCCGGGTTGCGGCTCCTCTCCGTCAGCCCGGAGCCGGAGCCGGAGCCGGAGCCGGAGCACACTCGGCGCATCCCTGAGCGCAGCGACCCCGGGCGCGGTTGGAGGAAGCTGGAGCAGTCAGTGCAGGACCAACAGCCCTAAAATGGCGCTGGCCCGGCGAACAGATCAATAACAGGCTGGCTTGGGGGTGGGGGGGAGGGAGGGGGTTGGGGGGGGGGCGGTGGAAAGGAGTGGGGGGGGGGGAGGGCGGTGGAAAGGAGTGGGGGGGGGGAGGGGGTTGCGGGGGGAAGGGAATTCACCTGCGACATTAGGTTCCCCACTTGTTATTCACGCGCCCATCACACAAACTGCGGCAACTTGTATAAAAGGAGCCTTTTCCAGCCTCAGGAGCTTAAACCCACCCCAAGTTTGTAGCTACGAGGCCATTAATAAATTTGGTGAGAATGATTTCTTTATCCAAGTTAAGTTTGATAATATATATAATGGACAATTCATATTGTCGGATCACTTTTTTTCTGATTAAAAATGCCTTGTTACAATTTGCATGTGCTCATATTTTAGGATCTTTGAATGCATGTTCAAATATACAATTACGGATCTGACCGTAATGGTTAGTCGGTGCCATCTGGTCTTCACAAGTTTACAGTCATGATTTGATGTTTTTTTACATAGCAAAATGCTTCCCTATCCCCAAATGTATGGCTCTGAGAAGTTGCAGCCTGGAGCTCTTTGAAATCTAGACAGACCATGAGTAATGTGAGGAGTTGCCCTCGTATTTTTGAGTGGAGCCGGACTCTGGGCCAGCAAATCAACAAGGGTCACGACTCCGAACTCCCCTGTTAACCCTTTGGACTCCGTGTCACCGTTTTCTGAAACTGGTTTTGTACCCAACCGCCAGCTGGTTCCAACTGATGTTCGTACGGTAGTTTAACCATGGACCCTGTCCCGAGTATAAATTATGAAAGGTTCACAATGGTTGCAGCCCAAAGGATAAAACAATTTATTAACCCCCCCCCCCCAAATGCCAAAAGCGCTGTAAATTATAGTCCAGGTAACGTGACATTAAATGACAAAAGAGCACAGAGCAAAATGCTTAGAATTTTACTAGATTCAAGAATGTTATCTGTATTAGTTCTCTACTGTAAATGAAGCTCCTGGTTTCTTCAATGATAAATCCTGTTTGCAGTTGCTTTGCAAGTCGGCCTTTTATTGACTCTAGAAACAATTGACCAATGCCTAACTCAAGTTAAGGAGTAAAACACAAAAGTCTGCTGACACCGTGGTTGAAGTAAAAACAATGCTGGAGAAACTTAGCAGGTCAAACAGTGTACTTTACGCAGTCTGGGCGATCACTCTGTCCACCCACCTCAGTAGGTGCTTTTAAGCTGCAGCACCTGGGTGCGATTAGTGGGGCAAAGGTGCCTCCAGCACCTTTTAAACTGGGGCAGGGGAGGGAAGGAGCCCCAGTAAAAGATGACGCGGTAAGTGACGCGTTTCGCAAACTAGTCTTCCCTCAACAGCTGCCAGTCTCCCACCATCAATCGTGCCCCTGTGGTAGCTGGTCCCCGATCACTGCAGACAGTTCAGCCGTGGTTTTCCCGAGGTGCCAGCGTGTAAGCGCTGATGACACAGGAGTAACTGGGTCGGCCATTTTGCTGTTGAAGCCATCGGTTGACATGTCCTGCATAAGTTTAACTGTGTTTCCTATCTCCGAGGTAGGGCAGGGGCCCAGTTGACTGGACGACGCTGACCGTGTCCAACCCTTTCAAGCTGCCTTGTGAGTGGTGCGCTAACTAGGCAAATTGTATAAAAGGAGCCTTTCCAGCCTCAATAGCTTAACCCCCCCCCCCACTGCAAGTTTGTTAACCACAATGTACAAGGCAGTTTGAAAGCACCTTGTGATAGGGATCTCCCAGGGACTAAACATTTTGATTCTGTGCCCAACTCTCACCTGACATGACTGTCCATAGCTTCATACAGGGTCCAACCAAGACCACCCATAAATTAGAGAAACAACACCTGATTTTCCTTGGTTCTCTCCAGCCAGATACTATTAATATTGACTTATCCATTTTCTGCTCCCCTTGCGTAAATAAAAAAATCCTTTTTTAAAACTACCAAAAAAACCCTAAAAAGATATATTTAAAAAAACCCTTCCTAAAACGCTGATCTGGGCTTCAGTGTCAATGAGGAACTGCTGGCTGCTGACTGATTCCCGCAGGTAGAGGAGGCTGTCATTGGCCAGCCATTAACAGTGGCTGGCCTGGTCATTGCCCTGGAATGAGCAGGGCTGACGACACTTCCGAGCCTTGGTTCCCCACTGCTGGTGGTAGAAACAGAGTCCTGGAGCGGATGCTGTGACCTTGGTTATGCTCTTGGTGGTCCCTGCACGGGCCGGGTGCTCTACCGCAGCATTAGGGGCGGGCTTGGTGTGGTCGTGCCCATGCCTCGTGACCTGCTGGACCACTGAGCCCTCCGGGAACCGTGCGAGCCATAGCTCTTAGGCTGTCTGGGTGACCTTCCTCGGGTCGGTTAAGCTCTCCTGGACTAGCAGTGGCCGGATGTCCCTGGGCATATGGTTGAGGAAGATGCGCTCGAAGAGTGGGCAGTTGGTGTACTTGCCCATGAGCATCTCATCCATCAGGGACCTGTCCCCGAGGGTGTCGAGGTGCAGCATCCGAGCGGCACGCTGGTGTCTGGATAGTCCGAGGGACCTGGTAAGCTCTGGGTTGATGGTCTCGTATTTGTCCTCGGCGGATGGGTGCTGAACAAGGTGGTGGCCTGGTCTAGGGCAGCGACCACATGGTAGTATTTGGTCGTTACGGACGAAATCTGGTGGAGGTGAAACTGAGCCTCTGCGTGGCTGAACCAGATCTCCGGCTCCTGAACCCAGAATTCAGACAGTTTTATGGCTATATCGCTGATCCCAGGCTTACTCATGATGGGTTCAAAAACGTTTGAACCAGTCGGGGTCACCAATTGTAGCGGCAGCTACACTGCTTCTGCAATAACCCACACAACCAGACGTGTTGAGCTCATTGAGCAGTTTATTGCAGGCTGCTGGGCTGCACTTATACTCCCAGCCCGGACCTGGCTGAGAACTGCGCTGGAGGGTGCTGATGTCACCCGGGCGTCACGTGGTCCCCCAGCGTGGGTTTCTGAGCACTGTGCTGGAAGGAAGGGAAACCCCCGACAGTGCCATTTTGGCCGGCTGCCCCACCGCGTGGCTTACAAGTGGGGCCGGTTCACCTGCCTCGTGGTGATCCACCACACGCTATTGTTTTCGCTGATGTTCACATCTATTATTATTATTTCATATTGTTATGTAGCATGACATCACTGGAAAGTTTATTTTCAAATAAATACTTCAGGATATCATCTCCATTTTCAGTCCGGTTCTGTGCTAACACTGGGGTCCACTGCACCTTCAGTTCAGAATTTCAGTTTTCTATTTACCATGAGTTATGCATTCTTGCTTTTTGCATTGGTTTGAAGAGGCTGTGTTCTCTGCATTGTTGCTGAACTACTTTTTATTCAGATCACCTATTGGCAGTAAAAAAGGGTCAAAACTATGTGATTCTTGTGCTTTTAGCAAACATTAGTTATGCTGTAAGGCTATTGTCCATGCATACAAATAAAATGTGAAGTGGGAATTTTTTGCAATCTTATGGCTGAAACTGAGAGTGTGCTTAACTTTGTGCTCCTCCTTTCTTTGATATTTTTGAGAAAACAGTATTTCCCCAAAGTCATCAGCAAGGATAGAAATTTATGTTATGAGCCCAGAGGACCCCAAACCCAGCAGCAATAGATAGTCACCAAGACAAATGGTTACTTAAAAGTTGCTTTTAATTATCTTTAAAAATGAAAACAGAATCACACTTTAACTTATCACTATTGACTTAACTAACCTAACTTAACCCCCTTCTAACTCTAAGCGCAAGTCTGTGTAATGTGTGAGTAAGTTCAGAAAAGTTCTTCAGTTCACAGTCCAATCTCATTTCTCATTCTTCCAAGTTCACTGGTTGCAGGCAATTCTTATACTTTGCACAGAATTTAACATTTATAAAGTTCATCAGGCTTTGGTGCTTGAAAGGTAAATAGTTACTGCTCAGGAAAGTTCTTGTTGGTTTTCAGAGAGAGAGATATGTTGTTCCAGGATACCCACAACTTCTATCAGCCATTTCAGTGTGTTGCCGAAAAAACTTGCCCCCCTCAGGGTTCTCCAGATGATGACCTCTTTCTTTCAGGTCACCACAGAGTGCCTTTTTGTTTCCCTTATTCCAATTGAAACATTAGGCAGCCAGTCCTCTCCTCTTCCATGAACCACAAGGGCTTTGACCAGGCGAGCACTTACAAACCCGTCTTCCAAATAAGACTTTCCACAAGCTTGCCAGCTTCTCTTATTCCAGTCCCAGCTGCTTCTGCTGGCTGTAACACTGTAGAAGTGATCTGTCTCTCTCTCTCTCACTGAGAAAACGCATGTTTGACTGTGCTTGCAAAACCATATGACACTCTTGGAACAGCAAGTTCCCTTCCAGGCAGAATGTGGCTCTGACAAGGTCTTTCATTGTTGTCTTTTTGTAAACAACAATCTATTAGTGAAGTCTCTTGGCACTCTCCAAAGGATTTGCAAAGGCTCTGAGGCCCCAACATGTCTAGCATTAGCAGAGCTGCAGTATTGCAAATAAGATCTGTTTTAATGTGTTTGTATGTTACCTTCACTAACAATACCTGCCCCAATTTATCTCCCAAAAACATATCTATATGCTCTGTAACAGTTATATAATCTCCTCAGCCAAATCATTAATATTGTGAAAAGTTACAGTCAAAATAATAGTCTGCAGTTCCCTATTCATGTTGGCCTGCCAACTGTCGGACTCTGGTTTTACCCTACCCTTAATTTAGTCTATGTGTCGTCTGAGTCCAGCGTGTTCGTTAAATGAAGTGATAGGAGAAGGTATTCGGTTCAACAATCAGTTTATTACACAGCACAAGAATAAAGCTTAACAGAGCTCTGGTTCAGTCTTTAGTTCATAGGTCACCTGCACAGTGAACTATTCCCCAAGACTGACCTCTACTGTCCAGTCTCTACAGTTTATATAGCTCAACCTTATCATACAGAACAAAAGTTGGCTTCCTTTGCTAGATTTCATTATCATTCAGAACAAAAGTTGGCTTTCTTTGCTAGATTTATTGCATAAGATTTATCACAAGTAATTTCCTGCTCTGCAGATATCTGGGGTGTAGAGCTCCCAACTTAATCTTCAAGGCCAGAATATCCTGTTGTTTTGATCAGAAATCAATTCATACCCCAGATATTTCTAATTATTTCTTTGTTCTCATCTGACCATATTCTTCTGTTCTACTCAATGCCTCCTTCTGTCTTAGCCTTCTTACTGAGTTAGTTTCCATTCTCTTTGTTTCTGACAGTCTGTCAGGATTCTCTTTGTTCTTGTCTGGCCATCGTCTCCTGTGCTCATCAACAGCTCCTTTTGCCTTAACATTCCTACTAAATTGTTTCATACATATTCTCTCTTTTGTATTTTGGGAGCAGGCAATTCTGAGGCTGCCCCTTACTTACATTACTCTTTCCCTTCACCATGAGATAAATATTAAATTGTTACATAGTACTGGATTCATGTATACCAAATGAATAGTACATAAGCATATATTCTACATATTTTCTATGATTAATTAACCCCTATATTCCAACACAACCCGAGAAATCCTAATTTGTTTTCACTCCAGTAACAACATCACATTCTGTATAATGAACAATCAAAGTTTCTTGTCATGTATGCAAGTACAAATTACATATGCAGTTGAAGTTTTGCTGACTCCGACTTCTCAGGTACAGTTGAAATTCCACAAAACATGACCAAAGGAACTGTTCACACTAGCCATCCAAGACTTTCATAATCATGAAACAATATTAATTTATTTATTTATATTTATGAATACTTGTCCTGCATGTGTATTGTTATGTCTGGTTGTCTGCATGTTTTGGACAGAGAACTAGAGAACGCTTTTTTGCTGAGTTATACTTGTGCAATCAGATAACAAGAAACTTGATAACATGTGCAGTAAAATTGTTTCCCAAGCTCCTGTATGAGTCCTTTTTGAAAGCTTTCCAAAAATACAAATATACACATTAATCAGCTCTAATTTACTTCAATATTAATATTTCAAAAAACTTCAAAACTCAGTAGTTAGGGAGAGCATGATTAGCAATTAGCGCAATGTTGTTACAGCAGCAGCGATCAGGACCGGGATTCAAATCCTGCACTGTCTGTAAGGAGTTTGTACGTTCTCTCCCCATGTCTGGATGTGCTTTCCTCCAACCATTAGACTCTGAACAGTTCAATTTTCTTTCTCAAGTTGATGAATGATTTCTGCCCTGAAATGTTGACTGTTTCTCTTCCCACCGATACAGCCTGACCTGCTAAGTATTTCCAACATTTTCTGTTTTTATATTGTATCATCAAATTTCAATATAGATTGTGCAATCTATAGATCGTCTCATTTACCGGCCCAGTTACTTTGCTAGATACAACTTCCAAACCTGCCTTAGAGACCTGTGTGTGTTTGCAAATTGCAGATGCATAGTAATTATATGTCAAGAGATAATAGACCTGGATGTAGGTGCACTTGCTGCCTGCATGTCCAGGGTGAAACATAATTATTGTCTAGCCCTGCACAATGTGATTGTGTAACTGATATTGCCATTCATCTCTTTGACATGGTGTTGTATTGTTATCAGCTATTTCTTCTGAAGTCCATTTAAGAATATCCTAAGGATTTGAATAAGTAGGTAGGGTAGGGTAAATTATGTTAAGATGAATATTTTTTCCTAGAGTTCAATATCTTTTTCAGTTAATCCCAATCTGAATTCCTCAAAAATTTTTTAAAGGATTTAAATGCGATTGTTTGGAAGATTTTATGGAATGGGAAAATGGTGAAGGTGTGGCGGCTCACCACAAGGCAAGCGAACCAGCCCTGCTTGTAAGCCATGCGATGGGCAGCTGGCCAAAATGGCACCATCGGGAGCTTCCCTTCCTTCCAGCACGGGGCTCAGAAACCTGTGCTGGGGGACCACGTGATGTCCGGGTGATGTCAGCGCCCTCCAGCGCAGTTCTCAGCCAGGTCTGGGCTGGAGTATAAGTGTAGCCCAGCAGCCTGCAATAAACTAGTCTGCTCACTGAGCTCAACCTGTCTGGTTGTGTGTGTTATTGCAGGAGCAGTGCAGCTGCCACTACAATTGATGACCCTGACTGGCAAACGTTGTTGAACCCATCATGAGCGAGCCTGGGATCAGCACTGTAGCCGTAAAACTGTCTGAATTCTGGGTTCAGGAGCCGGAGAACTGGTTCGGCCACGCGGAGGTCCAGTTTCACCTTCGCCAAATTACGTCCTACATGACCAAATTCTACCATGTGGTTGCTTCCCTGGACTAGGCCACCGCCAGACGTGTGCTGCATCTTTTCAGCACCCACCCACCAAGGACAAATACGAGACCATCAAGCGAGTGTTTACCAGGTCCCTCGGACTATCCAGACACCAGTGTGCCGCTCGGATGCTGCACCTTGACACCCTCGTGGACAGGTCCCTGATGGATGAGATGCTCATGCTCATGGGTAAGCACACCAACTGCCCACTCTTTGAGCCGCATCTTCCTCAACCATATGCTAGAAGAGTTTAACCGACCCGAAGGTCACCCAGAGGGCTGCAAGAGCTATGGCTCGCACGGTTCCCGGAGGACTCAGAGGTCCAGCAGGTCACGAGGCATGGGCACGACCACACCAAGCCTGCCCCTAGCGCTGCGGTAGAGCACCTGGCCCCTGCAGGGGCCCCCAAGAGAATAACCAAGGCCACAGCATCTGCTCCAGGCCTCTGCTTTTGCCACCATTTCTGGGGAGCCAAGGCTCTGAAGTGTCGTTAGCCCTGCTCGTTCCAGGAAAATGACCAGGCCGCCTGCTGTTAATAGGTCTTGCCGCTCCACCTGGTCCCGAAAGCCTCCAGCGGCTGGCGTCCCTGCGGAGATTATCGATGGGTCAAAGAGACAACCGTTCCTGACCATTACCCAATCTTTCACATCCAGGACTTTATGGCCAACCTGCATAGTTCAAGGGTTTTCTCCAAGGTTGACCTGGTGCGCGGGTATCACCAAATCCTGGTGCACCCTGAGGACATACCCAAGACGGCCATCATCGATTGATGACCTGTTCGTGACCTGTTCGAATTCCTGTGCATGCCGTTCGGGCTCAAGAACACCAGTCAGACCTTTCAGTGCCTCATGGACTCTGTTGGGAGGTACTTGGATTTCATCTTCATTTATTTGGACAACATCCTCGTCGCCAGCAAGGACCTGGTGCAACACAAGGCCCACCTACGTGCCTTTTTCTCCCGGCTGGCCTACTTCAGCCTTACCATCAACCCGGCCAAGTGCCAGTTCTTCGGGAAAGACTCCATACAGTTCCTGGGCCATTCCATCACGGCCGAGGGAGCCACGCCCACTGCTGCGATGGTCGCCGCTATCAGGGAGTTCCCACGCCCAGACAGCCTCAAGGGACTGCAGGAGTTTGCAGGTATGGTCAACTTTTACATCCGCTTCATCCCGGGAGCTGCGCGCATCATGCATCCGCTGTTCGCCCTCATCGCAGCCAAGCATAAGATGCTCACTTGGAACCCAGAACCCAGCACCTCATTCTAGGCCACCAAGGACGCCCTCGCGAAGGCCACCAAGGACGCCCTCGCGAAGGCCACCATGCTTGCCCACCCGCTCATCGACCTACATATGGCACTCTCTGTCGATGCCCCTGCCACAGGCATCGGTGCCGTCCTGGAGCAGCAGGAGGATGGACATTGGAAGCTGCTGGCATTCTTCAGCCACCTGCTCTGCCCGCCGGAATGCAAGTATAGAGCCTTCGACCGCCAGTTACTGGGCATGTACCTGGCAGAGCAGCATTTTCACTTTTTTTTTGGAGGGGAGGACTTTTACCATTTTCACCAACCACAAACCCCTCGCCCAGGTGCTCGCGATAGCAAAGGATCCCTGTTCGGCCCGCCAGCAACGTCACCTCTCAGTGTTTGAGTTTACCACCGACATTCGGCACAAGGTGGGGAAGGACAATGTGTTTGCCAATGCACTCTCACAACTGCCCATCTGCGTGCTGATGCCCGGCCTTGACTTTGACCAGTTCGCCCAGGAACATGAAGCTGATGAGGAGACGAGGGCCTTCAAGACCCCCATCACCGGCCTGCGGTTCTGAGGCCTCCTGACATCAAGTGGCGAAGGCACTATTCTGTATGACATCTCCTCAGGCACCCCGCGACCAGTTGTTCCCCAGCAATGGCACAGGCAGGTCTTCGGTCAAATCCATGACCTTTCACATCCGTCCATCAGGTCCACGGTCCGGATGGTGGCAGAACGGTTCGTATGTCATGGGCTGCGGAAGCAGATCGCGGGCTGGGCCAGAACATGCACCCATTGCCAGATGTCCAAGGTGCACAAGCATACCAGGGCGCCTGTACAGGAGTTCGAGCATGTCCGGGAACGGTTCAGCCACATTGACGTGGACATAGTTGGGCCCTTACCCGTTTCCCAAGGCAACCGTTACCTGTTTACGGTGGTGGACCTCACCACTCGCTGGCCTGAGGCAATCCCGATGCCAGACGCCTCCATCGACTCCTGCTCCCGAGCACTGTTGTATGGTTTGGTCACCCGGTTTGGTGTCCCGGCTCACCTCACCAGCGATCGGGGCACCCAGTTCACATCTGCGCTCTGGGCACAACTCGCCAACAGGTTGGGGATCCAGCTACACCACACCACAGCCTACCACCTGCAGGCCAATGGACTGGTCGAACGTCTGCACCGCCATCTTATGGCCTGCCTCACTGGTCCCCACTGGACGGTCGAGCTGCCTTGGGTGCTCCTGGGCATCCGCTCCACTCCCAGGGAAGATCTGCAGGCGTCGTCAGCTGAGCTGGTCTACGGTGTGCCGCTGTCACTACCTGGTGAGTTCGTGAACGCACCTCACAATCCCCAGCAGTCGCCGCACGAACTACTTCCTCACCTCAGGGCACGCTTGGACTCCTTCGAACCCCCACCGCCGCCCATGCATGGCAGCCGCCCGTCTCACGTTCCTGGCGAACTGCTTTCCACGGAGTACCTTTACGTTCGGCGGGGCCCGGCCGCGGCACCTCTGCAGTGACCATACGAGGGGCCATACAGGGTTGTTCAGCGTTTTGGATTGACGTTTACGCTGGACATGGGCGGCAGGCGTGTGTTGTTTACCATGGACAGAACACCTCGATCCCACCGAGCCCGTGGTCGTTGCCCAGCCCAAGAAGCGAGGCTGCTTGGCAAAAAAGGACATTGACGCCGGTTCTGGGGGGCGGGGGTTCTGTGTGCTGGCTCACCACAAGGTAGGCGAACCAGCCCCGCTTGTAAGCCATGCGGCGAGGCAGCCTGCCAAAATGGTGCCATCGGTGGGGTTTCCCATCCTTCCAACATGGGGCTCAGAAACCCGCGCTGGGGGACCACTTGATGCACCGGTGACGTCAGCACCCTCCAGCGCGGTTCTCAGCCAGGTCTGGGCTGGGAGTAATAAGTGCAGCCCAGCAGCCTACAATAAAATAGTCTGCTCACTGACAACTCTCTGGTTGTATGTGTTATTGCAGGAGCAGTGTAGCCGCCGCTACAGTGGTTTCTTTAGAAAAATTGATTTGGAAGTTTGAATTGGGGGGCTTGCATCTTACCCACTTTAAGAATTACTATAAAGCTGTTCAATTGATGTATTGTTTAGATAAAATTCCTGCTAGGGCTAATGTAGAATTTAGTACAATAGAGAAATAAATATACAGGATTTTATCTATAAATGGAATTCTAAATTGTTGGTAGGAAGTTGGGAAACACTTGAATTATGGAATAAGATTGATTATGAAATATGTGTAAAAGGTTTAGTTTCACAAAAAATGCCCCTTTGTTACGAGACTTATTCCATTTTCTATAGATAATTAACTTTTGATGACTTGGACGCTGATGGGTATAGAGATTGTTTTGAAGCTGGAAAATTTATAACATTTGACTGAATGAAGAATAAATTTAATGTGCCTAATAACACTTAGTTGTTATCAAGTTGTCATTTTTGATTAATAAAATAGGTGTGAGTTTAATGATACCTAGCTGGAGTGAATTGGAATTGATTGATTTGTAAGTGATGTAAGTACATTTATTTCTGTAATTTCTTTCAAAAGAAGGCCCCCAAAATAGGGGTGGATAAATCAAGATCAAGATGGGTAGTGGATCTAAACAGACAAATAAATGAGAAAGATTGGATGGAATAATGTAAGAGTGATATGACAAAAAATTAAATTTTTTGCATTTAGTTATGTTTGATTCCACAAAACTAAATAGGTTGAATCCTGCTATATTAGATTTGTTTTAGGTGTGGACGTGAGATTGGATTTTTTTTTTGCATTCTATTTGGCACTCACCTAAAGTTGAATATTTTTAGCTGGAAGATGGTAACTTTTTGGAATAAATTAAGGGTGTCAAGTTCCCACAGGATCCCATGTTATTTTTATTGAGTAATATTAAGGTTATAAGACCTAAATTAAAATTGTATCAAATCTAATTCGGACAAATTGCTTTAGCAGTTTCTACGGAATGTACTGTTTAGCAATATCAAGGAAGTCAGCTACAGATTTAGGTATGGAAAGATGGCATGCAGAACTTTGTAGCTGTGTACCAATTGAGAATATTTCTTGCAGTTTATGAAACAAATATCTTGTATTTTGGAAAATATGGTGCCCCATAATAGACTTGCTGAAGACTTAATTTCTTGGTATCCTCCAATATTAGACTTAATAATATAAATGATTTATTCCCTTGGCATTCTCCGGTCCTTTTTTCTATTTTCTTTTCTCGTTTCTTTCTAGGGGTTTTGGGAGGTGGATGGTGGGGAGGGGGGATTTGTATACCACATGTATAACTTTTTGAAATAACTTTTGAATTCAATGTAATATTATTGTAGTTTAAAATTTGTAAATAAAATATTTTTGAAAAAAAAATAGAAACCCTGAATAAGTGTGTGGAGTTGTTACAAAACCTTGTGATGGCCCGTGAGAGCTTTTGTGGTGCAGAGCATGAGGGATTGGGTGAGCTTCTGTTTTTCAGTTGCAAAGTTTTAAAAACATTTGGATATCTGCTGCTGCCTGGGAATCAATCACACACAGGAAACACTAGGTCTCTTTCAGGTGGCCAGAAGACCCCAACGTAAAGCTGCATATTCTGCCCCTATGTGGTTGATGAGGTACCCACCTGAATGCGTTGAACGTGCCTTCGAGGCGCCTACACCAACCCTCCTCCAGGAAAGATAATAGGCAGATTGCTGGGCTCCGCCGAGGCACCTGAATGTGCAGCCGCTGTAAGTGGCTGTCTGGGGACGGGCTGATAACTCTTATCAGCCGGCGACCCAACTCCCTGTCGCCTGACCACCCTCCCAACCTCCAACAGATGCCGAGGCGCCTCTGCATATCAATAGGCGCTTTCAGATGGGCTGTAGTAGTCTTTTTGGGCTGCCACCTGAAAGGTGAGTTTTCGGGTGGTATCCACTCCTTCAGCCACCCTCAAGATGGAGGATGCACTTGAAAGGGGCTACTCTTTTCTCCCTTCTATAGAGAAGGTTCAAGTGTGTGGAATTGTGCTTAAAGACAGTCATCAGGCTTGTGAACAAATCCCAGAACAGTGCTCTCATGATACCCTTGTTTTGTACTAATTGATCTTGTTGTATCTCTATACTCTAATTGTGCTTTAGCCCTTCTAATATGTATGGCCTGGGGGTGTGGCAAGATGGCATAGAGTCTAGACGTGTAATCTCGACCTCTCTGGCCAGACTTTTAAGAACCCGTTTTTAACTCTTTGTTTTCAGGTTTAAATTTTTAAAAACTTAGTTTAAAGTATCAAGGAATTGTTATGGCTATTAATGGTAAAAAGATTCTCAAGTGCAGAAGAAACTACATTTTTGGAGTGTTGAAGATTTAGGACCTAGGCAGCCTGCTGCAGTTTCAAATTTGCTTTCTTCCGTCTCTAAATCACAGAGATTGCCTGTGGGAGCTGATAAAATGACTACTACTCACCAGGAGAAAGGACATCGCAGGAATTACCCGTTCTCAGAAGGAAGGTGCGTGTGCCCCCGATCTGGATCCTGATCCTGGCAGCCTGCCAACTTCAACTGAGGGGCCAGGCAAGAAGAAGACTCCATTGCTGGAAAAACTGCCTGTTTTTGAGATGCAGCAGGAGCTGCAGTTACCTGGTTCTGCCACTATGCAAGAGAAAGCAGGGCTGGGCTTTTCTGAATTACAATGTAAACAGCTAAGCCTTATCATTCAGCCAATGTTGAATGAAATGTCTCAGAGGCTCATTTTGGAACTGGATACAGTTAAAATACGTGTGGAAGCATCTTGTGAGGATTTTAAACAATTTCAGGGTGATTTTTTGAAATGTCAACAACAAGTGGCTTCTAATACAGAAAAAGTGTTGGAGGTGGAAGAATCCGTTAAAGAATTGCGAGAACGTGAGAGGGAGTTAGAGAGGAAAGTAGATTATTTGGAGAATCAAAGTAGAAGGAATAATGTGAAGATTATTGGTTTGCCAGAAGGTATGGAAGAACAAGACCCTCTTCGTTTTTTTACTGAATGGATTCCACAAATACTGGGGCAGGAATTTTTCTCTGCAGGCTTGGTATTGGAAAGAGCTCATAGAGCCTTAAGAAGATCTCTGCCTGGTCAGTCACCGAGACCTGTGATAATTCGATGCTTGAATTATTTGGACAGAGAAACGATACTTTGTTTAGCAGTGAAAAATTCGAGACAGCGACAAGCTCCATTAATGATTCAGAATAGTAGAGATTTTTTCTTCCTCGATTTGAGTCAAGAGGTTATTCAGCGTCGGCGCTGATTTAATCCAGTTAAAGATGTTTTGTGGCGTAAAGGCCATAAATCCACGTTTCGCTATACAGCAGTGTTGAAGGTGTTCTGTGGAGACTTTCAAAATCTCGGTTTTTTGAGAATGAGCGTGAGGCAATGATTTTTGCTGATTCGTTGCCATATGTAAGAGGACAAAGTCGTCGTCCACCACTGTCTCCTAAAGGAAAATCTGGTTGCTCTGGAAATGGAAGAAATGGGAATGGAAAGAGTCCAACTTTTCTTGAAATGGAGTCACCGAGTCTGGAATCTCTTGGATGAATAGAAGAACCTTTTTTTTTTACTTTCTTTTTATGTCATTATGATATCTTGTTGTTAGTCTTTGTTTGGCTGGAGAGGGAGAGATTTGCTCTATGTTCTATTAGTCATCAGCCACAGTTCGGTGATCTACACCCAAGTTTTGTTTAGGGATTACTACCTTTTGGTAGTTTTTTTTGGGGGGGGGTGGTTTTTTTCTTTAATTTTTTTAATTTTCATTTTTTTTTAGACTTTAATTTGTAGTTTCTTTTTCTCCTACAGGAGGGCCTATTTACGTTGATCTGAGTTTTTATATATTGATATTATTAGTTCTTAGTTATATTAGTAGGTATGTCAAAGTTGAAGTTTGATACTTTTAATGTTCGTGGTTTAAATAGCCCGATTAAGCGTAAACGTATTTTGGCGTATATTAAGAAAATGAAAATTGATGTCGCTTTTTTCAAGAAACCTATCTGAATGTCAAAGAAAGTATGAAATTGAAGAGGGATTGGGTAGGACATGTATATTCTTCTTCATTTAATTCCAGGGCTAAAGGTGTAGCAATTTTGATACATAAGAATTTATCTTTTGAATTACAATCAATGGAGGAAAAGACAGGTTGTATTCTTAAATTAAACTGTAAGATTTTCAGTGAATTTTGGACTCTACTTAATATTTATGCCCCAAACGAAGATGATGAAACATTTATTTCTGATGCATTTTTATGTCTGGGTCAGGTTAATGAGAATGTTTTAGTTGGTGGTGATTTTAACTGTGTTTTGGAACCATTATTAGATAAGTCCCCGAAGAAAGTTAAGAAATCTAAAATGGTTCAAGCGTTGATGAAAGATCTTAACTTAGTGGATATTTGGAGACGTCTTAATCCGACAGAGAAGGATTTCTCTTTTTATTCAGCTAGACATGAATCGTTTTCAAGGATTGACTTTTTTTAGTATCGGCACATTTACAGGGGAAATACAACAAGTGGAATAAAAAAGTAGGGTGATTTCGGATCATTCTTTGTTATACTTATACAACTTCTGAGAAAGTTCAAGTGGCTTATCGTTGGAGATTTAATACAATGTTGTTAAAAAATAATGGAATTTATTGATTTTTTTGAAAGAAAATTCTAATTCTGTCCAAAGTAAATTTGTAGTAAGGGATGCTATGAAAGCTTATTTAAGAGGACAAATTATTAATTACACTGCTAAAGTGAAAAAGAATCGATTAAATCAGAGTCTTGAATTAGAGAAATGGATTAGTGAGTTAGAAAAGGAATTTCAAAGAGACGCTACAGAAGATCAGAAAATAAAATTGTCTAGGTTGAAACTGGAATATAATACTTTGCAATCTTATCAATTTGAGTGTATGATTAATAGGACTAAACGATATTATGAATGGGGAGAGAAAGCACATAAGGTATTGACGGCAATTAAAGAAAGAACAGGTTTCGAGAACTATTAATGCTGTTAGACGGAATTCGCTTATTACGTATAAACCTCGTGAGATTACTGATGAATTTTGTTCATTTTATAAAATGTTATATACATCTGATGGAGAACAAGAAAATGGATCGATTGATTTTAAAAAAAAAAAAAAAATCACAGTTGAACTTCCCAACCTTAGAGGATGTAGATATACAGGAGTTGGAACCACCATTTACTGATTCAGAAATTAAGATGGCTATGATGGAAATGCCGAATGGTAAATCGCCTGGTGATGATGGATTTTCGGTCAAATTTTATAAAATATTTTTACGATGACCTCTCCATAGTGTTTGGAGATTACTACGTCAGGTTGGCAAAGATTATGAATTACCTGAGTCTTGTTCTAGTGCTTTAATTACGGTAATTTCAAAGAAAGTTAGAGATCCTTTGAAAGTATCTTCATATAGACCAGGGGTGTCAAACTCAAATTCACGGAGGGCCAAAATTAAAAGCTTGGACTAAGTCGAGGGCCGAACTAAATATTTATTGAAAATTTTCAACAACATCTGCGTGTTTTCTCTTTCAACATATGTAATGTTAAACTTTTTCTTATTAAAATAAATGTTTAATAATAGTTTTGGATAAATTCTTTTATTGTCATTGGCCCATTTCCTTTAGCATTCTGAAACCGTGCACATGACGAGTCAATGAGGGATGATTAAAGCAGTGGTCTTCAAACTTTTTCTTTCCACCCACAGACCACCTTAAGCAATCCCTTACTAATCACAGAGCACCAATGGCACAGGGACGTGAGTGGAAAGAAAAATGTTGAGAACTGTTGTATTGTGGTAACTCCACATCTGATTAGGTTAATTGTTAGGCAAGTGGTCAGAGAAGGACCCCCCCCACCCCAAGAAAGGCTTAAATCACAGGAACAAAATAAGCTTCCGTCTCACTGCTCTCAATCTTACACACAGTCCTGATGTGGAATGTGGGGTCGCAGCTCCACGTTCACCCGAGTTCATGTGCTGTCTGTGTGGAGTTTGTACGCTCTCCCCTTGTCTTGGACCAACAGGTCGGTCGCCTGACGAAGGCACCCGAACCCCCGTTGAAAAGCTGGCGTCTGGGGCGGTGGAGGAATTGGCTGAGAAGAGCCCGTTGCTGCCACCCCCCTCCCATGGTTGGAGAGGGATTAAACTGCGATCTCACGGCGCCGGGCTCATCTCCAACAAAAGGAGCGGGAGGCAGGGTCCGCCGCGCACGGAGCGAGGGGGAAGGCATCGCCAACGAGACGTTTGGTCCGGCGTCACCACTGAAGCGCAGACCCAGCGAGGATGGTCCCCTACTCCAGCCGCGTCTGTGTGTCCGGGAGCCGGGCGGGCTGAGTGCGACGCTCCGATCCCCGGGATTCGGCACTCTGAGATTCCTCCACACCTCTGGCATCTTCATTTTCATCTTCAGTGTGTATGCGCTATACTGGCGCGGCAGCCAGCGGGCCAACTCTAATATATATTTAATATGATCTTGCGGGCCAAATATAATTATATCGCGAACCAAATTTGGCCCGCGGGCCAGAGTTTGACATGTATGATATAGATCGATTTCATTGTTGAATGTAGATTATAAAATTATAGCCAAAATTTTAGTGAATAGATTGGCTGTTTTTACCTAAGTTGATTCATATGGATCAAACAGGTTTCATAAACAATGGATATTTTACGTGTGATTAGTTTGATTAATAGATTTTGAAAATCTCCAGACTATCCGATGGTGATATCTTTAGATGCCGAAAAAGCGTTTGATAGAGTTGAGTGGAATTTTTTGTTTAAAGTTTTGGAGAAATTTAAGTTTGGTCCTTTTTTTTTACTGGTTGGATTAAGGCTTTATATAGTAAACCGGTAGCTAGAGTACTGACGAATGGTTTGATTTCGGAACCGTTTAAACTGACTCGATCTACTTGTCAAGCTTGTCCTTTATCTCCAGCTTTATTTGCGTTAGTGATTGAACCTTTGGCTCAGTTGATAAGACAGAATACACAGATACAGGGTATGAAAGTTTTAGATGAGGAATATAAAATTAATTTATTTGCTGATGATGTAGTGGTGTACTTGACAAATCCAGCTCAATCACTTTTGCATTTGAAGGAGTGTTTGATGCAATATGGACGTCTTTCTGGATATAAAGTTAATTGGGATAAAAGTGAAATATTTCCGGTAAGTGAAGGAGATTATTCATCTTATAAGAATATTCTTAATTTGAAATGGACAGATCGAATTAAGTATTTGGGTATAATTATGGATGTCCATTAAATTATGTTCCGTTAATGAAAAAAATTAAGACTGATTTGATTAAATGGAAAGATCTGCCTATTAATTTATTGGGTAGAACAAGTACAATTAAGATGAATATCTTTCTGCGTATACAATATTTATTTAAATCTGTTCCGTATTTACTTGACAATATTATTTTTTGAGATTTGAATAAAATGGTTAGGGAGTTTTTATGGAGAGGTAAATTTTTAAGAGTAGTATTGAATAAATTAACTTGGAAATATGACCTAGGGGGATTACGGTTGCCGCATTTTCAAAATTATTATGAAGCAGCCCAATTTAAATTTATTAGTTCATTGTTGGATTTGGAACGGCCCGCTAGTTGGGCCAAAATTGAGATGGCAAATATTTATGAATTTGAAATACATAAATTTTTGTTTAGATGGAATATAAATTTGTTACAGCAATATAATGTGCCTATATTAAAACATTTAATGAAATTATGGACGAAGAAAAAGAAATTGATAGGTTCTAGTGGTGAATTGTCGGCTTTGACTCCGTTGTATAATAATCAACTTATTCCTTTTTCAATACATAATCGGAGTTAATTACACTGGAGATTAAAAGGTGTGGAAAATTTGGGAGATTGTTTTAAAGATGGTAAATTTTTATCTTTTGATCAGATGAGGGACAGTTATGGTATTGATAAGAATTCTTTGTTTCTTTATTAAATTCGATCTTTGGTAAAGCATGTGTTTGGTAGAGATATGATTTTACATGAAATGACTAAATTTGAGACTTCTTATGAAGGTACCAGAGAAGGGATATATTTCAGTTATGTATCAAATATTACAGGATGGTATGGATAAAAAGGGTTGGGATAAATCTAAAGGTAAATGGGAAGTGGAGATTGGTTTTATTTTTTCCCGAGGATGATTGGTCAGATATTTGTTATGATACTGTAACTAGACTGATAAATGCATGTTATGCAATGATTAATTATAATTTTTTTACATCAATTATACTTAACACCTGAAAAACTAAAAAAATATGGTTTTTATGACTCAGATTTGTGTTTTAGATGTGGTAACGCGGTTGGAACATTTTTTCATGTGGTTTGGTCATGTATAAATATACAATCGTTTTGGAAAAATATTCGATTGTTTTTAGAATACCTGTATAAGATTAAAATACCTTTAGATCCGACGGTATTTTTATTGGGTAGTTTGCAACCTTTGAAAGGTTTGGGATTAGTTACATTTCAACTTGCTTTTGTGTATTTAGCATTATCTGTAGCGAAAAAATGTATTGCTAGTATGTGGAAGGATATGAATATGATTGATATTAATAGGTGGCATAATGAGATGAAATATTTAATAATGGAAAAATTACATATGTTTCACGTGATAATTATAATTTTTTTCTTCATAAGTGGTTGTTATATTCAGAATATTCACTTTTTGATTTACATTGATTAGATTTTAATATGTGTGCTTCATTTTTCTTTAATTTTTCATGGCTCTCCTTAGGAGAGTTGGCTGAAGGGGGGGTTCTCTTTTTTTTTTCTCTACATTTTTTATTTTATATAAAAGAAAAAAATGTTCATGTCAAGTTTATTGTTATACATGTTACTTATTACCTGTATCTTGAGCGAATAAATAAAGTTTAAAAAAAAAATGATTTGTATGGCCTGATTTATCCTACGTTACTGTGAGAGGCAGAAGAGGAGATTGCTGGAGCCTTGACTGAGATCTTTATAGACTCTAGCCACAAGCAAGTTCCAAGAGGACTGGAGAATAGCCATTGTAGTTCCTGAGTTTAAGAAGGTCAATTTAGACGAACCAGGAAATTATAGGTTGGTGAGTCTTGCATCAGCAGTAGGGAAATTATTGGGAAAAAATTTTGGAAATTGGATCTACTCACATCTGCAAAAGTCAAGGGACATGGTGCCAAGATTAAAACCTCTTTCAAAGTCACTAAAGGCCATTTCATCAACTAGCCAAAAACTGCCAAAATGCATAATCACCTACTTTTCTGAATGTGCGGAGGCGGACTCAGAGCAGCATATTTCAACCCATCTCCGAGAGCGTTAATGTCCGCAGAGCAGCCCTCTGCCGATCAATCTGAATGTACAGCCGCACTCAGCAAGTGTGCAATGGGCAATTGCATTGCAGACACTTCTTATTAAATATTCCAAATGCAGGGGATAAACCCTTGCAAGTGTTAAAGCATTCAGTGTCCTGGTTAGAAATAGTGTAAAAGGCCAAGCCCCCATTCCGGTTCACTGAACGGCCGATTTTCTGGGATTCAAGGGTGAAAGGGGTCAGAGTCACGGGGTATAATATTTAAGGCATTTTCCTGACTACAAATTGGATATAATTTCTTTGAATGTATTGTAACAACTTATGTTTTTCATTTTCCATATCCTCTTTCTAAAGATAAGGAAGTGATTTGTTTTCCGTCATTTATTCTCACATACAAGTCATAATTAAGAGACATGCTTTTTATATATAAAAATCAACAGAAGTCTGGAAGAATTGCTTTCAGTAGATAACAATATCCTGTCTTTGCCTGACTGATTTCTGGTTTCCAATTAACATATGCAAATGGATAGTTTCACTGTTTCACTCTAATCTTAAATTATTAAAGTTAACAATGGTGGCCAAAACTTCTGGGCAGAAACAATGTCAACCAGGGACTAAGTGGCATTGTCAGTGTTGCTGGACACTTATTGTTCTTTCTTTCTTTGGCTTGGCTTCGCGGACGAAGATTTATGGAGGGGTAAAATCCACGTCAGCTGCAGGCTCGTTTGTAGCTGACAAGTCCGATGCGGGACAGGCAGACACGGTTGCAAGGGAAAATTGGTTGGTTGGGGTTGGGTGTTGGGTTTTTTCCTCCTTTCTCTTTTGTCAGTGAGGTGGGCTCTGCGGTCTTCTTCAAAGGAGGTTGCTGCCCGCCGAACGGTGAGGCGCCAAGATGCACGGTTTGAGGCGATATCAGCCCACTGGCGGTGGTCAATGTGGCAGGCACCAAGAGCTTTCTTTAGGCAGTCCTTGTACCTCTTCTTTGGTGCACCTCTGTCTCGGTGGCCAGTGGAGAGCTCGCCATATAACGCGATCTTAGGAAGGCGATGGTCCTCCATTCTGGAGACGTGACCTACCCAGCGCAGTTGGATCTTCAGCAGCGTGGATTCGATGTTGTCGGCCTCTGCCATCTCGAGTACTTCGATGTTGGAGATGAAGTCGCTCCAATGAATGTTGAGGATGGAGTGGAGACAACGCTGGTGGAAGCGTTCTAGGAGCTGTAGGTGATGCCGGTAAAGGACCCATGATTCGGAGCCGAACAGGAGTGTGGGTATGACAACGGCTCTGTATATGCTAATCTTTATGAGGTTTTTCAGTTGGTTGTTTTTCCAGACTCTTTTGTGTAGCTTCCAAAGGTGGTATTTGCCTTGGCGAGTCTGTTGTCTATCTCGTTGTTGATCCTTGCATCCGATGAAATGGTGCAGCCGAGATAGGTAAACTGGTTGACCGTTTTGAGTTTGATGGAGATGTGGGGGGGCTGGTAGTCATGGTGGGGAGCTGGCTGATGGAGGACCTCAGTTTTCTTCAGGCTGACTTCCAGGCCAAACATTTTGGCAGTTTCCGCAAAACAGGACGTCAATCGCTGGCTCTGAATGGGCAACTAAAGCGGAATCGTCTGCAAAGAGTAGTTCACGGACAAGTTGCTCTTGTGTCTTGGTGTGTGCTTGCAGGTGCCTCAGATTGAAGAGACTGCCATCCATGCGGTACCGGATGTAAACAATGTCTTCATTGTTGAGGTCTTTCATGGCTTGTTTCAGCATCATGCTGAAGAAGATTGAAAAGAGGGTTGGTGCGAGAACGCAACCTTGCTTCACGCCATTGTTAATGGAGAAGGGTTCAGAGAGCTCATTGCTGTATCTGACCCGACCTTGTTGGTTTTCGTGCAGCCTGTAACAGGTAGTAGTAACTCAATCAGCTGCATTTGGGTGGGAAACTGATTTATGAATTGGCTGCCTTTTGAGGTGTATCTGGAGCCTGGGGGCTCTGTAGAAGAGGTGAGAATTGAATCCTGTCTGGAAGCTTCTTGACTGAGTAAAACTCTGCTGGTTTTCTTATAAACAATTTTTGTAGCTATCTTTTAAACACAACTTTCTACATTTATCCTATAAACACAACCATCTATATTTCTACAGAGTAAGCCCTTCAGCCTATGATGTGCTGACCTACATAAACCTACTCCAGTATCAGAAAATTGTATTGGGAATAAAACACACAAATAAGAGCGTGGGAAAATATGCGCACAATTAATAAAACATTTGTGCACAATTTATAAAGGACCATAAGAAAGTGGTAGTGGCAATGAAACTCATGCACACACAATTTATAGTGAGTGTGCGAAAGTTGCAGTAGGGATGAAATACACAGAACACAATGTGGGTGCATACAACAATCAAGGATGGATATGTCTGTAGGCTCTTTCAGGTGGCCAGAATACCCCAGTGTGAAGCCACATATTCTATCCCTTTGCGGTTGATGAGGTACCCACCTGAATGCGCCCAACGTGCCTCTGAGACACCGACCCTCTTCCTGGAGGGATAATCAGTGGATTGCCTTGCTCCGCTGAGGCAGCTGAATGTGCACCTGCTGTAAGTGGCTGCCTGGGGGAGGGCTGATGACTCTTATCAGCCAGTGGCCCAACTCCCTGCTGCCTGGCAGCTGCCCGACAGCCAGCTGCCCCTGCCCCGACGTCCCCCACTGGCCGCCCCTCCCCAGTAGGGCAAGGTCTGTCAGGCAGCGGGGAGGGGAGAGCCTCAGGCAGCAGGTTGGGGGGAGGCTGTCAGAGGACATTGGGGTGGCAGGTGTGGGCTGTCACAGCCCGGCTCCTGCACCAGGGCTGCTCCCTGCTGCTCAAAATGCTGCATAGTAATGACGGTCTTCCCTATCCATTGGGGGGAGGCTGTCAGAGGACATTGGGGTGGCAGGTGTGGGCTGTCACAGCCCGGCTCCTGCACCAGGGTTGCTCCCTGCTGCTCAAAATGCTGCATAGTAATGACGGTCTTCCCTATCCATAAACCCCCACGCAGCTGGAACTGTGGGAAACAGAGTGGTTCCACCTGCGGGGGGGAGGGTGGGGGGGAGATTATGGGTAGGGAAGACGGCCATTGCTATGCTGCATATTTATGACGGGTGGCACCAGTCACCCCACCTCCATCAGATGCAGAGGTGCTACGAGGTGTCTCTGGATATCAATAGGCCTTTTAGGGCTGCCACCTGAAAGGTGAGTATTCAGGTTGGGATTCGCTCCTGCAGCTACCCTCAAGGTGGAGAATGTGGCTTCTAAGAGAGAAAGATGGGGAAAGAGACTGTAGGCAGGCAAGGAACTAACTGCTTTTTCCTTTAAAAGTCCCAGTGTGCCTTGGCATAATGAAATGGCTGTATGCTCGGAGCCCTCATGGACGGGTTTCTCTGCTACACAGAATTCATTGCTTGATGTGTCACTCAAGACGTCACCACTGGAGGATAGGCGCCTCTTTGCTCTGTGCTACCAGGTAGGAAGTGTGAAAGGGCACACGGAACATTTTTCCCATGGTGCAGTGTGAACAACACTACCTGTTTCCCTAAATAGTTTGTTCATCTGCCAATTTAGCGGTTTGCCAATGTGAAAGTGGCTTTTGAAGTATACGGCTTTCTCTCTGACATCCAATAGTGGATCTCATTTTTGGAATTTTCATTTTCAATTGGATGGTCCAAGGTAGCAAGGGCCACTTGTGCAGAAATATGCTTTAATAAAGTACTCTATTTGAACCCCCCCCCCCACCAAGTTTCTGGAGGGAATATCAAGAATTTTTTAGTGTATTTAGAGGTAATCATTTAACTTTATTGAAATATGTAGCTACAGTATAGCAGAAAAACAAACATGCAACTAGGACAACAGGAAATATCTTTTTAATAATAATGTTGCCGTAATTTACAAGAGAGAACAAAGGCAGCTTTGCTATATGCAGAAAACATTTTATAAAAACAAACAGCTGGTGTAAGTCCATGTGCTGGTTGAGCTGCCTGCTGTTTCCCGGTGGCCTGCTGGTGGTCCCCGTGCTGGTCATACTGCCTATTCTTTCCCTGTAGCCCACGCTGGTTGTTCTGTCTGCTCTCAGTCCCCGCGCTGGTTGAGCTGCCTGATCTCTCCTGTTGGTTCTGAAAGATTCTGGACATGAGGCATTTTTGATCGGGGTTGCTGGCAGAGGTGGGAAAACTGCGATGGCACCATAGTGCCCCCTCGATCCCTTCAAGGATGAAGATACTTAGGCAATGTGGACTAGATTGTTTGACGTTTTCATGGACTCTTGCCTTGCATCTCAATTTGATTTTTCAAATGCATGATTTTTATGGTAATTGTATGTATGTATCTTATCCAGTGTCAAGATCAGTAAGATCTCTGTTTGTGGTGATGCCCATGGATGAGCATTTTCTCGAAATAGTTGAAGAAAGAACTGAGGGAAGCTGCAGGATTCATGAGAGGTTTTTCTTGGTGGGAGGCAGGGAGCATTGTTGGGCTTTTGGTCAACCCTACTCTAATCATTGACCAGAAACATGTGAAAAAGGTTATGCAGTATTGAGCAGCAAAGCATGGTATGGGAATTTAATTTTGGGAAACCAGTTAAGGAAAATAAGACACCAATATTTGTAGGATCAGGGCATAGTTACCCTGCTTGCCATGATGGCTTGAGGGTAAATGTCACACTTTTTCTTGCATAGAAAAGACTTGCCAGACTAGGAAGTATCTGAGGAAGCATTTGTTCACTATGGAACTTTACTCCTGATTATTATTGAGTTTTCCTCTTGCTCTATTGTTTGCTGCCCATATGTTGGGACTTTTGTTCCAATTGTGCCTTATAATTATCATTCACATGATAAAAAGGAAGGAAAGAAAAGAGTTTAAAAAAGTGTTGCAATAGAGATTCTGATGTTGCTAAATGTCAAGGGATGACGGGAAATTAAATGCCCAACAACAATTGTGCAAGTTGCCTGAAGCCATATAGATAAGGAATGAGATGTGGCCAGTAAATGAATCTAGCAATTGTACCTACATCCTTGCATTCTTCTGCTGATCACTGAATTTCTCTTAAAATATGGAAAAACATCTCCATGTATGGGGATGGTGTGTGACAAAAATGGTATAAAAGATGTGAAATTTTAACTGTGAATAGAGTGGGTGCTTAGGATGGACATAGTGTAGACAGCACACTATGAAATCTGTTCTGCCACTCCCATCTAGATGCAAGTTGATTAAAAACCCTTTCATGACTAATTTGTAGTTTCTCTCTGTTTAAGCAGCAGACTTTTATAGTCCTGTTGTCTGCTCTCTCCTGGGGGAATGGGGCAGTTAGACCAGTGTGGGGGTCAACAGCGTACCACCGGGTGAGTCTCCTGACAGCCCGCCACTATCCCCACACAGATCCCTCCAGCCCCAACGATAGATGGTGGTGATGCTAGTGAGGCCATGATGATCACTGTCGGCACACACCATCATCACCCTAATTTCAACTTGGACATACAAGATCTAGGGGATATTTTTGAGCTTTTGTTTGGGGAAGAAAAGTGGGTCTTATATGCTGTCAAATACTGTATATAGAACATAAAAGTTATAACAAGGTACAGAGCCTTTGGCCCAAGAAGTTGTGCTGACCGATAGACAAAATAAATATTCCCTAACTTACACCACAATGTTCTATTTTTTTTGTATGCGTGTGCCTGTCAATCTTTTAAATGACCCTAATGTGCCAGCCTCCACCTCCACCCCAGCAATGCATTCCAAGTGCCCACTATTCTGTGTAAGATACTTACCCATGATGCCTCCCCTAAATTTTTCTTCTAATTTCAACTTGGACATACAAGATCTAGGGGATATTTTTGAGCTTTTGTTTGGGGAAGAAAAGTGGGTCTTATATGCTGTCAAATACTGTATATAGAACATAAAAGTTATAACAAGGTACAGAGCCTTTGGCCCAAGAAGTTGTGCTGACCGATAGACAAAATAAATATTCCCTAACTTACACCACAATGTTCTATTTTTCTTGTATCCGTGTGCCTGTCAATCTTTTAAATGACCCTAATGTGCCAGCCTCCACCTCCACCCCAGCAATGCATTCCAAGTGCCCACTATTCTGTGTAAGATACTTACCCATGATGCCTCCCCTAAATTTTTCTTCCTTCACCTTGTACAAATGTCCTTTGGTGTTTGTTACTCTTGGCCCAGGAAGAAGGCACTGGTTATCCACCCATGCCCCTCATAATCTTGCAGAACTATATAAAAGACACCTCTCGTCCTCCTTCACTCCAAAAGCTGTGTAAACATTGCCTCATGAGACATGTTCGCCATTTTGGGCTTCATCCTTGTAAATCTCTTCTGCATCTGCTCCATAGCTTCCTCATCCTTCCTGTAATGAGGTGACCACACTGCACACAATATTCCCAAGTGTGATCTAACCAGGGTTTTATAGAGCTGCAACATTACTTCATAACTCTTGAATTCAATCCATCAACTAATAAAGGCCAGCATACCATAAGCCTATCAGCCTGTGCGGTAACTTTGATTTGGACCCCAAGGTCCCTCTGTTCTTCCATACTGTTAAGAATGCTGTTATTACCATGTAGTCCTCCTTCAAATTTGACCTTCCAAAATGCATCACTTCACACTTAACTGGATTGAACTCCATCAGCAACTTCTCTCCCCAACTCTGCATCCTATCTGTATCCGGTTGTAATCGTCGACAATCTTCTACACTATCCACATCTCCCATCTTCGTTATCTGCAAAAATCACAAAGAACAGACAGGAAAATCCATGCAGAACTCCACTGTCCTCCAGGCAGAATACATTCCATCTGCTACTACCTTCTGCAGGCAAGTCAATTCTGAATCCTCATACCCATTGTTCCATGGATCCCATGCCTCATAACTTTCTGGATGAGTCTACCATGGAGGACCACCATGTCAAATGCCTTACTCATCTGTACTGTAAACACCACATTTAGTGCCCTATCTTCATCAATTTCTTTTGTTACTTCCATATGAAACTTGCTTCAGCATAAAACCTAATGGAACATTACAGTGGTGTACAATGTTGGGAAATGGCTTCCTATTTATGGAAAGAAAAACACCTCCTTTGAGGGCCCCCTAGCTTTATCCATGTTTATCTCCAGGAAGTTATTTTGCTTATGGATTATAGATGTAATTTTATTCCATATCTTGGGATTTGTTTTAGTGGGCAAGTTATAGAAAACAACTCACTTTGCACTCGCTCATAATCATTTTGCTTGCATTTCAGCTGTGCTTATTTTAAATCTCTTCCGACCACTGATACGTTGCAGTGCCAATAACTGGAGGAGATGTGAAAAATGAGGAAGGTTAGATTTATCTTCAAAGGACCTTTAAAGTAAGATGTATATTTGACATTAAAATTTAACACTTGTTTTTACAAAGTATTCATTATATGTAAGATTTTGTATCATTACAGCTTTTTAAAAGAAAGCTAGTTATTTAGTGAGTCTGCTATGAATGAATTATCAGTTACCTCTGTTTAATTAGACATTAGTACTTGTGAGCTTATTTTCACTGTCCATATTTTGGAATTCTCAAATGAAGCTGGTATGTAAGATTTTTTAAAAAACTTGACATACACATGGTAACAGACCATTTCAGCCCATGAGCCTATACTGCCCAAATGCATCCAATTAACCTATACCCTGGTACGTTTCAAAGAGTAGAAAGGGGAGACATGGGGAGAATGTACAAACTCTGAGACAGTGTGGGATTCGAACCCCAGTCCCAATTGCTGGTACTGTAACAAGGGTTGCGCTAACTATGCAACTGAATTGTTCAGATTGTTTTGCAAATCTGAAGTAGATTAAATGGGTTAGGGTAAAGCATGACTGAGGAGGATAATGGATGTGTGAAAATCCATCTAGTTGGTGTGCATAAGGGGTGTTAAATGAAGAGAACTGAATACAATTCTGAATGAAAAGATCATGGAAAATAGGAGCAGGTGTAGGTAGTCTATTTCTCCGAGACTGCTCTGCCATTCAATAACCCATGACTTGGTAGAGGTTGTACCCAAAAGAGAGAGATTATTCATTTTATTCCCATAGACATGACTCTTATTCAAAAATAGATTTATTTTTGATATCGGCACAATTACAAGGTAGAATTAATCAAGCTGATTATAAAGCTAGAATATTATCAGATCATTCTCTACTTTTAATGACTTGTTTGATTCCTGAGAAAGAAAATTGATTTATAGGTGGCAGTTTAACTGTTGTTAAAGAGAGTTGATTTTTCTGACTTAAAGAATAATTGAATATGTTCTCTTATAGAGATCAATTCTAATTCAGTGAATAATGTTTATTTTGTAGAATGCTTTAAAAGCATATTTAAGAGGTCAGATAACAAGTTATACAGCAAAAAATGAGAGTATAGGTACACGATCCTTTATCCGGACACCTAAAATCTGGAAAGCTCCAAAATCTAGCAAGTGGGGACCAGTGGGTGGGGGGGGGGGGGGGCTGCTGGGCAGCTGAGGGACCGGCAATCAGAGGAGGCAGCTGGGCGGCTGAAGGACAGGCAGTCGGGGGAGGCGGCCGAGGGACGGGCAGTCGGGGGAGGCGGCCGAGGGACGGGCAGTCGGGGGAGGCGGCCGAGGGACGGGCAGTCGGGGGAGGCGGCCGAGGGACGGGCAGTCGGGGGAGGCGGCCGAGGGACGGGCAGTCGGGGGAGGCGGCCGAGGGACGGGCAGTCGGGGGAGGCGGCCGAGGGACGGGCAGTCGGGGGAGGCGGCCGAGGGACGGGCAGTCGGGGGAGGCGGCCGAGGGACGGGCAGTCGGGGGAGGCGGCCGAGGGACGGGCAGTCGGGGGAGGCGGCCGGGCAGCTGACGGACGGGCGGTCGGGGGAGGTGGCCAGGCGGCTGTGGTCGGGGGAGACGGCCGTTGGGGAAGACTGCTGGGCGATTGGAAGGGTGTGGGGGTTGATAGGCAGCACAATTCGGGTGGGCTTTCCGAAATCCGGAAAAATCCGAAATTCGGAACACACTGTTCCCCAAGGGTTCCAGATAAAGAATCATGTACCTGTATACAAGAGAAGTTAATCAGTTAGAACAGGAAATAGAGGGTTCAGAGAAATATTTGCAGAGAAGGGCTTCAGAGGAGAAAAAGGAGACAATAAACAAAAAAACCAGTATAATACGATTCAGATTTGTAGAACTGAAAAATTGATAATGAGAACAAAACTGAGGTATTATGAATTGGGGGGAAAAAGCTCAAAGTCCTTGCATAGTAATTAAAAGCTGAACAAAATTCTAGAATAATTAATGCCATCAAGAAAAATTCAAATAAAATTACTGATAAATCTCAAGAAATTAATGATTTGTTTAAAGATTTTTACTTTAAATTATATGAATTTGAATCAGGACAAGATGACAATAAGATTGATAAATTCCTATCTCAAATAAATTTACCTAGATTAACTAATGAGGAGCAAAGATATTTAGATACACTATTTAGATACACCGAGAGGGTTCACTACAAAGTAATAAGTAACTGGGGGAAGATAGTTTTCCAGTTTTAAATCAAGCAGTGCAATCACATTCTCGCCCGGATACCTTTTCAACTGCAATTATCACCGAAATACCAAAGAAGGATAGAGACCCATTAAATCCATCGCCAATCTCTTTATTAAATATGGATTACAAAATTGTAGCAAAAATTTTAGTCAACAGACTAGCTAAATACTTATTGAAGTTAATCCATATAGACCAGACAAGTTTTGTTTAGAAAAAACAACAGGAGATAATGTCGCAAAATTGATTAGCTTAATCCATTTGGCTCAGAAAAGGAGGAATTTAAGCCTGGCAGTAGCCTTGGATGCTGAAAAGGTGTTTGATAGACTTGAATGGGACTTTTTATTTAAAATCTTTGTTAAATTTAGTCTGTGACAGGTCTTTATAAATTGGGTTAAGTCATTATATAAAAACCCCAGAGCAAAAGTTGACATATGCAAAAGTTCCTGCAGCTTTTCAGTTGACCAAGTCAAATAGACAAGGCTGCCCTTTATTGCCAGCCTTATTTATTTTAGCGATAGAACACTTCACTGAATTAATATGGTCAGACCCTAATATTAAGGGTTTTAAAGTTGATCGAGAAGAGTATAAAATAAATTTATTTGCAGACTATATATTGAAATAGTTGACTGATCCCTTGAATTCTTTATGTCAATTACATTTAAGGTTGGAGGAATATGGTGAAATATCAGGTTATAAAATTAATTGGGATAAAACTGAAATTATGCCTTAAGTGAGTGGAAATTATATACAGTGTAAAACAGTTACTAAGTTTAAATGGCCAGTCAAAGGATTTGAGTATTTGAGTGTTCCAGTGGACAAAGATTTAAATAATTTGTATGTTAAATTATTTGGCTTTGGTTAATAAAATTATAGATGATTTGAATAGTTGGAGCATGTTAACAATAACTTTAATTGGTAGAGTAAACTGTATTAAGATGAATAATTTTGTGAGATTACAAAACCTTTTTCAATCTATTCCAATTTCAGTTACTCAAAATTTAAGGATTTATATATGAATATAAGGAGATTTTTATGGAATGATAAAATGGCAAGAGTTTCTTTGGGGAAAAATTAACTTGGAAGTTTGATTTGGGAAGCTTTCAACTTCCTAATTTTAAAAATTACTATATAGCTGCCCAGTTGAGATTAATAAATGTATTGTTTTACAGAGATTAAAAAAAAATACTCGGGTAGATATTGAACTCAATGAAATAGGAGAAATAAATTTACAGGATTTTATTTATAAATGGAATTCTAAATTGTTGACTGGGGTTAGAGATGCCCCTATTTTGAAACATTTGTTTGAGATGGGAGTAAGATTGAGGTTTATTGTCAAGGAAGACACCTTTATTACAAAATAGACTTTTCATTTTTTTTAGATAACCAATCTTTAAGGATTTGGTCATCAGTGTTTTTTAAAAAACAATTGAAGATTGTTTTGAAAGAGTTCAATTTTGACCTTTACACAAATTTATTCTTCATTTGTTCAACGTATAATACCTTTTTGTTACTATCAAGTAAAGGTCTTTCTGAATGAAAAATTGGGTACAAATTTGACATTATCTCTGTTTTGTTACAAAAAGGATCTTTTAAAGAGGAATGCATAAGTCAAGAGAGATGGGAAGTTGATTTGAACAGGAAAATAGATGAGTGAAATTGGATGGTGTAGGGAAAGTATGAAAAATACAATTAATGTAAGATGTAGGTTAGTACATTCTAATTTTACACACAAGTTATATCTTGCCCTCCAAAAGTTGCATAGAATGAACTATACCAGATTTGTGTTTTAGATGTGGACAGCAGGTTGGTACATTTTTACATTCTACTTGGCAGAGTCCTAAAGTAAAACCTTTCTGGCAAATTCCTGCTGGATCCAATGCTATCTCTTCTAGGTAATATTAAAAGTATTACATCTAAATTAAAATTCAATATGTATCAAATACAGTTTGTAAAAATTGCCATAGCAGTATTTAGGAAATGTATTGTTATAACTTGGAAATCAGATACAGATTTAGGAATGAAGAAATGGATATGAAAATTTATAGTTGTACACCACTTGAGAAAATTACATATAGCTAAAGGAACAGATAATATATATTTTGGAAAATATGGCACCAGTATTTGCAGAGTGTTGGAATAGACAAGGCTGCCTTTTATCGCCAGCCTTATTCATTTTAGCGATAGAACGTTTAGCTGAATTAATATGGTCGGACCCTAATATTAAGGGTTTTAAAGTTAATCGAGAAGAGTATAAAATAAATTTATTTGCAGACTATATATTGAAATACTTGACTGATCCCTTGAATTCTTTGTCAATTACATTTAAGGTTGGAGGAATATGGTGAAATATCAGGTTATAAAATACCTCAATCTTTGGTGACCTTTATTTGATGGTAAATATGATATCTGGGAAAGGACTCTCTGGACAATCTCTGGGTTTTCTTACATCTTGTATCTTTTTCGTGTGTGTGTGTGTGTGTGTGTGTGTGTGTGTGTGTGTGTGTGTGTGTGGCGACTGCGCCCGAGGTGCGCGCTTTGTTCTAACCCATGCAGCATGGAGGTCCCCAGACAGTGCATCTTCTCATGGCTGGTGTGGTGATATAAGTGGGGCCGATTCGCCACAAGGATGTACGCTGCCACACAACCCCTCCCAGAATCGGCTTGCGCATCTCGCCGCCTGGGCGGCCAACCTCATTGTTTCGGCTGGGCCATCACTACTGGCTGGCTAAGGTCCAGGTGTGCCGCCTTGAGCCAGTTGACTGTGAACAATTCCCCCTTGCCCCCGATGTCCAGGGTGAACGTCTTGCTTGAGCATTGCAGGACTTAGTAGGGGCCTTCGTAGTGACGCTGCAGGGGCGCGGTGTATGGATCTCGCTGGACGAAAACGAAATCGGCCTTGGCCAGCTCCTTGGGGACGTAGGACAGGCAGCTGGTGAGGTGGGTTGGTGGTGGGGGCGGTAGTGATTTGCACTTACCCCGCAAGTCTCCCAGCAAGGTCCGACTCTCAGTTACGGGGCCGGTGCTTGGCCGACCAAGAACTCCCCAGGTGGTGACAGGGGTGCACCGTAGACCAACTCCGCGAATGATACCTGTAGGTCTTCTTTCAGAGCCGTTCTGATGCCGAGCAGGACGCAGAGCAACTCGTCCGTCCAGCTGGGACCAGTGAGATGAGCCATGAGGGCCGACTTTGGTTGACAGTGGAAACGCTCCACTAGGCCGTTGGCTTGGGGATGGTATGAGGTGGTGTGATGGAGCTTCATCCCCAAGAGATTTATCAGCTGTTACCAGAGGGCAGATGTGAACTGGCACCCCTGTCACTCGAACCTGGCGATCCAGTGGGCGAGTGGTTTCCTGGCGCAAGTCTCGGCGGACATGTCCCTCAGTGGGATGGCTTCCGGCCTCCTTGTCGCGCGGTTGACCACTGTCAACAAATAGTGGGTGTCCCTTGACACCGGCAGGGGGCCCACAATGTCAACGTGTATGTGCTCGAACCTCTTGGCCGTGGAGTCAGACTGCTGTACCATGCAGTTTCCCGCCATCTTGGCTATCTGCTTCTTGAGGCCGTGCCACACGAACCGTTCCGCCACCATGCGAACTGAGGTCTTGACCGAGGGGGTGGGCCAAATCATGGACCATGCTGAAGGCTGTACATTGCTTAATTGCGGTGGAACTACTGGGCGCAGCGAGCCGGTGGAGACATCGCAGAGCAGCGTGTCAGGGCTGTCTTGGCAGCTTTAGGTCCTGTATGTGTGGGATGGGGTATTGGTCCAGCGTGGTCGCATTATTGAGGCGACGGTAGTCCCCGCATGGGCTCCAACCCCCGGAATCCTTGGGGACCGCGTGGAGGGGGGGAGGCCCAAGGGCTTTCCGATCTCTGGACGATCCCCAGCTTCTGCAGCCGGGAGATCTCCTCCTTTGCCAGTTGCAGCTTCTCGGGGGCAACTGCCTGGTTTTGGTGTGGAGGGGGGGCCCTGGGTCAAGACGTGGTGGCAGACTCCATGTTGGGGCATGGCGAAAGTATACTGCGGCTGCAGGATGGAGGGGGAGCTCGTCAAGCATGCGAGGATACTCGTCCTTGGAGGCGCTGATGGAAGCTATCCCTGGGCCGCATGCGTCTGGCGTTGAGGCGGGTGGATCGTAAGGTGCGGACTTTTACCAACCGCTTGCCTTTGATGCCCACCAACAGGCTGTGCGCCTGGAGGAAATTGGCTACCAACAGCGCTTTTCCCACAGAGACCAGTACGAGCTTCCTGTGGAACTTGTCCTTGCCAATTTGGATCAGTGCGCTGTGTGTGCCGAAGGTCTTGATGGAGGATCCATTGGCCGCCCGTAGGGTTGGGCTCCGTACGCAGGTGCAGGTCTCGAGGGCAGTCAGGGGGAGCATGCTCAGTTCGGCTCCGGTGTCTACCAGGAAACGTAAGCCACTGGACTTCTCAGTCACACGCAGGAGGCTATTCATGCAGCTAACGGCGGCTGGCCAGGTCTTTCCCTGGAATGTACAGGGCTGCCTGCACTTGAGGGCTTGGGCCCCCCAGCGTTGATGGAAGAAACACCAACAAGTGGGGTATTGTTCTTCCGGTTTGTGTTTGCGGGGTGTTTGCGGCCGATTGGGTCCTGGGGCCAGCGACCTGGCTTAGGGCGGCCTTGTTTTCTTGCTTGATCCACCAGAGGACGGTTGCAACTCGGCGTGGATATAAGAAATCCTCATCTGCCGGCAGGAGTTGTATGTCCTCAGGCATTTGTTCGAGGAAAATCTATTTGAAAAGGAAGCAGGGTCTGTTGCCCTCTGCGAGCTCCAGTATTTCATCCATGAGGGCAGATGGGGTTCTGTTGCCCAGACCATCCAGGTGTCGGAGCCTGGAGGCACACTGGTGTGGGGAGAAGCTGAAGGTGCCATGGAGGAGGTTTTTGAGATCAAGTTATTTACCTTTCTCCGATGGGTTGTGGATGAGCTCATCCACCCTGGCTGTGGTTTCTTTATTGAGCACAATCACGACTTGCAAAAGTCTGATGTGATGAAAAGGAAGTGAAACTGCGCTTCTGCCTACCCGAACCAAGTGCGTGGGCGATGTGTTCAGAAGGGGGGGAAGGATCACCGCGACTGCGTTGATTGCTGCAGATTCCATATTTGGAGGTCAGAAAAACGGTCAGGACTCGCTGGGGTCACCAATATAACGACTACTACACAGATTGAAACTCACCACGACCACGTTGGAGGTTTCAACATACTGATTTATTCAAACTTAGCGTTTAATAATTTAATAATGTATGTGTAGCAGGCACACATACCTGATACATTGCGGGCTAGCAGTGCTGGGCGCCAAAGTACAACGAGTGGATCAGATGAAGCTCCTGCCTAAAGGCGTGGGGAACTAATGACTCGTAGCTTTAACCTGCTGGTCCACAGGACCAGCAGCTGTTTGCTAATGAGCTCATTAACAGGCAGGGAATATAACTTAATTCATGCAGTAGAAGGAAATAAAGCACCTGCAGTAGCAGTTGCTTTGGACGCAGAGAAGGCCTTCGACAGAGTAGAATGGAATTATTTGTTCAAAGTATTGCAAAAATTCAGTTTACCGGAGAAGTATTCTTTCTTTGGCTTGGCTTCGCGGACGAAGATTTATGGAGGGGGTAAAAAGTCCACGTCAGCTGCAGGCTCGTTTGTGGCTGACAAGTCCGATGCGGGACAGGCAGACACGATTGCAGCAGTTGCAAGGGAAAATTGGTTGGTTGGGGTTGGGTGTTGGGTTTTTCCTCCTTTGCCTTTTGTCAGTGAGGTGGGCTCTGCGATCTTCTTCAAAGGAGGTTGCTGCCCGCCAAACTGTGAGGCACCAAGATGCACGGTTTGAGGCGTTATCAGCCCACTGGCGGTGGTCAATGTGGCAGGCACCAAGAGATTTCTTTAGGCAGTCCTTGTACCTTTTCTTTGGTGCACCTCTGTCACGGTGGCCAGTGGAGAGCTCGCCATATAACACGATCTTGGGAAGGCGATGGTCCTCCATTCTGGAGACGTGACCCATCCAGCGCAGCTGGATCTTCAGCAGCGTGGACTCGATGCTGTCGACCTCTGCCATCTCGAGTACTTCGACGTTAGGGGTGTAAGCGCTCCAATGGATGTTGAGGATGGAGCGGAGACAACACTGGTGGAAGCGTTCTAGGAGCCGTAGGTGGTGCCGGTAGAGGACCCATGATTCGGAGCCGAACAGGAGTGTGGGTATGACAACGGCTCTGTATACGCTTATCTTTGTGAGGTTTTTCAGTTGGTTGTTTTTCCAGACTCTTTTGTGTAGTCTTCCAAAGGCGCTATTTGCCTTGGCGAGTCTGTTGTCTATCTCATTGTCGATCCTTGCATCTGATGAAATGGTGCAGCCGAGATAGGTAAACTGGTTGACCGTTTTGAGTTTTGTGTGCCCGATGGAGATGTGGGGGGGCTGGTAGTCATGGTGGGGAGCTGGCTGATGGAGGACCTCAGTTTTCTTCACGCTGACTTCCAGGCCAAACATTTTGGCAGTTTCCGCAAAGCAGGACGTCAAGCGCTGAAGAGCTGGCTCTGAATGGGCAACTAGAGCGGCATCATCTGCAAAGAGTAGTTCACGGACAAGTTTCTCTTGTGTCTTGGTGTGAGCTTGCAGGCGCCTCAGATTGAAGAGACTGCCATCCGTGCGGTACCGGATGTAAACAGCGTCTTCATTGTTGGGGTCTTTCATGGCTTTGTTCAGCATCATGCTGAAGAAGATTGAAAAGAGGGTTGGTGCGAGAACACAGCCTTGCTTCACGCCATTGTAAATTGAGAAGGGTTCAGAGAGCTCATTGCTGTATCTGACCCGACCTTGTTGGTTTTCGTGCAGTTGGATAATCATGTTGAGGAACTTTGGGGGACAACCGATGCGCTCTAGTATTTGCCAAAGCCCTTTCCTGCTCACGGTGTCGAAGGCTTTGGTGAGGTCAACAAAGGTGATGTAGAGTCCTTTGTTTTGTTCTCTGCACTTTTCTTGGAGCTGTCTGAGGGCAAAGACCATGTCAGTGGTTCCTCTGTTTGCGCGAAAGCCGCACTGTGATTCTATATTAATTGGATTAAAGCATTATATAAGGGACCGTTAGCGAAAGTGACAGTAAATGGACATGTATCAAAGCAATTTAACTTAAGCAGGTCAACGCGGCAGGGATGCCCACTATCACCTTTATTGTTTGCGCTAGCTATAGAACCACTAGCAGAATTGATAAGAATAGATAATAATATAAAAGGAATAAAAATAAAAGACAAGGAATATAAAATCAGTCTATTTGCGGATGATGTTATAGTGTACTTAACAGAACCAGAACTATCAATAAAAGAATTATATAAGAAATTGAAGGAATATGGAGAAGTGTCGGGTTACAAGATAAACGTAAATAAAAGTGAAGCAATGCCTATGAATAATGCGGATTTCTCAAAATTTAAGAAGGAATCTCCATTTAGATGGCAAATGCAGGCAATAAGATACCTAGGTGTACAAATAAACCAAAATCTCGGCCAATTATACAAACTCAATTATTATCCACTAATGAAAAAATTAGAGGACGATTTAGAGCATTGGAAAGATCTACCACTAACACTAATAGGAAGGATAAACTGTATTAAAATGAACATTTTTTCAAGGATATTATACTTATTTCAGGCATTGCTAATACACTTGACAGAGAAATTCTTCAAAGAGTTAAAGAAAATAATAAGGAAATTTTTATGGAGAGGGGGGAAACCGAGGATAGCACTGGATAAATTAACAGAGTGGTATAAACAAGGAGGCTTACAATTGCCAAACTTTAAAAATTATTATAGAGCCGCACAATTAAGATACCTATCAGATTTTTATCAAACAAGGGAAAAACCAGACTGGACGAGATTAGAATTAGATAAAATAGGGGAAAAGATACCTGAACACATATTATATAAATGGGATGAAAAATTGGTACAACATAGAACTTCTCCAGTATTACATCATCTCCTCAATATTTGGAAGAAGATTCATGTAGCAAGAAATAAAACAAATTATCAATTACCAAAACTAATATTGACGCAAAATAAGTTACTCCCTTTTACAATAGATAACCATTCCTTTAGAGAATGGGAAAAAAAAGGGATTAAAAGAATAGAGAATTGTTTTTCAGGAAGTAGATTCTTATCCTTTGAACAAATGAGAGATAAGTACAATATAACTGGAGATACAGCGCTGGCATATTACCAACTGAGATCCTACTTGAAAGATAAATTAGGAAGCAATTTGAGTTTGCCAGAGGGAAGTAACCTTGAATATGTGATTACAGATACAATGTTAATCAAAAGATTTATAACAAATATGTATATTAAACTGCAAGAAAAAGAGAATGAGGAAACAAATGGTAAAACTAAACAAAAATGGGAACAAGATTTAAATATAAAGATAAAAAAGGAAACATGGGAGAAATTATGTTCTGGAACAATGAGAAATACAATAAATACGAGGCTACGTATGATACAATATAACTGGCTACACAGACTATACATTACACCGCAAAAGTTAAATAAATGGGACCCAACAGTATCTGATAGATGTTTTCGATGTAAAAAAGAAATGGGAACAACAATTCATGCAATCTGGACATGTGAGAAAGTAGAAAAATTTTGGGAAGATCTCAATCAGATATTAAATAAAATAACAGAAAACAATATACCTAAGAATCCAGAGATCTTTCTCCTAAGTAACATAAAAAACAAAGAATTTGGAATTGATTTGGAGGATGCAAAAAAAAGATTTGTTAAGATAGCCCTAGCCGTAGCAAAAAAATGTATTATGTCAACCTGGAAATTGGAAGATAATCTGAAAATACAACAATGGTATATAGAAATGAATAAATGTATTCCATTAGAAAAAATTACATATAGTTTAAGAAATAATATTGAAATATTCGAACAAATATGGGAGCCTTACATTAAATACAATAGCGAAAACCTACCGGGGACAATCATTACCTAAGTTGATGGAAGGAGAAGGAAAGAAAAGAATGGACTCAGTAGAATTTCTGGTGTATTTTTGTTGAATGACAACATTATCTGACTGGTTTAATGTAACCTAGATTGTATACCTAAAATGGATGGGAGGGGGGGTGGGGGGGGGGGGTGGCTTGTGAGGAGGGAGTGGGGGGGAGAAAAAGTCACTGTATATGTGTGAAAAAGAAAATGTGTGTAGCATGGCTAATGTGATTTATGGTGTGAAAAATAAAAAATTAAAAAAAAACAGGCAGGGAATAAAAGGTCTGTGTATGTCTGCAATAAACCAGTCTTGAGTTGACCACCTTTGTGTGTGTTTGCCTTTATTTAGTAGCATCTACTGTAGTAGCCGCTACATATGCATATTAAATACATTCAGTAAGACTGTCTCTATTGTTTAATTGAGCTAACAATTGCACAGATATATTCATCTGTAGGAGAAACAGTTCTTCCTCATTTCTATTAAATCTATTCACTGAAATCTTGATGCTACATCCCCTACTTCTAGTCTTGCCTGCTAGTGGAAACAATCTCTCTACTTCTGTCTTATCTATTCCATAACATGCTTAGTATATAAGATTTCAAACTCCCCCCCCCCCCCCCCCCCCCCAAATTCTTAGAACCGACTCACTTTCTCCTCGTTAATCTAAATCTATTCACTGAAATCTTGATGCTACATCCCCTACTTCTAGTCTTGCCTGCTAGTGGAAACAATCTCTCTACTTCTGTCTTATCTATTCCATAACATGCTTAGTATATAAGATTTCAAACTCCCCCACCCCCCCCCCCCAAATTCTTAGAACCGACTCACTTTCTCCTCGTTAATCTAATCCCTGACCGGAATGAACCTGGTGAACCTCCTGTGCACTGCCTCCACCGCCAGTATATAATTTCTCAAGCAAGGATCTATACACATTACTCCTGTTGTAGCCTCACCAGTACCTTGTTCAGTTTCAGCAGAATCTTGCTGCTCTTAAATTCATTTGTGTCTTGTACCTGCAAACTATGTACAAGCAATTCCAGGTTTTTATGCACAATACCATGCTAAAATCTTTCACCGTGTAAATCAGTGGTTCTCAACCTTTTTCTTTCCACTCATGTACCACTTTAAGTAATCCCTATGCCATAGATGCTCTGTGATTAGTAAGGGATTGCTTAAGGAGTATGTGAGTGGGAAGGGAAGGTTGAGAATCACTGCTCTAGACCCAATTGTTACTGAAATATTTTGCTTGAGAAAAATTGTCATTGCCCCATTCCCTTTGGAGAGTCATGAAACCGTGCACATAATGAGTCAATTAGGTACAATTAAAACAGCGGTTTTCAAACTTTTCCTTTCCACCCACATACCACTTTAAGCAATCCCTTACTAATCACAGAGCACCTATGGCATAGGAAATACTTAAAGTGGAAAGAAAAAGGATGAGAACCACTGATGTAAATAATAACCATGGAAAATAGGAGCAGGAGAGGGTGTTTCAGACCTTAATGCCTGCTCCATCATTTAAGATGGATGATCACACTATAATCATAGTGCCCTATTCCTGTTTTCTCTCCATATCCCTTGATCTCTTTAGCCATAAGTGCCACGTCCAGTTCCAATTAGAATATATGTTCTCTCCGATTTGTGACCTACTTGACCTGCGTGCATCAGCATATAAGACTGAAAATTTTTTTAAAAAAGAAATAAAAAATATAAAATTTACACAGATTATGTTGTATTTGACTAACTTTTACAGGGATGCAGGGCATGTATCTTGATTTCTGTTCCTGGCCAGCTTGATTCTTGTGCATATGTGTGTCTTCGTTTGGCGCATGCGCATTTGGTTAATGTATTGGGGTTCGGATGGTGCGTGCACGAGAGTTAAAGGGTGCGAATTCAATATCGTTAGCGTGCTTAACTTGCGCATGCACACTGGAATCAAGATGGTCACGCCTAGCCTAACCATGGATGTTGTCTAACAAGGTAAGCCTGGACCAGAATGTGGAAAGATTCACCGAGGTTGATTGATAAGTTGTCATTGATAAATCTATAATGAAGCAAAGTTTGATTTAAAAAAAGTTAGCCTTAAGACTTTGGTACTCCAAACTCGCGGGCAAAATTCTGACTTGTGTCCATTTCAAGATGCATCTGATCCTTCGGTCCCAATTACGTTCGTAAGTTGGGGAGTAGCTGCATATCTAATGAATCAGTTTCTAAGGTTTTCTGTGGTAGGAAGTTCCACAGTTATACCACACTTGAAGTGAGAAAAAATTCTTATCTCAAATGCCTTAACCCTTATTATTAGATTATGAATCCTTGTTCTAGATTTCCCCAACATTGGGAATATTTTAATCCCAGGAATTTGTCAAGTGCATTTTTGCTGTATCCCAATAATAACGAGAATGCTCTTCCTTGGATTAGCAAGCAAAGTTCCAGATATTGAGGTTTGGCTGCACCAGGACCTGATACAACTGCAGTAAGTTTCCCTGCTTTTATATATTCAAAATTTCTCAGTTTGCCCTTTGTTGAATTCATTGCCTGTAATAACTGTATTCCAATCCTCAATGACTGATGTTCCATGACACCCAGGTCATATTGCACCTTGCCTTGTCCTAATTTCTTACCTTTCAGATAATCTACCTTTCTACTATTGCCACCAAAGTTCATAACCTCACATACTGCATTTGCCATACTATGCCCACTCTCCTAATCTGTCCAATTTCCCCAACAGCCTCTTGGGAATTTTTCTCAAAGATCGCATACAATTCTTTTGTCTAGATCAGGGATGTCAAACTCAAATTCACGGAGGACCAAAATTAAAAACTTGGACCAAGTTGAGGGCCGAACTAAATATTTATTGAAAATTTTCAACAACATCTGCATGTTTTCTCTTCTTTCAACATATGTAATGTTAAACTTTTTTTTATTAAAATAAATGTTTAATAATAGTTTTGGATAAACTCTTTCCAGAAGCATTAACAAATGAGAAATAAAATATTCAATAAATAATATTTCTCTATAGAGGATTTGTCAAATGTTGCTAGTGTGCTGTTGAATAGTAAAATCTGAGGGCTGTTGAGAATGTGGGAGAATAGCATGATTCCTGAAACAATCAAATGGGTGACTGATTGTGGGCATGAACTCTAGCAGGGTTATTTGCCATGCCCTTTTTCCATTGGTACAGATATCCTTTGATTTACACACTTTTCAAGTTTTATGCCTAATGAGCTTGTATCCAGGTGCAGGACCATTTTTAACCAGGAATATATTTATCACTATGACATGAAACTATTGGAAGATCATTTTCTCCTGAGCTTAAAGTTCATAATACTTACTCAGGCCTGTGTGCGGGAGGGCGGGGTTTGCAGGCAATCGGGTTGGACAACGACAGTGTGGGGGCATCGGCTCTCGCTGCAGGGCGGCATCTCGGCGGATCAGCGGCCCCGTCACCGTGAGTCGGGGGTCGGCCTGCGGCAGGGAGGGGGAGTGGGCAACGGTCCTGGCGAGGTCAGGCACCCCCTGAGTTTCTGCCGGACCCCCCTTGACCTGCTGAGTTTCTGCCGGACCCCCCTTGACCTGCTGAGTTTCTCCTGGACCTCCCTTGACCTGCTGAGTTTCTCTCGGACCCCCCTTTGACCTGCTGAGTTTCTCCCGGACCCCCTTTGACCTGCTGAGTTTCTCCCTTCTGGTGTTTTTACGAGAACCACAGACTTTCACTCATACATTGATGAGGGAGATCAAGGGCCAAACATTGTCAGGTACCTCTCTGCTGGATAAAGGATACGGTTTAACCCGCTGAGTTTCTCCAGTGTTGGGTTTTCACGAGGTAGAGTCAAAGGGCCGAAGGGCCTGTTTCTGATCTGTCATGTTCTACGGACCCTGCTCTTCTTTCCGTGCCGGTGTCCCAGGGCCTTTAAAGGGCAGTCTCCGCGCTCAGGACCGTGCTGTGATCCCGGTCAGCGGTGGAGGGGCAGGTGAGCGCGGCTAATCCCGATCCAGCCCACGCCACTCCCAAGATTGGCGGGGGGGTTCCACCCTACCTGCCCGACCAGCCTCGCTCTCCACGTGTACTCCCGGCACTCGCCGCTGGTCCGGTGGGAAAACGCAGGGCGGCCGGCGCCCCCATCGCTCGGCGGGGAGCCCCAATCTTCCCTCCGGCGTCCCGACTCCATCTGTAGCTCCAAGAAACGCTGTGCCACTGGGGTTCCGGGCGCTGGGAAGCGGCCTTGGCTTCCCCGACACCGGCCAGGCTGCGCTGCGGTGGGGGGGTGGGCGGGGGGACACGACAGCGTGTTTATAAAACCACCCACCACTACTTTTCAAGGACCAGGATTTTTCTCTCTCTCTCTCACCCTGGGACACAGCGGTTACTGTGTATGCGCTATACTGGCGCGGCGGCCAGCGGGCCACCTCTAATACATTTTTGATATGATCTTGCGGGCTAAATATAATTATATCGCGGGCCAAATTTGGCCCGCGGGCCAGAGTTTGACGTGTGGTCTAGATTATTAATACTTGTTGTAAAAAGCTAGGATTGCAGCACCCTAATAGTAATTGCCTTACATTCTGAAAAGGACCAATTTATTAATACTCTCAGCCTCCTCCCTTTCAAACAGTTTCTGTCTATGTCAGTATATCACCTCCTACATCATTATCTCTAAATTTGCATACCAATCTCTTGTGCAAGACTTTGTCAAAATCTTTTTGTAAGTCCAAATGCACCACATCAACTGGTTTACCATTGTCCAATCTACTGGTTACATTCGCACTAAATCCTTTTTTTTAAGATTATTAGATTAGGTTATTTCTATTTATTTAGGGCAGGAGAAAAAAAAACCGATAAGTAAAGCCTGTCTTCAAAAGACTAAAATGAATGGAGAATGATCACTTATAGATTTTAGATTCTATTAATGGGTGATTAATATATGTAATGTAGCAGCTGCTACACACAGAGAGCGCCACTAGACTCTGTAGGGTTTCCAGTAGAACTGTTTATTTGAATTTTGTGCACTCCCCTTTAAGGCCAATGGGAGTTCCGTCTCACGCAGCAGCAACGTCATCATGTGGCCCGGGGCGCTAGCTTCGAGGCAATGAGCAAGTGCTGACTGCACCATCTTCTGCAGCTGCTCGCCAGTGCGGCGGTACAAATGGGGCCGATTCGCTCACAGAGATGTACGCCGCCACAATAAATTATTTTTATTATTACATTTGGATAAGTCGGTGAATTGCCCTTGGGTAGAAATGGAACTGAAGTTTTCCAAAAAAAATCTAAATTTACACATTGTGTTAATAATTCAAAAAAAGGTTGAGAATATGTGCTCGATTTAGAAAATTCTTTGGGTTTAGTTTTTCTCTGCCTAGTCCCATGGATAATCATGTTTTTCAGCTGTCTCTGCTGGACATAGTTTCAAGGAATGGAATATATTAGGTATCCAAAGTTATAACAATTTTTTTATTTAAGATAACTTTCCCTCTTGAACAATTATCTGCCAAATTTAATCTTTAAAACAGACATTTTTAAGATATTTACAAATTAGACATTTTTTCATTCCAAGCTTTCTGATTTTCCTCAAATCTCAAATACTAATATTCTTATTTAATACTTTCAGCCATATACCCTTTCTTAACTTTAGTAGTATAACTAATTATTTGTCCTTTTAAATAAGCCTTTTTTCCTTCTTTGGCTTGGCTTCGCGGACGAAGATTTATGGAGGGGGTAAAAAGTCCACGTCAGCTGCAGGCTCGTTTGTGGCTGACAAGTCCGATGCGGGACAGGCAGACACGGTTGCAGCAGCTGCAGGGGAAAATTGGTTGGTTGGGGTTGGGTGTTGGGTTTTTCCTCCTTTGCCTTTTGTCAGTGAGGTGGGCTCTGCGGTCTTCTTCAAAGGAGGTTGCTGCCCGCCAAACTGTGAGGCGCCAAGATGCACGGTTTGAGGCGATATCAGCCCACTGGCGGTGGTCAATGTGGCAGGCACCAAGAGATTTCTTTAGGCAGTCCTTGTACCTTTTCTTTGATGCACCTCTGTCACGGTGGCCAGCGCATCCCATACTACATATCTACTTTGAACATTTAATATTTTCCGTTAAGAAAAAATCAATCTGTTTCTTAACAAAAGCCACAAACTCAGTTTTTTTTCATTGCCTCCATCTCTAAGATGGACGTAACACATCCGAACTTTCATAAGAAAAAAAAATAAAGAATGATCAGATATTACTCTACTTTTATAATCTCTCTGCAATATCTTTCCCTGTAAATGTGCCAATATTTAAAAAAAAATCTATTCTAGAAAAAGAATCATGTCTAGAAGAATAAAAAGAGAAATCTTTCTCTTTAGGATTAATCCTTCTCCAAATATCTACCAAATTTAAGTCTTTCATTAAAGCTTCTATTTGTATCGCAATTTTTGCTTTTCTAATACATACTGAGGATTTATCCATTAATGGATCTAAAATGCATTTTAATTCTCCCCCAACTAGAATATTTTCATTAGCTTGACTTAATAACAAAAAGGTGTCTGAAATAAAACATTCATCATCCACATTAGGTGCATAGATATCAAGTAAAGTCCAAAGTTCATTAAAAATTTTACAATCCACTTTTAAAACCCTCCCAGCATTCCCCTCTACAGTTTGTAACTCAAAATATAAATTCTTATAAACTAAAATTGCTACACCTTTTGCCTAAGAGTTAAATAAAGAAAAAAAACATGACCAACCCAATCTCTTTTCAATTTCAAATGCTCTTTTTCAGTCCAATGTCTTGTAAAAAAGCAATATCAATTTTCATTTTCTTAATATAAGCTAAAACTCGCTTTCGCTTAATTGGATTATTTAATCCTTGAACATTAAAAGTAGCATATTTTAAACTAGACATTTAATAAACTATTAATATAAACACGTAATATATAAAAAATGCTCTCCTGTTAAGAAACGAAATCTACTCTCCCTCCCCTAATGTTATATTAAAAAAAAGTTAATTTAAAAAGGAATACAATTAATTCCCCCGAAGGAAAAAAAAACATCCAAAGGTAGTAATTCCCTAAAAAACTGGGTGTGGAACACCCCACCAGTGGCAGATTACTATCAAAGATATCAGTGCCATCCACCTCCCCCCAGCCAGAAATACAATATATATATAATAATGAAATTCAACATCATTAATATATTCAGCTCTGGGACTCCAATCCCAGAGATTGATTCAAATCTTCATCATCACTAGGACTATGTGTCAAAGCCTCCTTCGTCCCATCTTTCCCATTCTGTCCATTTCCATGTCCATTTGCCCTTCTTTTAGGTGACAATGGTGAAATTCTTCCCGGACCATGTAGATCCGGTAACGACTTAGCGAAAACCAATGCTTCGTGATCATTCTCAAAAAATTGAGACTGATAGTTGCCATAAAAAACCTTCAACACTGCAGGGTATCGAAAAGCAAACTTGTATCCTTTCCGCAACATAACACATCTTTGGCCGAATTAAACTTATGTTGACGTCTGATAATTTCTTGACTCAAATCAGCATTAAACAAACTATTATTCTGAATCATAGAAACATAGAAGATAGGAGCAGGAGTAGGTCATTCGACCCTTTGAGCCTGCTCCGCCATTCAACGAGATCATGGCTGATCTTAAAGTTCAGTACCCCATCCCCGCCTTCTCTCCATAACCTTTAACATAGAAAGATAGGAGCAGGAGTAGGTCATTCGACCCTTTGAGCCTGCTCCGCCATTCAACGAGATCATGGCTGATCTTAAAGTTCAGTACCCCATCCCCGCCTTCTCTCCATAACCTTTAACATAGAAACATAGGAGATAGGAGCAGGAGTAGGTCATTCGACCCTTCGAGCCTGCTCCACCATTCAACGAGATCATGGCTGATCTTAAAGTTCAGTACCCCGTCCCCGCCTTCTCTCCGTAACCTTTAATACCCTTATACTGAAGAAATAGATCTAATTCCCTCAAATATATTTAATGAACCTGCCTCTACTGCCCTCTGTGGCAATGAATTCCACAGACTCACCACCCTCTGGGTCAAGAAATTCCTCCTCATCTCGGTCCTAAAGGGTTTGCCTATTATCCTCAAACCATGACCCCGGGTTCTGGATTTTCCCATCATTGGAAACATCCCATCTGCATCCATTCTGTCCAGTCCTGCCAGAATTTTATATGTCTCTATGAGATCCCCTCTCAATCTTCTAAACTCCAGTGAGTACAATCCCAATTTGCGCAATCTTTCCTCATAAGTCATTCCTGCCATTCCAGGTATCAGCCTGGTGAATCGCCTCTGCACTCCCTCCATTGCAAGAACATCCTTCCTTAGATAAGGTGACCAAAACTGCACACAGTACTCCAGATGGGGTCTCACCAAGGCCCTGTACAGCTGCAGTAAGGTATCCTTGTTCCTAGACTCAAACCCTCTTGATATGAAGGCCAACATACCATTTGCCTTTTTAACTGCCTGCTGTACCTGTATGCTCGCCTTCAGAGACTGGTGTACAAGTACCCCTAGGTCTCTCTGCACTTCCCCATCTCTTAATCTATTGCCATTCAAATAGTAATCTGCCCTCCGGTTTGTATTTCCAAAGTGGATAACCATCATTAGGGTTGACTCTGTCTTCCCTTCTGTTCCGCCCGCCGTAAAATCATTTTCCTATCCTGATAATTCAAGCACCAAATTGACACTGCTCGTGATGGTTGACCCCGTTTCCTCCTCAACGCTCTATGTGCCCTTTCCAGTACCAAACCACCTGGAAAGAACTCTTTACCTAACATCTCAGGAATCCACTCCTTAAAAATTTTTATTGGTTCCGCACCTTCCAAATCTTCTGGAAGCCCCACAATTTTTACATTATTTCTCTGGCTTTGATTTTCCAATGAATCAATTTTTTTTAAATTATTCTCTCTTCTGAATTCCCCAATCCACAAACGAATCTTCCACTGTTTCTATTTTTTCTTTATTACTTTGAACTTGCTCTTTATATTTAGAAAAAGCTGTCTCAATTTTTAAAAATTTTTCCTGTACCACATCTACTGAATTCTTTGGCTTGGCTTCGTGGACGAAGATTTATGGAGGGGGTAAAAGTCCACGTCAGCTGCAGGCTCGATTGTGGCTGGCAAGTCCGATGCGGGACAGGCAGACGCGGTTGCAGGGGAAAATTGGTTGGTTGGGGTTGGGTGTTGGGTTTTTCCTCCTTTGTCTTTTGTCAGTGAGGTGGGCTCTGCGGTCTTCTTCAAAGGAGGTTGCTGCCCGCCGAACTGTGAGGCGCCAAGATGCACGGTTTGAGGCGATATCAGCCCACTAGCGGTGGTCAATGTGGCAGGCACCAAGAGATTTCTTTAGGCAGTCCTTGTACCTCTTCTTTGGTGCACCTCTGTCACGTTGGCCAGTGGAGAGCTCGCCATATAACACGATTTTGGGAAAGCGATGGTCCTCCATTCTGGAGACGTGACCCATCCAGCGCAGCTGGATCTTCAGCAGCGTGGACTCGATTCTGTCGGCCTCTGCCATCTCGAGTACTTCGATGTTAGGGATGAAGTCTCTCCAATTAATTTTGAGGATGGAGCGGAGACAACGCTGGTGGAAGCGTTCTAGGAGCCGTAGGTGATGCCGGTAGAGGACCCATGAAACGGAGCCGAACAGGAGTGTGGGTATGACAACGGCTCTGTATACGCTAATCTTTGTGAGGTTTTTCAGTTGGTTGTTTTTCCAGATTCTTTTGTGTAGTCTTCCAAAGGCGCTATTTGCCTTGGAGAGTCTTTTGTCTATCTCGTTGTCGATCCTTGCATCTGATGAAATGGTGCAGCCGAGATAGGTAAACTGGTTGACCGTTTTGAGTTTTGTGTGCCCGATGGAGATGTGGGGGGGCTGGTAGTCATGGTGGGGAGCTGGCTGATGGAGGACCTCGGTTTTCTTCAGGCTGACTTCCAGGCCAAACGTTTTGGCAGTTTCCGCAAAAGAGGATGTCAAGCGCTGAAGAGCTGGCTCTGAATTAAGGCATTTATTAACATCTCTCTTAAGCATAGATAAATCTTCAGATATTGTAGATTGAATTTGAGTCATTTGATGAGACATAGTATCCATATAACAAGCAATCCCTTCCAGTACAATAAAAATTGAGTTCAGTCCAGGTTCCATTGCCATATCTTGAGACCCACCTTCTTCAAGCTCCTCCTCCAGTTGTTCCTGTGAACTAGCTGTATAAGGTAAGTTCTCTTCTTGCTCCCTCATCGTTAAGACTTTCCCCGTGCGGCTGTGGATTTGGACACCTGATGACGGCACCCCGATGATGGTTATCCACTTTGGTAATACAAACCGGAGGACAGATTACTATTTGAATGGCAATAGATTAAGATCGGGGCACCGCTGCTCGGGCCCCCCCGCAGCCCACGCATTCTAACAGATTCTGGAACCTGGAAGCACCGCGCATGCCTGGCAGAGCAAGGGGCTGCGCAGGGGTGGTTTCCAGCACCTTCCTGCGTGTCCACGACTCCCCTGACGGCAGTGCGGGCCCAAGGATTCCTTGTTCCGTCGGATCAGCCGCACACCCGACTTCGCAAACGCGCAGGTCGTCGGTCGATTTCTTCAAGCCGGTGCCATCTTTCGGAGAGAAGACCAGTGCTGGCGTAATATTCAACCTGGCTGGTGTTCTCTGTGGCTTGGAGGCTCCCGACGGCAGCTCCGTGGTTCCAGCTGGACAGGTAGGCCTCAGTTCTTCAGCACTTTTAAAAAGTAGTTTTTTTTCTGTAGTTGAACCTTAGATTTTTTTAATATTAGCTACCCTTATAGACAACTAATGTACTTAGAAGCAGAAATAAAACGTTTATATATGTAGATTAAAGTTTAAAAACAGGTGCTGGAAAAAAAACTGGCTAAGGAGGATTAGGACCGCATGTCTGTCCTCTACACCATCTTGCCACACACCCCAATACTAATATTCTTGATTCATTTTTTAAACTTGCTGTTGTTTCATGGTGAATTCATATACATTTATAATGATTTAGTGTATTTAAGATTGACCTCAGTGGTTGGGAGTAAGAACCATTGGGAATGAGATTTCAACATAACATTTTCAGATGAAGATTGGTACTCTACTATCAGTTTGATTAATGATTCTTTATTTTGTGCAAGGCATTGCTTATTACAATTTATGGTGGTACATAGAATATATTTGTCCAAATTTAACTTATCTCATTTTTATGCAGATAATGATCCACAGTGTGAAAAATATAAACTTCTGGTCTGCATGTTTTGGAGTGCCCAAATTTAGAGAGATAATGGAAAGATATTTTCCAAACTTTATCAATGATTTTTAAGATCGAAATAGAACCATGTCCGTTGATTATTTTGTTTAGTTTTTCATGTAAGCTGGATATACTTTAGCCTTTATCACGCTGATAGCAAAACAAATAATTTGATTGAAATGGAAAGATGACTCTTCACCTACCCCTACACAGTGATTATATGATGTAACATTTGGAGAAAATGAAATACAACATCAAAGATGGAAAGTTTCAATTAGTAAGATCGTAAGAATTTTGAATGTTCTGGAGATTCTCTGTCCAATGTCTGGAGGTCGCTATTGTGATAGTATACAGATATGTTTTTGGAAGATGAATTGGGAAAGGTTTGTTAGAGTAGGTCACATACAAACTTTAAAACAGATCTTATTTGAAACACTAGGGCTCTGCTAATGCAAGACATATCGGGACCTCGACAACTTTTGCAAGAGCTATGAAGGGTGCTCAAGAGACTTCACTAATGGATTGTTGTTTACCAAAGGCAACAGATGAAAGAGCAGGCTGTTGCTGCTATTGTCTGAAGGAGAACTTGCTGTTGTAAGAGGATCATGTGGTTTTGTAAGCAGGGGGAGTCAAACAGGCTTTCAGAGAGAGAGAGAGAGACTCACACACACACAGAGAGATCACTTGTATAGTGTTACAGCCAGCAAGAGCAGTTGGAAATTGAACAGGATAAGCTGGCAAGAAGCCCCATTTTGGAAGACAGCCTGGTCAAAGCCCTTGTGGATCATGCAAGAGGAGAGGACTGGCTGCCTAATGTTTCACTTGGAATAAGAAACAAAAAGGAACCTGTGGTGACCTGAAAGAAAGAGGTTATCAACTGGAGAACCCTGAAGGGGCAAGTTTCGTCAGCAACACACTGAAGTGGCTGATGGAAGTACATCAGTTTTGGATGTCCTGGAACAACAAATCTCTGAAAACCTGCAAGCATCTTCCTGAGTGGTAACCATTTACCTTTCAAGCACCAAAGCCTGGTGAACTTCATAAATGTTCAATTCTATGCACAGTATAAGAATTGCCTGCAACCAGAGAACTTGGAATAATGAGAAGTGAGATTGGACTGTGAAACAAAGAACTTTTCTGAACTTAAACACACATTACATACATCCGCTCTTAGAATTAGAAGGGGGTGAAGTTAGGTTAGTTAAGTCAATAGTGATAAGTTAAAGTGTGATTTTGTTTTCATGTTTAAAGAGAATTAAAAGCAACTTTTGTTTAAATAACCATTTGTCTTCGTGAATTTCTGTTGCTGCTGGGTTTTGGGGTCCTTTGAGCTCGTAGTTTTTGTTTTACTTTTAATTGCCAAATATCTATTTAACACAATTCCTGGCTGAGCTGTAAACTGAAGGTTGCAAACTAGGAGGTTGTTACTCAGGAAAGTCTGCCACTGCTACGATTGTAGTGCCATGCACAAAGTGAACAAGTCATGCAGCCTCTAGAGGAGGGAGTAAAGGGTGACCAACATTCTGGGCCAGAGCCCTTTGTCTAGACGGTTGCACCCCTTCATGGGCGGGTGCTGGTCATCTGATACACCCCTTTGCACTGAGCTGCAATGGTTTTTTAAGGAGATATGTCTTGGAACGTCACATCCCTATTGTTAACTCTTTGAGGGATCCAGCGACACTCACTGTAACTGGTCCTCACTCTGCTGCAGTATTTCTAATTTCATCAATTGAACACTCATCTCAAAACTTTTTAGCTTCAAAAGAGTTGCAGCTTTTTGCTCAGTGGAGCCCCTCTTCAAGTGACGCCCAGGGCACATGCCATGCGGCCATTCCTTAGATGCGCCTCCAGGATCATGCAGCGTTTTGGATCAGGACTCTACCCTTTTGTTATCTGCCTTTTGGTCTATTTCTTTTTTTAAAACAGTGGTATTATATTTGCTGTCTCTCAATATACCGAACCCTCCAGAGAATTTTGGTAAATTACTGCAAAATTATTGATAATTTACCAATCTTCTCCTTCAAAGCTATTTTCTGTCATAATCCCCAAAATCCTTGAATCCCATTCATGTTCTGAATGAACATGATCACTGAGTATCCATAGCTCTCCAAGGTAAAGAATTCACTGCCTTTTGAGCAAAGAAAGCTCCTCTCATCAGACTTAATGTCCTACTTTTAATTCTGAAACCACAGTACAACTCTGATTCTCTGAAATCTTCAGTTATCTGAAATTTAAATTTTTTTTTGATAAATAAGGATATCTGAAATGCTCATTTATCAGAAATTTTTTTGGAGCCGAACTGACCAGGGACCTCGGACTCCCGGCAGTGGTTGCAGTGGATGTCTGTTTCCCACTGGTGGTAGCAGCAGACCTCTGGCTCCTGGTGACGCTGATGGCAGTTAACCTTGGGCTCCCAACATGAGCGGGGTCTTGGTGGGAAGGTGATGGGCAGTGGCCAGCATTTTTTTTTTTTTTGGCGAGAATTAAACATTATTTTAATGCTTAAATAGCCTTGTTGTTTAAACATTGTTGTTACTGGGTTGTTTTTAAAAAATGACCTGTTCTCCAAAAAAAATGTTTATCCGAAACTGGCCAGTCACGATGATTTCGGATAATCGGAGTTGCACTGTGTGTCTAGTCTGAGACCACTGTAAACGAATGTCTTCCCTACATCTCACTTGTCAAGCCTTTCATCAATTTTGTATGCTTCAATACAGATCTCTTATTCTTTTAAATGCTTAAGAATACTGCCCCAGTCTACTCAAAAGGTGCTTTTAAGCTGCAGCACCTCTGTAGACCTCCTGGGTCCCAGATGCGATTAGTGGGGCAAAGGTGCTTCCAGCACCTTTTAAGCTGCAGGGGATGGACCCAATAAATTGCTATCCCATTGATTTAAGGGAGGTCTTAACCTGCGATGACATGGCAAGTGAGACAGAATGCATTCGGGAACTATTGGTAAGTCTCCTTCCCCCCCCCCCCCCCCCCCAGCATTAGCCTACCCCTCTCTTCTCTCCCCCTGATTAGAGCAGAAACTTCAGCTGTGGTTTCACTGTGATGCCAGCGCCAAGTGGAGTAACTGGGTCGGCCATTTTTGTTTTCAAACCCACCGGTGGACAAGACCTAGTTCGGTTTAACTGGGTTTCCTGACAACCTCTGAGGTAGGGCAAAGACCCAGTTAATTTTGGAGCCCACTGACCGGGTCGGATCCTTTCAAGCTGCCTTGTGAGCGGGGCGCTAACTGGGCAAATTTGCCTGGTTAACCCCATTTTATAAGGCAGCTTAAAATCACCTAGTGGTTTTTCCTTAAGGCTTACATGCCTCCATGGAACCAATCCGTTGAATCTTCTCCATGAAACTTTAGAATAAAGTTTCTTTTCTTGGGTAAGGAAATCGAAGGTATACACAATACTCCAAGGTTCTTAATGATTTATCAGATTTTCTCCACACTGTGTTCAAATGCTCCTACATAAAACATGCTGTTTAATTGCTTGTGGCTCTTGAATGTAGCTTTCCCTGACTTTTAGTAACTTTAAACATCACTGCTACCCAATTTCTCAGCATTTAACAAAAACTCTTTTTTCTGTCATGTGCATTGGAGTGGAAAACTTCACAATTTTTTCCAGATTGTGATCCATCTGTCATGTCGCCTCTCACACTATGTCCATATCCCACTCTCCTGTAATCATGATTTGATTTAATTAGATGTCAGCAAATTTTAAAATATAATAAAGATAGATCATTGATAAAGATTGTTAAAAGATGAGACCCAAACACAAATTTCTGCAGCATCTTTCAAGTCACCTTTGTTGTTTATTCCTACTCTTTGCTTCCTCTCCAACAATCAATTCTCAATCCACATTAATATATTTTTAATCAACCTCCTGAATGGAGCTTTAGTACCTCAAACAGCATAGGAACAGGTCCTTCAGTCCTTGATTCCTGGGCCAAGGATGGAGCGACATTAAACTAAAACTCAGGTACTTTAACATGGTACCTATTCGTCTATTCTCTACATATTTATCTATGTACATAGAAACCTTTTCAGTGCTACTACTGGATTTGCTTCTACCAGTATCCTTAGTGCCAGTTCCAGACATCCACCATTCTCTGCCAAAAAAAATTTTGCTGCACACATTGTCAGGTGCATGTCCTTCAGTATATTATATTTTTACCTTGGATTCCAACTGTCTGTATGCCTCTCATAATTTTATGAACTTTTATCAGGTCTCCCCTCAGCCTCTGATGCTCCAGACAAAACAGGCCATTTGTCCAACCTCTCCTCGTAGTTCATCCCTCAATCCAGATATAATCTTGTTAAATCCCTACTGTACTCTTTCCACATCCTTTCTATAATGGAGCCACCAGAATTGCAAATAGCACCACAAGTTCAGCCAAACAAAAGATTTGTATTGCTCCAATGTGACTTCCTCATTCTTGAATCCAAGCGCGTCGTATACCTGACTGAAAATCGCCTGTGAAAATCCAAAAATGTCACATTTCAGAATCAGAATTTATTGGCATGAAATTTGGTGTTTGGCAGCAAACATTCATATTATTCACAATCATATTATAACCATCTTACAACGATTACGATTTTTAAAATAAATGCACAAAAAGAAATGCAGCGTCTTTGGTTCATTGATTACTCAGGAATCTGATGGTAGCAGAGAAGAAGCTGTCCTTGTGCCTTGACTGGTCATCTTTAGGGTCCTGTACCTTTTTCCTGATGGTAGCAGAATGAAGAAGATGTGGCCTGGGTGGTGGGGGTCTTTGAAGATAGAGGCTTTTTTTTTAAAGACACCGGCTTGTATAGATGTCCTTGATAGAGTGAAGTCTGATGCCTGTGATGTCGTAAGCTGAGTTAACAACCCTCTGGAGTTTATTCTTGTCCTGAGAGTTGACGCCTCCATACCAGGTAGTGATGCAACCAGCTACTGTACGGCTGTAGAAGTTTGCAAGAGTCTTCGGGGATATATCAAACCCCCTTAGACATCTCACAAAGTATAGCCACTGGCAAGCCTTCTTCATGATTGCATCAATGTGGGGGTTCCAGAACAGATCCTTAGAGATGTTGACACCCAGGAATTTGAAGCTCTTGACCCTCTCACTACTGACCCCTTGATGAGGACTGGGTTGTGTTCCCCTCATTTCTTCCTGAAGTTCACTATCATCTCCTTGGTTTTTCTGACTGAGTGCAAGGTTCTTGGGTACCAGGATGATTGATGCCCTTTTGAAGCAGGTGGGAACAGCTGACCACTGCAATGAGAGCTTGGAAATGTCCACGAACACTCCGGCTAGTTGGCTGGTGCAGATTTTCAGTACCCTGCCAGATATGCCATCAGGGCCTGACACCTTGCAAGGGATCACCCTCTTGAATGATGTACAGCCAAGTGATTAGACTTGTGAAAGTGCAGTCATTGTATGGCTTGGTATGCATTCTTCATGATAGTGTAGCGGTGGTCGAGTGTGTTGGTTCCCTTGGTCTCGCATGTGACACGTTGGTGGTAGTTTGTCAGACTTCTTCAGGTTGGCCTGATTGAAGTCTCCCACAATAATCGGGAAGAAAGCAGGATGTGCTGTCTCATGGCTGTTTATCACAGTGCTCGGTCCCTCCAATGCCAGCCTGATGATAGTCTGGGGTGGAATGTACACTGCACCCAGGGTGATGGCGGTGAACTCCCTCGGCTTGTAGAATAGGTGGCACTTGATTGCCAGATGTTCCAGGTTGGGGAGCAGGATTGTGCACCAAAATAAATTGATGACACAAACGCCACTTCCCCTGGTTTTTCCAGATGCCAGCGTTCAGGATGGAGGTGTAGCCATTGGGTTGCAGCACTCTGTCCAACATTTAGCCATATTTCTATAAAGCACATCACGCAGCACTCTCTGATGTTGAAGTCTGGTTTGGAGTTCATCAAGTTTGTTCTCCAAGGATGGAATGTTGGCCAGGACAATGGTAGGGAACAGAAGCCTCAGGTCCCAGTATCTTTGCTTGACCTGTAGCTCCATCTGTGTCCATGTGGTCAGGTCTTCTTTACCTGGTCTGTGGGCCCTCTGCTGGCAGTTTCCATGGTGTTTAGCTGGGTAGGTCACGTCTCCAGAATGGAGGACCATCGCCTCCCCAAGATCGTGTTATATGGCGAGCTCTCCACTGGCCACCGAGATAGAGGTGCACCAAAGAAGAGGTACAAGGACTGCCTAAAGAAAGCTCTTGGTGCTGCCACATTGACCACTGCCAGTGGGCTGATATCTCCTCAAACCGTGCATCTTGGCGCCTCACAGTTCGGCGGGCAGCAACCTCCTTTGAAGAAGACCGCAGAGCCCACCTCACTGACAAAAGTCAAAGGAGGAAAAGACCCAACACCCAACCCCAACCCACCAATTTTCCCTTGCAACCATGTCTCCCTGTCCCGCATCGAACTTGTCAGCCACAAACGAGCCTGCAGCTGACGTGGACATACCCCTCCATAAATCTTCGTCCGTGAAGCCAAGCCAAAGAAAAAAAGCTGGTCCATGCTCTGTCCCTTTAAATCCTCTGCAATGTTTAAATGTGTTGAGCACCTGCTGTCTGTGACTCCAGCGAAGTTTAAACGGCCTGATCATTGGCCGTTTAATGGTCCCGCGGTGGTGGTGTTGTACTTGTTTGAGTGCTGGCTGTTTCAAAATCCTGCGGTCTGACGAAGTCTGACGATTCTCCCAATTCTAAGTCTACCAAGTGATCTTAGGGATACCCATGTTGTCGGGTAAGTTTGATTTTACGTTTCTAATTTTTTGTTTGATTTTTAGAAGTTCTGAACAAGAATATTTGATTATCCCATCAGAGCTGCTCACAGAGTCGGCGCAGTAAGGCGCCGTTTTGTGGTGGTTTCCCTTGTTTTTCATTATTTGAAAGTGCAATAATTCAGTATTCTCACATTTGGCATATGGTCACTATTTACCAAATGTTCCTTGACAAGATTATCAATTAACTTGTTCTCTATGTATGAAACAAAATCCTTTCACTCATTAGTTCCTCAATGACTTACAGAAACGTCTTGTGTATATATATAGTATGTATATATTTTCAGGATGCATCTGGTAAATTTCAATTATATTTCTAATTTGTGCCAGATTTTCCATTCCCATATGCAACTCTGTGGACAGCTTGGACAGAATGTTCTGCATCTGCCAGTGGGTGACGTTTATATGGCTGGTAATAATCGCTTTCAAGGGCTGTGTGGGGAAATCGGGGTTTTTTTTTTCTATAGTATTTCTATCAAGGACCACAATACTCAGGACCTTTTTATTTTGTACTTTTGTACTTGCCTGGATAGCTCACATGACAACTAACAAACAAAATAACTGCAGCAGTCATCAGGAGAGTGTAGTGAAGGCTGATTAACATGCATCTTAATTTATTGTTTTCTCTTGCATAGTTTAATTGGTACAAAATTAGAATATCGCATACCAAATAACTGGTTTCTGTGGTAACAATTATTTTTTTCTCTCTGACGGCTGGTTCTCATTTAAATGAATTCTTGCTATATCTAGATAATTTTGTCATAACCTCTGAATAATCCTTTACAGTCAGTTTGTGTTCCTGAATTTTCTTTGATGATAGAATCCTTGTTATAATATTTTACAACAGTATTGTTCATCCTAGACACACCATTAAAATAAAACCTGATTATCCAAAATCAGGATTAGTCATTGTTTTCATACTCCTCTGGTCTTTGGAAGGGATTTGAAAAAAACAAGGTAACATAAATATTAAGAACTGTATTTTCATGGGCTGTGATTGATTCAGGCAAGTTTGTGACGAAGGATTTGGATGACCCACTGAAATTTTAAAATTTAAATCCAATTTCAGAATTGAGGACAGATCCAATGATAATGAGTCTTGGGTGGCAGAATTACATGGAAACACTGACATTTGATGCAGCAAATTGGTTAAAATGCTGGATTTCAGATGCATTTATTCACATAGAAATCAAATAAACCTGCGTGTTTCATAATTCGGAGAAGTCCTCCTTCACCAAAACTGGCTATCCTAGAATAATTATCAATGGTAGAATGAAAGATATTTGTATAAAAAGATGAATTAGAAATGTGAGTTAACCATTGGGTCCTTCAAGCAAGCTTTGCTATTTGTTACAGCTATGGCAGATTTAATGGTAACCTCAACTTCATGTTTCAACCTATCCCATCACCATTTCCTTACTGACCATCAATACAGGCACTGCAAGGCAGTTTGGTTAGCTCCCAGTTTTATGAATGCACAGTAAATTTTGGCTCCAATGCAATCTATAAATTTTATGATGATATCACCATTGTTGGCCGATTAACTTGAAATGCTGAGTCAAGGCACAGAAAGGAGGTTGAAAATCTAGTTTGGTGGTACAAGAATTACATTCTTGCTGGTAACATCATATATTCCAAAGGAAGATTGTTGATAGGTCAACTCGCCTGTTGGAATTGAAGTTCTTGGGAGTCCATACATCAGAAGACCTTTGCTGAAGCAAGCACATCGGGGCTATTGTGAAGACGACACACCACTACTTCTGCTTTCTAAAGAATCTGAGGAAATTTGATGTGTTGTTGGATACTATATCAAATGTGCACTGTGGAAAGTACACTGGTGAGTTATAATTGTAGTTTGGTAATTTGTGTGCCAAGGAATATAGAAGGCTGTAGAAGGTAGCAAAAGTAGTCTGGTCCATCACTAGCTCAGAACTCCTATCCATTGACATCTTTCACACTGTTCCTGATGTTACAGAGTTTTGTGTGGTGTATTGACCCGTGTGTTTGGTTTTATGTTAAAAAGTGACAGTTTGTCTTTAAGAGCCAAGGTGAAGGTGGACTGCTGAGAGAGTGGGAGACGGACTGGGCATGTGTAGAAAATTATCTAAAAATTTCTGGACTTGAATGATAAACCACTGTGGTGCTGTGGAGTGGAAGGTGGCCCAGAGCATGAGTCATGGTCTGGAAGACAGTTTAGAATAGTGGGATTTCAAAAAGGCAGCCAGAAGGATCCGGACCAAGCCAATGGCTCCTCTCTCTGCAAGTAACACAAGTCAACTTCGAATTTTGTGCTCTCTCTCACTCTCAAAGATTTTTAAAGTTTTTCTGTGGGCTGGTTGAAAATATAACAGACTTTAATTACATATGTTATATTTAGGTTGGGGAGTTTATTCGTTTTACACTGTTATAGAAATTTGCATAGTAACTAGTGGGCATTGTTATAAAAGGGGGGGAGGATTTTGAATTAAAGTTTGAAGGTGAATTTTTGTTGTTAAAATAATTGTTCATCTTTACCCCTGTGTGATATGCCTTCTTTGTGGTTCCTGGTTTGATCTTGTAACATAATTTGGGGGTATCATCCGGGATCAAACCAATTTGGAAGCTTTAGGGGCAACTGACTTGTGCTTAGTAATCAGTTGTCTGAGTTTGACTCAACCTCCAGCTTGAAATTAAAAATAAACGGTGAGTGTATAAATCACCAGTAGAAAAACCAGCAACTATGAGTAGTGGCCAGTTCATCGCGAACCCTTCAGTGGTTAATTTAAAAATGGCTAAAAAGACAGAACTGATGGTTATAGTTGGCAAGTTAAAACTTCTTACAGTAAGAACTGGGATGAAAAAAAAGGAAATTGCCTGAAAGATGGTTATGTACTATGTAGGAAAGTGGGTATTTGAAGAAGCTGCATTAGAACAGTTTCCAAAGGAGAAAATGTCAGAGGAAGTAAAGTTGGCTTTGAGAAAACTAGAGTTAGAGGAAAAAAGAAAGGCAGAAAGGAAAGCCGAACGGGAAGCAGTAAAGCAGGCAGAAATAGAGGAGAGAGAGAAGGAATGGAAGCATGAGCTAGAACTAGCTAAATTAATGCTGACCCTAACGCAAGGAGAGGGAAAAGCCCAAAACCCACGTGCCGGTCAGGAGGAGAGGTTTCTGGACAGTAGAGAAGTGAGGTTAGTTCCTCCATTTGAGGAAGCTGAAATACACCAGTATTTTCTGCATTTTGAGAAAGTAGCTGTAAATTTAAAATGGCCACCAGACCAGTGGTCACCCCTGCTACAAAGTGTTCTTAAAGGGAAAGCCCAACAGGTGTATTTGTGTCTCACTGTACAAGCAGCTGATTACGAATTTGTAAAGCAGATTATACTCCGATCTTATGAACTAGTCCTAGGGGCTTATAGACGAAAGTTCAGGAGTTTAAAAAAAGCAGCAACCCAATCTTACCTGGATTTGGCTTATAGGAAGGTTGTGTGTTTTGATCGGTGGTGTGCCGCAATGAAAGTAGAAAATAACTTTGATTTATTGAGGGAAGTCATTCTGATTGAGGAGATTAAAAATTGTGTTCCTGACGATATTCAAGTGTACTTGGCAGAGTAAAATAGAAAAACTTGGCAAGAATTGGCTAAATTCACAGAGGAATATGCTTTAACACACAAGCCTAAGAGGACACCAGGGAAAACATTTCAAAGGAATACTGCTGATAATCCAATTAGAGTAGAAAGAAAATCTAGAAGTGAGGTTAAAAGAGAGGAATAGAAATGGGTGAGGGAAAAATTTTCAAGTGTTATTTGCCACTATTGAAAGAAGCCAGGGCACATAATAGCAAATTGTCCTGTATTGAAAAGGAAGAAAGAAAGGGATGGTACCAACTGCCTGTGTTCAGAGTGAGAAAGTTTGGGATATTTTTAACCATTCATGACTGAAGGTTTCATTTCGGTTAAAGAAGGATCCAATCAAGTGCCAGTTAAAATCCTGCGGGATACTGGAGCTGCCCAATCGCTTGTATTAAGAAACGTTTTGAATTTTGGTGAGGAGACCGATTCTGGAGATGTGAATTTAATTAAAGGCATTGGTGGTGAAGCAGAGCCTCTACCTTTATATAGAATAGTGATGAAATCAGACTTAGTTAATGGCCCGGTTACGATAGGGATAAGATCAAGTCTGCCAGTGGATGGAGTTTCTCTTTTGTTCGGAAATGATTTAGCGGAAGGTAAAGTCATACTTGCGGTGAAACTCACAAATAAATCATTGGTTTATAAGTCTGAAAAGGATTTGGAAATCTACCCTGTGTGTGCCATTATTTAGAGCCATGTCTAGAAAAAGGTAGAGGTAGAAAAAGTCTGTGATGATCCTGTAGTGGAGACAGGCATTGAGTACAAACGTAAGGATCCAGCTTTGCTGTTGTCAAGAGAAAAAATAACAGCTAGACAAAAGCATGATCCTGATCTTGCTGGGATAAGAGATAAGATTCTGTCTAACCAGTAAATTGAAACTGTGCCAGTAGGTTACTTTGTTCAAGATGGAATATTGATGAAAAAGTGGGGACCACAAGTTATACCTGCCAGTGAAAACTGGGTGGTAATAAGGTGTTGTAATTCCTAAAACTTACAGGAATGAAATATTAAAGTTGGCTCATAGTACACCTTTGGGAGGTCATCTTGAAGTGAAGAAGATGGTAGAAAAGATAAGGAAACAGTTTTATTGGCTGAAATTAAGAAAGGATGTTGTGAACTTTTGTAGAACCTGTCACACTTGTCAACTGGTGGGCAAGCCTAATGAAGGACCACCAGTGGCATCTTTACAACCCATCCCTGCTTTCGGGGAGCCCTTCTCAAAAGTGATAGTGGATTATGTTGGCCCATTGCCAGAAACCAAAGCAGGAAATGAATATTTGTTAACACACATGTGCACGGCTTCAAGGTTTCCAGAGGGTATTCCCCTGAGAAACGTTAAAGCAAAGACGAATGTGAACGCTATGCTAAGATTTTCCACACCAGCTTCCCAATGTATTTATGGATACCTTAACATCAAATTCTGGCTGGGTGTGGTACTCATCTAATTAAAACAGACCTCAATCATACTAGTGCCCAAAAAGAGTGTGTAACCTACCTAATTGAAAAATGAAAATAAATAAATAGATATAGATATATTAATTTAATAAATAGGAAAAAGTGACACTCACATCCACAGTGAAGAAATGTTTTCAATAACTGGTGTTGAAGCATATCTACTCCTCTCTGAACCCTTCTCCATTAACAATGGCGTGAAGCAAGGCTGTGTTCTCGCACCAACCCTCTTTTCAATCTTCTTCAGCATGATGCTGAACCAAGCCATGAAAGACCCCAACAATGAAGACGCTGTTTACATCCGGTACCGCACGGATGGCAGTCTCTTCAATCTGAGGCGCCTGCAAGCTCACACCAAGACACAAGAGAAACTTGTCCGTGAACTACTCTTTGCAGATGATGCCGCTTTAGTTGCCCATTCAGAGCCAGCTCTTCAGCGCTTGACGTCCTGCTTTGCGGAAACTGCCAAAATGTTTGGCCTGGAAGTCAGCCTGAAGAAAACTGAGGTCCTCCATCAGCCAGCTCCCCACCATGACTACCAGCCCCCCCACATCTCCATCGGGCACACAAAACTCAAAACGGTCAACCAGTTTACCTATCTCGGCTGCACCATTTCATCAGATGCAAGGATCGACAATGAGATAGACAACAGACTCGCCAAGGCAAATAGCGCCTTTGGAAGACTACACAAAAGAGTCTGGAAAAACAACCAACTGAAAAACCTCACAAAGATAAGCGTATACAGAGCCGTTGTCATACCCACACTCCTGTTCGGCTCCGTATCATGGGTCCTCTACCGGCACCACCTACGGCTCCTAGAACGCTTCCACCAGCGTTGTCTCCGCTCCATCCTCAACATCCATTGGAGCGCTCACACCCCTAACGTCGAAGTACTCGAGATGGCAGAGGTCGACAGCATCGAGTCCACGCTGCTGAAGATCCAGCTGCGCTGGATGGGTCACGTCTCCAGAATGGAGGACCATCGCCTTCCCAAGATCGTATTATATGGCAAGCTTTCCACTGGCCACCGTGACAGAGGTGCACCAAAGAAAAGGTACAAGGACTGCCTAAAGAAATCTCTTGGTGCCTGCCACATTGACCACCGCCAGTGGGCTGATAACGCCTCAAACCGTGCATCTTGGCGCCTCACAGTTTGGCGGGCAGCAACCTCCTTTGAAGAAGACCGCAGAGCCCACCTCACTGACAAAAGGCAAAGGAGGAAAAACCCAACACCCAACCCCAACCAACCAATTTTCCCTTGCAACCGCTGCAATCGTGTCTGCCTGTCCCGCATCGGACTTGTCAGCCACAAACGAGCCTGCAGCTGACGTGGACTTTTTACCCCATCCATAAATCTTCGTCCGCGAAGCCAAGCCAAAGAACTCCTCTCTGAGGAGTGATATGGATCTGTTCCAATTTGCCCTCCATAGCAACAGGTCTATGCCAGATGCCATCTCACCGGCTTTACTCAAAGCCCTAGAACACCTGGACAGCAAAGATCCATACATCAGAATGCTCTTTTTTTCCATTTTTCTAAATCTTGTATTTTTTTTAAATTAATGGTTGGTAGTTTAATTTGTATAAATGATTTAAATTGTTATATATCCTGATACTGAGGTAGTGTCTCGCCTGTGATTGCCATTTAAAAGGGAATTCTTTTTTACATTTTCTATAATCAAGATTGTTCGATGGTATCACTTCACTTTTATTGATATTAACTTTGTATCCTGATATTTCTTCATATTCTTTCAATTTTATATTTAGCCTTTTTATTGATTTATTTGGGTCTGTTAATTATACTACAATTTCATCTGCAAATAAGCTAATTTTAAATTCTTCTTTTACTTTTATTCCTTTTATCTTGGGTTCCCTTCTTATCAATTCTGCTAATGGTTCTATGGTCAAAGCAAACAGGGAAGGTGATAGTGAACATCCCTCTCTGGTTACTTTTGCTAAAGGTCCATTATATAATGCTCTAATCCAATTAATAAATTTTTTGGGTCATTTGAATTTTTGTACTATTTTAAATAGATAATTTCATTCCACCGTGTCAAGCTTTCTCAGCGTCTAGAGTTACTGCTATAGTTGATGTTTTATTTATTTGTGCTGTGTGGATTAAATTAATGAATTTACAAAGGTTATCTGCCACTCTTCTATTTTTAACAGATTCTGTCTGCTCTAATTTTACTAATTTCAGTATATAATCTGTTAATGTATTTGCTAGTATTTTTGATAACCTCACATTTACCAAAATTGATGGCTGTATGAAGCAAGTTCACTTAACCAAAAATTTTGTGTTGCATAAGGTAAACATAGATATACATTTATTAAGTTGTGGTTTATTTTCATAGGTTGACAGCCCTGATTGTATTTTGCTTGATTGGCATCCGGAGTCTGATAAAATTTATGAACCAAGATGAAGAGCAAAATGACATATGGAATCTATACCTGATGAGAGGTGAAAAAAATAAGGTGTGAGCTTTTGTACATTTTTAGAAATTTATCCAAAATATTAAATTTTTTGTGTCTACATGTGTGGAATTTTGAAAGCATTATTTTTTAAAGTTATTATTGAAAAAATCTGGAATACAAATGTGTCCTTGGGCCATTTAAAAATAAATCTTACCTCAGCGTTGTATTGATTTTATAGGAGGAGAGGCCATACTAGATCTAATACTGGTAATGAACTTAGTCAGGTGACAGATCTCTCATTGGGTGAGCATTTCAGAGCCAGTGACCACAACTCCAGTCCTTTAGCATAACTATGGACGAGGAGAGTAGACAAAATAGGTGGGTGTTTCATTGGGGAGGGGCAAATTGAGCAATTTGGCAGCGTAAATTGGGAACAGATGCTCTCAGGACAAGTGCACAACAGAAATGTGTAGGATGTTTAGAGACCATGCATGGGTTTTAAGATAGGTTTGTCCCACTGCAACAGGGGAAATAATGGTAGGATATGCAACCTGAGTTGACAAGAAGATGAAAACAAATACAAGGTTTAGGAAGCAGAAGTCAAAAAGAATGTATGAGAATTATATGGTAGCCAGGAAGGAACTTGAGAAAGGATAGGAGGGTGAGAAGGGAGCATGGAAAGGCTTTGGCAATTCAGATTAAGGAGAATCCCAAAGTATTCAATGCTTAAGTGAAGAACAGAGGGATGAAGAGAGTGAGGGAAGGTCCAGTCTGGAATAAAGGAGGAAAATGTGTACCTGAAGATAGTGGAAGTCTTCCTACTGAGAAGAATTTTGGTGCATGTGAGGTTAATGTGCTAGAGGATGTCTAAGTTAAGAAAGAGGATCATAAAATATTCAGGTGGATAAGTCCCCAAGATCGGACAGGATATACTCCAGGTTACTGCAGGAAGTAAGGGAAGGAATTATTGAGGTGTTGGCAATGATCTTTCTATCCACCCTGGCCACAGGAGAAGTACCAGAGGATAGCAAATGTAATTGCCTCGTTTAAGAAAAATAAGAAGCAGAATCCTGGGAATTATAGACCAATGAATGGTGGACAAGCTATTGAAGAGAATTCTTAGATACGGGTGTATGAGCATTTAGAAAAGCATAGTCTTCTCAGGGAAAGTCAGCATGGCTTTGTCAGGGGCAGGTCTTCTCTTAGGAGCCTAATTGAGTGTTTTGCAGAGATTGAAGGTAAGGAAGAGGATGTAATGCAAATGGATTTTAGTAAGGCATTTAAGAAGTCTCAACATGGTAGGCTCATCTTAAAGTCATGAGGTAAGGGATTCATGAGAACCTTGTCTGCTTGCATTCAGAATTCTGTTACTTGCAGAAAGTAGAGGCTGGTAGTAGATTTAACATATTCTGCCTTGAGGTCAATGCCTAGTGGCATTTTTCAATGATCTGTTCTAGGGCCCATGCTCTGTGATTTTAAAAAAAAAATATAAATAAATTGGAAGAAGTGGAGGGGTGGGTTAGTAGGTTTGCAATGATATGAAGGTTTGAGGTGTTTTGGTTGTCATAGGTTACAACCAGGTACAGATAGGATGCAGAGTTGGGTGGTAAAATGGCTGACAGAGTTCAATTTGGATAACTGAAGTGATGCACCTCAGAAGGTTGAACTTGGTGACAGTAGGTGACAAGTGGCAGGCTTTTTAAGTGTGGAGGAATAGAGTGATCTTGGGATCCAGGCCTATATACCCCTCCAGGTTGCTGCACAAGTTGATCAGGTGGATAAGAAGGCATATGGTATGCCTGCCTTTATTATTTTGGGGAATTGTGTTCAAGAGTCTTTTTTTTTAAATTTTTTTTTCCACACTATAAACCACATTGATCTTTTTTTAAAATTTTTTTATTTTTCACACCATAAATCACATTAACCATGGTACACACTTTTTCCTATTCACACGTATACAGTGCCATTTTCTCCCCCCCCCCTCCTCCCATCCCACCCTCCCTATCTCCCCCCTCCCGTCCATTTAAGGTATACAATCTAGGATACATTAAACCAGTCAAACAAAGTTGTCATTCAATAAAAATACACCAGAAATTCTACTGAGTCCATTCTTTTCATTTCCTTTTCCTTCCGTTAACTTAGGTAATGATTGTCCCCGGTAGGTTTTCGCTATTGTATTTAATGTAAGGCTCCCATATTTGTTCGCATATTTCAATATTATTTCTTAAACTATATGTTATTTTTTCTAATGGAATACATTTATTCATTTCTATATGCCATTGTTGTATTTTCCATTATCTTCCAATTTCCAGGTTGACATAATACATTTTTTTGCTACGGCTAGAGCTATCTTAACAAATCTTTTTTGTGCATCCTCCAAATCAATTCCAAATTCTTTGTTTTTTATGTTACTTAGGAGGAAGATCTCTGGATTCTTTGGTATATTGTTTTCTGTTATTTTATTTAATATCCGATTTAGATCTTCCCAAAATTTTTCTACTTTCTCACATGTCCAGATTGCATGAATTGTTGTTCCCATTTCTTTTTTACATCGAAAACATCTATCAGATACTGTTGGGTCCCATTTATTTAACTTTTGAGGTGTAATGTATAGCCTGTGTATCCAGTTATATTGTATCATACGTAACCTCGTATTTATTGTATTTCTCATCGTTCCGGAGCATAACTTCTCCCATGTTTCCTTTTTTATCTTTATATTTAAATCTTGTTCCCATTTTTGTTTAGTTTTACCATTTGTTTCCTCATTCTCCTTTTCTTGCAGTTTAATATACATATTTGTTATAAATCTTTTGATTATCATTGTATCTGTAATCACATATTCAAGGTTACTTCCCTCTGGCAAACTCAAACTGGTTCCTAATTTATCCTTCAAGTAGGATCTCAATTGGTAATATGCCAGCGCTGTATCTTGAGTTATATTGTACTTAGCTTTCATTTGTTCAAAGGATAAGAATCTATTTCCTGAAAAACAATTTTCTATTCTTTTAATCCCTTTTTTTCCCCATTCTCTAAAGGAAAGGTTATCTATTGTAAAAGGGAGTAACTTGTTTTGTGTCAATATTAGTTTTGGTAATTGATAATTTGTTTTATTTCTTTCTCCATGAATCTTCTTCCAAATATTGAGGAGATGATGTAATACTGGAGAACTTCTATGTTGTACCAATTTTTCATCCCATTTATATAATATGTGTTCAGGTATCTTTTCCCCTATTTTATCTAATTCTAATCTGGTCCAATCTGCCTTTTCCCTTGTTTGATGAAAATCTGATAGGTATCTTAATTGTGCGGCTCTATAATAATTTTTAAAGTTTGGCAGTTGTAAGCCTCCTTGTTTATACCATTCTGTTAATTTATCTAGTGCTATCCTCGGTTTCCCCCCTCTCCATAAAAATTTCCTTATTATTTTCTTTAACTCCTTGAAGAATTTCTCTGTCAGTTGTATTGGCAATGCCTGAAATAAGTATAATATCCTTGGAAAAATGTTGATTTTAATACAGCTTATCCTTCCTATTAGTGTTGGTGGTAACTCTTTCCAATGCTCTAAATCGTCCTGTAATTTTTTCATTAGTGGATAATAATTGAGTTTATATAGTTGGCCGAGATTTTTGTTTATTTGTACACCTAGGTATCTTATTGCTTGCATTTGCCATCTAAATGGTGATTCCTTCTTAAATTTTGAGAAATCCGCATTATTCATAGGCATTGCTTCACTTTTATTTATCTTGTAACCCGACACTTCTCCATATTCCTTCAATTTCTTATATAATTCTTTTATTGATAGTTCTGGTTCTGTTAAGTACACTATAACATCATCCGCAAATAAACTGATTTTATATTCCTTGTCTTTTATTTTTATTCCTTTTATATTATTTTCTATTCTTATCAATTCTGCTAGTGGTTCTATAGCTAACGCAAACAATAAAGGTGATAGTGGGCATCCCTGCCGTGTTGAACTGCTTAAGTTAAATTGCTTTGATACATGTCCATTTACTGTCACTTTCGCTAACGGTCCCTTATATAATGCTTTAATCCAATTAATATACTTCTCCGGTAAACTGAATTTTTGCAATACTTTGAACAAATAATTCCATTCTACTCTGTCAAAGGCCTTCTCTGCGTCTAAAGCAACTGCTACTGTAGGTGCTTTATTCCCTTCTACTGCATGAATTAAGTTAATAAATTTACAAATGTTGTCTGTTGTGCGTCTTTTTTTGATAAATTCAGTTTGGTCTAAATTTACCATTTTCGGGACATACTCTGCTAATCTGTTTGCTAATAGTTTAGCTATTATCTTATAATCTGTGTTAAGTAAAGATATTGGTCTATATGACGCTGGTGTGAGTGGATCTTTCCCTTGCTTTAGTATTACTGTAATTATTGCTGTTTTACATGAATCTGGTAAGCTTTGTGTTTTATCAATCTGGTTGATTACTTCCAGGAGGGGCGGAATTAATAAATCTTTAAATGTTTTATAGAATTCTATTGGGAATCCATCCTCTCCTGGTGTTTTATTATTTGGTAATTTTTTTATTATCTCTTGTATTTCTACTATTCCAATGGCTCTGTTAATTTATTTTGTTCCTCTATTTGTAGTTTTGGTAGTTCAATTTTAGTCAGAAATTCATCTATTTTCCCTTCTTTCCCTTCATTTTCAGTTCGGTATAATTGTTCATAGAATTCTCTAAAGTTTTCCTTAATTTCTTTTGGATTATATGTAATTTGTTTGTCTTTTTTCCTTGATGCCAATACCATTTTCTTAGCTTGTTCTGTCTTAAGCTGCCATGCTAGCATTTTGTGCGTTTTTTCACCTAGTTCATAATATTTCTGTTTTGTCTTCATTATATTCTTCTCCACCTTGTATGTTTGTAGTGTTTCATATTTTATTTTTTTATCCGCCAATTCTCTTCTTTTAGTTGTATCTTCCTTCATTGCTAATTCTTTTTCTATATTTACTATTTCCCTTTCCAACTGCTCTGTTTCCTGATTATAGTCCTTCTTCATCTTGGTTACATAACTTATTATTTGCCCTCTAATAAATGCTTTCATTGCATCCCATAGTATAAACTTATCTTCCACTGATTCCGTATTTATTTCAAAATACATTTTTATTTGTTCAATAAATTCTCTAAAATCCTGCCTTTTAAGTAACATGGGGTTTAATCTCCATCTATACATTCTTGGAGGGATGTCCTCTAACTTTACTGTCAATATTAAGGGTGAATGGTCCGATAGTATTCTAGCTTTATATTCTGTTTTTCTTACTCTATCTTGCATACGAGCTGATAACAAAAATAGGTCTATTCTTGAGTATGTTTTATGTCTAGCCGAGTAATATGAATATTCCCTTTCCTTTGGGTGTTGTTTCCTCCATATATCCAAAAGTTGCATTTCTTCCATCGATTTAATTGTAAATTTGGTTACTTCGTTCTTTTTGTTAATTTTTTTCCCAGTTTTGTCCATATTTGAATCCAAATTCAGGTTGAAATCCCCTCCTATAATATGTTCCCTTGCGTATCTGCTATCTTCAAAAAGATATCTTGCATAAACTTTTGATCTTCTTCATTAGGTGAATATACATTGAGTAGATTCCAAAACTCCGAATATATCTGACATTTTATCATTACATATCTCCCTGCTGGATCTATTATTTCTTCTTCTATTTTAAAAGGCACATTTTTACTAATTAATATAGCTACTCCTCTTGCTTTTGAATTATACGATGCTGCTGTTACGTGTCCTACCCAATCTCTCTTTAATTTCTTGTGCTCCAATTCAGTTAAATGTGTTTCTTGCACAAATGCTATATCAATTTTTTTCTTTTTTCAGTAAATTTAGCAGTTTCTTCCTTTTAATTTTGTATTCCATTAATATTTAAAGTCATATAGTTCAACGTAGCCATTTTATACTTTGTTTATTTTCCCTTTCCGTTTCTCCATCATTACCTTTCCTTCTTATCCATTTCTGTTTTCTTGTTTTGAACCCTTTATAAGACAACATTCCTAAAACATCAAACATTTTCCTTATTCTCCTATTTAAAACTTCTTTAGCCCCAATCTCCCCTTCCCCTCCTGAGTTGTCCTTTATCCCTTGTCGGACAACCACATCTCCCCTCTCCATTTGGATTTGCGAATTCACTCGCAAGCGTCAGCTGATTTTGCAGTGACCGCAACTCCTCCCCACCCAGCCCCCCCCAGAAAAGATTTCACTTTTCATATGTAACAAAGGTCACTCTTTTAGTTCCCTCCTTATTCCCTCTATTCCATTTCCTTCCCTTATTAATTCTTGTCTATACTATCTATATTTTCCTCTAAATACGGATACATTCATGTATGCACATTATACATATACACACGTGTACCTCTTTACCCACATACATATAAATCGTGGTCATTTTTACTCTTATTACATATCTTCATCTCTCAGTCTATTTTGTAATTGTTCTGCAAATTTTCATGCTTCCTCTGGATCCGAGAATAGTCTGTTGTTGTCCTGGAATAAATATTTTCAATACCACTGGATGCTTTAGTATAAATTTATACCCTTTCTTCCATAAAATCGCCTTTGCTGTATTGAACTCCTTTCTCTTCTTCAGGAGTTCAAAACTTATATCTGGAGAAATGAACATTTTTTGCCCTTTGTACTCCAGTGGCTTGTTGCCCTCTCTTACTTTTTCCATTGTCTTCTCCAGTACCTTTTCTCTTGTAGTATATCTTAGGAATTTTACTAAAATAGATCTTGGCTTTTGTTGTGGTTGTGGTTTAAAGGCCACTGCTCTATGTGCCCTTTCTATTTCCATTTCTTGCTGTAGTTCTGGACATCCTAGGATCCTGGGGATCCAATCTTTTATAAACTCTCATATTCTTGCCTTCTTCAGCTTCCTTAAGGCCCACTATCTTTATGTTATTTCTTCTGTTATAATTTTCCATTATATCTATTTTCTGAGCTAACAGTTCTTGTGTCTCTATAACTTTTTTATTAGATTCCTCTAATTTCTTTTTTAAGTCCTCTACCTCCATTTCTACTGCTGCTTCCCGCTCTTCCATATCGTCCATTCTCTTTCCCATTTCTGTTCAGGTCATATCTATTTTATTCATTTTCTCTTCTGTATTGTTTATTCTTCTTCTTAAATCATTAAATTCTTGCGCTTGCCATTCTTTAAATGACTCCATGTATTCTTTAATAAGAGAAAATATATCCTTTATCTTGCCTTTCCCTTCTTCTTCTATTTCACTGTACTCTTCCTCTTCCTCTTCTTCTTCCTCTGGGTTGGCCATCTGTTGTTTCTTTGTTGCCCTTTTCTTCTCTTCTTTCTTGTTTTCGTTGTCTTCTATGTTCTCCTCTTGCTGCAGGTGTTCTGCAGCTGTCATTGCCGGCTGTGGAGATCGACTCCCCAGCTGGTCACCCCTCCCGTCGGTGTGTTTTTTTGCATGCGCGGTTGCGCACTTTTACTCGGCTCAGCAAGCCATTTTTGTAGTCCACTTTCTACCGACCTGAGGGAGCGGGTTTCTCTCTCCACCGCGTGCCTCTTCGAACAGGTAAGGCCTTCTCCTTCTTCTTCCGTTGTCTTCTCTTCCTCTCTTCTTACCGTTGATTTCGATTTTCATCGCCATCTTCTTTCCACCTTTATACTCACTTTTCTTTAATTTTTATTTTTGTGCCTTTGTGTTTTCCTTTGTTTTTTCCGACTTTTCTGGAGAGGGCTGGAGTTCACCGTCCGGCCACTACTCCATCACGTGACTCCCCACCACATTGATCTTGAGGTAATCTTGTAGCTCTATGGAACTCTGGTTGGACCATGCTTGGAATATTGCATTAAGTTCTGCTTGCCTCATTACAAGAAGAATATAGAACATTTAGAGTGGGTGGAGACGAGATTGATCAGGATGTTGCCTAGTTTGGAGAACATGTCTTATGAAACAACACTTATGAAGCAACCTAGTATACTGCACTGAATTGATAATGTTCTGGGGCATCCACAGTCACAAAACTGTCTTTGTATGAGATACTGGCACTAATTGTGGAATTTTAATCTTGATGCCTATTGATTTCAGTTTTACCAGATTGATTCTATGCCACAAATGGTAACATTCTGCTTTATATCAAGGGCAATCAGTCTACCTCTAGACCTAGGCTGTAATGAAGTTCAGAGGTGACTGGTCCTCGTGAAAACTAAATTGGACCTTGGTGAAAAGGTTATTATTAAATGCTGCTTACTAGCCGTGTCAACAACACTTTCTATCACTTAAGATTCAGAGTTACTGGGCAATAATGCTTGAAGCCGTCATTAAAGATGAAATAGTGAAACTTTTGGAACGTAAGGGTTCAATCAGGCAGATGCAGCATGGTTTTAGAAAGGGAATATCTTGTTTGACAAACTTGTTAGGGTTCTTTGAGGATATAATGGGTGCGGTGGATAGAGGGGAACAGGTTGATGTTGTATATTTGGATTTCCAGAAAGCGTTTGATAAAGTGCCGCACAAAGATTTGTCAGTAGGTTACAGGGAAGTGGAGTCCGGGGAAATCTATTGGCATGGGTCGAAAATTGGTTGTCTGACAGGAGGCAGAGAGTCGGGATAAATGGGAGTTTTTCAGGTTGGCAGAGAATGGTAAGTGGGGTGCCGCAGGGGTCAGTGCTAGGCCCACAACTGTTCATCATTTACATTGATGACTTGGAGGAGGGGACAAAATGTGGTGTAGCCAAGTTTGCGGGTGACACCAAATTGAGTGGAAGTGCAAATTGTAATGACGATGTGGAGAGTCTGCAGAGGGATATAGTTAAGCTGGATGAGTGGGCAAAGGTCTGGCAGATGGAGTACAATGTTAGTAAGTGTGAGGTTATCCACTTTGGCTAGAAAAATAAGAGCTGAATATTATTTAAAGAGTGGAAAAACTACAGCATGCTGTTGTGCAGAGGGACTTGGGAGTGCTTGTGCATGAATCGCAAAAAGTTAGGTTGTAGGTACAGCAGGTTATTAAGAAGGCAAATGGAATGTTGGCCTTCATCACTAGAGGAATTGAATTCAGGAGTAGGGAGGTAATGTTGCAACTGTATAAGATACTCGTGAGACCGCACCTGGAGTACTGTGTCCAGTTCTGGTCTCCATATTTGAGGAAGGATATACTTACTGGCTTTGGAGACGGTCCAGAGGAGGTTTACTAGGTTGATCCCTGGGATGAAGGGGTTGACATGATGAAAGATTAAATCGTCTAGGATTGTATTCACTCAAGTTCAGAAGAATGAGAGGAGATCTTATAGAAACATATAGGATTATGAAGGGTATGGATAGAATAGATGTAGGAAGGTTTTTTGAGCTGGCCGGGGAAACTAAAACCAGAGGACACAGTCTCAAGATTCGGGGGAGTAGATTTAGGACAGGAGATGAGGAAACATAGTTTTTTCCCAGAGAGTAGTGAATGTTTGGAATTCTCTAACCAGGGAAGTGGTGAGGCTGCTTCATTAAACATATTTTAAATTCAGTTCAATAAATTTTTACATGATAGAGGAATTAGGGGATATGGGGAGAAGGCAGGTAGGTGGAGTTGGTCATAAATTAGATCAGCCATGATCTTATTGAATGGCGGAGCAGGCTCGATGGGCCATTTTTTATCCTAGTTCCTATGTTCCTATAATTGGGCAAATTAGGTTCATATTGCTTTTTGTGAACATGAGGTATTTTGCCAACTTTACTTATTGTAGCTATAGATGTTGAAACTGCACAAGAAGAACATGGTTAGAGGTAGAGCTAGTTCTGAAAAACAGGTCTCAATGCTTTAGGAATTTTGGATGGACCAATTGCCTTCACTATATCTACTGCAGTTTAAATTATGTGAAGTAAATTAAAATAGTTGATGACTGGCTACTGTGTTGCTTGAGTTCTGTGGAGGAAGCCAGAATATGCTATTTTCAGATGAACATCATTGCAAATATATCAGATCAACCATGATCTTGTTGATTGATGGAACAAGGTCAATGGGCCAAATGGTCTTATTCCCATCTACCAACTCGCTAGTCAACTGTGCTGATCGATTTGCTGTGAGATCATGCTGTCTTTTTCATTTGTGTAATGGATTTATGTTAATGTTTAATTTAATGTTAGACTATATTTCTTTTAGTAAAGTAAATGATAGAGTTAAATAATGTATTTGAATTCTTATCAAGTTAGTTGTGGGTTGGTACAGGGTCACACACAGGTCACATAGAGAAACATTGTTTTCTGAGAAGAGTTCATTCTCAGAGTCCACATGTCTTGGACAGACAGAGCTAATGGATTTCAAGTGGGTCTTAATTATTCAAGAGCTTCTGAGAAAGTTATCTTTTTAATCAAAGCCACTTAAGCCTCTTGAACAGAGATGAGGTCAGAGGCTATTATGGATATGGAATAGTTTTGAAAAAGGGACAGAATTTTGGAAGAAATAAAACTGGTCATGTGATTTCCAAGAATTGGATCAGTTCAGCTTAGAGTTTACAGAAGTCAAAACCCCGTGACATTGAAAATATGTAAAAGACAGGTTTGAGTTACGGTAACTAGAATTAGGAACATAGGAAGTAGGAACAAGTGTAGGCCAAAAATGGCCCATCGAGCCTGCTCCGCCATTTAATAAGATCATGGATGATCTAATTTATGACCTAACTCCACCTACCTGCCTTCTCCCCATATCCCCTAATTCCTCTATCATGTAAAAATTTATCTAACCAAATTTTAAATATGTTTAATGAAGCAGTCTCAACCACTTCCCTGGATAGAGAATTCCAAACATTCACTACTCTCTGGGAAAAACTATTTTCCTCATCTCTGAGCTAAATCTACTCCCCTGAATCTTGAGACTGTGTCCTCTGGTTTTAGTTTCCCCGGCCAGCTCAAAAAACCTTCCTACATCTATCCTATCCATACCCTTCATAATCCTATATGTTTCTATAAGATCTCTTCTCATTCTTCTGAACTCAAGTGAATACAATCCTAGACAATTTAATCTTTCATCATAAGTCAACCCCTCCATCCCAGGGATCAACCTAGTAAACCTCCTCTGGACCGTCTCCAAAGCCAGTAAGTATATCCTTCCTCAAATATGGAGACCAGAACTGGACACAGTACTCCAGGTGCGGTTTCACCAGTACCTTATACAGTTGCAACATTACCTCCCTACTCCTGAAATCAATTCCTCTAGTGATGAAGGCCAACATTCCATTTGCCTTCTTAATAACCTGCTGCACCTACAACCTAACTTTTTGCAATTCATGCACAAGCACTCCCAAGTCCCTCTGCACAACAGCATGCTGTAGTTTTTCACCCTTTAAATAATATTCAGATGCTGTTTGTTGAGTGTTCCTGGAAGAAGGGGCTTTTGAATTAATGAACACCACTTTGCTGTCTTTTTGTAAAAGGGACAGAATTTTGCTGGGTCTATTTTTGTGTTTGACCACTTTGTTTAAACCATGTGTGGTTTGTGATTTTGTCGTGGAAGAAGATAACCACAGTTATTTAAGCCTTGTCTGGGTTTGTGAATTCATTGTGGAAGAAAATAGCCACATTTGCCATATTTGAGAAGAGGGCATTCTTCATGTGGAAAACTACACTGTGACGAAGAATTTAAAACTTTCAAGCAAGACTAAAATAATGCTGAACTTTTAAAGATTGACTTTTCAGAGTGGGACTTTACTTATCACATGCACACATTTATTTTTTACATTTGCGCATAATGGGAATAAGTTTAGACTTTAGAATTAAGAAATGTTATGTTGTTAATAGTTTAATAAAAACTATTTTGAATTTGCCATTGTCTGGTGAATTTTCCATTACTGTTTCTGTGTTTGTGTAAACAAAAATATCCTTTAGTCCCAAATGTAATTAAAAGGATTGTTAGTGTGTAACACTTGACATGTGTCCTCGTGTTGCAGCATCACCTTAATGTTCAGGTTTATCTTTGAGTGTTCCTGGCATGCCCTTCTGCATTTCTTATCAAATTGGGTTTATCAGCAGCACGTTTAGCGTTGTGGTTGGAACAGTGACCAGAGTTCGAATCCAGCACTGTCTGTAAGGAATTCGCCCATGACCACATGGGATTCCTCAGAGTTTCCTCCCACCCTCCTTTTTAGAAAAAAAGTATGCAGTTTGTAGATTGGTGTATTTGAGCAGCATGAGCTCATGGGCCAGAAGGGCCTGTTACTGTGCATTATCTCCATATTTAAAAAAAGTAAAATTTAAAAAGCACTCTTGATATGAATGGTAGTTTCAAGAGAATGTCAGGCTACAGGGTCACATTTCAGTTACCCACTGATCAGTATTGGTATTCTCTTTCAATTGCAATGCAAATTCTAATTTTTTTCATCATATTCAAATTTGAAGAATTTTCACTGATTCTCTGAACCTAAAATATTGATACTAAATAAAAAAAATTGAACATTTGACTTGCCATTCAGTGCTTCTGTTCATCCTTGCATAACTACTTACCTTTCACTCAGTTTTACCCATTCCTGTGGCTCCGCTTGAATTCTCAGTTTTGAGCCTTAGTTATGCTAACTTTTGTCATGTGCTTTTTTAAAAAAAACTGACTGTCCACAGTCAACAAAGTTGGCTAACTTCCATAGAGTAACCAATTTTTTTAGTTTAATGGGAACATGAGAAATTTTAAGGACACTAACAGTAAACGTCTGAAAATCTAATGCGTTCATATCTTTGGTACAGGGCTAGCAGATTTTCAGGACTATTTGATGCTATTTCCTACTAATACCTTGCAGACTTTTTAATTCACATTTTTTGGGGATTTTACAAACTATTCTAATAAATTTCCCTCTGACCCCCAATGAATTTAAAGGGAGGGTGTGAAATGGGATAGTGGTCATTTTATGAACAGTGTCGGATCTTGGGTCCTCGTTGTTGTGGCAACTGGAGCCCTGATGAATTGGAAAAGGATACTGGAACCAGCTCCAGTTGTTGCGGAGTCGAGGCCCCATGAAATTGAATGGAGAATGATGACTGAGGCCCCAATGAGTACGGGAACAAGAGTCATAGCATTGGGAAAGGTTGGTGTTTCTTTAAGTCTCATTGGGGACTGTGTAAGTGGGACTGAATGAGAGAAGGAGTGTTTAAAAAGCACCAGAGAAGGTGGTCGCTTGTTTAAATCATTGACGACTTGGTTATAAACAGTGAAAGAAAGTTCAAGCAGAGCAACAATTGTGTGAGTGGCCCAGTGGAGGAATGGTAATTTGAGGTTTCACTGAGAAGAGGTTGAGTTGATGGTGAGTTACGGTAAGGACAACCCTGTTGAGGAGCAAAAGGTTTCTAAGGCCAGGTCTTTCTAATTTTGGTAAATAGTGACAATGACAACCAGGCAGGGACATGTTCCTCTTGCGGAATGTGGATAGTCAGGGAAGGTAACATGATCCTTTTTGAATTCATCTGTGAGAAGTGAATCCAACTACAGTCCCTGAGCAGGAATTGAATGAACTCGGGATCATTTGGGAGGCCGAGGGTGTGATGGACACAATGCAGTGACATCCAGGAGGCAGGAGAAAGGTAGCTAGGTGGCAGGCAGGAGAGGAAAAGTACTGCTAAAGAGATGACCTTTCTGGGCAAGCCAGCAGCCAAACTAATAGCATTGTGATTAACTTTGAGCCTCCAAGGGGAAGGGTGAAGTGAGACAAAGCAATAGTCATAGGGGACTCAACAGAACAGATAGTATGTTGACTGCTGGATGGTTGGATTCAGGGTGTCTGAGTGGATGCAGAATGTTCTTAAATGGGAGAGGTTGTGATGCACGTTGGTACCAATGAAATAGACAGGAGTGGGATAGAGGTCCTGCTAAGTAAGTTTCAGGAGTGAGGAAAGGCTGAAGAGCAGGGCCTTCAAGATGGTCATTTCTGGATTATTCCCAATACCATGAGTTGAGATCCAGAGATAGTGCATTCAAATGAGTGGCTGAAGTGATGGGGCAGGTTCTTGATTATTGGAACCTTTTATGGGATGAATTGCACCTGAACTTGAGGGGAACCAATATCTTGGCAGTGTGGTTTGCTAATACTGGAGAGGGCGTAGGGGTTAGTTTAAACTCTATTAGCAGGGATGTTGGAACCAAAGTGAAGAGGCACTTGGAACACAAGTTGGGACAGCTGGTAAGGAGTTTGTGTTAAATGACAGGCACATTGGGCAAGTTGCAGCCATTGGGATGAGTTGCAATGCAACAGTGACACACTTAAAAAAAAAGTAACAAATACAGGGCTAAAGGCTTTGTATTTAAATGCAGCACGCGGCATAAGAAATAAAGTGGATGCCCTAGTAGTACAGCTACACATTGGCAGATATGATATTTTGGCCATCATGGCTAAAAGATGGATGTCATTGGGAGCTGAATATCCAAGGATATACAGTTTATCGAAATGATAGGCAGATAAGCAAAGGGTTCTGTTGGTTAGTAATAACATTAAATTATTAGAATCATTAAATGGAAAATGCCAACAACTTGGCAGACATTTTAATAGTTCTTCAAAGTAGAAAGAAGTGACACCTTTTTTATTAATATGAGTCAACTCTGCATGAGAAATCTTGTCTCATTTAATTTATTGAATATTTTTCAGAGGTGGTCAAGAAGATTTATGAGAACACAAGAGTAGACATTGTTTGCAAGGCTTTTTACAAGATCCTGAATCGTAGGCTAGCCTGGAAGATCAGATCACATAGAATACAGGGTGTTCTGGCCATTTGGATACAGAATTGGCTTGTTAGGAGACAGAAGGTGTTAGTGGAGGGTTGTTATGTGGAGTGGAGGCATGCGTAAAGGGACTGGTACTAGGTTCACTGTTTGTCATCCAAGGCGTCACTATGGATGACAATGTGGTCAATACATTTGCAGATGATGCCAAGATTGATTGTATAATGGACAATGAAAAAAGTTAATTTGGATTACAACAGGATCTGGATGAAAAGGGAAAGTGGGCCAAGGAATGCCAGATGAAATTTAACTCTCACAAAGAATTGCAGGGCAAATTTTTGAGCCCAAGGGAATATTATAAGACAAAGAAATTTTGGGGGACAGGGCATTGAGTACAGGAGTGAGGAGGTCATGTTACAACTGTATAAGTGTTTGTGAGGCTGCATGAGTATTGTGTGCAGTTTTGATCACTCTATTGTTGAAAAGTTGTCATTAAGCTTGGATACATTGCAGAAAAGATTCATAAGGGCTTGAATTATAAAGAAGAAACTGGGACTTTTTTCCATGGAGCAAAGGGCGGGGTGGACATTGTGGAGATTTATAAAATCATGAGGGACATAGATATGGTAAATAGTCAGGTTTTTTTTCCTGAGAATCGGGTCTAAAGCTGGAGAGACAGATTTAAGGTGAGACGAGAAAGATTTATATGGGACCTGAGAGGCAGGGTTTTTTTTTCCAGTGTATGGAATAATCTGTGGAAACATCATAATGTTCAAAAGAGATTTAGATGGTTGCATAAATAGGAGAGTTAAAGAGGGATATGGGCCAAATGCAGATAAATTCATCTAGCTTGATTGACTTGAGGGCCTGTTTTCATACTATAGAATTCTATGACGGCATCTAAATTGAGTTTGAATCAGAAATCATGGATTCAAATCTTGTCATCCGATTTGCACCATTTTGGTTGTTATGAGTGCATTATTCTGAAAATTGCATTGCCAATCCTATTTCCATATCAGTCTTTATAAAGGGTCCCGATCTGAAACGTTGGCCATTTATACCCATAGCTGCTGCCTGACCTGCTGAGTTCCTCTGCTGTCTTTGTTCAAAATTCCAGTATCTGTAGTTTTGGTCTCAGATGCATTTCATCTGAGTTTTTTTTTAAATCTGTCACTAGTTGAGGAATATGAATTTTAATGTGTTATCTAGTGGCCTCTCTCAACAAAAAGAATAAGTAGCTTGATTTTTCAATAAACATTTGTGGGCCATCAGGAATGATGAGCTATTTGCTATAGGAGAGCAAAGTTGATGGTGTGTCCATAATAGTTATCAAAGTCGATGACATAAAGTGTAATTGTTCGAAAGTAATTTATTTCTATTTGATCTTCTTCAGCATTTGACTTGATTGTTCACGGCATCCTCTTCCAATCCTCCTAGTCATTATCATCCAGCTGATTTGAATGATAATTCATTTGGTACTATTGTAATTTGTTCAATTCAAGCCAGTGAGTGAACTGCTCTAGGTTTCTCATTCAGAAAGTCATGAGGCATGAGATCCATGGAATCTTGACTTTCTGGATTCAGAATTAGCTTGTCTGCAGAAAGTAGAGAGTAGTAGTAGAGGGAATGTATTCTTCCTGGAAGTCAACGATGGGTGGAGTTCTACAGGGATCAGTTCTGAAACCCCTGCTCTTTGTGGTATTAATAAATGACGTAGATGAAGTAGTAGAGATATGGGTCATTAAGTTTGCAAATGACACGAAGGTTGGAAGTGTTGTGGATAATCCAGAAGGTTGTCATAGGTTGCAACAGGATACAGACAGGATGGAGATTTGGCAGAAAAGTTGCAGATAGTTTTATCCAGATAAGTGTGAAGTCTTGCATTTTGGAAGACCAACTTGAAAGCAGAGTACATGGTTAATGACAGGATTCTTAAGTGTGAAAGAACAGAAGAACCTTGGGGTCTAAATCTTTAGATCTATCAAAGTTGTGTAGGTTTGTAGGGTAGTTAAGAAGGTTTATGGTATGCTGGTCTTCATTAGTTGGGGAATTGAATTTAAGTGTTGTAATATTGCAGTTTCATAAAACTTTGGTTAGACCATATTTAGAATATTATGTTCAATTCTGGTTGCCTCATTATAGGAAGGATATGGAAGCAATGGAGAAAGTGAAGAGGAGATTTATGAGAATTTGCCTGGATTGGAGAATGTGTCTTGTGAGGCAAAGGTGAATGGAGCTAGGGCTTTTCTCTTTGGAGTGAAGAAGGATGAGAGGTGACTGAATAGAGGTCTACAAGAGTTTGAAAAGCATAGAATGGGTGGACAGCTAGCATCTTTTTCCCCCAAGTGCAGCAAACATCAGAGGGCATCTGTACCAGGCTAGAGGAGAAAAGTTTAGGGGAGACATCAGGGGTCCTTTTTTTAAACACAGTAGTGGGTGGCTAGAATGCATTGCCAGGGGTGGTGGTGGAGGCTGGTAAAATAGGCACATAGTTGCAAGAAAAATAGAAGTTATGAGTGTGAGGTAGGGAAGGTTTAGTTAATTGAGTCAGTTCCTATTGGTTAGCACAACATTGTGGGCTGTACTATGCTGGAATGTTCTATATTCTGACCATTTCTGCAGCTGTGATACTATCCCTGCTTAGTAATGCTACTCCTTCCCTCCACTCTTGCCTCCAATCCTATCACTTTTAAAACAGCTAAAACCTGCTTCCCTTGATTCAACCAAGTCTCTGCAATGGCCATGACATCAAAATTCCACGTATGCCCTAAGTTCATCTCTCTCATTGCTAATGCTTGTTGCATTGAAGTACACATTTCAGAACCCTTAACTGAACAGCTTCTCTAAAGCTTCTGTATTCTTTCTCTTATGAGGATACCAGAAATACTTTTAATTGTGGTCTAACCCCAGAGTTTTATAGAGCTTAAATATTACCTCACAGCTGCTGAACTCCTTCCCCTGACTAAGGAAGGAGGCATACTAAATGACTTCTTAACCACCCTATCATTTAGTGCAACAAGCTTGAGGGATCTACTGACTTAACCCTAAAATCCTTCTGTTCCTTAACACTTAAAAATCCTACCATTAACCACGTACTCTACCTTCGACTATCAGACAGAAGGGCAGGAAAATGTAAGGGTGCTAGGGGGCTTCTGATGTAGACATAAGTTTGTTAGCATTAACAGGCAAAGGAAGTGGCCATAGCGGAACTGAAACTATGCTCAGCTACAAAGATATGTAATTGCACCCACTTAGTCGAGTACAGAGATATTACGAAAGACCTAATGAGAAGCAACCAAGCCAAGACAACTGCATGTAGAGACTGATGTCGACTTTGATGACATTATTTAAAGCAAATGAAATGGGAATAGCAGGAAGAAATGAGTAGCAGCAGCTCCTCCTCCTTTATGGTCCCCACTCTCTGCTAGTGATGTGCAATAAAGATTGTTTGTGTATTTCATTTGTTCTGTTGTTTTAACAATAGAAGTTGTACAAAATGAGGCAATATTAGATGCTTAAAATAAATCTATCTTGCATTTATATCTGTAAAAACAACATATGTTTCTTCAGTTAAAAAAAAACACCAAAAGGATATACTATTTTAATTTTAGACATACAGCATGGTAACAGGCTTTTGCAGCCCAATTACACTCAATTCTAAGTTTTGAACAGTGAGGGGAAACTAGAGCATCCAGAAGAAAACCACACAAATGCGAGGAGAATGTACAAACTCCTTGCAGGCAGCACTGGATGCAAGCACCGGTCACGGGTGCTGTAACATCGTTGGGCTAACTGCTACTCTAAGCATCTTATCGTTGTCATTTTTAAGATGCTGTGGCATTTATGAATACAGTATATTAATTATGTGTTTGTGCTCTTTTCCTCCCAGAATGCCCAGAAGTATGCTGGAAAAGTATTGGAGGAAAATTGTCGGCCATCTTTTGTACAGCAGCAGATGGCTATATTGTTTCCACAAAAATATAATCCTGTATTGCATCCTTTTCTGGACAAAAGTTCAATTTTACGAGATGCTGTGTTCAAGTACAACACTCCGTTTGGTTTTAAGAATCATCAGAACGTCTCTAAGCACCTCATTCATCTTATGCCCATGGTATCATTACCAAAAGAACTAGAAAGAAATCCATGCAAGAGGTGTATTGTTCTAGGAAGTGGTGGAATACTACGGGGATTAGGTCTTGGGCACCTTTTGGATAAATTTGATATTGTTATCAGGTACAGAATAACACTTATTTGTGTATACCTGCTTATGTACCTTACGGAAGCATGAGCCATTTACTTGTGAAGTTTTAAAAATGTTTTTTGCTTTCATTTCAATGTGCTTGTACAAATGTAACACAACTAGCTTTTCGCAATGTAATGAAAAGTAATTTAGATACATTTAGTAGGGGGTCAGTGAATCTCTTTAGCTCATTTCCTACACAAATTGGGTAATTCTAAATATAGACATCAACACCAGAAGTAAAATTGCACCTTTATGGGGTAGTTGGTTTGAGTAAGGCACCTGTTGTTGATGGGCAGTATGAAGGAATGGATTACAGAGAAGCAAGTAGGACATGGGGTTTGTTTAACATTGTAAGGAAATATGATACAAAATCAGAAAGTGCTGTAAATACTTAGGTGTATCTGTGGGATTAGAAATAATCGGTAGAATTTAGAGGCTAGGTGGAAGGTGAGAACCAGGGGAACTCTATTCTCGTTTTTTTCCTAGTTGAATGGAGATGAGTGCAAAGGTAAGGAAATGGATAAGATTTTTTGAGGCACCAATAAACTCATCATCAGAGCAAATTGGATAAGCCAATGCAACCCTTGTCCTTCCACCTTTTCCACGATTCAGGGATCCAAACAATCTTTGCAAGTGAAGTAGCAATTTACTTTCACTTCTAATCTTCCACTACATTAGAGAAACCAAATGCAGATGTGGTGGGTGCTTTGGCTGGTCTGTGGTCTCCTTGTCAGTGACACCCAGTACAAGCTTGTGGAAACAGCAACTTATTTTCCATCTGCCCATGCTACTATCTTCTGGATATTGAATTCTACAACTTCATGTAACTTGAATTCCTCACTTTGTATCAGTTCTTTATCTGTAACATTACCTCAGCTTGCTCTTAATTGCTTATTATTTTCTCTGTGGGTGTAGAAGACCTGTTCAGTCTGATCTGTGAACAAATAGCAGCTGGAAGAGCATATTGGATTCATGGAGAGAAATAGTCAATGTTTTGGATCAGGATCTCTTTATGGAAACTAAAGTTGGGGGGCGTGATGTGATGGCGTCGGGAGAAGGTGTGGAAAAACACCCCCTGCTGGCAGAACTTTTAAAAAAACCGTATAAAAGTGTTAAAATTATTTTTAAAATTGTAGATTATATAGTTGAAGTACTTAACTAGTAGCAATGAGGAAAATTAAAACTCAAACTACTAAAGAAAAGCTACTAAATCAGCTACAGCATTGGAATAATCTCGGCCTACCTGAACAATGCAGCCTGCGGATCCGATTTCTTCTCAACCCAGGCCTTGACGACAGTCTACTGGTAAGGTATTCTCCACACCGACGCAGACTTTGCGTGCAGTCGCGCAAGATGGCGCCAGTGTGCAGTGTCGATCAACTCTTGACCAAGAACAATTGCGCATGCGTGAAAAAGGGGACCCAATCTCCACTGGCCCAGTGAACCTGGGCTGGTGCAGGGGGGGGGTTCCGCACCCGCAGTCAGGCAGAGGCAGCTGTTTTGACGGAGGAAGAAGACACCAGTGGAGTTGAGTAAGAAGATTTATATTTGACTGAGGAGGAAGCTGCTACATTTCAGGGTAGGCCCATAAGTCTAAGTGTGGGTCTCACCAATCAGATTTACCTTCAAATGCTGATTTAGCTCTGCAAATAAGTCGAGGCTTTTCTACTATGAAGGATCAATTTGCTGAGATGAAAGGGGAAATAGCAACAATTAAAATGGATGTGGCAAAATATTTGAAAGCTGTGGATAAAGTCCAGGACAAGTTTAAAAAGATTGAAGAAAAATTTATTAACTGTAAAAATAATGTTGACTTTTGTAAGGAGAAGATGGGACAAATGGAAGATTCATTTAATGCAGCAGTTCCCAACCTTTTTTGGATCACCCCTAAAAATGTTTAATATGTTCTTGCACCCCTTAAAGTAATAATTTATTTAAGAATAAAGGTGAAGGTGACCAAAACAAATTTGTATTATCAATTTTTAATAATATATAAACAAAAATGAAACATGGAAAAGAAAAAATATTACAACAAATTAAAAGTTGCATAAACCCTACAAAAAAGTTAAATTTTCATCCATGCATGAAATTTCTTTTAAAAAAAACTCAAAAGAACTAATGTTCAAATGTTCATAAGCCAATTTAAATTTAATGACTCTTTTGTTCCTGTTTATTGCTTAAGAGTTTTTCAAAGCGTGGCACTTTGTTGATGATAGCAGTCCACGTGTCTGCCTGTGCACCCAAGCGATTTCTAGATTTTGTCTTGATGACAAAAGGGCTCTAAATCCAGACTTGCATAAGTATGTCGTCATGAATGGGATGAGCACAGTTGGTGCTTTTTCACAAAAGCATGTCCATTGCCGAACACCAATATTGTTCCAAAGTTTTGCTTTCAAACCGCATTTCAAGAACACGATTTGTGCGCAGTTCAATAAAATCTACCTTCAGCTCTTCATCATCTGATCTATTATCCAAATTGAAGGAGTATGGTGGATTTATAATCCATTCTTCAGAAGTTTTCAGTTCTCCTCCTCCAAAATAACCATCAAATGATCCACAATTTCTTCACACACACTTGGAATTAGAGACTCATCGTCATCAACCATTTCTTTGAGGGATTGAAAATTTGAAAGATTCCCTCTTAACTTGTCGATACCAAAGATGTAACTTTTCTTTGAAAGCATTTAACTTTTCACAGCATTTCAATATGTTTATGTTTTTCCCTTGAATAGATACACTTGGGTCATTCATACAAGTGAAAATATCACTCAAATAGGCTAACATTTGGTTGAATTCTTGTGAGTCCATTTCTCCGGGCAGATCATAGTCACATTCCTTTAGAAAAGCTTTGACTTCTCGCAGTTCAAAGAAGCACGTTAAAGCTCTCCCACGTGACAGCCAGCGGACTTCCGTGTGGAAAACCAAAACTGAATGCTCACTTCCAAAATCTTCACAAAGTGACTTGAAGAGGCGGTGGTTCAGAGCACAACCCCTAATCCAGTTGATGGTCTTCGCAGAAGTGTCAAGGACCTTTTTCAACTCTGGAGGCAATGTTTTTGATGCCAAAGCATGTCGATGAAGAAAATAATGGGTACCTTGCAAGTGCAGAATCTCTTTTTTCATCAGTGCAAAAAATCCTGATTTATTTCCTAGCATAGCAGGGGTACCGTCGCTACACAGAACCAATAATTTGGATATCTAAGTCATATTTCGCAAAGAAGTCCTTCATAGACTGCAAGACATCTTTTCCTTTTGTGGTTGTTTTCAGATCTTCACAGAACAGGAAATCTTCCATTATGACACCATCATGGACATACCTCACTAATGCGATGAGTTGACTGCAATTTGCAACATCATAGAAGATAGAAGCAGGAGTAGGTCGTTCGACCCTTCGAGCCTGCTTCGCCATTCAATGAGATCATGGCTGATCTTAAAGTTCAGTACCCCATCCCCGCCTTCTCTCCGTAACCTTCAATACCCTTATACTGAAGAAATAGATCTAATTTCCTCTTAAATATATTTAATGAACTTGCCTCTACTGCCTTCTGTGGCAATGAATTCCACAGACTCACCACCCTCTGGGTAAAGAAATTCCTCCTCATCTCGGTCCTAAATGGTTTGCCTATTATCCTCAAACCATGGCCCCGGGTTCTGGATTTTCCCATCATTGGAAACGTCCCATCTGCATCCACTCTGTCCAGTCCTGCCAGAATTTTATAGGTCTCTATGAGATCCCCTCTCAATCTTCTAAACTCCAGCGAGTACAATCCCAATTTGCGCAATCTTTCCTCATAAGTCATTCCTGCCATTCCAGGTATCAGCCGGGTGAATTGCCTCTGCACTCCCTCCATTGCAAGAACATCCTTCCTTAGATAAGGTGACCAAAACTGCACACAGTACTCCAGGTGGGGTCTCACCAAGGCCCTGGACAGCTGCAGTAAGGTATCCTTGTTCCTATACTCCAACCCTCTTGATATGAAGGCCAACATACCATTTGCCTTTTTAACCGCCTGCTGTACCTGCATGCTCGCCTTCAGAGACTGGTGTACAAGTACCCCTAGGTCTCTCTGCACATCCCCATCTCTTAATCTATTGCCATTCAAATAGTAATCTGCCCTCCGGTTTGTATTACCAAAGTGGATAACCTCACATTTATCCACATTGTAGTGCATTTGCCATGAATCTGCCCAGTCCCTCAATTTATCCAAATCACACTGGAGCTTCCTGACCCCCTCATTTATTTCGTCCAACTGGACAGAAACTTTCAAGGGACTAGCCCTGATATCTGTGATAACTTGGTCGAAAGTTTCCAAACTCAAATCACCAATTCGGCTCTGAATAACATTATTTGATAACGGCACTAATTTAAGCTTGTTTGAGGCTTCTTTTCCCAGAACAATTGTTGCCATTTCTAATGCACACGGTTTTATCACCACTTCTGCAATTGTATGGGGCTTCTTGGATTTGGCTACTTTATACGCCACATGGCATGAAGCCATCAGCAGTGGATTGTCAGCAGATATAAAACCTAATTTTGGAAGAGTTGCTAGATAGAGAAATAAAGCGGGCCCTTTTAGCTTTCAATGATCCAACATCATGGCCTGCAACATCTGCTCCACCATGCCGGTTGTTGAAGTGTTCCTGCAGCTGAGATGCCTTCAAATTTGTGTTTGAAAAGACAGCATCACAAAGCATGCACTGGGGTTTTTGCAGATCCTCAGTTCTGGTGCAAGTGAAACCAAACTGCACATCATCGTCATTCCATTTCCTTTTCTTTGACATAATGAAGGGTTAATTAATAATTTACATAACACAAATAAATAATAAGAAATAAAAATTGAATGTTATTTGCTACAAAACACGAAACAACAAGTTTGGCCCCCATTTTAAATGTCCCAATTAAAAAAAAAAGTTATAGGGCAATGCCATTTAAAAGGAAACAATGTGTCAAAACGTGCTAAAATTCATAGAGAATCTCATTCTATTGAATAGGGAAAAAAGGACATCCCCATCTTTAATTTGGACTTTTAAAAAAATTGATATTTTTATCTTGAATATATTGGACAGTACCTTTAATATAAACAAAAAAACTGAAATGCACCCCTGGTTGGGAAACCCTGATTTAATGGATGGGAAATACAAAAACTGATTTGTTCAACTGCGGATCCTTCTGAAGTCGTCAACCACTTTGTGGCATTTGTCACTTCTGTATAATTGAAGGAGGTAATACTATTGGGTACATTTTTTGTATTTTTTAAAATGGGGTTTCTTTTTCTCTTTTGGAGGAGATGTTTAATTTCTTTGTGTATTGATGATATGGGAAGGCGCTTCGTCATTTACGGTGGGATGATTAAAGAGCTACTAAATGGCTAATTTAAATTTTGTTACTTCCAATGTTAATGGGCTGAATAACCCAATTAAGAGAAAAATAGTATTGGCTTATATTAAAAAACTGAAATGTAGCTTTTTTGCAGGAAACTGACAGATAAAGAGCATCAAAAATTAAAGGATTGGGTTGGACAGGCTATATCATCTTTTAATTCAAAAGGAAGAGGGGATGCTATTTTGATTAATAAGAAATTACCTTTTAAATTGGAGTCAGTTTTTGAAGTGGCTGGTAGACTTGATTTTTAATTGTACAATTTTTTTTCTGAATGTTGGACCTTAATGAATTTTTATGCTCTGAATACTGATGATGAACAATTTATGGTGGATTTTTTTTAAAATTTGTATCAGGCTTATGATAAAATTATAGTAGGAGATGATGATAATTGTTTAGATCCAATATAGAATAAATCTCCTAAATCGATAATTAAAACTAAGATGGCTAAGCAGTTGATGGTATTAATGAAGGAGATGAACTTAGTAGATATATGGAGGAAATTGAACCCCAAGGAAAAATATTTTTCATTTTAATTCATTTTGTCATGATTCTTTCTCTAGAATAGATTTGTTTTTAATAACGGCTCAATTGCAAGGTCCAATTTCTGAAGCTGTATATAAACCTAGAATTTTGTCTGATCATTCCTTGTTGCTGATTACTTGTAATGCTTCAGAGAGGATGGAGAATGTTTATCGGTGGTATTTCAATTCTTTTTTACTGAAAGATCTGGAATTTTGTAAATTTATGCAAGACCAAATTCAGAAACTTTTGAAAATAAATGTAGGTTCAGTTGATTCTAAATTTGTTTTGTGGGATCCTTTGAAAGGACAAATCATCAGTTATACGGTTAAACTTAAGAAACGACAAATGGCTGAGGCTGATAAGTTGGAGGAGAGAGTTTTTGGAGAAAGATTTGCAACGAGTTTCAACGGAGGTAAAAAAAAACTATTAGTTAATTTTAAATTACAATATAATTCATTACAAACGTATAAATTTGAAAGGCTTTTACAGAGAACTAAGCAACTATTATGAATTAGGGGAGAGAGCCCACAGAGTGTTAGCATGGCAGTTAAAAACGGAACAAGTGTCCAGAACAATAAATGCTATTTGGCATCATTCAAGGGTTAAGTATAAACCTCGATTAATGATGAGTTTCGTAGGTTTTATGAGAAATTGTATACCTCTGAGGTAGCGCAAGATGAAGTTAATATTGACAAATTTTTATCTGGTTTAACTTTGCCCTCTTTAAATGATAAGGATGGTAAGGAATTGGACGTATGTTTTACTAATAAGGAAATAATAGATGCACTTCAATCTATGCCAGGCGGTAAATCTGCAGGTGATGATGGGTTTACTTCTGAATTTTATAAGGAATTTCAAGATTTATTAGTTCCTTTGTTGATGGAAATTTTAGATCAGGAAGGGAAAGCTGGTTCTTTTCCAGATTATTTTTCTAAAGCAATTATTACTGTTATTCTTAAGGATAGAGATCCTTTGAAGGTGGGGTCTTATAGACCCATTTCTTTGTTAAATGTGGATTACAAGATAATAGCCATGGTTCTGGCCAATAGACTGGCTAAATGTTTGCCTGATTTAATTCATGTAGATCAGGCTGGTTTTATTAAGAACCGTTATTCAGCAGATAATGTAGTAAAATTGATTTCTCTAATTAATATTTCTCGGCAGCAATCTGACCAAGTGATGGTAATTTCTTTGGATGCTGAAAAAGCCTTTGATAGAGTTGAATGGGGTTTTTTCTTTAAGCTTTTGGAAAAGTTTAATTTTGGGCCTCTTTTTAATGGTTGGATTAAGGCTTTGTATAAAAATCCTACTGCGAGAGTGGTGACAAATGGACAGATGTCTTTACCCTTTACATTAACTAGATTGACCAAATGGGGCTGTCCTTTGTCACCAGCTCTGTTTGCATTGGTGATTGAGCCTTTGGCGCAGATGATTAGGCAAGATAGTGCTATTAAAGGTATTAAGGTAAATTCTGAAGAATATAAGATAAATTTGTTAGCAGATGATGTTTTGAAATATTGAACATACCCCTTGCGATCTTTGGAGATTTTGCATAAACATTTGGAACAATATGAAGTGTTGTCTGGTTAATTGGGAGAAGAGTGAAATTATGCTTTTATCTTATATGGATTATTCATTGTGTAGACAAGTTGTGAAGTTTAAATGGTCTGACCATATTAAATATTTGGGTGTTAATTTTGATAGTCATTATAACCATTTATTTGCATTGAATTACTTACCCTTATTGATTAAAATTAAAGGTGATTTGAATAGGTGGAATGATTTACCCATAACGTTGTTGGTACGTGTGAATTATATAAAGATGAATACTTGTTTCAGTCTATTCCATGTAAGATTCCTCATACATTTTTTAAAGATTTGAATACTTTGGTGAGCAATTTTTTGAGGAAAGATAAAATGGCGAGAGTTTCATTACAGAAGTTAACTTGGAAATAAGCATTGAGGTTTTTACAACTCCCTAATTTTCCAATTTATTTGAATCAGCTCAGTTAAAATTTATTAATAGGATGTTTCAAGTGGATAGCCCCTTGGTATGGGCTAATATTGAACTATCTCAGCTTGGGGGAAAAGAGGACCGATCAATTTATTCATCGATGGAATCCTCAGTTATTAAGTAGTTATAATTTACCAGCGTTGAAACACTTGATTGAGTTATAGACTAATAAGAATGAAACTGTAGGTACCGAAGGTAAGCTTTCAGCTAAAACACCTTTATTTCAAAATAAGCCTTTTCCTTTTATGGTTAATAATCAACTTTTGAAGATATGGGAACAAAGAGGAATTAAATTGCTATGAGGCAGGTTATTTTATTTCTTTTCAAAGAATGAGAGAGAAATATATACCTTCGAGTACTCTTTTTCTCATTATCAAGTTAAAGCTTTATTATTAGATACTTTGGGACGTACTATGAGACTTCCTAGAAGATCCAAATTTGACATTTTGCTAAAGCACCGATGGTGGTAAGAAAGGTTTTATATCGGATATGTATACTTTATTGCAAGCTAAAATGCCCAAATCGGACGTTGATAAAACTAGAGTGAAATGGGAAAAAGATTTGGAAATATCTACACCCCCTGATGATTCGATGTTGATATGTGAGGATAGTATGACTAAAATGGTGAATGTAAGATATAGATTGGTTCATTATAATTTTATTCATCAACTATACTTTGGAGAAATTAAAGAAATTTAAATACATCACTTCAGATCTATGTTTTAGATGTCATAAAGAAGTTGGAACTTTTTAAAATTTGGTTTGATTATGTGAGATGGTTAACCCTTTTTGGAATAAAATTAAGGAATTTTTGGATGTGGCGTTTAAATTTAAAATTCCACTTGATCCTATCATGTTTTTATTGGGTCATATTAAAGCATTGAGTTTGGAGTTAAAATTAGATAAGTTTCAAATTGCTTTTATAAGGCTGGCTTTAGCAGTAGCTAGGAAATGTCTTGCAGTTACATGGAAAAATGATACTAAATTGAATATTCATCGATGGCATGTGGAGATGAGATCATCTATTCCTTTAGCGAAAATAACATACAATTTACAAAATAATTATCCTTTCTTTATTAAAACTTGCGGAACCTGTACATGGATTGGATGTGATCAAATTATTAAATTTATTTTTCCCATACATTGGTGGTGTGGTCCCAAACCATGACGCATACTTGAATGTATTGTTTTAGTTGTTCTCTGCTTTTGGGTAGTTTACAGGTGAATTGGGTGGGAGGGGTAGGGGTGGGGGGGTGGTAGATGGTTTTATGGAATAAAATATGTATTGAGTTGTATTTTAAATGTATGTTTTATTATCGATTATAAATAAAAATTTTCCCAAAAAAACCTAAAGTTGGGAAGGGAGATTTTGTATGGGGGGGGAGAACAGCTGGGGAGGGGTTAAGAGGTGACGGAGTTTCGTCAGAAAAAGCTGAGAGGTGGAGAGACAGGTAGAGAAAGAGACCATGGGGTAGGGGTATGGTTGGAAAGAAAAGTCAGAACAGGAATAGGGCAAAGAGATGGGTAGCAGTGGAACCAGACAGGGGGGGATTACCGACAAATGGAAAGTTCAAGGCATTGGTTTGAGGCTGTCCAGAAGGAATATGTGTAGTTCCTGAGATTTACATCTAGACTCATTCTGACAGTGCATGAGGCTGAGGACAGTAAGGGGAATTATAACAGTGGCCAACCAAGAATTCTAGCTTGGGTCCAACAACCAGAATGCAGGTCTTCAGTAAAGCAATCACCCAAACAACATTTGCTCTCACCAGGGTAGAGGAGCCAAAAACCAAGTACACCAAACATATTCGATAAGTTGGGCAAAGTACGTGTAAAGCTGTGCCTCACCTGTTTGTATCTCTGGATGGTGATAAGGCAAAACGTTTTAGTCATGAGAGATGAGCTCAGTCCTGTGTCACGTTCCTCCTGCACAATGTTGGAACTTGGGGAATGCAGCTAGTATCCCTGATAGCAATACGGGAAATGTGTCCAGCTGTCGTGCCTGACAGATCGCATGTTGGCATTGGAGCTGCACATGAATTCATTTTGGAGCATCTTGAGAGCTGAGAATATTGTGGATAATGTGGTTATTAGTGAGTTGGTCATACTGCAGTTCAAGGGCCTAAGGAAAGATGGAATGGGTGAACAACAGACAGAGCAGTAGCAGAAAGGTAGTGCAAGTGTCTCCTGAGGTCATCTCCCTCCAAAAAGACTGTTGGGGGAGATGTGGCTCTGCTGTACAGGAGGGTTGAAAAAAAGAGTGGTAGGGTGCTTGAGGTCACAAATTGGATTCTTGGTCGCTGTGTTTTCTCCAGAGTGCAAGGATCCTCTGGGATGTGTGACAGAGAGTGTGTGTGTGTGTGTGTGTGTGTGTGTGTGTGTGTGTGTGTGTGTGTGTGTGTATGTGTGTGTGTATTCATGTATATATATATTTTTTTTGTGTGTGGGGGGAAATTGGGGCAGGTTGGTCATATACAAACACTTCAAAACGGATCTTATTTAAAATACTGGAGCTCTGCTAATGAGACATGTTGGGGCCTTAGAGCCTTTGCAAAAGCTTTGGAGAGTGCAAAGAGACTTCACTAATGGATTGTTGTTTGCAAAAAGGCAACAGGTGAAAGAGCTTGTCGGAGCCGCATATTGTCTGGAAGGGAACTTGCTGTTCTAGGAGGGTCATGTGGCTTTGCAAGCAGAGAGAGTCAGAGGTTTTTTCTCTTTGTGAGAGGGAGAGAGAGAGAGACAGACAGAGATCATTTCTACAGTGTTCCAGTCAGCAGCAGCAATTGGGACAAGCTGGCAAGCTTGTGGAAAACCCCATTTGGAAGACGGGTTGGCTCACCCTGGTCAAAGCACTAGTAGTTCATGCAGGAGGAGAGGACAGGCTGTCTAATGTTTCACTTGGAATAAGTGAAACAAAAAGGAACTCTGTGGTGGGTGACCTGAAAGAAAGAGGTCATCATCTGGAGAACCTGAGGGGACAAGCTTCGTCAGCAAGACACTGAAGTGGCTGATTAAGAAGGAATCAGTTGTGGATGTCTTGGTACAACAAATCTCTCTGAAAACTGACAAGAACCTTTCAGAGCGGTAACCATTTACCTTTCAAGCACCAAAGCCTGGTGAACTTCATACATGTTAAATTCTGTGCACAGTATAAGAATTGCCTGCAACTAGTGAACTTGGAGAAATGAGAAGTGAGATTGGTCCAAACTCTTTGGACTGAACCAAAGAACTTTTATGAACTTACACAGACATTACATACATGTGTGCTTAGAATTAGAAGGGGGTTAAGTTAGGTTAGTCAAGTCAATAGTGTTAAGTTAAAGTGTAATTTTTGTTTTCATGTTTAAAGATACTTAAAAGCAACTTGTTTAACCATTTGTCATGGTGAATATCTGTTGCTGTTGGGTTTTGGGGTCCTATGGACTCATAACTGATGTTTTAGAGCAGCTGCAGGGCGTTCTGAAAGGGGAGGGCTGCACAGCCAATTGTCAGAGTGCATATAGGCATGAATGATATTTTGGGGAACAAAGTGGGTTGAGGTCCCACAAGTTGCATTTAGAGAAGTGGGAGATAAAGAAAAAAGTAGGACCTCAAAGATAATAATCTCAGGATAACTACCTGTGCTATGTTCTTGCCAGGGTAGAAATATTAGAATAGTTAAGTGGATATGTGCTTGAGTGGTGATGCAGGATTGAAATTTTCAGATTCCAAGGACATTATACCAGTTCTGGTATACACTCTTCACCTGGGGAGGTCGAGGGTTAAAATCCCAGGAGGATTGTTGCCTAGTGCAGTTGGGGAGAGGTTAAAGTAGTAGGGCAGGGAGATGGTATCCATGCAGAAAGACAGGAAAGCAATGCAGAGACCAAAGCAAAAATAGGAACAGAGAAAAATAAGAATACAGAAAAGTCAAATACAAAAGACAAACATGACTAGATAAGAAAAATGGAATAGGAAAATAAGTCCTTTATCTCTGAATGCCTGTACTATACAAAACCAGGTCAGTGAACTATGGCATAAATCAGAAAAATGAAATGATTCAGTGGCCATTCTAGAAGTGTTGCAGAATGGATACATTTGAGAATTCAATATCCAAGTGTATCAGGTAATATGGAAGGAAAGGCAAGAAGGCAAGTGTGGTGAGATCAGTATTGTGTTCAGTCTTGTTACCTCATTGTAGGAAGGATATGGAAGCTATGGAGTGGGTGCAGAGGAGATTTACCAGGATGTTACCTGGATTGGAAAATAAGTCTTACGAGGCAAGATTAGCAGAGCTGCGACTTTTCTTTGGAATGTAGGAGGATGAGAGAAAACTTAATAGAGGTGTACAAGATTATGGGAGGCATGTTCATGGTGGACAGCCAGCACCTATTTCCAAGTGTAGGAAAGCAAGCACCAAAGGACAAATGTACAAAGTGAAGGAAGGGAAGTTTAGGGGAGTCATCAGGGGTAACTTCTTTGTAGGTGCCTGGAATGCCTTGCCAGGGATCGCAGTGGAGGCCATAACATTAGGGGCATTTAAAAGACTCTTAGACACATGGATAGAATAAAAATAGAGGGTTACAGTAGGGTTTAGTACATTTTTTTAAGAGAAATTTATGGGTCAACACAACATCAAGGGCTGAAAGGCCTGTACTGTGCTGTAATGTTCTATGTTCTAACGCAAGGGTGGTGGTAATTAAGGATGCGATCAGGGCGCTAGTGAGAGACAATACAAGATCTAAGCAGCAGAATATCTGGGTAGAGATTAGGTGGGAGTAGTCTATAGGCTACTAAATAACATTACAGTTGTAGAAACAATAAACCAAGAAATATCTGATGCATATAAGAATGGAATGGCAGTTGCCATGGGGGACCTTAATTTGCATAAAGAATAGGCAAATCAAAATGTACCTGGCAGTGTTCAGGAGGAGTTCATAGAAGGCATCTGTTTTAGATATCTTGAACAATATGTCTCTAAACCTGCAAGGCACATGCGAGCTTAGATCTGGTTCAGTGCAAACAGCACAGGTAAAATTAGCGGTGTTGTGGTTAAAGATGATCACAGTATGATTGAAATTCTCAAACAGATGAAGGGTGCAATCATACAATCTAAAACCAGTATATTATACCTAAACCAGGTATAATATATTTTTCAGTGCTTAACAAAAGTATATTTCAATTAAAAACAAGGCCGGCAAAGATGGGGAGACCCACGCTTTGATAATTCAGGAAATGAAGGCATCAAATGAAATGCTCATGCAGTCAAAGTCAGCAAGAGTTGCAGGAAAGTGAGATGTATCACAATCAGAATTTATTTGGTGACATGTTCATGTCACCAAATTTGTTGTTTTTCAGTGGTATCACAGTGCAGACATGAATATACCACGTCATAAAATAAATAAAAATGGTACAGAAAAGGTCAAAGTAAGGAATTGTCTGTCGTTCATTGTTGATTCAGCATTAAGAAGGTACAAAGCTGTCCTTGTGCTGCTCTGTGCTCAACTTCAGGCTCCTCTACCTTTTTCCCCAATGGTAGCAGAGTGAAGAGACCATGCCCTCATTGGTGGGGATCCTTGAGGATAGAGGCTGCTTTAAGAGACTGCCTCTTGTAGATGTCTTCGATGGAGTGTAGACTGGTGCCCATGATGTTGCAGGCCGAGTTAACAACCCTTTTTTTTTATTGTCCTGTGTATTGGACATCTCCTTACCAGTGATGCAACCAGCCAGAATGCTCTCCGAAGCACATGTGCAGAGGTTTTCTAGAGTTTTTGGTGACACACAGAATCTCCTCAAAACTCCTCACAGAGTATAGTCGCTGGCAAGCCTTCTTCATGATTGCATTGATAAGAAGATTCCTGGATAGATGCTATTGTAATTGATGTGATGGGGGGGGTGGGGGGTGAAGATCTCGATATCACCAAAAAGCAAAGTCGAAGGTCAAAAAGAAGATAGTTTATCTGGTTCTGATGAAATGCATCACAGGGTACTTGAAGGATGCCGCAGAAGTTGTATTGGTTTCCTTCCACTTCGGAAAGAAAAATTGATCAGACTATTTAAAGAATGAAAGATTGCAGAATGCTGCTTTGCAGGAGAGATTTGGAAATGGTTGTGCCTGAGTTCCAAAAGGGTATTTTGCTGGAGCAACAAGTAACCAAGAAAGCAAATGGAATGCTGGCCGTCGTTGCTGGAGAGATGGAATTTAAGTTTGGGAAGGTTCAGCTGCAGGGTTCTGCTGAGGCTGCATCTGAGTACTGACTATAGTTCTAATCTCTTGAGAAAGGGACTGGCTTTGAAGGTGATGCAGAAGAGTTTCATCAGATTGATTCCAGAGATGAATGGGTTAGTCTATGATGACAGATTGGGGACATAGCCTCAAGATTTGAGATTGTAGATTTAGGACAGATGAGGAGGACCAGCTTTTACCAGAGAAAAGAGAGTCTGGAATTCTCTGCCCAAGGGAATAGTGGAGGATACCTCATTAAGTATATTTAATATATCAAATACACTGATGCATAATAAAGGAATTAAGGGTTTTGGGGAAAAGACAAGTAAACGGAACCGAGTCCATGGCCAGATTAGCCATTTTTATTGAATGACAGTGGACTCAACAGACTAGATGGCCTATTCCTGCTCCTATTGCTTGTGTTCTTACTTCAAAGCATTTGTGATACTTTATAAAAATTATCTGGACTTTGGACAGGTTCTGCAGACTGGAATGCAGGAAATGTCCCACCACTGTTAAACAAGAATGTAAGCAAAAGGCAGGTAATTATGCCTGTTTGCTTAATGTCCATAGTAAAAAAAAAATGCTTGAAGGTATCATTAATGAAGAAGTGTCAGGCTGATGTAGCATGCATTCAGGAAGGGAGGGTTATGTTTGACAAATTTACTGGAGTTCTTTTGAGGATAAAACAAGTTTAGTGGATGGATTAGATGTTGTGTACTTGGTTTTCAAGAAGGCATCTGATAAAATGCCGCCAAAAGGACTCATCTTGGCATTGGGGGTAATGTATTCATTTGGAGAGAGGAACTCATGGACAAATGAACATTTCTTTGGTTGGCAAACAGTGATGAGAAATTCCATGAGTGTCTGTGCTAGGTTTGCACATTAACAATTTGGAAGAGGAGACCGAGTATATTGTATTCAAGTTTGCAGATAACACTGAATTGAGTGGAAAGCAAATTGTTCAGATGATGCAGAAAGTCTGCAGAGAAATGTAGATAGGTTTAGTGAGTGGAGAAGGATCTGGCAGATGGTAATGCAGAGTCATCTGAGGAAAAATAAAAGATCCATTTATTATTTGTAAGTGCTGAAAGAGTGCAGCGTGATCTTGTGCAGAGGGATTTAGTCGTGCCTGTGCATGAATTGCAAAAGGTTAATTTGCATGCGCAGCGGGTAATCAAGGCAAATGGAATATTGACTTTTATTGGCAAAGGGAAATTCGGCTACATTTGATGTCTCTCCTGGAGTACTGGTCTCCTCAATTGAGAAGAGGTATTCTACTGGCTTTGGAATTGATGCAGAGGAGATTCATCAGGTTGATTCCAGAGATGAAGAAGGTAACTTATTGGAAGAGATGGTGTTGCCTGGGACTTAGAAGAAATAGAGTTGATCTGTTAAAAACATGTAAAAATTATGAAAGGGACAGATAAGATATAGGCAGGAAAGTTGTTTCCACTGATTAGGTGAAACTAGAATTAGGAGATAACGCCACAAATTCAGAGAGAAGTAGATTTAGGATAGAGGTGAAGAGGATCTACAAAGAAATTGGTGATGCTGCTGGAGCACTGTCCTGGGGGGTTGGGGGGGGAGACAATGATCCTTCTCAGGGTTGTACCACCTAGTCCTACTACCAACGACTTAAAGGAGCTGAATGTGTTTTATTTTAAAATCTTGCGACTGTGGGGCCTGGGCCCAGGTGGCGATGCCTGTGTTGGTAGCATTCTCGAGGGGTTTGAACTCCTGGGAAGTAGAGGACTGGCACAGTGTACCAGAAAACAGAGAGCACCCCGACTTGAGAAAGAGAAGCAGAAGAGATGAGCTTGCAGGACATTGACCATGGCAGCAGACCAATTAGGGGCTCTGTGGCTGAAGAACACATGGGTGGCAACTCGAGGCGAGGAACCCATACAGGCTGCTGGCAACTTGCAATTACACCAGGCTGTGGACTGTGTTACACCAAGACTGGCTGAAGGGGTATTGGAGGTAGGGTGCGAGAGGGTGGGAGGGGCTCCAGTGGGTTCTCGACCGCTGAAGATTTCTTGATCAGGCTGCTGATGGTTTGGACTCCTTATCATTTCTCAGCTTTTTTCTCTACTACCTTCCCACTTGTACCAACCTATTACCTCTAACCTGTTGTACTCCTCCCCCTTCCTCCCTCTTCTCTCTTCACCCTCCCTCCCCCCACTCCTACCCACCTTTTTATTCAGACAACTGTCAGTTCCTTTCTTAAATATGATGAAGGGCCCAGGACTGAAACATTAGTTACCCTTTATTTCCTATAGATGTTGCAAGACCGGTGGAGTTTCTCCAGCAAGTTTGTGAATTACACTCGACCCGAGCATCTGGAATTTTTTATTTGTTTCACTACCCCATTCCTATTTCCTGTTCTCTTGACAGCTGTTGGGGGAAAAAATGTTCTTTAATGCAGAAGTGCTGGACTTCAGGCATCTGCACTTTTTTTCTGAAGAGTTTATATCAGGAAGATGTGATCTTTTGTGATGTTGGCTGCTGCCTTCAGGGAGTCCCTCAATAGATGGAAGGTCAGTGCTTGTGATGGACATGTCTATATTTGCAGCCTTCTGCGTTCCTGGGCACTCATATTAGCAAGCCAGGTCATGATGCTATTAAGCATATTTTACACAGTACATGCATAGAAGTTGAATTGAGTATTCAAACTTATGGCAAATCTCCTCAGACTCATTAGGAATTCATAGTGTTTGTGTGCCACCTTTGGAGTTGCCTTGATGTGCTTGGCTCAAAGAAAGAGCTTCCTCGGGCCAGAAATAGACTCTGGAATTAAGCAATATTAATGCTCTCCAACATCATCGCTGTCCCTTGAGTCCCACCCCCTTTCTAAATTGCACAATAAGATCCTTGGTTGTGGTGATGTTGAGAGCTAGTTTGTTCTGGCACCATCCAACCAGGTTCTTGATCTTATGCCTGAATGTCCTGGGAAAATGCGTAACTATGATTGTAGATATTCATTAAAATAAAGAAAAAGTATTGGCAAGGTTATTGCCATAATACAAAGAAACAAAGGTGAGGTCAGAATAGAACAAGTTTATGTGTTGGACCATGTTGAGATTAGGAAAGAGAAATTGCTGGGTCTTCTTAAAAACATTAAGATTAAGTACACGGGGCTGGACAAGATGTCCAACAAATTGAACAAGGTTGCTGTGGGGAGGGAGGAAAGAGATAGCTGAGGTTGGTGGTGATCTTTGCATCCCTGGCTACAGGGGAGGAGCTGGAAGATTTGAGAATGGCAAATGTGGTCCCTTTGTTTAAAAAATAGATAAAAGGGAGAATCCTGGGAATTGAGTCAGTGGTGTGCAAACTATTATTGGAAAGGATTCTTAAGGAGAGGATTTATGAGCATTTAGAAAAGTTCAGTCTTCTCAGGGGTGGTCAACGTGGCTGTTGAGGAGAAGCTCGTGCCTCAACAACCTAATTGAGTTTTTTGAGGAGGTAACAAAAGAAATTGATGAAGGTAGGATGGTAGGTGTATATATGGATTTTAGTATGGTTTTTAACAAGGTTCCTCCATGAGAGACTCATCAGAAATTCTCAAGGCATGGGATCCATGGAACCTTGGCTGTGTGGATTCAGAATTGGATTGTCTGTAGAAAGTAGAGAATAGTAGTGGAGGGAAAATATTCTGCTTGGAGGTCAGTGACAAGTGGGGTTCTGCAGGGATTTGTTCTGGGACCTCTGCTTTTTGTAATTTTTATAAATGTCCTAGATGTAGAAGCAGAAGGATGGGTCAGTAGATTTGTGGATGAATCAAAGGTTGGAGGAGTTGTGGATAGCAACTTTTGTTGAAATAACTATTTGTCTTGGTGAATATCTATTGCTGCTGGGTTTTGGGGTCCTCTGGGCTCAGAACACTTGTAATGATATTAACTTACTTTATTATTATTATTTCTATATGTACCTATGTATTTTGCATATACCTATAACTCAAAAAGATTGAAAAATAGAGTAAAAGAAAGGTTGGCCAAGGGAAGTTGGAAAATTCAATGAATGAGTTTGACAGTAGACAAACAATGGATAGGCATTTAAAGTTGAATGTTATGATTGGTTGAAGTACATTTCAGTGCATTACAGCTCCATAAGAGTAGTATCTGTCCGTTCTCCTACTCCTCCCATCTTTCCACCATCCCTTCTTTATCTGCTTTCACATGTCACCTTCCTTCTTGATCAGATTCCATAATCTGCACATCTTTGTCTTAATTCAACACTGCGTTTCTCCACCCTTTCCTCCCCTATCAGCCCCAATGTCACTTCTCCCCTTCATCTGTTTGTGCTATCTTTTGCATCTTCAGTCTTGTTTAGGATCTTGACCAGAAATGTTGCTGCCTTACCCATTGAGTTCCTCCATCAAACAATGAAATGCTGACTAGTGTATAGTGTCCAGGGGTTAGTCCATTGCTGTTATCAATAGAATTTCTATACTTCTCATGATTATTGTATATCTCTATCATCCCCCACACTCCACAGAATAAAGTTCATACTTATTCAACCTTTCCCTATAATCTAGCTCCAAGTCCCAACAATGTCCTTGTAATTTGTTTGTACTCTTTTAATCATTGATATATTTATTAGTAGCTGGTTGGATTCCATCCTTATCACATCATTATGCAGGGATTTTTAAATTTCTTCCATTATTGGGGAAGATATTTATCATTTTTGAATTTTTATGACAAATATTTTTGACTTGAATGTGATGCAGGTAAGAAGGTTTGATTGAGAAATTGTATATAGGTCGATTTGACAATTGAAGAGAGTTGGCATTTAGATCATTAAATATATAGGATCAGTAGGCCATTTGGCCTATCAAATCTACTCAGTAGGCCATTTGGCCTATCAAATCTATCATGAGCTGGATCATGTGATCATTAGCTTTTCAACACACTCAAGACCTACGAAAACCTATTAAACCTTGAAATATTGTGAAAATTGTGTCATCTGGTCCATGTGATGAAAATTTCACCATGAAGCTAATTGTAAGAAACTCAATAATTCATTTGAATTTTATTCAAATTGTTGTTTTATAGATTAATTTACTAACATGAATTTGCATTGTTCCTCTGTAGGCTGAACAATGCCCCAATCCAAGGATTTACTCAAGATGTTGGTAATAAAACAACTATACGAATGAGCTATCCAGAAGGAGCACCAAAATCTACTTTAGACTATGATCCGTACATGCTCTTTGTTGCTGTTATGTATAAAGGAGTAGATTTTAGCTGGCTGAATGCTATGATTAAAAGAGAACAAGTGGTAAGTAAAGATATATATTAATATTTCATTCTGGTCTGCATTTGTTTTAAAGCATATGTCCAATTATTTGCATACTTACTGTTTCAGTACCAGTAACAGTGAATGATGTAGTGGGGTTTTAAGCCAAGTGGGGTGCTTTCACTTTATATTTTTTGTATACAAGAAAAAGAACAACTCAGATGATAGAGAAAAATAATATAGAACAAATGTGCTATGAAGTAAATAAACATACTTAATACATGATGAGGTGGAGAGATAATGACTGAAGTTTGCCAGTGTTCTTTTAAAATCTTTGTAACTATTGAGAGCAGCAATGCAGCTGACAACTGCAATACACTGTGACATAGTGTCCGTCTACTACCCACAGTCACCACAAAAATTAATTGTTATACTGTCAACAGCTCAGTGGAGGTTGCAGAAATCTTGCTAACATCCAAAACTGATAATTATTAAAAACAACTGAATATTTCCGTTTTTAAAATATTTCCAATGCACTAACAAATAAAATCCCAATAGTTCTTGAGGAGAAAGAGTCTTCAGAAGCAAATAAAAAGATGCACTATTTTTATCTAATACAATGCAGTTTATTCAAATATCTATGACAATTTTTGCCTTTTTGTAATAACAAACCTCTAAAGGAAAGTAAAAGCAGAATTTCTGCATGAACAGCCAATGAAGTTTTTGTTCCTGCTGGAAGCAGAGCAGTGCTTAACTGTGCACAAGTTTACTTGATTAAGAGCAGGAACAAGGAACTTCAGCACTATTCATGGAACAAACAGAAGAGCACCTTTTTAAAGGTGAGAGTTCAGGTTTTTAAAAAAAAATGGCTGTTGCAGGGTTCTGTCTCTGTTGTCTTTGATTACCAGCAGGATTTAAGTCATTTAATTACCCCCCACATCTCCATCGGGCACACAAAACTCAAAACGGTCAACCAGTTTACCTATCTCGGCTGCACCATTTCATCGGATGCAAGGATCAACAACGAGATAGACAACAGACTCGCCAAGGCAAATAGCGCCTTTGGAAGACTACACAAAAGAGTCTGGAAAAACAACCAACTGAAAAACCTCACAAAGATAAGCGTATACAGAGCCGTTGTCATACCCACACTCCTGTTCGGCTCCGAATCATGGGTCCTCTACCGGCATCACCTACGGCTCCTAGAACGCTTCCACCAGCGTTGTCTCCGCTCCATCCTCAACATTCATTGGAGCGACTTCATCCCTAACATCAAAGTACTCGAGATGGCAGAGGCCGACAGCATCGAATCCACGCTGCTGAAGATCCAACTGCGCTGGGTAGGTCACGTCTCCAGAATGGAGGACCATCGCCTTCCCAAGATTGTGTTATATGGAGAGCTCTCCACTGGCCACCATGACAGAGGTGCACCAAAGAAGAGGTACAAGGACTGCCTAAAGAAATCTCTTGGTGCCTGCCACATTGACCACCGCCAGTGGGCTGATATCGCCTCCAACCTTGCATCTTGGCGCCTCACAGTTCAACGGGCAGCAACCTCCTTTGAAGAAGACCGCTGAGCCCACCTCACTGACAAAAGACAAAGGAGGAAAAACCCAACACCCAACCCCAACCAACCAATTTTCCCCTGCAACCGTGTCTGCCTGTCCCGCATCGGACTTGTCAGCCACAAATGAACCTGCAGCTGACGTGGACATTATCCCTCCATAAATCTTCGTCCGCGAAGCCAAGCCAAAGAATTGATCCTGAGGGGAGATTTGTTGTGTTACCCTAATATTAAATTAAACAAAAACAATCTGGAAACTCAGTTGGTTGAGCAGCATTGGGGAGAGAAAGAGAAGTGTCAATGTTTTGGGTCAAAATCCACCATCAAGATTAAGAGTGCAGAAGGGAGATAGCTATTATAATGAGATGGGGTTGGACAGGGACCAGAAGGGGACTGGGGAACCAGGGAGGGGTGAAAGATGACAGGTAGATGGGGAGGTAGAGGCAGTTGATTGGCAAATGCCAGAGAGGTAAGAAGCTGAAAATGCTCAGTTTATTCCCAATTGTTTGTAGTTAATCCAGTACACTTGGATCTGAAGCTAATTTATTACCATTACCTTTTTACCTTGTGCAGTAACACTTTCCAATCTGCAGACTGATTTACAGAATCTAAGGATACTTGTTTACTCTGCAGCCATTGAAGATAGAATAATACAGGCCCTTCAACTTAAATCTACTCTACATCAATCTATTATTTCCCAACCTCAGCCCATAACTCACCATTTTTCTCACATCCATGTATTTATCAGAGAGGATTTTAATTGTCCCTATTACACTAGCCTCCTCTGGTATTTTCTTTTGGAAAAAGTTACTGGCTGTTCAGCCTATCTGCAGTACAGGTACACAATCCTTTATCCAGACATCTAAAATTTGGAAAGTTCCAAAATCCAGCAAGCCGTGTGGGCGAGAGACCGACAGCGCGAGTCAGGCGGGCGAGGGCGAGAGACCAGCAGCGTGAGTCGGGTGGGCGAGAGACCAGCAGCGTGAGTCGGGTGGGCGAGAGACCAGCAGCGTGAGTCGGGTGGGCGAGAGACCGGCAGCGCGAGTCGGGCTGGCGAGAGACCGGCAGCGAGAGTCGGGCGGGCGAGAGACCGGCAGCGAGAGTCGGGCGGGCGAGAGACCGGCAGCGAGAGTCGGGCGGGCGAGAGACCGGCAGCGAGAGTCGGGCGGGCGAGAGACCGGCAGCGAGAGTCGGGCGGGCGAGAGACCGGCAGCGAGAGTCGGGCGGGCGAGAGACCGGCAGCGAGAGTCGGGCGGGCGAGAGACCGGCAGCGAGAGTCGGGCGGGCGAGAGACCGGCAGCGAGAGTCGGGCGGGCAGGGGGGAGACGGCAGTGCGACGGAAAGGGGATGGGGGTGGATACGGCAGCAAAATTCAGGTGAGCTTAAATCTGGCTTTCTGAAATCCGGAAAAATCTGAAATTTGTCCCACAAGGGTTCCAGATAAAGGATTGTGTATCTGTATGTCTCTCATAATCTTGTATATCTCTATTAAATCATCTCTTATCACCCATTGCTCTAAAGGGAAAAAAATCCTAGCTTCGTCCTCCTTGTTTCATAAGACTTTTCCATTCTAGGCAATATCCTGGTAAAGCATACATATGAGGCCACCAGAAACTGAACGCAATATTGCAAATGTGAACTAATAAGAGTTACAGAGCTGCAACATTACCTCACGGTTCTTTAACTCAGTCCCACAACCATTGAAGGGAAGCCTACCATAAGTCTTAACTACCCTATCAACATGCACAGCGGCAACCTTGAGACATTTATAGATTTGAACACCGTGGTCCCTCTGTTTTTCCACACTGTTAAAATCCTGCAATTAACTCTGCCTTAAGGTTTGACCTTCCAAAATGCATCATTTCACACTTATCCTGATTGAACTCCATCTGCCACTTTTCTGCCCTGCATCCTGTCTACGTTCTGTTGTAATCTACAACAATCTTCTACACTATCCATAACACCTCCAACCTTCATGTCATCTGCAAAGTTACTGACCCATCACACTTCTAATTGCAAGGAGCAAGGTTCCCAGAACTGATCCCTGTGGAACACCTCCAGGCAAAATATGGTTCATCTACAATCACTCTATGCCATCTATAGGCAAGTCAATTCTGAAACTTTGTAGCCAAGTTTCCATGGATGCTATGCCTCTTGACTTTCTCGATGAGCTTATCATGGGGGACCTTGTTAAATTCCTGCTAAAATCCATATATACCACATTCACTGTTCTTTCTTCATCAATTTCTTTCAGCATCTCCTCAAAAAACTCAATTGGGCTTGTGAGGCAAGACCTACCACTCACAAAGTCATGCTAACTATCCCAGAGAACACTATGGTCCTCCAAATATTTATAAATCCTGTCCCTAAGAATCATCTCCAATAGTTTTCCCACCAACAAAAAACTGGTGTATAATTCCCAGGATTCTCCCTCTACCTCTCTTGAATAAGGTGACTATATTTGCCATCCTCCCATCCTTGGGTACTTATCGTATGGCCAGATAGTATGCAAATATCATGACCAATGGCTCAGTAATCTCTTCCCCCACTTCTCCTGTGGTAACCTTGGGTATATTCTGTTCAGTCCCTGGGACATATCTATCATGATCTTTTTTAAGAAGCTTCATCACTTCCTCTTAACCTCAACATGCTCCTGCACATTTGCCTGTTCTGTGCTAAACTTGCATTCACCAAGGTCCCTGGTGATAACTGAAGGAAAGTATTAATTGAGGACCTTGCCCATCTCCTTGTCCTTCAGGAACACATTCCCCCTTTGATCAGTCTTGCATTTACTCTAGTCATCCTTCTGTTCTTTACACATCAAAGGTACAGAGTTTTCTTTAATCCTACTTGCCAAGGCCTTTTGTCCCTTTTTGGCTTTCTTAAGCCCCTTAAGTTCTTTCCTGGCTACCTTAATTCTCATTAGCCATTTCCTGACACTTGCTTCCAAAACCTTGTGTATGCTTCCTTCTTCCTCTTGACTAGCTTGCTGTTCAACCTGTCTTGTCAACTATGGTTCCTTTACCCTATCATCCTTTCCCTGTCTCACTAGAAAAAACTTATCTAGAACCACCCCCCCCCCCAGTGATCCCTAAACATCCTCCACATTACTACGATGCATTTTACCTGAGAATATCTGTTCCAAATTTACTCTCCCAAGTGCTTGCCTAATACCATCTTGATGATCACTTCCCTACTTAAACTTTTCCATTTTGTCTGCTCCTATCCTTGTCCATAGCTATGCTAAAGACCAGGGAGTTGTGGTCATTGTCTCTGAAATGCTTACCCACTGAAAGATCGGTCACCTGACCAGGTTCATTATCTCGTATAGCCTTTCCTGTAGTTAGCTTGTCCACATGCTGTGTCAGGAGTCCTCCTTGGATACAAGAAAAATTCTGCCCCATTGAAGCTCTTTGCACTTGAAGTTTCTCATTGTAACAACTCTGTTATTTCAGCACTTTTCCATAATCTGCTTACTTATCTGCTCTGCAGTGGCCTGGTGGCTATTCGTGGGCCTATAGAATGCTTCCTATAGAGAGATTGCTTCCTTCCAGTTTTACCACTTCCCACACTTCCTCCCTTTCTGCAGCTGTGATATCTTTCCTAATTAGCAATGCCACTTTCTCTTCCTCTTTTACCTCCCTCACTATCTCTTTTGAAACATTTAAACATGAAACAGCCAATCCTGTCCTTATGACAGCTAACTCTCTGAAATGGCCACAATATTGTAATTACATGTATTGATCCATGATTTAAGTTCCTTTTGTTTATTCTTAATGCTACTCCACCCACTGCCTGTCCTTCTTCATTCTCAAGCATACATTACAGCATCCCAACTTTCCACCAACGGTTCTTGGAGGCACACACAGACAGCTAAGTGACCTCTAGAACAGTGGTTCTTAAACTTTTTCTTTTCACTCACTTGAAGTAATCCCTCTGCATCACTGCTCTAGACCCTGTTACTGAAATCTTTTGCTTGAGAAAAATTGTCATTGGCCCATTTCTTTTGAAGTTCTGAAACCATGCACATAACAAGTCAATTAGGTACCATTAAAAGTGTTTTTCAAACTTTTTCTTTCCATCCACATTACCACCTTAAGCAATCCTTTGCTAATCACAGAGCAGGTATGACATAGAAAATGCTTTAAAGTAGTATGTGAGTGGAAAGAAAAAAGTTGAGAACCACTGCTCTAAAATTTATGGTGGAGGCTGGTGGAGTTGAAAGCAAATACCAGAAGGATCTTGACCTTGTTTTTCCTGGTAGGATGTGGGATAAGGGCAGACATACGAGTAGGGGTAGCATGGTTAGTGTAGCAGTTAGTGCAATGTTGTCACCTGTGTCTGTAAGTAGTTTGTATGTTCTCTTCATGTAAGCTTGGATTTTCCTAGGGTGCTCCAGTTTCCTTCTGCCATTCAAAAACGTACTGTGGGTTATAGGTCGATTGGGTAGTGTGGGCTGAAAGGGCCTGTCACCATGCTGTCTGTCTAAATTTAAAATTTAAATGGAGGAGATATGGGTCTGAGCTCTATCATTAACAATATAGTGGGGATTCAGGTTTGTTAAAATGTCAAGATGTCCAGGAGTGTAAAGCCTCATTCTGGGAACAGATGTAACAGAGGAATTGTGAGAAAGGAATGGTGTCCTTACCAGGGATTCCAGATAGCTCTGAGAACTGGTTGGTAAGTATTTTCAACTTTGGTGTTTCTCTTCAGCCAAGTGATCTCTTTGTCCAATTCCCAAAAGTGCAGGAGGAACTCAGCAGATCATGCAGTGTCTATAGAAAGCACTTTCTAGTTTTAAGGAGTAGTTCATAATCCTGTAGTTGTAATGGGAGAGTTGCGATAAAGAAGCTGGACATGGAAAAATGCATTTTCACAATGAATGTCATTTGCTATCAGAGCAATTAGGTTTGCAGCTATAATGTCAATAATACACTTCTGTATAAAAATTAAAATGGCTTTTACGAAATTTGTTCTTGAGCGATGTGCAAAAATTGGTGAATTAACCAAACTGGCATAAGAATTTGAAAAAATGTGACAATGTAAATTACAGTATTTTCTTTTTCTTCTGCTTTTACCTATTCTAGTCATTTTGGGAAAATATCTGGTTCTGGCAGAAAGTCGCAAAGAAAGTACCAATTAAACCAGCACAGTTTCGGATTCTGAATCCTGAGATCATAATGGAGACGGCAATAGATTTGCTGCAGTTACCTGAACCTCGAAAAAAACTATGGGGATGGGACCAGGTATGAGCTGGTTATAAATGTAATTAGAACCATAGAATACTACAGCACAAAAATGAGCCATTTGGCCCTTCTAGTCTGTGCCAAAACATCATTCTGCTAGTCCCAGACCTCTCCCATCCATGTATCTGTCCAATTTATTCTTAAAACTAAAGATTGAGCCTGCATTTACCATGTCAGATTATGCCCCTCATAATTTTGTAAACCTCTATCAAATCTCCCCTCATTCTTTTGCGCTTTAAGGAATAAAGTCCCAACTTGTTTAATCTTTCCCTGTAACTCAACTCCTGAATACCCGGCAACATCCTAGTAAATTTTCTCTGCATTCTTTCAATCTTATTGGTATCCTTCCTGTAGTTAGGCGACCAGAACTGCACACAATACTCCAAATTTGGCTTCACCAATGTCTTATTCAACCTCACCATAACATCCCAACTCCTAAACTCAATACTTTGATTTATGAAGGCCAAGATGCCAAATATTCTTTACAACCCTATCTACCTGTGACATCACCTTCTGGGAATTATGTATCTGTATTCCCAGTTCCCTTTGTTCCTCTGCACTCTTCAGTATGTGTATGTCCTTTTTTTTGGTTTGTCCTTCCAAAATGCAACACCTCACACTTGTCTGCATTAAATTCCATCTGCCATTCTCTTGCTCATTTTTCCAATTGGTCCACATCCCTCTGCAAGCTTTGAAAGCCTTCCTCACTGTCCACAATGCCTCTAATCTTAGTTTATCAGCAAACTTTCTGATCCAATTTCCCACATTATCATCCAGATCATTGATATAGACAACAAACAACAATGGTCCCAGCACTTATTCCTGAAGCACACCATCATCCACTACCACTTTCTGTCTTCTCCCATACACCCATTATTAAATCCAGTTTACAGCCTCTCCATGGATACCTAGTGTCTGAACCTTCTGAATTAACCTCCCAAGTGGGACCACATCAAAGGCCTTACTAAAGACCATGTAGACAATGACCAAAGCCATTCCTTCATCTACTTTCTTGATAACCTCCTCAAAAAACTCTAAGATTCATTAATCATGACCTACCATGCACAAATCCATGCTAACTATCCTGCTATACACCTCTCTCTTCTTAACCAGACCGCCACTATCCCTTGAAACCAAGGTTCCTTATGCCTGTAAATTTTTCCTTTAATCCTGACAAGAACATGCAAACTCTCACAATTTTGCTTTTGAAGGCCTTCTATGATAGTAAACCCGTGCTGTCAAGACAGAAAGTACACGGCAGAATTACAACATACAATACAAGTTTATTAAATTACGCTAGTGGGAGTAAGGTATAGCAGGTTCACGTAGTCACGGCCTCCTTAGTCAATATCGACCCTCACTCAAAGATCACAGTGAAATGGTATAGTATTTAAAACATATTTTGGTGGCATATCTCTTACTTTGATAAACATATGTCTTTAAATTTGTTTGAGGTATTGTTACAGTTCCTTGTTAATATTTGAAATTGTGGATCTCTTAAGAAATGTAAATTACTGGCATTAAACAGTTCCCCGCATTATCAGTTAATTTTGTTATAAACAGTTCAGGTAATGTCTAGAGCACACATGTCAAACTTTGGCCCGCGATATAATTATATTTGGCCCGCAAGATCATATCAAAAATGTATTAGAGGTGGCCCGCTGGCCGCCGCGCCAGTATAGCGCATGCACAGTAACCGCTGTGTCCCAGGGTGAAAGAGAGAGAGAAAAATCCTGGTCCTTGAAAAGTAGTGGTGGGTGGTTTTATAAACACGCTGTTGTGTCCCCCCACCCATCCCCCCACCGCAGTGCGGCCTGGCCGGTGTCAGGGGAAGCCAAGGCCACTTCCCAGCGCCCGGAACCCCAGTGGCACAGCGTTTCTTGGAGCTACAGATGGAGTCTGGACGCCAGAGGGAAGATTGGGGCTCCCCGCCGGGCGATGGGGGTGCCAGCTGCCCTGCGCCTTCCCACCGGACCAGCGGCGGGTGCCCGGAGTACACGTGGAGAGCGAGGCTGGTCGGGCAGGTAGGGTGGAACCCCCCCCGCCAATCTCGGGAGTGGTGTGGGCTGGATCGGGGTTAGCCGCGCTCACCTGCTCCTCCACCGCTGACCGGGATCCCAGCACGGTCCTGAGTGCGGAGACTGCCCTGGAAAGGTCCTGGGACACTGGCACGGAAAGAAGAGCAGGGTCCATAGAACATGACAGATCAGAAACAGGCCCTTCGGCCCTTTGACTCTACCTCGTGAAAACCCAACACTGGAGAAACTCAGCGGGTTAAACCGTATCCTTTATCCAGCAGAGAGGTACCTGACAATGTTTGGCCCTTGATCCCCCTCATCAATGTATGAGCGAAAGTCTGTGGTTCTCGTAAAAACACCAGAAGGGAGAAACTCAGCAGGTCAAAGGGGGATCCGGGAGAAACTCAGCAGGTCAAAGGGGGGTCCGAGAGAAACTCAGCAGGTCAAGGGGGAGGGGTCCGGGAGAAACTCAGCAGGTCAAGGGGGGTCCGGGAGAAACTCAGCAGGTCAAGGGAGGTCCGGGAGAAACTCAGCAGGTCAAGGGGGGTCCGGCAGAAACTCAGCAGGTCAAAGGGGGTCCGGGAGAAACTCAGCAGGTCAAGGGGGGTCCAGCAGAAACTCAGCAGGTCAAAGGGGGTCCGGGAGAAACTCAGCAGGTCAAGGGGGGTCCGGCAGAAACTCAGGGGGGGCCTGACCTCGCCAGGACCGTTGCCCACTACCCCTACCTGCCGCAAGCCGACCCGCGACTCATGGTGACGGGGCCGCTGATCCGCCGAGATGCCGCCCTGCAGCGAGAGCCAATGCCCCCGCACTGTCGTTGTCCAACCCGATCGCCCGCAAACCCCGCCCTCCCGCACACAGGCCTGAGTAAGTATTATGAACTTTAATTTCAGGAAAGACTGGATCGTTACATGGCTAGGAGGGGACTAGAGGGGTATGGACCGGGTGCTGGTCAGTGGGACTAGGAGGGTGGGGATTTGCTACGGCATGGACTAGTAGGGCCGAACTGGCCTGTTCTGTGCTGTAAGTGGTTATATGGTTATAAAACGATCTTCCAATAGTTTCATGTCACAGTGATAAATATGTTCCTGGTTAAAAATGGTCCTGCACCTGAATACAAGCTCATTAGGCATAAAACTTGAAAAGTGTGTAAATCAAAGGATATCTGTACCAATGGAACAAGGGCATGGCAAATAACCCTGCTAGAGTTCATGCCCACAATCAGTCACCCATTTGATTGTTTCAGGAATCATGTTATTCTCCCACATTCTCAATAGCCCTCAGATTTTACTATTCGACAGCACACTAGCAACATTTGACAAATCCTCTATAGAGAAATATTATTTATTGAATATTTTATTTCTCATTCTGGAAAGAGTTTATTCAAAACTATTATTAAACATTTATTTTAATAAGAAAAAGTTTAACATTACATATGTTGAAAAAAGAGAAAACATGCAGATGTTGTTGAAAATTTTCAAAAAATATTTAGTTTGGCCCTCAACTTAGGCCAAGTTTTTAATTTTGGCCCTCCGTGAATTTGAGTTTGACGCCCCTGGTCTAGAGGTTTTGCCTTCAATACATATTGAACATCTGTGCTTTGTGTACTCTTGGTTTAAGTTTTAATTATCAAATGTTAATTATTAGTCTGGAAAGTTAATCAAATCTTTAAGGCACTCAAAGCAAAGAAACTGCCATTGGCACCTGACAGAAAGGTGGGAGTTTTCTATCTTCTGTAGTAGTCCCGACAAATTGCCTTGCAGTCAGCCGTTTATGAATGGGAAACAGCTGTGGCTGACTGGGAAGGTGGTCTGACAATGGGAGAACAGGTTCTGTCAGATTAATGCTTCTGTCAATCTGTTTAACAATGCACAGTTTAAAATGGCCTCAAACTGTTAGTTTAAATGCTAGTTTAGCTGTCTGGAAAAGCCAGTGAATCTGCTTTCAGTAAGCATGAACTGTTTTTTTCCTAATATTGGTTTTAAGGTTAGAGAATTCCGTATTTAATAAAGACAAAAATCAGTGGTACTTTTCCTCAGTTTCTGGGTGACTTAAAAATAGAATATTTCACACTTCCATATACTGAACACATCCTTGCCAGAAAACAACTTATCCCAATCCATTCTTCCTATATCCTTTCTCGTTTCCACAAAATTTGTCTTTCTCCAATTTAGCATCCACGAGGACCAGACCTATCCTTGTCCATAATTAACTTGAAACTAATGGCAGTATGGACGCTGGACCCAAAAAGATCGCTTACACATACTTCTGTCACCTGACCTATCTGGATCCCAAAGAAGAGATCAAGTATTGTAACCTCTCTTGTTGGTACCTCTATGTATTGATTATTAAAACTTCCCTGAACACATTTGACAAACTCCAAGCCATAAAGCCCTTTTACAATACAGGATTCCCAGTCAATATGTGGAAAGTTAAAATGTACTATCACAATTTTCTGTTTCTTACATCGGTCTGCTATCTCTCTACAGATATGCACCTCCAATTCTCTCTGACTATTGAGTGGTCTATAATACAACCCCATCAGTGTAGTCACACCTTTCCCATTCCTCAGCTCCACCTTTGTAGGCGAGCCCTCAGGTCTGTCCTGTTTAAGCACAGTTGTGATATCTTCCCTGACTAGTATTGCCACTCCTCCCCCATTCATCCCTCCCTCTCTATCACGTCTAAAACAATGGAACCCTGGAATCAAGCCACACTTATAGAAATAATATCATAATCCCACGAGCCAATCCACGTCCTAAGATTGTCTGCCTTTCCGACAATACCTCTTGCATTGAAATAAATACACCTGAGAACATTTCAATCACATAAAAACCTTGGATTTCTGTCTTTACTTGTAGTCCTCGCATGATCTTCATCCTCCTCCTCCTCCTCACTATCTGCTCTAACACTCTGGTCCCCATCCCCCTGCAAATCTAGTTTAAACCCTCTAGAGCAGCGCTAGCAAGGATGTTAGTCCCCCTCCAGTTCAGGTGCAAACTGTCCCATTGGAAGAGGTCCCACCTTCCCTGGAACAGAGTCCAATTGTCCAGAAACATTAAGCCCTCCCACCTTGACCATCTCTTTAGCCACATATTTAGCTGCATTAACCTCCTGTTTCTAGCCTCACTAGTACTTGATACAAGTAACACTCCTGAGGTTGTAACTCTGGAGATCCTGCCTTTCAACTTGTCACCTAACTCCCTAAACTCTCTTTGCAGGACCTTCTCACCCTTCCTATCCACTTGATTGGTCCCTACATGGACCATGACATCTGGCTGCTCACTCCTCCTGAGAATAAGGAGAACTCGATCCAAGGTATCGCGAGCCCTGGCACCAGTGAGGCGACAGACCATCCGGGATTCTTGATCTCTCACACAGCAAGATCTGTCTTATCTGTCCCTTCTAACTATTGAATCCCCTATCACGACAGCTCACCTCTTTTCCTCCCTTTTCTTAGCCACAGGACCAGACACCTGATCACCATAGCTTGTGCCTGGTAGGTTGTCCCTACCAACAGTATCCAAAATTGTATACTTATTATTCAGGGGAATGCCTATAGGGGTACCCTGCACTGCGTAACTTTTCCCTTTCCTAATCATCACCTATCTACCCTCCTCCTGCCTCCCTGCCTCATAGGTGTGATAGTGTCCCCGTAACTCCTGTATTTTCACCCCCTCTGCTTCCTGAATGTCCTGTAGTTCATCCAACTCCAACTCCAGCTCCAATTCCTTAACTCGATTTGTCAGAAGCTGCATCTGGATGCACTTCTCACAGATGAAGTCATCAGGGATACTGCTGGCTTCCCTGACACCCACATTATTCAAGAGGAACATTCCTCTGCCTTGGCTGCCATATGCACAGTCTATCTCTCTCTCTCTCTAACTCTATTCTTATTCTAATTTCTAAAAGATTAAAATTGAACTTCCCCATCGAGTCCGCTGCTCCTGCCGGGCCTCTTCTCACCCACTGCTCCACGCTGCTGTTCCAGCTCTTGCTTTAACTCCTTCTCTCGCTGGATAATAGTAGCATTTAGTGTGGAGAAATTTGCTTTTTGGCCTGGATATTTTGTAGATATTTGACAAAGGATTGTGCGAAACAGTGGAATATATTGAAAACTTTTTTGTTCACCCACTGTGGATGGTAGTTTATTTTTATTTCCTTTCTGCCATACCTTAACAAAACAGAGGACATGATTCTTTGGGAAATCTTGTTTATATTAACATAATCTATACCAATAATGTTTCTCTCCCTCATGGTCCATAACCCTCCATTTTCTTGTATCAATTTGCATATTCAAGAGTTTTTTTTAAATATCCTTTATTGTATCAGCCTCTACCACCACCCCTAGCAATGCATTTCAGGCACCACCTCTCTTTATATATTAAAAAAAACTTACCTCTGACATCTCCTCCTAAACTTCCACCACTCACGTTAAACAAATGTCCTTTGTTACTGACAATTGACGCCTTGGGGAAAGGTGCCGGCTGTCCACCCTATCTATATCTCTCATAATCTTGTACATCTCTATGAAGTTGCTTCTCATTTTCTATTGCTTCAAAGAGAAAAGCCCTCGTTTGCTCAACCTTTCTTTAAAAGACTGCCTTCCAATTTAGGAAGCATCCTGGAAAATATCTGCCCCTCTCTAAAGCTTCCACCTAGATCCTATAATGAGATGACCAGAATTAAACACTGTAGTCTAGCCAGAGTTTTAAAGAACTGCAAAATTATCTCATTGCTCTTGAACTCAATATCCTGACTAATGAAAGTCAGCACCATCTGCCACCATATCAACTTGCACGGCAACCTTGAGGAATCGATGGACTTGGGCCACAAGATTCCTTTGTTCCTCCACACTGTTAAGAATCCTGCTATTAACCTGTACTCTGCCTTCATATTCAATCTTCACACTCTTCTGATTGAACTCCATCTGCTACTTCTTAACCCAACTCTCTATTCTCTCTGAATCCTGTGACATACTTATGACATACCTTCTGCATTATCCACAACACCTCCAATCTTTGTGTCGTCTGTAAACTTACTGACCAAACCCTCCACAACTTTGTAAAATCACAAAGAGAAGGGTTCCCTGAACACCCTGTGAAACCTACTAGTCCCAGACCTCTAGGCACATTTGACTTCCTCTACCTATTGTAGGAAAACAAATTTCAAATTCATGCAGCCAAGTTTCCATGGATTCCATGCCTTGCGACTTTCTCGATAAGCTAACTACCTTATTAAAATTCATATTTACCACCCTACCTTCATCGATTTCTTTTGTCAGCTCCTCAAAAACCTCAATTAGGCTGACCTGACCCTCACAAAGCATTGCTGACTAATCCTAATAAGATTATGCTTCTCCAAAAGCTCATAAATCTTGTCCTTAGAATCCTTTCCAATAGTTTGCTCACTGCTGAAGCACTGGTCTCTAATTCCCAGGATTCTCCCTCTTGCCTTTCTTGAACAAAGGCATTGTTAGCGCATCACTACTGTTGAACCAGTATCCCAGGTTCGAATCCGGCGCTAAGGATTTCAGATTTATTGTCAGAGTACATACATGACATTCATATACAATCTTGAGATTCCTTTTTCCTGCAGGCGCAGAAGAATTACCACTAATTAATTGGTAGTGCAAAAAATAACTACACAGCATCAACAATCAAAAGAACTGTAAACAGATACCAAATGTAAACAAACTGACTTGTGCAATACAGAGAGAAAAAAAGAAAATCAACAAAGTGCATAAGTAAAAGTCCCTGATTGAGTTTGTTGTTGAGGATTCTGATAGTAGAGGGGTAGCAGCTGTTCCTGAACCATGTGTGTGAGACTTGTGACACCTATACCTCTTTCCTGATGGCAGCAACGAGAACAGAGCATGTGCTGGGTGGTGTGGGTCTTTGATGATTGCCACTGCCCTTTTGTATATTGTCCACTTGTCTCTCTGATTTCTTCTGGGTGGCTACCCAACCTTCAGAAAGAACATGCAAGGACTGTAGGTTAATTGATTTATTTGGGTGGCATGGGCTTGTGGGTTGGAAGGGTCTGTTAAAGTGCTTTATGTCTAAATTTAAAAGTGGAACTGCACCTGCCATCCTCCAAACTTCCAGTACCATTGCTGTGGCCAGGGAGGAATCAAAGATCATTGTCAATACCCCAGCAATCTCTTACCTCACTTTCCATAGTAACCTGGGGTGCATCTGGTCCTTGGGATTTGCCTATCCAAATGTTTTTCAGAAGTTCCAACCCTACCTCTTTCTTGCGCTCACGTTAGCTGGCTCTACTCTGACCTCGCATTTGTTAAGGTCCATGGTGAACAATGAAGCAAGGTATTCATTATGGACCTCCCCACCTCCAGGCGTGTTCCCTTTTTATCCTTGAGCGGTCTTACCGTCACTCTTGTCGGCTTTCTGTTTTGCATGTATGTTTCGAACACCTTAGTGTTATCCTTCATCATACGCCGAGACCTCTTCTAACTCTAAGTTCCAACCTGGTCACCATATAATTCTGGGCCCTGCCTGATTTTTTTTTTCAAACCTTTTGTATGTTTCCTTCTTCCTTTTCAGCCATGGTTCCTTTGACATCCTTTTCTGGTCTCTTTGGAACAAACCTATCCAGAACCCTGTGGATGTAGTCCCTAAACATCCTCCTTTTGTGAATATTTTAAATAAATGGATTCAGGTATTAATGTGGAAAAGCAGAATATGTGATGTGTGTTTTTACTGTATTATTAGCAAAAAAAATGGCCACTTTTCCATCCAGTCCTTGTTTGCTTTTATGGTCCATGGTTTTGATTTTTCGGCTGATTTAGAAGACAATCACATGGAAAAGCAAAGGCTTGTTAAGGATGACTAGCAGATAATAATTGTCCACTTTTGACAAGGTGCTTCACGGTGGGAGGGCTGATCTATAAAATTAAGGATTGTAAACAAAATTGCCTTTGCCGTAGCAGACAGGATAATTGGTGGTGGGGTGTTTCTCTGACTAGAGGTCTATGACCAGTAATATTCTGCAGGGATCATTGCTCCAACCTCTGTTGTTTGTGTCCTATACCAGTGATGTGTGCAAAAATGAAGATGTGCAGCCAAAATAAAAATTAGTGGAGTTGTGGATAGTGAAGAAAATTGCCATAAGGTATAACTGTGTAGGTTAGTCCAAGTACAGAGTACATAATAGAACCTAGGAGTCCTGATGACCACAGGGATCTTGAATAGCCCATAGCTCCCTGAAAGTGGCAGCACTTAGCATGGCATGCTTCATCTATAAAGCCATGGAGAATAAAAGTCTGGAAGTTCTATTGGAGTTGTATAAAACTTTGGTTAGGCCTCATTTAGCATATTATATGCAATTTGGGTCACCACATTACAGAGGCTTTGGTGAGGGTGCAGAAGAGAATCTTCAGAATTAGAGAGTATGAGATACAAGGATTTATATACAATTATGAGAGGCACAGAAGGGGTGAATAGTCTTCCAGGTTTTACTATCCTTCCTACATTTCACAATACTTTTAAGGTTTACGTCAACTGCAACTTTAGAAATTGTACTTTGTTTATCAAGTCATCATTATAATTTTAAAAATGATGTTAATACTGATCCTAGAACTTCACTGTACCTTTCCCTCCAGTCCTAAATCAGTCAATTTACTACCCTTTTGTTCAGTTTCCCTTCATCTTCCCCAGGGTGAAGGCGTTAAATACTAGAAGGAATAGCATTAAGATAAAATGGAAGAAGTTGATGGGAAATTTCAAGGAAGGTTTTCTTTTACATAGAATGGTAGGTGTCTGGAATGCACTGCCAGGAAGGTGGTGGAAGCAGATGTATAATGATACTTAATTAAGATGTGTTTAGGCAGGCTTGAAAATGCAGGTAACTGAGGGATATGAATTACATACAGACAGGTAGGATTAATTTGGCATCATGGTCAGCACAGATATTGTGGGCCAAAGGCCCTGTTCCTGTCATCGTTTATTTCTTCAGTGTTTAATTTTTCAACCTTCCCTTCTAAATTGTGTCCAGCATCCAAGGGCATCCAAATTAATTTAGCGATTTGTCCTAGAAAACAAAATTTAATTTACACTGAAGGGATGGCAAACCAGACTTAAGTTTTTTGTAGCTCAAGCACAGAGCTGAGATTCATGGCAAATGCTGAATGCCAAGTGAGGATTTCTTGATTAGCCAGAGCATCAAAAGTTATGGGGAGAAGGCAGGGCAGTGGGGCTGAGTGGGAAAATGGATCAGCTCATGATTAAATGGCGGGGCAGACTCGGTGGCCTTAATAGCCTATTTCTGCTCCAATGCCTTATGGTTTTAAGGATATTGAAGGGGCCCTGACATAATGTTCCCAACATTCAGAGATGGTGCCTGAGGACTGAAAACTTGCAAATATTATACTCTTGTTCCAGAAAAGTGTGGTAATTAAGCCCAGTAGCACACAGCAAGCAGTCAGATTAAATTTGTTGGTGGGGCAAGTTGAAGAAACAATCATGAAAGAATTTGAGTTAATTGGTTAAGTGTGAGTTGATTAGAGAATCCCAGTATAGATTTGTTAAAGACAAACCTTGTCTAACTAACATACTTTTTGGTAAAATACCAGTGTTATTGAGGGAAATAAGGTTCATGTATAGAGAATAACGGAAATTTGTCCTTGCAAAATTCACAAATCACCAACCGAAAGTTTCAGAAACTGAATAAAAATTTCTCTTACATACCTTGTGTGGTGGGGGGAAAGGGGGCAATAAAATAAAGATTTTCTCAACTTGCAACTTTTGTGTGAAATCAGAAAACAGAACAGGGGTGGGGGGTCACAGAACATTTACGGAAAATATGTCACAAAAGAGGTTTATTATCAAGGTTGGAGTCCTGAAATGAAGGGAAACTGAACAAAAGGGTAGTAAATTGACTGATTTAGGACTGGAGGGAAAGGTACAGTGAAGTTCTAGGATCAGTATTAACATCATTTTTAAAATTATAATGATGACTTGATAAACAAAGTACAATTTCTAAAGTTGCAGTTGACGTAAACCTTAAAAGTATTGTGAAATGTAGGAAGGATAGTAAAACCTGGAAGATTATAGTCAGGCTGTTGGGAGTGGGTTGATGAAATTTGATGCTTTGCAATTATGAGCCCACTTGTGAAAGAATGGTGACATTTGAGAATATATATGTACAATTTACAGAAAAATGGAAAGGCAGATTGAGGAACTGGTTTGAAAAAAAATGTCTGGGACTCTGGACTTAATAAATGAAGGAGTAGAGTTCTAGAGCAAGGAAATCATGTTGTATGACTGGGTCCAGAATGCTTCACTTTAGAAAATTTAAAGAAACACATGCCAATGATGCCCTCCTTGAAGCTTTCTCAGTATTCATTTTCCTTGCTTATTTTCACTATGGATATCCAATCTCCATGCTGCATCAAGATGGATTTGAAATCCTTAGCTTGTTCCTTGAACCAAGGCCCAACCAATCTAATTCCATCTGAAGGTTGAACTTGGTGACAGTAGGTGACAAGTGGCAGGCTTTTTAAGGGTAGAGGAATAGAGTGATCTTCGGATCCAGGACTATAGATCCTTCCAGGTTGCAGCACAAGTTGATCAGGTGGTTAAGAAAGCATATGGTGTGTCTGCCTTTATTTGGAGAATTGAGTTTGAGAGTCTTGAAGTAATGTTGCAGCTCTATGAAACTCTTGGAGTATTGCATTAAGTTCTGGTTGCCTCATTACAAGAAAAATACAGAACATTTAGAGTGGGTGCAGAGATTAACCAGGGTGTTGTCTTATGAAGCAATGTTGATGGAGCTAGGACTTTTCTCTTTTGAAGCAGCGAAGGATGAAAGATGACTGATGATTTAGTAGACGTACGCAAGATTAGGGGCATAGATAGGTGGACAGTTAGTACTTTTTTTCCGAGAATGACAATATCACATACAAGAGGATAACTGTTAAAGGTGAGTGGAGGAAAGTTTAATGGAGATGTCAGAGGTAATTTTTTTTTTTTTACACAGTGTGGTGAATTCTTGGAATGCAATAGGGACATTTAAAAGACCCTTGGGTCAGCACATAGATTTAAGAAAAATAAAAGTTTATAGGTGTGACTAGGCAAGGATTAGATTGTTGTCGAATAGGTTTGCATGGGGCAGCACTATGTTGTGGGCTGAAGGGCCTATGCTGCAATGTTATATGTTCAATTTTGCTCTACCTGGCTGAACTTATTCTTGCTTTGTTTCTCCTTTAACTGCTTGCTTTCAGTAGACGATAGTTAAGGGAACCAACGCACATATCTCTATGGGTTTTGTGGAATGGTCCTTGTTTCAACCACAACCCAGGTCCTCTCCCTTGCCTCTTTTCCCAGTATTTTAAAGTCTGTATTTTTGAAATCTAAATCTAAACTTGTGTGTCTGCTGTGAATTCTCGCCCACTCTTGCTTTCATGTTATCCATTTCTGACTGCTTTCTTTTCTTGACTTCTCTATTTTCCTGACCCCTTGTGTTCTGCTGCCAAGTGAGGATGCTATCATCTTGGGCATGGACATCCATGGGTTCACTAATGTTTTTTAAAAAAAACCCCACCATACTAAAGGCAGTTTAAAACCTGGATGAGGCATTTGTAATAATGATTGAGCAATAGGATCCCTTGAAGGACTGCTGTCTCCACTCCCTACTCTCCTAGGTATGCACCAGTTGTTACAGCAGTGCTACCATTTACTTCCATAATTTCCATCAGCATTCATGAAATGCTGCTGTTATATTTTGTTGAAATTCAAAAAGAAACCAATTTTGTGGCACCCAAATTCACTCTCCCATTTCTAACATTTACTCTTTCAATTCTTACAGCACCTACAGGAAATGTAACCAATCCATATTCCTTCCCACAAAAACACAGTCCAAAGCAATTCTTCCAGATAATGTAAGAATTCACTTGTATTTATTCCAGTTTAGTGTCCTACATTTGCTACTTATATTCTGGTATTCTCTTACATTCTGGTATTCACTACATTGCAAATTGGGCGGTTGCTTTGCAGAACACCTCCCATTCAATCCCCAAGGTGATCCTGAGTTTCCTAGTGGCTGTCAGTTTAATTCCCCATCCCATTCCTGACCTTATCTTTGGTATACTTTTCCAATAAAGTTCTGTCTAAATTCAAGAGACAATATTTAATCTTTCTTTGAGGATCCTAAAGCCTAATGTTAAATTGAGCAGTTAATCAACATTTTCAACTTTCTCAAGGGTGGCACATTAGCGTAGCGGTTAGCTCCAGCGATCAGGACCAGGGCTCAAATCCTGTGCTGTCTGTAAGGAGTTTGTAAATTCTCTCCGTGTCTGCATGGATTTTCCCTAGGGGCTCCGGTTTCCTCCCACTGTTCAAAACGTATCGGGGGTGTAGGTTAATTTAAAAATGTAAAACTGAGGTATGGTGCTGCAGAGGTTTGTGGAATGTTCCAGACAATGTTGATCTTGAGGTGACACGGGTTAATGAACTTTCATGGTTGGGGATCATTGATCTAGGCTATCGGCTCTGGTTCTCTTTCAGCATGTGTTTCCTGGTTGGATGAATGCTTCCTGCATGATTTGGTTTTGTTTGATAATTTCAGTATCTGCTATGCTCTGTCTCTCAGTTTCAAAATTCTTTTATTTAACCGTATATTTTGGTATATAAGTCGACCAGCAGATAAGTTGGGTCCCATTTTCAGCCTCAATTTCATGGATTTATCATATGTTGGGCATACAAGACTACCCCCCAGTTTTCTGCAAGGAATGTGCCAGAGACTGGTGTCTGGGCCTTCCAGCAACAACCCAATTGGTACAACACCCCAATCACCAAGTAACAAAGCTGTACATTAAGCAAGTCAAAGAAAAAAGTATTTAAAAAAAACTTGCCTCTGCCTCTATAATTATAGAATGTCTGGGTGGGTTATGGCGGTGCCCGGCGGTGGGGAGAAGCTTCTGGGTGGTCTTGTATGCTGAATCTACGTTTAGCATTTGTTTAGTTGAAATTAAGGTCTCAAAAGTATATCTGGCATATGTCGACCCCTCCCTCCCGTTTTTGAGTGATTTTTGAGGGTTTCAAGACTCAATTTAAATGCCAAAATAATTAGTCATTCCTCTCTCCATTTTTGTTTGCATCTTCTCCAGACACTTTAGCTGCCATTTAGAAGACTTGAACACTTTCCGAGTTGATCTCAATCTGTATTATGCATTTTGATTATTTGGTTTCCACTGTGACATTGGCATATCCTTTGTAATCTTCTCTGAAGATTAAAAGATGCTAGCTTCCTACTGATAGATTGTTGACCTGCTTGTCTTTTTGATACGATATGTATCCTTGGATGTTGAGCTCCCAGCTGTGATCCACCTTCAGCCACAACTCTGTTATGCCAACAACATCCAACTTGCTAATTTCTAATTGCACTTTAAGCTCATCAATTGTTCTGTACAGTGCATGTACTTTAAATGCAGTGCTTTCAGTCCTGTATGCACCACTCTTTCATATTTGTCTCCATGCTGCCTAAAGTTAAATTCTCACCCCTTTCTGAATTTTCTGTCCTAATTTATTCTGTAGCCTTCAGTAACCTCTCCTGCATTCTCCTTCCTTTGAGTTTTATCTATATTTTTTCAAATCTGTTGAACCCATCCCCTATTATTGAGTTTTAAGCCCTATTCACAGCCTTGAGTATGCAATTTGCCTGGAATTGCATACCCAAGACCTAGCAGATAGAACCCATCCAATTAGAACAGTTGTCTTTTTCCCAAATACAAATTCAAACCCAACTTTTTTTGTTCCACTTTAGTTTAGTTCTTTACTGCTCAAATTACCTCAGGAGAACGTCTTTCCTTATTCTACCTATGCTGTTGGTACCCCCATGGAGCACGTCATTTGGGTCTTACCACTCCCTATCCAAAATCCTCTGCAGGTCAAGAACCAAGGCAGGAAGCATGATGCTGATTTTCCCAGTCTTGCCAGCATATTGAAGTCTTGCAGCCAAAGTATATTTGCTTTTAATTGGTAGGCAAGATTTCAGCTTACTGGTCCACTAATTTAATCACTGCACTGTGGTTCCTGGCAAGCAACTTTCTCTTTAATGAACAGAATGTGAAAAGAATTTTGTGCACGATTTCTGTTTACTCCATATGTTAAGTAGTTTTAAAGTGCATTTTTATTTAGCTATTGACCTTTTCATGTTGATTTTTTTTTCCTGTCCAGAATTGTATATCTGAAGACCATAAGATGTAGGAATATACATTAGGAAGGCATTGATACATAGTTTCATAAATGCTATTAAATTTAATATACTAGCTGATCTTTCCCAGTTGTTTGTATTTGTAACAATTTCAGATTTTTATCAATATCTGAATGTTAACACCATGAACAAAAATGTGTTAAATTACTAACATGAAAATTGTCTGTGTTTGTGTTTTTTAGAATATTCCTACATTGGGAGTCAGCGCTGTTGTTCTGGCCACACATTTATGTGATGAAGTCAGTTTGGCTGGATTTGGATACAATCTGAGTCAACCCCAGACACCTTTACACTATTATGAAAATGTCCCTATGAAAGCTATGAAAGCTCAAACTATGCACAACATAGAAAAAGAGAGGAGTTTCCTGGAAAAGTTAACTAAAGAAGGGATTGTGACAGATCTCAGTGGAGGGATTCACTGCAAATTTTGCATTTAAAAAAGTGCAACTTTCTGAAAGTTTACATATCTTAATAAAGGTGTTGGGGCTGAAGGTTAATTTGGGTGTAAATTTGGCAGAACTGACTTGTGATCCAAAATGGCCTGTTACTGAGCTGCATGTCTATAATTTAAAATTAATGATAAAAAATGCCCTTCCAGGTAAATACTTCATTTGAAGACTGTTAGTTTTGACCATTTCAGTGTTGCCATTAAGAAAAATATTGCAGTCTTGAACGTTCTTAACGAGCATTTTCACAGAATACTTTTTCATCATTCATCAAATGAAGAAAATGTAACTTTGAACAAAATTTTTGACTTGCTGACTGAATTTGCATATTGAACTGAATTGAAGTCACCAAGGTTATGGAAGCTGCTCGCTGAAAGGTTTTAAAAGTAGAATCAGATAAAATTGTCATCACATTCATGTTATGAAATGAGATTGCAATGTGGTGTGTCTGGTTATGGACATTAAGGCCAACTTCATATCAATTAAGACGGTACCTGAATTTACATATGGTATTTAAATGGTAATAATGAAATTTGAAATCTTTGCAAACAAGGTTTTTAAGAATTAACATTAGATTGAGAGAAAGGCATCTCAGTACTTCTACAGGGTACATGGCAATTTAAATTCAGTTTTGGAATGTCAAATGCCCATTTTTTGATGGTGTAATCTTAGCATTTACATCATCAACAGGTGTTGTCTTTTTTACAAAAACACGTCCAGTTAATTGACATTCTTTTCAATTCCCAAACTTACAGTAACATTTTAACTCTCTGGTGATGTAGGCACATTAAAATTAAATGTATTTCATGCATCTTGTATGTTGAGTTCATGCGTGCCAATGTTAATTTTATCTCCTGTAATTTATGTGAAATATTGTGGAGTGAGAATGGTTTTTATTATAGTGGAAAACAGTTGATAGCAAATCAGCTGTTTGTTTTGCATCTTGTTTGAGTTTGTGTATGGAACAGTAAATGTAAAGCAGACTTCAGGCAAGTTATCAATTGCCTGGTACCACTATTACATTCAATTTTGCAAGCCTAACCAAGTTACTGGTGAAAGGTTTAAAGATTTCCAAAGAAATTTAGTGAATGTCGTTGTATAGTATATATGTAGACAATAAAGGAGGATTTAAATTTTCATAATTTCTGCTTCATGAAGAAATCTTGGGCAATTAAATCTTAGTTAGCCACATGGTTTTTAATTTATTTTATGCAGATGTATTACTGCAAGAACAAATACTTCTCAGTGTTATTTATTTTACACCACACAATGTTAAATGCACAAGTTTTCTTGAAAAAAAATTCATTTATACTTCTGACTGGATGAAAAATGCATATTATATTCAACCTGTTGGAGGATAATATTTTGGGCATTATTTATTGACTTGGCAATGATAAAATCCTCTTTTATACTTTTGTAAATTATTTAGAGGCGATAATGAAATTTCTGTTCATATGAGAAATTTGGCCATGTGAGTTCTGTGTGACAATGAAAGAATATTTTCACTTAACATTCCTCTTCTATGAAATTTACAAAAGTCACCCTCATATTTTCCTTTGTCTCTTTAAACAAATGAGGGAAATAGTTTGCAATGTGTGTATAATAATAAACTGTTAATTTAATCTTCAAATTTCTGCTTTAGTGTAGATGCTATTATTGGAACTGTAATCAATACATGTGGAAATTCCATTTAATGGAAGATGAAATTTGTACCAAATTATTTTGTAATCAGTCAATAATAGGCCATTGTAAATTGTGCAGAATGAAGAAGGGCTCTTCCACTGGATGAGCAATGTATTTCAAGAAAAAAATCATAAAGGCAAAGCCTGAAAATATTTAATCTATACAACTTAGAAGCCAATACAGTTTTTCCTGGTATTCCACTGTTTCATATATGAAATAACTCTTGTACATTTCACTGTTTCACCTTTGAGAAGCCTATCTCACAGTTGTCCATTTTTGCACTTCCCTATTCCGTGCATGAACCGATGGTGAAAACTGTTACTGATTGTTCAATACTCATTTGTAACTTGAAATGTGTAGTCTTACTTAGCATGCTTTTGTGATAACTAGGCTGTGATAACTAGGCTGAAAATCATTGCACAGTGTTCTTGATTATTTAGCTTAAAGCCTTTTATTTAATAAATAAATTCTAAATGGACTTTTTGTTTGAATTGCCTGGTCAACGTCATATTACAATTTCACTGTTTATTGTATCATAGATCACAAAATAAGTAAATATTCCATTCTGGGAATCTTTATATTTCTAGATAAGAAAATATATGCTTTGGGCTAACTTTTTTTGGAAAGTGTTATCATTTGTATTAATACAAAAAAATAATTCAGTAATATAGCAATTATCATAAATCATACACAATGATACAGAATTTTTTAAAATAATTCTCCCCAACCTCCCTCCCCCAAAAGAAAGAAGAAAAAAATGAAAAGAAACAACTACTTCTACATGTATAATATTATTAGGATATATACTATTCATTGATTATTTTTATAGCTTCTAATTGAGAGGGGTGAGTGAAATGGAGAAGGTGGATGGAATTCTATTCATAAAATCCGGTTTCCAAATTAAGAAAGAGTTAAACATTTTTATATAGACTAATTTTTTTCTAAAGGTATACAATTTTGCATTTCAATATGCCATCTGCCCAATAATATCACATTTTCCATGTTACCGCTATACATTTCTTTGCAGTTGCTATTCCTATATTTAATTTTTTTTCTTGATATTTATCCAATTTGTTTTATACCTTTTTAATATATATTCCCAAGTAAAAATATTCTTGGATTTTTTTTTTATTTTTGTTTTCATAATTTTCCCTAATCGTTCCAAAACCTTTCCACTTTTTCATAGGACCATACCGAATGTAACAAAAAAATCTTATTTCCTTGGTACCTCGATAACACTTATCTAAATAATTAGAATTGTCCATTTATCTGAAGTATAATATAATTGATGAAGAAAATATATTGAACAATTTTATTTCTAGCAATAATTGTATTTGTAACACAACACAATTTTGACCCTATTTCCTCTTGAATTTGTATATTTAGATCTCTCTTCCATCGTAATTTTGATTTATATAAATCTTTTTTCCTTGTAATTTTATATATGTATTAATAATACATTTCTTAACCATAAGTATATCTGTTATTCTTACTACCTTCAATTGACTTTGTCCTGGGAATCTCAAGTCTGTTCCTGATTTTTTTTTAAGATACAATTTTAGTTGATGTGCAAAAATTGTATTATTTTGTATATTTATGTTTTAATTGCTCAAAAGTTAAAAAGAATGATCCTAAAAAACAATCTTTTATCCTCAGTAAACCTTTACTGAACCAACTATTAAATAAAGACTTCTTCAAAGTAGAAGGAATAGGTTGATTTTGTTTTAACAACATTTTAGGTAGTTGATAGCCCTTGATGCCTCTCTCCATATGAATTCCATTCTATATTTTTAGTATATGTTTTAAAATTGGTATTGTAGTGGGCGCAGTGTGGTATCGAGAACCGCCACCATCAGTTCACACACTTAACCTAACACATCGCGGGCTAGCAGTGCTGGGCCCCAAAGTACAGCGAATAGATCAGATGAAGCCCCTGCCTAAAGTTGCAGGGCACTAATAACTCATAGCTTTAACCTGCTGGTCCACAGGACCAGCAGCTGTTCACTAACAAGCTCATTAACAGGCAGGGAATAAAAGGTTTGTCTGTCTGCAATAAACCAGTCTTGAGTTGACTACCTTTGTGTGTGTGTGTGCCTTTATTTAGTAGCATCTAAATAGTAACAGTATATCCATATTTCCTTTAAACAGTTCATTCCATTTGTACAAAATTTGTTCTGGATCATTTCTCCAATGTTATTCATTTCAGTCTGAACCCAAGCCGATCACCTACTTGATAAGAGGGGGACAAAAATCTCAATTGAGCTGCTTTATAATAATTTTTTAAATTAAGTAATCTTAGTCCACCCTGATCAAATTTCCACGATAATTTTTCAAGACCAACTCTTCACATTTTACCTTTCCAAATAAATTCTTGTATAATTTTATTCAAATCTCAAAAAAATAATTCTTGTATATGAATGGATAATGATTGAAACAAATACTGTATTCTTGAAAAAATATTCATCTTAATACAGTTCACCTGTCCTAATAACATTATTGGTAAATCTTTCCATCCCAAATCTATCTTTTTCTATAGTGGTAAATAATTTAACTTAAACAAATTATTCATATTTCTATTAATTGCATCATTTTGCCACTTAAAAGTTTTGTCAATCTTTTACATTCTGAATAATCCATATCCACCATAAGCATCACCTCACTTTTATCAACATTAACTTTATAGCCTGATACTAATCCATATTCTTTTAATCTCATATTCAGCTTATTTAATGATATTTCTGATCTTGTTAAATGTACAATAACATTGTCTACAAACAAACTAATTCTATGTTCTTTATTACCTTTCAAATCCTTTAATTTCTTTATCAATTCTAATTATTTCTGCTAATGGCTCTATTACTAATACAAATAAAAAGGGTGACAATGGGCAACCTTGTCTAGAAGACCTAACAAAAAAAGGTTTTGCTATTTGTGTATTTGTAATCACTTATGTTTTTGGCTGATCATACAACACTTTTATCTCATTTATAAAAGTATTTGGAATCCCAAAAGCATTGTGTTTTAAACAAAAAATCCCATTCCAATCAATCAAATGCTTTCTCTGCATTTAGCACTACTGGAATCTATTGTGTGCTATATTTATCAAACTTGAAAATTTCACTGTTATCTACTGCTCTTAGATTTTAATAAAACCAGTTTGATCCATATTTATTTTGACAAATATTCAACTAACTGATTAGCTAATAATTTTGATACAATTTTTTAATCTGTATTCGATAATGATAGAGGTCTATATGAAGAAGGTTGTAAATCGTTTCCTTTCTTCGGAATTACTTATTAACACTGTTTTAAAAGATTCTGGTAAATCATGTACCTCTTATTTGGTCTGATACTCCCATTAATACAGATATTAATGACTCCTTCAGCAAATTCTGGTGGAAAACCATCTTCAACTGGTGCTTTATTATTCTGTAATGACATCAGGGTCTCATAAACTTCTATTTGAGAAAAAAATATTAGACGATCTTAACTTTTCATCTTAACACAAGTAATTTAAGTTGTTTCAAATACTCTTATCTTTCAAAGAGTCTGAATGATAAAGTTTAGCATAAAATTCCTTAAAATTATCATTTATCTCCTGCGTTTTAAAAGTAACCTGACCAGTAGATTTCTTAGTAGCAGATATTTAGAAATTTGTTCTGTCTTTAATTGTCATGCTAATACTTTAACCCCTTTCACATAATTCATCATATTTTTGTTGTAATTTCATTATATCCCTCTCTATTCTATGTTTGTATTGTATTAAATCTTAATTTTTTTGATTCTAAAAATATTCTTTTTTGCACTTGTGTTTCTTCAATTTCGTTATTTCTTTTTCTAACTGATTCACCTCTTTCATATATTCTTTACTTTTGAAGTATAACTTATCTTAAATATGCATTCATAGAATTCCATATTGTAAACTTGCTCATTACTGAATCATTAGTTTCAAGAAAAAATGTACTGCTGTCTCATGAAATCACAAAATTCATTTTTCTTCAATAATGTATTTAACCTCCATCTATAACTTTTATTCTTCCAACAAAATTAAAGGTGAATGATCCAATAGAACACATGCTTGATACTCAAGCTTTTGTACTCTATTAAAATTGTGTATAAATTAAAAACATGTCTATTTGTGAATATGTTTTGTATCAAAAAGAGTAAAAAGAATAAACTTTCACTTGGGGTGAATTATTCTCCAAATATCTATTAAACCCATATCTTTCATTAAATCTATTGCTATTTTAGCTACTTTTTTCATTATTTTATCTCCTGACCTATCCAATTTGGGGCCTAAAGTAAGATTAAAATCTACCCCTATTGTAAATTTTCCCTTGGCATTTGATAATTGCAGTAAAATATCTTGTATAAATTTAACATCATCTACATTAGGTGCGTATACATTCATTAAGGTCCATTGTTCTGAATAAATTTGTAAATTTACCATAACATATCTTCCTGTTACATCTACAATTGTATCTAGTATTTTCACAGGTAAGTTTTTATTTATCAATATTATTGTGCCTCTGGTTTTTGAATTAAATGATGATGCTATTACAGTTCCTACCTAATTTCTTTTTAATTTTTAATCTTTTTCTGTCAAATGTGTTTCTTGTAAAAAAAAAAGCAGCAATATGTAGCCAACACACATACACAGTGTGGCAGGTTAAGTTCACTCCTTTATTAGGACTGGAAAGGCTGCTTTTATACTGTTCAAGTTCCCGCCGTTTTTGCTAATTGACTGAGTCATCAGATGAATAAAAATGGTAGGTGGGAACATCCATGCATATGAATGCCCTTCTTCCCCAGCCTGTTTCTGCTCAGTTAGCTGGGCAGCTTGACCAATGCCATTTTAGGGCTGTTGGTTTGATGCTGCCTCAGCTTCTACCCCCACCAGTTCATTATCCTGGGAGTTGCTGCAGTGTCTGCTGCTGCGTGATGTGCTGGCCCAATCTCCGCAATTGCGGGCCGCCACAAATACCTATTTTAGTCATTTTCATATATACTAATTATTTCTTCTGCTTTATTTGATTTTGCATCCTATTAATGTTAATACTAATAAAATTCAAATTTTCAGTCATCAGATTTTTCAAAATCTACTAACTATCCTTCCACTCCTATCCTTCACACATTTAAAACACATTTCATAATATATTTATTATATTTAGGTGAATTAAAAATGAAAAAAAGACCCCCCCCCCCCCCCCCCCGTCCCAGGTTAACGTTGTTAATAATATGTCCTTAAAAACCTGATCTATAGGAGTTGTGGTCGAAACCACACCAGCAGTCATGACTCTAGAAGCAAGGCCTATACTCCCCAACTTGCTCTCTTGAAATACTGTACCGTCTCTTGTTGAATTAGGTCTATAAAATTTCTGCCAATTACAAATTTTTACTTATTTATAGATCTTTCAGGTTAAGAACTTTCCTCCCTAAAATTCTCTCTCAAAAAAAAGCTTTTTTCTTGATCATTAACTCTTTCCTTCTCTATGCCAGCTGTAATCCTTCTCCATCATTTCTCACTTCAACCATCACTCCCCTCTTCTTTCTCTTTCTAAGGCAATGAATCTGCAAATACCTTTGCCTCATTGGGTTCCATAAAAAATTATTTTTCCCTCTGGAACAAAAACTTTCAATACTGTCAGATAGATACCTTAAAAGCATAACCCTTCTTCCATAACAAATTTTTAATGGCATTGAATTCTTTTTTTCAATGTGATAGTACATGTAGTGTAGGATGACTGATTGGCTGAGAGTGTAGCCACACCTACTGGCAGGTCTTAAAGGATTGCTCCTAGCCAGACCAGGTCATTCTGGACTGGTCGACCTGCATGTGATATGCTCCAGTCTTCTGGTTAATAAAAGCCTTGGTTTGGATCAACAAGCCTTTGATTCTTTCGACGAGCTCTACAATTTTAATAACTAGAAAGTTTTAAAGGGATGGAGCTTATGCTACGGCTGGAACTCCTCGACGTCGACCCACAGTTATGCATTTGGTGAGGTGCTTCTAAACATACTTAGAACTCTCTGACCCTGCCATGATAGAGGACAGCCATTGACTACCACTTTTATCCCTGAGAGTCTACCAGAGCATCCAAAATGTGACCACTTATGCTGCAGCCACGAAGGTGCTGAAAGGGCTCTACAAGCGACCGGAGAACAGGGTCTACGCTCGGTACAAACTTGCAACAAGGAGGCAACAGCCCGGTGAGTCCTGTAGAGCTTATATTTCAAGCACTAAGGGCAATGGGCAGGGACTGTGCCTGCACAGACAAAACTTCTGTGGAGACCACAGACGATCTCATTCGGGATGCTTACGTGGCTGGGCTCTGATCGAATGAGGTGAGGCAGTGCCTGCTAGAGCACGGGGGGAGAAAAACCTAGAGGATGTGATACAGATCACAGAGACAATGGAGGATGCAGTCTTAAGTATGGACGTGTACTCTCAGGGCTGGGCCCCACGCTCTGATGTGAGTAGGATGCCCTCCCTCAACCCTATTACCCCCCGGCACACCGATGTCCTGTGCCCAATGTGACCCTGAAATGTTATTTCTGCGGGAGGGACAAGTACAGCAGGTCCCAGTGCCCGGCGAGAAAAGCCAGGTATCAGAAGTGCCTTAAAGTGGCCATTTTGCTGTAGTCTGTCGCTCCAAAATGGCCACCGTCAAACACAGTGCCTTGAGTAAAGTCCAACCGCCACCCTCCCATTCAAACATTTCTTCCTCAGAGTTCTCGTCCATGTCCAATGAGAGCGAGGGCTTCACTGCATGGCAGCACCAGACGTCATGGAGCAGATGTCGAGCGTGAAAGGTACAACCCACCCTCGCCGCAATTATGTTGACCTGCTTCACTCTCCCTCATGAAGCAACGTCCGACCAGGTCACAGCCCTAACTTCAATGGCCACCGCCGCTGCCGACCAGGGACCCACCAACCAAGGACACACCACACCTGTCGACTGGGGACCCGCCACCACCGAGGCAGACGACCAGGTACCCCCCCCACCATGACTGACGCTACCGACCCGGTACCCGCCGCCGACTGCCCGTCCCACCACCGACAGCAAGCAGCAACCCCCAGCATTTACCGTTGGCTGGCTGACACCCCCACCAAGCTGCAGGCAGCTGCACCAACTCCTTGACACTGACTGCTCCAGCCTGACTGTTTCTGTGATGTCATCATGAACACGTTGCATGACGTCATCACATAGGACTCCACTGTCTCCATTACAAGTCACTGCATCAGTAACCCTAGACCAGGACTGCCCCCATCCCCTCACAAAACCAATGGAACTGATTAAAGTGCATGGACACCGTACCAATTGCTTATTTGACTCGGGGGTCAAATTACAGCTTTATCCGCCCAGACCTGGCCCACCGTTGCAGACTGGTGATTCTCCCCACTGCCCAGAGGATTTCATTGGCGACCAGATCGCACTCGACTGGGGTAAAGGGGTATTGTGTGGTGACCCTGAAAGTCCAGGGCATCACGTTCACAGACTTCAAACTATTAGTCCTTCCCCAACTGTGCACCCCTGTATTGCTGGGACTGGATTTTCAGTGCCAGTTCCGAACTGTTTCCCTGCACTTTGGGGGGCCTCACGTTCCACTCTCTGTTTGTAACCCTCCTGCCAGCGGCAGCCCGAGCCACCCACCCCACGCCCCGGGGCCTCACCTGTAGCCTCTCCACCCTCCGAGTTGCTCCGCCACCGCTCTTCGCAAACCGCACCCCTGGCTGGAAGCCTATGGCCACCAAAAGCCAGCAATATAGTTAGTGCGCAGACGGCTGGACGAGGGCATTATCGAACCTAGCTCAAGTCCCTGGAGGGCCCAGGTGGTGGTTGTTAAAAATGGGGAGTAGCCACGGATGGTGGTTGACTACACCCAGACAATCAACCGCTTCACGCATCTGGATGCGTACCCCCTTCCATGGATCATGGATGTGGTGAATCCGAGAAGACCGACCTTTCACAGCCTTAGAAGCAAATGGGTGGCTGTATCAATTCCTCAGGGTACCCTTTGGGGTCACGAATGGCGTTCCAGTCTTCCAGCGGGAAATGGACCGGATTGTGGACCAGAACGGGCTGTCTGCTACTTTCCCGTATCTGGACAATGTCACCATCTGCAGCCATGACATGATCATGATGCCAACCTTGAGAAATTTTTTCAGACTGCAATTCAGCTGAACTTGTCCTACAATTTCGATAAGTGTGTCTTCTGGACCACTCGGCTCGCAATTCTGGGTTGTGTGGTGGAGAATGGGGTGGTCATGCCAGACCCTGACCGCATGTGTCCCCTCATGGACTTGCCCCCCTCCCCCCACACCCAGGGATTCAGACACTGCCTGGGCTTTTTCTCCTACTATGCCCAATGGGTTCCACACTATGCCGACAAGGCATGGCCACTCATCAAGACCACCTCCTTCCCCCTGTCAACCGAAGCCGGAGCAGCCTTCAACCGCATCAAATCGAACATTGCCACTGCAACTCTGCACGCCATCCCATTCCAAGTCGAGAACGATGCATCCAACTTTGCCCTTGCAGCCACTTTGAACCAGGCCAGCCCACCAGTAGCTTTCCTCTCCAGAAACCTCCAGGGTCCTGAGAGCCGACACTCCTCTGTTGAGAAGGAGGCGTAGGCCATAGTCGAAGCAGTACGTCGTTGGAGGCGCTGGCAGGTGCTTTACACTGCTGACTGACCAACGCGCGTCTCCTTCATGTTTAGCAATACCCCGCAAGGTAAGATCAAGAATAACAAAATCACCTGGTGGAGAATCGAACTCTCCACCTTTAATTATGACATACTGTATCGGCCTGGAAAACTCAATTACCTGCCAGATTCTCTCTCCAGGGGGACTTGCTGCAACACTCAACTGGACAGGCTGCAGAGTCCACGTGGAGCTCTGTCATCCAGGGGTCACTAGGTTCGCGCACTTTGTCAAAGCTCGCAACCTGCCCTACACGGTCGAGGAGATTTGCTCTATGACCCGAGCCTGCCCAGTGTGCGCTGAGTGCAAGCCCAACTTCTTCTGTCCGGAGAACACCCACCCGCCCCTTTGAGAGTCTCAGCGTGGACTTCAAGGGCCCCCTACCGTCGACCAACCGTAATACCTGCATCCTTACGGCCATCGACAAGTACTCCCGCTTCCCGTTCGCTGTGCCCTGCTCGGGCATGACTACCTCCTCAGTCATAGAGGCCCTGCACAGCATCTTTGCCATCTTCGAGTACCCGAGTTACATCCACAGTGACAGGGGGTCCTCGTTTATGACCATGGAGCTGCGGTAGTACCTTCTGGAGCGTGGTATTGCTTCAAGCAGGACCACCAGCTATAACCCACGTGGTAATGGGCAGGTCGAAAGAGAGAATGCCACCGTCTGGAAAGCGGTTACACTTGCCCTCCAGTCCAAAGGGTCCTTCCAGCTCTCCCTGGCAGGATATGCTCACTAGTGCCCTACACTCCATCTGCTCCCTCCTATGCACCATGACCAGTGCCACCCCCCATGAAAGGATGTTCTCTTTCCCGAGTAAATCCGAATCAGGAACAACCACACCGCTGTGGCTCACAGTCCCCAGGCCGGTTCTCCTGCGATGCCACGTCCGGTACTCAAAGAACGACCCCTGGGACCTAGCCCAAGCCGGATCAGGCCCAGCAGTGCTTCCAACCCAACCACCCCCAAATCCTTATTCCCCCCAGGTCATGTTCTCAAACAGAGGGACCAGCACCACCCCACCAGCTCAGGCCAGACTGTCAACAATGCCGTTGGGGAATTGAGCGAAGCAGTGGGTTCACCGACAAGCTTGCCAGTGACACGACTCCAGCAATCCCAATCCTGGTGGTCACTCTGGATGGTCAGGCCCCCTAACCTCCACCGGGCCCTTTTTTCTTTTTTTTTACAGCCCTCCATCCACCCTGGGGTCAGTTCTCAAAGAAGGGGTGAATGTGATAGTACAGATTCTATCACCAATGTGTATACGTACAGAGGTACAGATGGTAGTGTAGGGTGATTGGCTGAGAGCATAGCCACGCCTACTGGAATGTCTTAAAGGATTGCTCCTAGCCAGACCAGGTCATTCTGGACTGGTCGACCTGCATGTGATGTGCTACAGTCTTCTAATTAATAAAAGCTTTGGTTTGGATCAACAAGCCTTTGATTCTTTCGACGCACTCTACATTCAATAAATCAAAATTTATTTCAGGGAAAAAGAGGATATTATTTCCATTATAAATTAATGATGATTGTCTTTCTTTCACTTGTTTTGCCGCCAATTCCAGAATTTTTTCTCTCACTTCATAATGAAGTAACGACCAGTATCGAAAGTGGCTTTTGATCTGGCTGTGGTTTTGGTTGTAATGCTCTGATCTCTTTCAATTTCAATGTCAACTTGAAATTTGGTTACCCCCCCCCCGACCAAAGATTGCAGAATACAATGTTGCAAAAACCTTTTCATAGCTTGACCTTCATCGGCTTATTTAATCCTAACAAATTTTATATTATTTCTTCTACTGAAATTTTCTGAAATGTCTATTTTTTAGTTAGCTGATCTTTTCTTGCAGCTGCTTCAGCTTGAATTTTTTTCATCTGTTCTTTAACATTTTGAATTTCAAATTATTTCCCTTTAATTTTTTCTTCCACAACTTCAAATTTTGTATCCACTCGCAGCATCATTTTTTCCACCTTCTTTGTAAAGTTCTTATTTTCAACTATTCTCTCATTACACTTTATAACTTCCACTCTTCATTTCAGCTGTAGATGTATGTCTCTCTCATTTTTTCTGATTTTTATTTTAAACTGAAACTCTTTGTTCTAGGTATAATTCTTGTTTTTCTTGGTCTTCATCCTGATCACTGGAGCTGGAAGCTTATTGGGATTTTTTTCAAAATTGTCTCCTTTTTTTTGTGTCCTGCACTTGTGCGACTCCTCATCCATGTGCAGAGTCATTTCTCCCATGGCAGGTGGCCATTTGTCAGGGGAGACCCTGCACAGCGATGTCCAAGGTCTCCCCAGCTCCAGACTTGTCTCCACAGGCTCCTACCACTGGACAGCTCCAGGATCCTTCTTCAAGGTAGGCCTCACTTCGTTATCTCTCTTTTTCTTGTTCAATTTCTTACAAAGTAACAGCAGTTTTATCTTTCTTTGGTGACATCTTGCAGTGTTTACTCGGTCTTTTGACAGTTTTTCCTTTATTTCAACCTTTTAAACTTTTTCAGAGAGAGAAGGGATTGCAAGTCTAATCCAATGTCATCACGTGGCACGCCCCCCCCCCCCCCTCCCAACCAGGCTAACATTTTAGACAAACTCTTTTTTTCATCTACAAAAATGTGGCCCAGAATGCTCTTTTTATTTGTTGAGGATGAAACTATGAGAAACAGAAGTACCTTCACAGAATTTGCTCGAGACAAAAATTGAGAACAAAGAACATTTATTATACAACAATGCAAAGTTGGGTGCTTCCCCTTACCCTGGGAATACACACATACACTGGGGCTCACCCAACTTTATACAGTTTATTTCAGTATAGAAGTACCCTCCCCCTTACATTCTTCTGCCTCCTGGATGAATTTGGCATTAGGCAATCCTGTCTGCCGACGTGCTGCTTCTGTGAACTTGGAGGACCATGTCGGTGTCCCATCATGTCATTGTCCTTATTCACACCTTCCCGACTCTCAGGGCTTACTAACTTCTTATATGCACAACTTGCTAATTCTGTCTAAGGCTTACTAATTACAAATACGGAACTTGCTGATTCTGTCTAAGGCTAGAAGACCTTTATCTTATTCAGACTAACTTTACTTCCTACATTCTATCATCTATCCTTATCCTATTCATACTGGATTTATTAATTACACATATATCCATACTAGTTTTCTTCATCTTTCATATTTTCATATTAGTTTTACTCATCTCTCACAATCCTCACTTTTCTTTTAGCTACGCTTCGTGAATTCTCAACTGGAATGTATTACTTGTAAACTTGGTCTTTTACCCAGTGGGTCAGTAAACGAACTGCAGTCTCAGCATCATCAGACAGAATTTGGGAGACATACATCCTTTGGGTTATAGTGTTCTGACGAAGGGCCCGTTGAATTAAATACTGCACACAAGTCTTTAGGCAGGGGAGCACCATAATGGCCAGAATAGCGAGTCCAGCTGCTATAAGGGCTGTGGGTATCAGACTCCAGTTACCAATAAAAAGTCGAGTCCATCCCACACCGGACCAAGGTTGCCAAGTCTGTACCTGGGCATGGGAAGATTTTCGAACTCCTGAAGAAGTGTCTTTAACCGCCTGACCGTTGTGAGCATTGTCATTAACCAGTCTTTCACAAACGTTGCCTTCAATAGCCAACGAGTAATCGAGAGCCAGGGGGTTTTGTTGAACTGTGGCTCGTATCTGTCGTCTTTCTTCAGCCTATAAATTCAGGGCCATCACTGTCTGTTCGGTGATGATCTCCAAGGCTGGAGTCTGATTAAACGATTAAAATGCCAAGCACCTGTGGTGTTCTGGAGCAGCTTATGTCGTTTACAACTGGAACTCCCCTTACAGTGGTGGTTCTTAACATTCCGAATGTCTGTGTGACCCAAAGGATGATTTACAGGAGACCAAGTTGGAGAGAGGTGTTTCTTGTCACTTAACCTGTGAGTTGCAGCCTGTCTGTGAACATTAGCATATGTATTCACTCTATCTCTGCTACATGTACAATCCTGACTAACATTCTGTCTGTCATTGTCCCACCATCTTCTTTGTGCTATCTCTTTAAAACTCCTCTTTTTAATATCTGTAGAGGCTGGAATACAAACCAAGTCTACTCCCCTAGGGCCGTTCTGTTCCCTTGGTCCATGTTGGGATCCTATATTAACCCATACTAAATAAGGTACCCCACTATGACTATATTCTATACCTGCACCCTGTCTGCATTCTAAAGGTAAATAATTGTCACCTCTGCTGCCCCTATTCCAGGAGGACTTAATACATTGTGAGCAATTTGGTGATTTCCCAAAAATTGAGAACCAACAAGTAAACAAAACAGCAAATGGTAAAAGCAACATTACAGCACTTTTTCCCGGCGAAGTGTAACTTTCAGATCAGAAGGATGAAGGACTGCACGCCAGGTGGAGGGTAGATTATCAATGTCTTTAGTCCGTGGATCAGCAGCTTGTTTAATTCGTTTTATGTGAGTCCACCCATTTTCTTTATTTCGCACTGCAGTGTCTGTAATCAAAAGTATACAATAAGGGCCGTCCCAGCAGGTTTTAGTTGGCGATCTTGCCATGCTTTTACATATACCCAATCACTCCACCTAAAAGCTCCTTTGCGCAGGCCCGAGGACAGGTCCACGTCCTCCCCCTCCACGTCCTCCCCCTCCACGTCCTCCCCCTCCACGTCCTTCCCCTCAAAAGATGCTCACAAACTCAAGCTAGCATGCTGGAACATCAGAACCATGGTAGACAAGGCTGACAGCCACCGACCTGAACGTCGGTCTGCCCTCATTGCACATGAACTCCTCAGACTTGACATCGACATAGCCGCTCTCAGTGAAGTCCGCCTGGCAGATGTAGGCAGCCTCCAAGAACGCGGCGCGGGCTACACACTCTACTGGTCTGGCAAGCCTTCGGATGAACGACGCCTATCTGGTGTAGGCTTCATGGTCAAGAACTTCATTGCCTCCAAACTCGAAAACCTTCCGACAGGCCACTCGGACCGAATCATGTCCATGCGACTCCCCCTTCAAAACAAGCGTTGCATCACCCTCATCAGTGTCTATGCTCCAACCCTCCAGGCGGAACCAGCAGAAAAGGACAAGTTCTACACTGACCTGCGCAACCTCATCCAACGCACCCCTACAGCCGACAAGGTTGTCATCCTTGGCAACTTCAACGCTCGCGTCGGCAAAGACTCAGAAGCCTGGCCAGGAATCCTGGGCAAGCATGGCGTCGGCAAGTGCAACGACAATGGGCGCCTCCTGTTGGAGCTCTGCGCAGAACAGCGGCTTGTCATTACAAACACCCTTTTTCAGCAGAGGGACAGCCTTAAGACTACCTGGATGCATCCCCGATCCAAACACTGGACTACATTCTGGTGCGAGAAAGTGACAAACGAGATGTGCTCCACACCAGGGTCATGCCCAGCGCGCAATGCCACACTGACCACCGGCTGGTTCGCTGCAAGCTCAACCTTCACTTCAAGCCAAAGTCCAGGAACAGTAAAGCCCCCCAGAAAGAGGTTCAATGTTGGAAACCTGCAGTCAGACGAAGCGAGAGGAAACTTCCAGGCAAACCTCAAAGCAAAGCTTGACGATGCAATCCGCCTCACGGACCCGTCCCCTGAAACCCTCTGGGATCAGTTGAAGACTACCATACTGCAATCCACTGAAGAGGTACTGGGCTTCTCCTCCAGGAAAAACAGGGACTGGTTCGACGAAAACAGCCAGGAAATCCAGGAGCTGCTGGCAAAGAAGCGAGCTGCCCACCAGGCTCACCTTACAAAGCCGTCCTGTCCAGAGAAGAAACAAGCCTTCCGTCGCGCATGTAGCCATCTTCAGCGCAAACTCCAGGAGATCCAAAATGAGTGGTGGACTAGCCTCGCCAAGCAAACCCAGCTCAGCGCGGACATTGGCGACTTCGGGGGTTTCTACGAGGCTCTAAAGGCTGTGTACGGCCCCTCACCCCAAGTCCAAAGCCCGCTGCGCAGCTCAGACGGCAAAGTCCTCCTCAGCGACAAGATCTCCATCCTCAACCGATGATCAGAACACTTCCAATCTCTTTTCAGTGCCAACCGCTCAGTCCAAGATTCCGCCCTGCTCCAGCTCCCTCAACAGCCCCTAAGGCTAGAGCTGGATGAGGTCCTCACCCAGGATGAGACATATAAGACAATCGAACAACTGAAAAGTGGCAAAGGGCAGCAGGTATGGATGGAATCCCCCCCAGAGGTCTGGAAGGCTGGCGGCAAAACTCTGCATGTCAAACTGCATGAGTTTTTCAAGCTTTGTTGGGACCAAGGAAAACTGCCTCAGGACCTTCGTGATGCCACCATCATCACCCTGTATAAAAACAAAGGCGAGAAATCAGATTGCTCAAACTACAGGGGAATCACGCTGCTCTCCATTGCAGGCAAAATCTTCGCTAGGATTCTCCTAAATAGAATAATACCTAGTGTCGCCGAGAATATTCTCCCAGAATCACAGTGCGGCTTTCGCGCAAACAGAGGAACTACTGACATGGTCTTTGCCCTCAGACAGCTCCAAGAAAAGTGCAGGGAACAAAACAAAGAACTCTACATCACCTTTGTTGACCTCACCAAAGCCTTCGATACCGTGAGCAGGAAAGGGCTTTGGCAAATACTAGAGCGCATCGGATGTCCCCCAAAGTTCCTCAACATGATTATCCAACTGCACGAAAACCAACAAGGTCGGGTCAGATACAGCAATGAGCTCTCTGAACCCTTCTCCATTAACAATGGCGTCAAGCAAGGCTGTGTTCTCGCACCAACCCTCTTTTCAATCTTCTTCAGCATGATGCTGAACCAAGCCATGAAAGACCTCAACAATGAAGACGCTGTTTACATCCGGTACCGAACGGATGGCAGTCTCTTCAATCTGAGGCGCCTGCAAGCCCACACCAAGACACAAGAGAAACTTGTCCGTGAACTACTCTTTGCAGACGATGCTGCTTTAGTTGCCCATTCAGAGCCAGCTCTTCAGCGCTTGACGTCCTGTTTTGCGGAAATTGCCAAAATGTTTTGCCTGGAAGTCAGCCTGAAGAAAACTGAGGTCCTCCATCAGCCAGCTCCCCACCATGACTACCAGCCCCCCCACATCTCCATCGGGCACACAAAACTCAAAACGGTCAACCAGTTTACCTATCTCGGCTGCACCATTTCATCAGATGCAAGGATCGACAACGAGATAGACAACAGACTCGCCAAGGCAAATAGCGCCTTTGGAAGACTACACAAAAGAGTCTGGAAAAACAACCAACTGAAAAACCTCACAAAGATAAGCGTATACAGAGCCGTTGTCATACCCACGCTCCTGTTCGGCTCCGAATCATGGATCCTCTACTGGCATCACCTACGGCTCCTAGAACGCTTCCACCAGCGTTGTCTCCGCTCCATCCTCAACATTCATTGGAGCGCTTTCATCTCAAACGTCGAAGTACTCGAGATGGCAGAGGTCGACAGCATCGATTCCACGCTGCTGAAGATTCAGCTGCGCTGGGTGGGTCACGTCTCCAGAATGGAGGACCATCGCCTTCCCAAGATCGTGTTATATGGCGAGCTCTCCACTGGCCACCGTGACAGAGGTGCACCAAAGAAAAGGTACAAGGACTGCCTAAAGAAATCTCTTGGTGCCTGCCACATTAACCACCACCAGTGGGCTGATATCGCCTCAAACCGTGCATCTTGGCGCCTCACAGTTTGGCGGGCCGCAACCTCCTTTGAAGAAGACTGCAGAGCCCACCTCACTGACAAAAGGCAAAGGAGGAAAAACCCAACACCCAACCCCAACCAACCAATTTTCCCCTGCAACTGCTGCAACCATGTCTGCCTGTCCCGCATCGGACTTGTCAGCCACAAAGAGCCTGCAACTGACGTGGACATTTATCCCCTCCATAAATCTTCGTCCGCGAAGCCAAGCCAAAGAAAGAAGATTTAATAAAATGAATAGGATGCTCCAGGGATGGGTTATGAGCTAATAAACCCTTCCGTTTTAATTCGTATAGAGAGGCAGAAAGTCCCTTTAAATATTTGGATATGTACTGGTCGTTCGCCTCAGGGTTAGGGGTATTAAAAGGTGACATACAAGGTTCGACTATACCATCTTTCACCAACTGGTCAATTACTGGCTTTAGCCCCTTTCGGCCAGCCATCAGAATTGGATACTGCTTTCGTCTAATTACTTGATCAGGATCTTTTAAAGTAACTTGCAAGGGAGGAATATCTAACACTCCTCTATTGCCCCTTTTTGTCCATACTCCAGGATTTATTAGTTCCTGATCCTCCTCGGTTAATACATACAATTGAACCCCGATACCTGATTCCTGTGGTCTGGTGCCGATAGCCAATTGGTCCTGTAAATTTCGTCCTAACAAACAAACTCCAGCTTGGGGAACCAGTAGAATGTCCTCCATTACTATCTTCTCTCCCATTTGTATTCTTACATCCCTTAATACAGGGACTGTAAAATCTCTTCCTCCTACTCCCGAAAACATCACTGTTACTCAGGTGGTTGTAAAATACTAGACCGGGCTGCCCCAGAATCTACTAAAAAGGTCATCTTGTCACTGTGGGGTTCTATGCTTAAATTTTCTCTGTGCAGCCCCACGGTGTGTATTGACTGAGAACCGTGACCCCCCTTATTCATAATCTGCTTCCATCTGTCGGACTCTGACTTTACCCTACCCTTAATGTGTCGTCTGAGTCCAGCGTGTTTGTTAAATGAAGTGATAGGAGAAGGTATTCGGTTCAACAATCAGTTTATTACACAGCACAAGAATAAAGCTTAACAGAGCTCTGGTTCAGTCGTTAGTTCATAGGTCACCTGCACAGTGAACTATTCTCCAAGACTGACCACTACTGTCCAGTCTCTACAGTTTATATAGCTCAACCTTATCATACAGAACAAAAGTTGGCTTCCTTTGCTAGATTTCATTATCATACAGAACAAAAGTTGGCTTTCTTTGCTAGATTTATTGCATAAGATTTATCACAAGTAATTTCCTGCTCTGCAGTTAACTGAGGTGTAGAGCTCCCATCTTAATCCTCAAAGTCAGAATATCCTGTTGTTTTGATCAGAAATCAATTCATACCCCAGATATTTCTAATTATTTCTTTGTTCTCATCTGGCAATATTCTTCTGTTCTACTCAACACCTCCTTCTGTCTTAGCCTTCTTACTGATTCCATTCTCTTTGTTTCTGACAGTCTCTGTCAGGATTCTTTTTGTTTGTGCTAATCAACACCTCCTTTTTCCTTAACATTCCTACTAAATTGTTTCATACATATTTTCTCCTTTGTATTTGGGGAGCAGGCAATTCTCTTTGGCTTGGCTTCGCGGACGAAGATTTATGGAGGGGGTAAAAAGTCCACGTCAGCTGCAGGCTCGTTTGTGGCTGACAAGTCCGATGCGGGACAGGCAGACACGGTTGCAGCGGTTGCAGCGGTTGGTTGGGGTTGGGTGTTGGGTTTTTCCTCCTTTGCCTTTTGTCAGTGAGGTGGGCTCTGCAGTCTTCTTCAAAGGAGGTTGCTGCCCGCCAAACTGTGAGGCGCCAAGATGCACGGTTTGAGGCGATATCAGCCCACTGGTGGTGGTCAATGTGGCAGGCACCAAGAGATTTCTTTAGGCAGTCCTTGTACCTTTTCTTTGGTGCACCTCTGTCACGGTGGCCAGTGGAGAGCTCGCCATATAACATGATTTGGGAAGGCGATGGTCCTCCATTCTGGAGACGTGACCCATCCAGCGCAGCTGGATCTTCAGCAGCGTGGACTCGATGCTGTCGACCTCTGCCATCTCGAGTACTTCGACGTTAGGGATGAAACCGCTCCAATGGATGTTGAGGATGGAGCGGAGACAACGCTGGTGGAAGCATTCTAGGAGCCGTAGGTGGTGCCGGTAGAGGACCCATGATTCGGAGCCGAACAGGAGTGTGGGTATGACAACGGCTCTGTATACGCTTATCTTTGTGAGGTTTTTCAGTTGGTTGTTTTTCCAGACTCTTTTGTGTAGTCTTCCAAAGGCGCTATTTGCCTTGGCGAGTCTGTTGTCTATCTCATTGTCGATCCTTGCATCTGATGAAATGGTGCAGCTGAGATAGGTAAACTGGTTGACCGTTTTGAGTTTTGTGTGCCCGATGGAGATGTGGGGGGGCTGGTAGTCATGGTGGGGAGCTGGCTGATGGAGGACCTCAGTTTTCTTCAGGCTGACTTCCAGGCCAAACATTTTGGCAGTTTCCGCAAAGCAGGACGTCAAGCGCTGAAGAGCTGGCTCTGAATGGGCAACTAAAGCGGCATTGTCTGCAAAGAGTAGTTCACGGACAAGTTTCTCTTGTGTCTTGGTGTGAGCTTGCAGGCGCCTCAGATTGAAGAGACTGCCATCCGTGCGGTACCGGATGTAAACAGCGTCTTCATTGTTGGGGTCTTTCATGGCTTGGTTCAGCATCATGCTGAAGAAGATTTAAAAGAGGGTTGGTGCGAGAACACAGCCATTGTTAATGGAGAAGGGTTCAGAGAGCTCATTGCTGTATCTGACCCGACCTTGTTGGTTTTCGTGCAGTTGGATAATCATGTTGAGGAACTTTGGGGGACATCCGATGCGCTCTTCGACACCGTGAGGCAATTCTAAACCTACTGTAATCAGCCAACTTTGCTACATACTGTGGCTGCCCCTTACTTACATTACTCTTTCCCTTCACCATGAGGTAAATATTAAATTGTTATAGTACTGGATTCATGTATACAAACTGAATAGTACATAAGCATATATTCTACATATTTTCTATGATTAATTAACCCCTATGTTCCAACACATCAATGCGTAAGATCGCGTCTCCCTGGCTCGCATTGGGCATTCTCTCTTAAAATGTCCCTCCTTTTTACAATGGTGGTAAACTAATGCTCCTGTTTCCCAATTCCTACCGGGATTACCACGAGGTCCCGGGAACGGTCGTCGTCCCCGGAATTCCCCTCTACCCATGCCCCTGCTCTGGTCTCTACTCTCCCACTCCCGGAGCTCCTCCCAATGTCCAGGAGCTGGCACATAGCCCCTACCCTTTCCTTGCTGTCCCTCCACGACTTCCTTGACTGCCTGCATCAAAATCTTAGCCTTTCCTTTCTGTTTATTGGGCATTCTCTCTTAAAATTACTCACCTCCGTACTAGTCAGGGGCACATTTATGAAACCGAGACCCCCTCCCATGGGAACATCGCGTAAAGGTCTCATCCAGTTAATTTCTGGCTTATCCTCTCCTTTATAATGTCTAGATTCCTGCTCTCCGGGAAATGAATCAAAGGGTTCTACCCTTCCCTCCCAGAGGGTCTCACACTGTTTTGAATCAAAGTCTCCTCCCTCTCTTGTCAATTGAGGTGGTAATCTAGTACTTTGTGGTGAACAGGTCATCATACCACCCCTACTTTCTTCTCCTTTCTTTAGCTGTGGGGGAGGAGAGGAAGGTGAAGAAGGGTAGAGCATAGGAGAGAGGGGAAAGACAGGAGCCGGCCTAGGAGGAGCATAAGGTGGAGGAAGGGAATGTAACACATCCCATCCTTGTGTTTCAGGGACAAAAGGTTCCTCATCCTTCTTGTCCTTGCATTCCTTTTCATTCAAAACCAGTTGATCAACCAATCCACTGAGCCAGCAGGCTAGGCTGCATATTCTCTGCTCTCAATATTATCTCTTTGATTTTGATAGAGCCAGATGTTCAATGCCTGACACATCCAGTTCTCATCGGATCCGAACTTTGGCCAATATACCGAATTCCCTTTTATCAGGTTTTTTTTTAACCCATTCCAGACAGCAATACCTGACCATGGTCTGTTTGTCTTTCCCACAGGTTTTCCCCGCACCCCAATCAGATAGCATTAATCCTAATGGACTTTGCTTAGTTATCTGATTGTCCCATCCTTCCTTAGGACTATTTCCCTTGCTACTCACACCTCCCATACTAACAGGTAAGTAAAATTCCTCTTACCGGGATCCAGTAGCTATTCCTAGCATGCTTCCTTAACGTCCTCCCGTCGTTTGTTCTCAATGCTTCTTCTCGGATATCACTCGCTTCATCCACTGACAAGTCACCCGCCGTCCGTGAGTCCAGCTGAATCAGCCGGGGTGCACCTACCCTCGTCGTCGGGCACTCTGTCAGTGGAGGGAGTGGGATCCCGGACGAGCCCCCATTCGTGAGAAACAGAAGTACCTTCACAGAATTTGCTCGAGACAAAAATTGAGAACAACGAACATTTATTATACAACAATGCAAAGTTGGGTGCTTCCCCTTACCCTGGGAATACACACATACTCTGGGGCTCACCCAACTTTTATACAGTTTATTTCAGTATAGAGGTACCCTCCCCCTTACATTCTTCTGCCTCCTGGATGAGTTTGGCATTAGGCAATCCTGTCTGCCTATGTGCTGTTTCTGTGAACTTGGAGGACCAGGGGTATCCTGTCGGTGTCCCATCATGTCATTGTCCTTATTCACACCTTCCCGACTCTCAGGGCTTACTAACTTCTTATATGCAGAACTTGCTAATTCTGTCTAAGGCTAGAAGTCCCTTATCTTATTCAGACTAACTTTACTTCCTACATTCTATTATCTATCCTTATCCTATTTATACTGGCTTTATTCATTACACATATATCCATACTAGTTTTCTTCATCTTTCATATTTTCATATTAGTTTTACTCATCTCTCACAAAACTTTGCAGCATTGCTAGATATTTGTAAATTATATCCAATGGTTTTTTAAAATTTAATTTTTACATTTTACAGCTTGGTATTGGGCCCTTCTAACCCATAAGCCTGCAGTGCCCAAATGCACCATGTAGCCAACCTACAAACAATGCATGTCTTTTAAATGGGATGAAACTACAGTACCAGAGAAGACCCACATGGTCAGGGAGAGAAAATGCAAACTCCTCACAGACAGCAAGAGATTCAAGCTGGGTCACTGGTGCTGTAATAGCATTGGGATAACTATTGTCCAGTATCACTCACATCTACTGTGATGGAATGCTTTGAGAGATTGGTCATGGCCAGAATTAACTCACAGCTATGAAAAAAATCTGGACCCATTGGAATTCGCCTACTGTCACAATCGCTCCACTGTAGATGTAATATCACTGGCTCTCCACTCAGCTCTGGATCATCTAGGCTACAGCGACACTTGCATCTTCATCAGCTATAGTTCAGCTTTCAAACTTATCACACCCTCAATGCTGGTCAACAAGATCCAGTACCTAAGCATTTGAACACCCCTTCCCACCCCCCACAACTTGTGACAGACTCCAATTTTTCAGTTCATTTTCATTTATGTGGGATTGTCACTTTAAAAGAACAGATTTAACAAAAGCCTGCAGGTTTTGGAAAATGACTGTGAACTGGCAGCAGGCTTCGAAGACAGCATGTTCCTAAAGTTGATACATTTGTAGAAGGAAGGGAAGAAGTCTTGGAGAAGCCAGGGGCAGAGACAAGTGACCACCTGATTGAAAAGACAGTGCACAGTTTGCTACAGAGGCCATTTTACGAAGGCAGCGCAAGAGTGAAGTGCTCTTCGACCTCTCTGAGAATGAGAACCTTACTGGGCCTCATTCTTTGGTTATAGCCAAACTGTCAGATTTCCTCCTGCAGTTATAGAGGGATGAGTACATTGGAAACCTGTCTAATTTCTTCCTGTTAGTTATATAGGAATGAGAAGACCACTTTGTGACCAAAAAGTGTGAAGATCACTTTTGTTCGACTGACCCACGAAAAGCGTTCTACTTGCAGAAGAAATACTGTGCTTGGATGGTGACCAGAGTGAGGGTTATGAAAAGAGTTCTGGAAGTTTTGTGAGCATCATGTGCTTTGTGTCACCTATGCCAAAGAGGGGAGTTTTGATTGGCACTCGTTCAAAAAGTGCATATCGATAGAAGCACCTCAACAAGGGATTTGTAAAAGTCACTGTATATGTGTGAAAAAGAAATAGTGTATATCATGGCTAATGTGATTTATGGTGTGAAAAATAAAAAATTTAAAAAAAAAAAAAAAAAGGGTTTTGTGAGTTATAAACATTCTGACACCCCCAGTCTCTTCTACCCACTTCATGAATTGCTAATTTCATCTAAAGCCTGTGTATCTCATCCACCTTAAAACTTCTGTGTTGCATCAATTTTAAGCCTTTGTGGCAACTCTGAATTTCCAAAACTGAACTTTGAACTGCCTTCTGAGAATTGTGCCTCAAGCTGTAGTGGCTTGGGCTATTCCCCACACCCATCAGTAGAATAGCTTAATTAAGTGCAGATAAGTTAGTTAAATTAAATACGGTGTTATAATTTTGTTTATTAACAAAAAATATTTTAAAATATAAAACTGTCTGGGCTGATTTCTATTACTGGTATGTAACAAAATGGATCCTTGACTTGATCATCAGAACACCATTTGGAAATGACGACTCCTCACTTCGGATCAACACAGGGGCACCTCAAGGATTCATGTTTAGCTCACTGCTCCACTTGCTATAAACCCATGACTGTAGCCAGGCACAATTCAAATGGTATCTACAAATTTGCCAATGACACCACTGTCGTTGACAGGATCACAGATGGCAATGAGGTTGCACACAGAAGGGAGATAAATCAGCTCGGTGATTGGTGTCACGACAACCACCTTGCACTCAATGTTAGCAAAACTAAGAAGCGGATTCTGGACTTCAGGTCAGAAGAATTTGTTCAGACAGGAAATGATGAAACTAAAGGCCTGGATTCCAATTATTGCAAGTGAAATGAGGATTGAGAAATACACAGGGACATTCACTGATTCTTTGAAAACCTAAACCTAAAACTCTGCTGTTTGCACCTGCTGGATATCCTCCATCTCTTTTATATTCATGTCTCTCCATCTGTTATATGTCCCTCCATTTCTTTTATATTCATGACTCTCCATCTCTTTTATATTTATGTCTCTGTCTCTCCATCTCTTTTATATTCAGTGAGGATTGATAAGAACATCTGCATCAGTATTGAAGCCCACAGGGCTGTGTTCTTAGCCCCCTGCTCTATTCGCTTTATACCTATGACTGGCTTGGTGCCACAACAACACCATCTTCAAATTTACTGATGAATCCACGGTAGTGGGTTGTATAAAAAGGGGCAATGAATCAGCATACAGGAGGGAGATTGAAAATGGCTCATTGGAGCACCAATTACAAACTTGCACTTGATGTCACCAAAACCAAGGGGCTGATTGTTGACTTCAGGAAGGGGAAATCAGTGATCATGGGGGATCAGAGGTAGAGAGAGAGGGTGAGCACATTTAAATTCTTGGGAGCCACTATCTCGGAGGATCTTTCCCAGCCCCAACTCACTAATGGCATCATGAAAGAAGCACGTAAGCACCTTTACTTCTTCAGGTGTTTGTGGAGGTTTGGTTAATGACATTGGAAACCCTGGCAAATTTCTGCAGATGTGTGGTGAAAATTGTGCTGACTGGCTGCATCACAGTCTTGTATGGGGTCACCAATACCCCTGAGCATAAAACCCTGCAAAAGGTACTGGACGCTGCCCAGGACTTAACAGGCAAAACCTTCCCCACCATCAAGAACATCTACAGGGGAATGCTGCTAACAGAAAGCAGCAGCAATCATCAAGGATCCACACCACACCCAGCATACACTCTCGCTGCTACATCAGGAAAGAGGTATAGATGCCACAAGACTTTCACCACCGAGTTCAGGAATAGTTGCTACCCCTCCACCATCAGCCTCCTCAACAACAAATTCAGGGACTCATTTAAGGGCTCTTACTTTAGCACTTTATTGATTTTTTTTTCTCTATTGCAGTTTGTTTACATTTCTTTATTTGTTTGCATGTGTACATAGAGTATAGTTCTTTTGCACTACCAATAGTGGTAATTCTATCTTGCCTGCAGGAAAAAGAATCTCAGGTTTGCATGTGATGTCATGTATGTATTCTGACAATAAATCTGAAATCCTCTTAAATGATGGAGGACTCGAGTCCAAAATGTTGGTTATGTATCTTTATCTTTGCTATATAAAGTACACTGACCTGCTGAGTTTTTCCAGCATTGTATTTTTACTTAAATGTCACTATTGTATCAACTTCCCCCACAACACCTGGCAGCCTGTTCCAGGCACCCACCGCTCTCTGTGTAAAACAAAATAATTCTGCTCACATCTTCCTGAAACTTACTCCCTCTCACCTTAAACATATCCGATGCTTTTACCCTAAGTCTTTTTAAAGTTACAAAGATCCACGATTCACAAATCCTTGAATTTTCCCCTTACCTTAATCACACATCCTCCATTGTGTGACGCTTTTACCCCGATCATCCTTTTCAAGTTAATGAGACAAATCTTTCATGATTTTAAATATCTGAAAATTTTATCATGGAAGGGAAGGAGTATATAAAAAAATAGATTCTCAGGACATGGAAAGCTTACTTAGTTAACTACTTTAAAATTCAGCATACCTGGTTCAGAAAAAAAAATGGTGATAATATCTTGTTGAAGGACTCAAGCCCAAAATGTTGGCTATGTCTTTGCTATATAAAGTACAACGTTCGACCTGTTGAGTTTCTCCAGCATTATGTTTTTGCATCATTCAGGGTGTCTGCAGATTTTCACGTTTTACTCCTGATGAAAACCGGTGGAAGGTTGTGAACCGCGTCGCAGAGCACCAGCCACAACAGACTTCCAGTCCCCCCATTATGCGAGACTTTGCGCTTCCAGTCTGGGACTGCAAAGTCACCTTCGTATCCATAGATGAACTTCACAACAGCATGTCTTCTTCAAACTGAAGGACGACCAATATAAAAATATATATTACTCCTCTTGATAATAATAGCAGGCAAAAAGCTGGAACTGATATCTAATGGATCTGTTCTCTGGATTTCATGCACAAAATTGAAGGAGATGGGAATCACTGGCAACAGTTCTGTATTTCTACATTAATTGCACATGTGCAGATTCCAGAAGCTGGTGTCTCTTTGATACAGCCACGATGGTACCTTCTAACTACAAATTTTGCACTATTCCATGACTTAAATGGCATCTCACTGGTAAAATTCAAGGTCAGAGATAGTATTTGAGCAGCAGTTATAACTTGTGTTGTAAAAAACAACTTACAAAAGTTTTGTTCAGGTTACCAGATTGGTAATCAGAAACCAGGGTTGGAGACAGGAATCTGAATTACACATGAGAGCTGGGAATTTAAATTCATTCAATTAAATTATTTGGAATTAAATGAAAAATCAGTAATAGAAATTAAAAATCAAAGATTTGCTAACATCCTTGAAGGAAGGAAACCTACTCTGCCCTATTTGTTTCTCAAAGAGGTTACCTCAAAGATGGATTGATACAACTGACAGTCACAAGGAACAGATGGAGCACACATAATCAAGGCATTGAGACTCCATGGACTCTCAGAGGATATCTCCAAGTAATTTCAAAGAGTCAAGAATGTTATCCCTCGAGCCCTGCCAACAGTTCAAAAGTGCTTCATTGGCTATAAAGTACTTTGCAACATCCCAAAAGTGACATGTAAGGTCATTGCAGGGCAAATCTTTTAAGAAGTAATTTTTTTTTAACTTTGCAAGTCTCTTTATAAAAACTTCATCAGGTTGGGCTTTGAAGGGCCTGTTCTAAATTGCATGTCTAAATGCTCTACCTTCATGACCCTCTAAGAACAGCAAACTTCATTCAGACTGCAGCACCGGACCCAATCTTCTGAACAGTCAATGCCTATTTCCCAGGATAGGAATACCAAACACCAGGGGACATGTGTACAAATTGAAGGGAGAAAAGTTTAGGGGAGACATTAGGGGTAAGTTTCTTTTACACACAGAATTGTGAGTGCCTAGAATGCCTCGCCAGGGTTGGTGGTGGAGGCTGAAGCATTAAACAGGCACATGGGTGAAAGAAAAATAGAGGATTATGAGGTAGGAAGGGTTTAGATTTTTTTGGTAAGAATATATAGATTGGCATAACATCGATGGATGAAGGGTCTATACTGTGCTATAGAACCTATACTATGTTCATGAGGGAGTTAGATTAGGTAAATTTTCATTATCTCATTCCCAGTGTAGGGAAGTCTAAAACTAGAGGTCACAAATTTAAGTTGGGATGGGAAAGATTTTGTTGGGTATAACCTGCCCTCTGCTGGACATCATGACAATAGAAGTAAAGGATGAGAAAACACCATGTCTCCGAGTCTTAATTGTGTGAGTGCATACACAACAGTGGTGAGGAGGAACGAAACAAACCCTACACATACTCCATGCACAAACCATGAGAAGGAAAACAACAGAAGGTAGAAAACAACCCCAACAAATTCCTGCCAAAAGATTAAGGAGAAAGTGCGCCAAGATGGCAGAGGGAATGTTCAGAGAATTCAACGAAGTAGAAGAAAGTTGGGATAACTACGTAGAATGGTTTAACCACTACTGCGTAGCCCACAATATTGTGTAAGGTCAAGTACACCACAAACGTGCCCTTTTCCTCAGTATAATGGGCAGCAAAACATTCAACCTCCTTAAGACTTTGCTGTCCCCAGAGGATCCAGGGGCAAAGACATTCAATGAATTATGCTCTGCTCTAAGGAACCATTTAAGCCCCAAACTACCAGTTGTGGCAGAAAGACAATGATTCAATAAAAGGAGACAAGGACCAGGAGAAACAGTAAGTGAATACCTGGCATCATTGCACAAACTGGTGGAGCACTGCCATTTTGAGCAGTTTCTAAATCAGACATTGCGAGACAGATCAGTGATGGGGCTGGCAAATCGCCAAGCAAGGCAAAAAGTATTAGCAATGGATGAAGACGTTACATAACATATTGCATACAGGGCTGCCTGCAGCTCTGAAATGGCAGATAAAATCTTGGATGTGGATCAACCAGACCTACTGGTCGGGAGGTCTTCTCGTCAACAATGTGTGAAATACAAACACCGACCAGAAAGCTGTTGCTTCAAAATTTTTAAATGCAATCATTGCAAAACAGAAGGACATATCAAAGCTAAATGTCTGTTTCTAAAGTGCAGGTGGCCTGCAAATAAACAGGCAGCTAAAGTCAAAACAATTGCAGAGAGAGAGAGGGGCAACCGAGCAACGATGACGATAACAGCCCAACGGCTGACCTTCAAGCTCCTGAAATTTCAGCTCCTGAGATATTACATATCCGAGGAATAAATGGAGGAAACACAGCAATCTTTATAAAGCTAAAATTAAATGGACACCCCCTGAAGATGGAGTAAGACACAGAGGCAGAGGTGTCCCTGATGCCGTTACATGTAAAGAAATGGTTGCTACCAGGCCTCCTGGTAAAAACAACTGAAATAACTCTAAGATCTGTTACAGGAGATAGAATCAAAGGGTTTGGAAAATGTATGGTCCAAGTACAATACAAACAACAATGAAAAACACTCTCTCTCTACATCGTAGATACCCAGGGACCAGCACTTTTCAGAAGAAACTGGCTACAACACATTCCCCTAGACTGGCTGGAAATCGGTTCAATACTAAATGTAAACCACATGGACACCTCCCAGCCAGAACTTGACCAAATCCTCCACAACCACACAGTGGTTTTCCAACAAGAATTGGGAAAAATCAAAGGTGTTCAAGCCAAACTGCAATTAAAAGATAATGCAGAAGCAAAATTCTTCAAAGCCAGAACAGTCTCATTTGCTATGAAATGGAAAACTGAGGCTGAATTAAACAGACTAAAACATGAAGGCATATTAGAACCAATACAATAGTGATTGGGCAGCGCCCATCATACCTGTACGAAAAGCAAACACTGAAATTCGCATTTGCGGTGATTGCAAAATCACTTAAAATACCCAAACACCCCATGCCCAAGCAGAAAAATTGTTCCAAGCACTAAACGGAGGGCAAAAATTCACAAAACTAGATTTGTCACAAGCATATCAACAGACAGAATTGGACAAAAAAAAAATCAAGGGAATATGTGATAATCAGTCGCCATCTGGGCCTATTCACCTGTACACGGGCCTTACGGAATATTAGCAACACCTGTGATTTTTCAAGCAACGATGGACAAATTACTACATGGACTCTCAGTTGGATTTTACCTCGATGACACCATCATCACGGGCCGAAACGACAGTGAACACTTACAAAACCTTGAAAAGGTTTTAACCAGGCTACAACAGGCTAAAATATGATTACAAAAGGACAAATATGTCTTCATGCGCCCTTTAGTAACATATCTTGGATTTACAATCGACAATGATGAGGTGTGAATGAATCCAGCAGGAACAGAAGCTGTTCACGAGGCCCCATCCCCAACCAACAAATCGGAATTACAGTCCTTCCTAGGTCTTGTTAATCACTACCAAAACATATCCCTAATATGTCTATACTATGCAGCCCACTGAACCAATTACTCAAGAAAGATCAAACAAACTAAAAACACAGTCGATCAACTAAAGGAAATACTAACATCAACAAATAAGGTGCTGATCCACTACGACCCTAGTTAACAAGTTACACTGGCCGTGGATGCTTCACCAGAGGGACTAGGGGTGGTACTATCCCAAATCACAGAAAAAGGTGAACAACCAGAAGCGTATGCTTCATGAACATTGACCACAAGCGAATGCAATTATGTCCAACTAGAAAAAGGATTGGCAATAATTTTTGGTGTAAAAAAATTCCACCAGTATCTTTATGGAAGAAAATTCACCCTGAACACAGACAACAAGCCTTTTAGTTTAATCCTGGGACCACACAAAGGTATACCAGTATTAGCTGTGGCCAGAATTCAAAGATGGGCCATGCTACTAGCGGCGTATAAGTATGATATCAAACATAAACCAGGAACACTCAACAGCCATGCAGATGCCTTATCACACATGTCGCTACCTGAAACAGATCAACAAGAAGTAATTATTAACTGGACAGCAGAGGCAGCTGCCATCAACCCAGAATAACTTCAACAACTGCCCATTACAGCCCAGATGATCACAAAGGAAACCTGAAAAGAGGCAACATTAAGCAAGATCCTATACTTCACCCTTAATGGGTGGCCCGAATCTGAAGTCATTCTAAGATCTAAAACCTTACCACTCACGCCACCATGAATGATCAATCGAAGAAGGATATTTACTATGGGGTACCTGTACCATTATTCCAGCCAAATGGCAAACTACCATGTTATCAGAACTCCACCACAACCATCCAGGAATGGTACGAATGAAGACACTGGCCCGGATGCGTGTCTGGTGGCCCTCCATAGACAGAGACATTGAAACTATAGTAAGAGAATGCCAAGTATGTCAGCCAAAAATGCCACAAGCCAAAGCTAAGCCATGGAAATGGCCACCCAAACCCTGGCATTGGATTCATGTAGACTTCGCTGGACCATTCGTGGGTGAGACATTCCTAATAGCTGTGGACGCACACTCCAAATAGCCAGTAGTTTCACAGCTGAAAAATAGCAAAACAGATCCCGCGACTGACTATCTATGAGCTACCTTTGCCACTTACAGTTTGCCTCATGAATTAGTTATGGACAGTGGACCTCAATTTACATCAGAACATTTTAAAAAAATTATGCACGACAATATCAGACATTTTTTCCGCATTCTATTACCCAAGTTCTAATGGGGTGGCAGTACATTTGTACATCTGAATGCCTCCTGGACACACAAAATCACAGATTTCCTTTTGGGATACAGAAACACGCCACATTCTACCACAACACACCCCAGCAGAACTAATGTTTGACCACAACCTGCAGACCAGGCTGTCCACAGTTCATCTAGATCTGGGTCTCTGATTGCAAAAAACAGCATTGCCACAGACCTCACCAGAACATTGGAAGTGGGTGAGAGAGTTCTGGTACAAGATTATAGACAATATAAAGACTTATAGACACTAGACAATAGGTGCTGGAGTAGGCCAATTGGCCCTTCGAGCCAGTACCGCTATTTAGAAACATAGAAGATAGGAGCAGGAGTAGGTCATTCGACCCTTCGAGCCTGCTCCACCATTCAACGAGATCATGGCTGATCTTAAAGTTCAGTACCCCGTCCCCGCCTTCTCTCCATAACCTTTAATACCCTTATACTGAAGAAATAGATCTAATTCCCTCTTAAATATATTTAATGAACCTGCCTCTACTGCCCTCTGTGGCAATGAATTCCACAGATTCACCACCCTCTGGGTAAAGAAATTCCTCCTCATCTCGGTCCTAAATACCTCAATTATTTCTCCCCTCATCCTTCTAAATTCCATCACACATAGTCCAAATCTTTCTAACCTATCTGCATATGACAATCCTGCCATCCCATGACACACAGGTGGTAGGAGTAATCTTACAAAATTGAGCCCCTGTTCATACTCTGTTCTAGTGGGGGGACCGACTGTGGAAGTGACACATTGACCAATTACGAGCATTGACTGACACTAAGGTCTGTGAACTGCCTCCTGAACTGGAGGAGGTGGAACCAGACCTACCATGGCCTGCCCCGACCATGCCACCCCTCAGGCCGAGTGGGGGTGGGGAGGGTCAGAGATGGTGGCGGAGTGAGGAGTCCAGTAACTGAGACACGCAGCCAGGAGGGCAGCGAAGATGGGCAGTCACCAACCGAAGGTCAGCGCAGGTGGGCAGTTGCTGCCGACTTGACCGGTGACCCGACTAACTACGGGTCCCGAACAAAGACCGGCACAGCAAACCAGGCCGAGGCGGTCCGAAAGAGAAAGAAGACCACCAGAATGCTTTAAGGACTATGTGCCCTGATTATTATTAAAAACTTTCCCTTTTATAATTATAATTACTCATGAGATGTATTCTAATTCTCACGTACTCCTGGGCCCGATGTTATCCTATTAGGTGGATGGGGCCATTGGGGGTGGGTGGTGGGAAGAGTGTTGGGTATAAGCCCACCCTCTGCTGGACATCATGACGTCCACGTCCATACATATCCTGTGTGTCAGTAGCCAGGTTAGTGTAACAGAAGTAAAGGAGGAGAAAGCATCAGGTCGGAGTGCATACACAACAGATTTAAAAAGGGATCCACTGAACAGCTTTTAGTGGTGGGGCCAGGCATTATTTAAAATTATGGAGACAGATACATAGATTGGAAAGTTTTGGATGGATGTGGGCTAAATGCATGGAAACTGAAATAGCTTAGGTGGGTAACTTGGTTGGAATTCAATCGTCGGGGAGGTTTTTACCCTCTCTCGGTTTCTTTGCCAATTACTTTCATTGTAAATTTCACTGACCCCCAAGGCCAGTGGGGGAAGGGGGTGGAAATGGCACAGTGGGCGCCCATAAATGCACCCCCCCTCCCCACCCACCCGATCAGTGCGCCCTGCACCCCTCCAGCGGGTATGGGGGTGTCAAGGTCCTTGTGAGGCGGAGATGGGGGGGGGGGGGGAGCGTGTCACCGTGGAGCCGCTACTCAGGTCGGCGGCTTGTCTTTTTAATGCGCCCCCACCCCTTGATCTTACAGGGCTGAAAGGTGAAATGCCTTGGGTTCCGATCCGCTGCCCTGGGGACGTCTGGTGCCGGAGAAGGAGAGCGCACGGCGCTGGGAGGTGGTGGGGGCCCCCGGCGTGTTTCACTCGAGCGGCTGAGCAAGTGGAAACCCCGATCTCCGCGGCTCCCTGCTTTGCTGCCGTGGACCCTCCCCATGCTGAAATATACACGTTCCCCCCCCCAAAACACGACCCACTGATCCAACCGATCCTTCTGAATCGCTACGGATTATTTTATTCCCATTGCAGCATATAATTCCTGATGTAATATTGTATTCCACCTCATTCTGTTGCATTTTTAAATGATTGATTTTCCTATCGTGTCGATTTCGCTTAAACGCGCTTTAAATTCCCGTCTGCCACCCCATCAATTGCACCGAGACACCCTTCCAACGGAGCTCTGGATGTTTGGGGAACATTCATTGACTTTTACCCCCGCCCTCTCTCCCTCCTCCCCTCTCCACCCTTCCCTCCCCTCTCCCCCTCCCCTCCCCCTCCCCTCCCCTCTCCTCCTCCCCCTCCTCCCCTCCCCTCCTCCTCTGCTTCTCTCTGTTCTCCCTCTCCCCTCTCTTTCTCTCTCCTTCTTACCCTTTTCCTCTACCCCCCTCCCTCCCTCCTTTCACTGGTGAAGTTATTCAGGAAGCAGCAGATTCCCAAGTTACTCCACCACCGCCAATGAGCAATTAGCGAGGCGTCGGCTTGGTGAGACACTGGGACAACCGTCTGACAGCTGGTCAGTATCAGCTCCCATCAATATCAGTCAGGAAGGATATTGCACATTCTTTCACTGAGGACAGGCAGCCAAGATTGAACTCATGACGATACTCAAGCCTACAATAACACATCAGTGGTAATGCTGCGGTAGCAATCTTTTTATACTTTATATTGAAACCTTTTAATTAAGCATTTAAGTTTTTCCATCCTTTCTGTTCTTTGTCGCCCCTCCTTAAGATAAAGAAAAAGCTGTTCGTTTTAGAAACAATTTAAAATAAAAAGCAGATGCAATTTTATTTTCAAATACTGTTGCACCTACACCATCTTTGCCCACCTTTAACCTATAACTCGTCCACAGAAACGGAGTTACAAAAGTTCACACCAACATATTGATACTTCAACAGAGAACAGCTCCACAGAAGCATTAGCAAACTAAATCTGATACTGAGTGACAGAAGCTCAAGTCAAACATAAAACAGCACAGGAACAAACCCCTTGGCCCATGTGTCTGTGCCAACAGGGCATCGCAATCAAACTAAGAGTCTGCTACTTGATATCTGATAGATATCCCTTCACCCCCTTAATATTCGTGTGTCCATCTAGAAGCCTCTAAAGTATTCCTGTTGTATCCGCTTCCCTCACTACACCTGGCAGCCTGTTCCAGGCACCCGCCACCCTCTACGTGAAATATTTGCCCACATGGTCTCTGTCACATTTGTGGCCCGAAATGTGAAGTTAATGAAACATTAAACACAAGTTTTATCAGGTAAAATTCTCAGGGTCTTTATTCTCCGGTTTCCTTTGTTCTCCTGCTTGTGCTCTTATCTCTCTCTCATACCACGTGACTTCCAGTACATCTCATACATATTCATTATCATGACATCCTCCTTTAATCAGAAATAAACTTTACCTTCACTTACCAATATCCCTCGGAAACATACAAACATCGTAACTAATGGTAATACTATAACTCAACTACATAAAATTTACTTCCCACAGCACTCATACATGCACTTTATGATATAAGATTAAAATACTGTCCCAAAGTTCTTATTAAAACTATGGCACAAAGTCTTCGTATCATTTGGGCACTTTCCGGTTTCGTTTCGGCCTGCCTGCGATATTGTCGTCACTTCTCGGTTGTTCACTCTCAGCGTCGGAAATACTGCTCACCACGGCTTCGCGTGTTTCTGGCGCTCTAGTCACTTCATCAGGAGTGCTGGTAACTGCCTCTGGAACATCATCAGGTCTCTCAGTTTCAGCATCTCGTATTGGCCTTTCAACCTCTTCGCTCGATGTATCTCTGGGCTGGTACCTTTTTACACCTGATACATTTCTCTTATACAGGACTCCAGTCGGAGACTTGACTGTCACCATACTGCCACTTCTGGATACGACAGTATAGGGTTGATGGTAATAAGGTGTATCTAGCTTACCAGCAGTTTCATGCCTCACTAGAACATTATCTCCTGGCATGATTTCTGAGTGCTTGGCTCCATGTTTCGAATCTGTGTACAGCTTTGCTGCACCTTTCTTTTCAGCATCGTGGTCCCTCATCTCCTGGTCGTCTCGGATTTCCTTTATTTCTGGCATTTTTGTGCGGATTTTTCTCCCAAAAAATGCTTCTGCAGGACTTTTTCCAGTGGTTGCATGAGTCGTTGCTCGATAGACAGCCACATAAGATAGCAATGCTTCTCGCCAATTTTGTCCTTCTGCGTGTGCAATTCTCAATCGTTTTTCAATGGACTGATTTTGTCTCTCTACTTCTCCGTTGGCTTGCGGCCATTTCGGAGTTACTTTATGATGGTGGATACCTGTGGTCCTCATGTATTCCGCAAATGTCTCTGAAATGAATTGTGGACCATTGTCAGAGTATAATGTAACAGGTAATCCATATCTTGCGAATATCTCTGCTAATGCTTGTATTGTTTTTTCAGTGGTTGTGGACTTCAACACCACGTACTCATAGTATCTGCTGTAGTAATCTATCACTACCATAATTGATTCACCCGTCTGTGAGAGATGGGAAAATTGATCTAAAATTATGAACATGGAAGAAACTAAAGTTCATCAGTAAAATGGCTGTAACCAGTTCAAACAGGATAAGCTTGGGGCTTAGGATGCAGGAAAGCAGAGTCAGCACGATTAACATAAGAATCTTCTAGTCTTTGTGACAAGACCATAGGACTAAGATAAGGAATGGTAAGGTACAATAGAATGTAGGAAGTTGAGGTAGTCTGGATCAGATAAGGGTCTCCTAGCCCTGGACAGAAGTACCAAGTCATACATTTCTAATTAGCTAACCATACACAGATTTATACATATGAAATTAGCCAACCCTAGATAGAATAAGTCAACTCTGCATATCAAGAGACTGTAGCCCCGAGAATCAGGAAGGTGTGAATAAGGACAATGACATGAAGGGACACCGACAGGATACCCCCCCCTGGTTCTCCAAGTATACTGAAATTGCACGTAGGCAGGCAGGATTGCCTAATGCCAAACCTCTCCAGCAGGAGGCAGAAGAATGTAAGGGGGAGGGTATTCCTACACTGAAATCAACTGTATAAAAGTTGGGTGAGCCCCAGTGTGTGTGTGTATTCCCAGGGTAAGGGGAAGCACCCAACTTTGCATTGTTGTAGTAATAAATGTTCTTTGTTCTCAATTTTTGTCTCGAGCAATTTCTTTAAAGGTACTTTAATTCCTAACAAATGGGGGCTCGTCCGGGATCACACTCCCTCCACTGACAGAGTGCCCCGACGACGAGAGTAGGTGCACCCCGGCTGATTCAGCTGGACTCACGGGCGACGGGTGGCTGGTCAGTGGAAGAAGCGAGTGATATCCGAGAAGAGGCATTGAGAACAAACGGCGGAAGGACGCGCGCTAGAGCAGTACTGCCAGAACTCGGTAAGAGTATTTTACTTGTTCCTAAGTATGGGAATAGCGGGCAGTAGAGATGAGAGTCCTGACACAGGACGTGACCACCAGATAGCTACGTACAGCCCGCTTGGGATGATGTTATCTGAGTGGGGCACAGGAAAGACCCGCGGTAAAGACAAACTGACGACGGTCAGGTATTGTTGTAATGAATGGGTGGGATACCCGGTTAAAGGGAGCTCCGTGTACTGGCCAAAATTCGGATCCGAGGATGAATGGATGTGTGAAGTTTGAACTTATGGCTCTATCAAAACCAGCCAGACAATGTTGAGAGCAGGGAATATGCAGCCTGCTGGCTCAAGGGATCCATTGAACAGCTGGTTTTGAATGAGAAAGAATCCAGGGATAAGAGAGAGGAGGAACCTCTTGTCCCTGAATCACAGGGTTGGGATGTGTTACATTCCCTCCCTCCACCCTATGTTCCTCCTATGCCAGCTCCTATCTTTCCTTCCCCTCCTATGACCTACCCTTCTGCACCTTCCCCACCTCCCCCACCACTAGAGAAGAGAGAAGAGAGCAGGAGTGGTATGATAACTTGCTCACAAAGCACTCGATTACCACCTCTGTTGGCAGGAGAGAGAGGTAACTTTAATTCAGAACAGCGTGAGACTCTTCAGGAAGAAAGGGCAGAACCCTTTGATTCATTTCCCAGGGAGCAGGAACCCAGACCTAATAAGCTAAGAAACCAATTGGATGAGACCACTGCGGGAAGTTCCCATGGGAGAGGGTCTCGGTTTCGTAAATGTGCCCCTGACCAGTACTGAAGTGTGTAACTTTAAGAAAGAACTGACCTCCCTGATAGAAGATCCCCAGGGATGTGCCGAACAGTTAGACCAATTTTTGGGACCAAATATATATACAATATGGGGGTCTCGACATAGAATCCCCAGCAGGGGAACAATTGGTACTAACAGGTTTTGTTACCAACTCAGCCCCAGACATTAAGAGAAAATTACAAAAGACAGAAAATTGGCATGAGCAGGGAATAACCCAGCTTCTACAGATCACACAAAAAGCATTTGTCCAGACATCTGAGGATAAGCAGAAAGCAAAGGCTAACATTTTGATGCAAGCAGTTAAAGGAATAGTAGATGAGTAACATGAAAAAAAGGCAGGGACTGTGTGCCAGCTCCTGAATGTTGGGAGAAGTGCAGGGAGTGGGAGAGTAGAGACCAGAGATAATTTCATAAATCACGACTTCCCACTTCAGTCACTGACCAATATTGATTAAAATTCATGCTAAAAATTAAATGTCATAAATGATCGTTTTTCAATACTGTAGAATTAGCGAATTTAACTACCAGTTAATTCCAATTTATGAAATAAATTGTATTTAAATGTGATTTTGCACAGGGAGTACCTGAGAGTTGAGTGATGTTATAACATTTGCAGGGAGAAATGTTTGCGCAAATAGGGTGAGTTCTATACATCTTAACTTTAAGTGTATGTGAGATAAAGAAAGGATCTGATGTGTAAAGTGGCTGGATCAGCCAGTTGAAGGGGGAGTGTGCATGTCCCTTTAAGTGCACTGTGGCACTTGAAATTGAGGCTTCAGGCTCTTGTCTTGCAGTTAGAGGTATGGAGCCCTATCAAATACATTTCTTCTACACATTCAGCAGTCAAGGTCCGTGAGTTTAAAGATCACCCACCTCTGGAGAATAAAGATACCTCTGGGGATTCCTATGGGGATTCCTATAAGTTTAATCATTCATTTCTCTGGTGCATTTTCCTCTGGAGTGAAATTAATGCCTCAGCACAATTTCTCTGTATTGCCGCTGTTATTTAATTCATGATAACTTTCCCCCATTCATCAGGTTTATATTTAAATCCGGTAGTGCGGAAGTTACATTGTAAATAATCACGGAGGTAAATCCTGCGCAACTGGATTCAGCTTAATGGAGAAATAAACCTGCGAACTGGTCTATGGTGCTGTGTGAGTATTGCAATAGGTGGAATATGATTTAAATTGGTGGCATAGTTCAGAACAATTGGGTGCATAAGAATAATAATATCATTAATAACTCACAAATCTTGTACCAGATGCTATTCAGTACATCTTGACTTAAGGACTGGAGAAATTGGCATGTTAGAATGAGATTGGCATGGTACCAATATTTCTTGATTCAATAATGACTCCACAAGCTCCAGGATTCATGCAGCAGAACTTTAAGTGGAATATAATAGAAACTAGCCTGTACTTAAATTATTGTGTGTGCAATCTTCATAAGAACATCTTTTAACTTTTTTTTGGTGCCTGTTTTACAGACTGTTTTAAATAAGGCCAGCTCCTGTGAGCTGTGGCACAAGGCATTTTACTTAAGGCAGAACTAAAGGTTGAATATGTTTCAAGTTCTCTTGCAGGGGCTCTTGTGCTGCAATGTCTGTTATGTACTCACTCTAACAAATTGGAGGGTTGTGCCCCATACAGACAAGCAGCTCCAACTGCATTTTAATAAGGTCTAACATATTCAAAACCCATGCAAATATGGTTTATGTTTCATTTTACAATTTTTACACTAACACAAAGGAAAGTCAGATTGTTATTCATTTTATTAAAATCTAGTGATTGGTTATATGTAAAAGCATGGCAAGAGGATCAACTAAAACCTGCCTGGGATGGTCCCTTCTGTGTACTTTTAATTACAGACACCGCAGTAAGAACAAGAGAGAAAGGCTGGACCCACATTCAAAGAATTAATGACAAAGTGCCATAATGTTACAATTTTATTCGTTTTTTTAATGGTTTATTCAGTTTTGTGTATTTTATTGCTGTTTTCAATGAGCTTTGCATTTATCGTGGTTTATTCAGTTTTTGTGTATTTTATTGCTGTTTTCAATGAGCTTTACATTTATCGTGGTTTATTCAGTTTTTGTGTATTTTATTGCTGTTTTCAATGAGCTTTACATTTATTGTTGTTTATTCAGTTATTGTTATATTTTATTGCTGCTTTCAATGGGTTTTACTTTCATTGTTGTTTTACTCATTTTTTGGAATATTGTTCGTTAATGTTTTAAGTCCCCCTGGAATAGGGGCAGCAGAGGTTACAATTGTGCTCCTTTAGAATGTAGACAGGGCATAGATTTAATGTATAGTCATAATGGGATATAAGGGATCCCAATACGGACCAGGGGAATTAAACAGCTTTAGTGGAGTACATCTAATTTGTATCATAGCCTACACAGGTATTAAAGACAGGAGTTTTGAAGCGATAGCACAAAGGACATGGTGGGACAAAGACAGACAGAATGGTAGTCAGGATTGTACATGTAACAGAGAGAGAGAGTTAATACATATGCTAATGTACACAGACAGGCTGCAACTCACAAGTTCAATGATACATATGCTAATGTTAGCAGACAAGCTGCAACACACAGTTAAATCACAAGAAACAATCCCCCCCCAGCTTGGTCACTTTTCATCACCCCATGAAAGGGAGCACCAGTTTCCAACAACGTGAGCTGCTTGACACTTTAATATCAGGCTCCAAACAGCCTTCGGAGATCGGTGGCCCTAGGGTTCGGGGCTGAAGAGGACATCAGATACGAGCCACAATCAAACGGAACCGCCTGACTACTGCTACTCGTTCGCTGCTGAAGGCAGCGCTTCTCATAGACTGCTACTCGTTCGCTGCTGAAGGCAGCGCTTCTCATAGACTGCTACTCGTTCGCTGCTGAAGGCAGCGCCTCTCACAGACTTCGTCGGGACAACACTTACAAAGGTCGTGTGCTTCAAAGACACTGCTTCAATATTTCAACGTATGGGATGGACTAGACTCTTTACTGAGAACTGGAGCCTGATACTCCAAACCCTAATAAGCAGCTGGACTCACTCCCCTGACCTTCATGGTGCTCCCCTACCTAAAGACTTTACACAGGTGTTACAATTCGGTTATTGACCAGCTGGGTAAAACTACACCTTACACTTGAAAGATCAGTGTTACTGATCTAAAAGAAAAGTGAGGAGAGGGAGGGGGGGATCAGTCACACTGACACTAGTAACCAAAGATCAGTAACACTGATCATGGTGAAAGATCAGTATTACTGATCTAAAAGAAAAGTGAGGATTGTGAGAGATGGGAAAATTGATCTAAAATTATGAACATGGAAGAAACTAAAGTTCATCAGTAAAATGGCTGTAACCAGTTCAAACAGGATAAGCTTGGGGCTTAGGATGCAGGAAAGCAGAGTCAGCACGATTAACATAAGAATCTTCTAGTCTTTGTGACAAGACCATAGGACTAAGATAAGGAATGGTAAGGTACAATAGAATGTAGGAAGTTGAGGTAGTCTGGATCAGATAAGGGTCTCCTAGCCCTGGACAGAAGTACCAAGTCATACATTTCTAATTAGCTAACCATACACAGATTTATACATATGAAATTAGCCAACCCTAGATAGAATGAGTCAACTCTGCATATCAAGAGACTGTAGCCCCGAGAATCAGGAAGGTGTGAATAAGGACAATGACATGAAGGGACACCGACAGGATACCCCCCCCTGGTTCTCCAAGTATACTGAAATTGCACGTAGGCAGGCAGGATTGCCTAATGCCAAACCTCTCCAGCAGGAGGCAGAAGAATGTAAGGGGGAGGGTATTCCTACACTGAAATCAACTGTATAAAAGTTGGGTGAGCCCCAGTGTGTGTGTGTATTCCCAGGGTAAGGGGAAGCACCCAACTTTGCATTGTTGTAGTAATAAATGTTCTTTGTTCTCAATTTTTGTCTCGAGCAATTTCTTTAAAGGTACTTTAATTCCTAACACGTCGGTAAAGGTCCAAAAAAATCAACAGCTACGTCGATCCATGGTCCTGTCGGGAGTTGCGTACTCCGGATCAGTTCTGGCGGATTACTCCTACTTGTGATTTGACATCCGTGACAAGTTTTAACAAATTTCTCTGCGATTTTTGTTCAACTGTACCGGTATCTAGAAATAGGCCACGACTGTCGGCGTAGGATTCAAATTCTTCCAACCATGCCTTCCACTTCACACTTACAGTGCTTGCATCACCCGTTGGGTCAAAATGAGCAATTCCACTATGTGTTAGAAAGTCACCGTCTGCCCCAGCCATGAGGAAATATTCCAGCCCCAAAAGTACTGAGTCAAAGAGAAAATTCTTATCACCTTGAAGTTGTCTTTAAACCTCTGTAATCTTGTTTAGTCTTTAATTTTCTTCAAGCTTCTTTCATCCTCGTCGCCAATGTCACATTTGTGGCCCGAAATGTGAAGTTAATGAAACATTAAACACAAGTTTTATCAGGTAAAATTCTCAGGGTCTTTATTCTCCGGTTTCCTTTGTTCTCTTGCTTGTGCTCTTATCTCTCTCATACCACGTGACTTCCGGTACATCTCATACATATTCATTATCATGACAGTCTCCTTTAAACTTCTTCCCCTTCACAAACACACATCCTCTGCTGTGTGACATTTTTACCCTGTGGGAAAGGTTCTGACTGTCCACCCCATTATTATAAACCTCTAGCCGGTCACCCAGCAGCCTCCTACACTTCAGAAAAAACAACCCAAGCTTGTCCAATTTCTCCCCATAGCTTATACCCTCTAAACCAGGAAACATCTTCCTAAACTTCTTCAGTAGCTTTTCTAATGCATCCACATCTTTTGATAATGGGAGAATTGGAGAATTTCAGAATTGGAGGATTTAGGACTGCAGGAAACTAAAGAGGCAGGAGAGTTCAGGCCCTTCAGCCCAAATTGCTGTGCTGACCTATGTAAACCTACTCCACAACAATCTAATTTTTCCCAACCTCACAACCATAACCCTCTATTTTTCTTAAATCGATGTGCCTTCTAAGAGTCATTTGGATTTTAAAATCACTATAGTTGGCGAATGCAGAAGCAATTATCCAGCACAGAAACAGCTCTTTGGTTCATCAAACACCTTGAAGAAGGGTGGCAACGTTGGTTATATTATCTTTACCTCCTATGGACATTACGAGACTTGCTGAGTTCCTCCAATATTTCTGTCTTACTACAATCACAGCATCTGATTGTTTCACAATCATCAATCACCTACCCATATGAACCCTGCAATGAGAATTCCTACTAGTTGCTTCCATTTAACTACCCCTGTGAAAGGTAGTGAGATTCAAGAGAGGCATGGTCAGGAGCTGACATAGATCAGAGTTAGGAAAATCAAGAGAGAGTGGGAAGTAATTAAGTATTTATCAACCATCCTCATTCTACAGATGGTTTTAAACCTGTACAGGGCTGAGGGAGCATGATTAGGTTGAGATGGCGGAATTGCCAAAAGTGGTGGCATCTGCAGCTTCTATAACGACAGAGTGGCCTTTCGTACCTTCTAGTACTGCTCTGTGGGGGTCCTCCTGCTTTATCGGAGAACCCATTGAGGTCCACGCCCAAGATGGCAGCACCCATGTTTGGAGACCCAGGATTGCAGGCTTTAGGGGAGCAGTGGACCAGAGCCAGAGGAGACCATCACCCTGCCGAGGAGGAGAAGGAGAAGGCTGGGAGAGGACCCACAGGGTAGGAGACCAGAGCAGCGAACCAGCAAGGGGATCGACACTCGAAGGACTCACACCAGGCTGTAGGCTGCTGGAGGCTGCTTTGTGGGAACCACATATCGGGACCAGGATTCGTGAGGGGTCAAAGGTGAGCAGGGCTTCTACAGGTCCTTGAGTGTTGACAGCTTCCTTTACATTTTGGGGGTCAGAACCAAGGAGGATAACTTGGATATCAGGCTCACTGTTGGAATGGGTAAGAAGCCACGTGACCACAAAGGTTACAGGAACATCAGAGGCGGTGATGGGATCCACAGACATTTGATGTTTCTGAAGGCACTCGCCTTTGCTTCTCTTCCTCTTCTTGGTAGGGGTGGTGGACTAGTGGCAAAGAAATTTGTGCTTTTGTGCCTGAGACAATGAAGGAAACTTGAACCTTGTTGTGGAGACTGAAGATGTAAAAGGTCTGATTGTATACAGAAAGCAAGCGTCCATCTGACTCCAAACTCAATGTAGATCCAGTTTTTATATCTTTTAGAAGAAAAGTAATAGGAAATGATTCAATACAATTTCACTAACTACAATGACATAGTTCACTTTAATATTTTAGTCTGTCAAATGGTTCCTTTTGAATTAAATACATATAATGGAAGAATACAGTCACGAACAAGACAGCCTTCAATCTTCCAATACTCTTGCTGTTTATCAAGTCTCAGATAAAATAGTAAATATAAATTCTCTCCTGTGACAGCTGATTCTGTGTCCTCATTATTGACAGACAGAGCAAATATGCTCTGATCATGTTTGATGCGCGAAATGACAAAAGTAAATCGGGACTGGAATTTTCCTTGATCTCAGTTCCAAAGGTACAAAATTACTGAACTGATATCTGGCTGAAACCTGGTTTAATGAAAGCAATTGATACAGTCCCATTGTCTTACTTTAAGTGGCTGCCCTGCTGTGGGTCAGTAGCCTGCGTTCTCAAGACAGAACTGTTGGTTACAAAATTGGCCTTTTAATTTCAAAATTGATTATTTCTTGTGATATACATTAGAATAGGCTTTCATTGTATTGAAGCTTCATATATCACTCCATAACTCATAAGACCTAACTAACAACAGGAGAACATCTAAAGAAGGTTGCCATTTAATACTGAAGTATACAGGAACTACTTCTGAAAGATGAAATTCTGTACTTCAGAGAATTGTGGAGGTTAGGTCATTGGAGGAAATAGATTTAAAAATCAGGGAATTTACTTACTTTGAACTGTGAATAGCAAACCAACAAATAGCCATTTTAACTTAATTGCTCCTATCAGTTTCCACACATTTGGGTTAGATTAAAATGGTCCCTCAATGGGACTAGACTTCAGGATCCTAGATGCAAGCACTCCATCAAACACATTCTATCCGTTATTGCACTGCATGTCAGTGTTCTTATCGCTGTTTACACCAGCCTCAGTGCTATAGGCAATGCCATCTCTGCTGTTATATTCCTTTGTGTCTATTTCCTTTCATTACATTGGTTTGTTTCTGAACTTTTCATTTTTAGCTGCCACCTGACATAACACAGGTTTGAGGGAAATGGTAGAACTAGCATCAAAGATTGAGAAAGGACAGGTGAAATATGCAGGATAAGGGACAAAGCTTTTTGAGCTGAAAGATAGTACTCATATGGTCCATATAGATTATAAGAGAGGCCATGTTTCTTTTCCTTCAAGTGAAATGCTTTTCTATGATTCATAGAGTGTCCCTTTAACTTAATGTTAAAAGGATTATTTTCTCTCACTTTGGTTCACGGTGCTCAGCTATTCAACTCATTTCTATATTTTATTTTTCAAATCCTTGCCATACTCTTGAAAAATCAGACACACGCTGAAGTATTTTGTGATGAGTCGATGCATTTCCAAGCACCGTCTTCAGGAATTCCTCACATGCATCATGTCCTTTGCACAGGAATCTCACTTTACAGAGCTGGAAATGCTTGAAGAGAAATTTATGATCCAACAGGAAAGGAAACACACATTCTTTTTGAAAAGTTGCAAATCCAGCACTTTTCCCCTCCAGAAAACTGAAAGGCTTTATAATTCAACCAATTTCTTTACATGCTGTAGCTAAAACGTTAGTCAGTAGAGATCAGGGTATGAACGTTAGCGACCTGCCATAACCTGGCAGCCCAAAAAGGAGTATCTGCAAGGGAATCAGAGTATGGGTTTTCTGAGCTCAGGTCACAGTAGGTTGAAATGAATCTGTATGTTAAACAGAGCAGCCCAGAGGCTCTTCATGAAAAGTGGGTGTGAGAGAGAGGGAGGATGGAATAGAAATAATGGTCAAACAGCCAATTGAAAAATGCATTGCCACTGTAAGGAGGTCATTCCTTTGGAGTGGGTTGCAATGCCAGTTGTGGGGGTATCTCAATCACTGCCTAATAGCTTGAATATGCATAAGATTGTCTGATCTTGGAAGCTAAGCAGGCTCAGGCCTAGAGTCTGTTAATAAAAGCCCAGTATTAGTATAACACTTATATGGTCCATGTCTATGGCATACCAATTTTATTAACAGACTATCTTTTTTTTTTTTTCTTTGGCTTGGCTTCGCGGACGAAGATTTATGGAGGGGGTAAAAAGTCCACGTCAGCTGCAGGCTCGTTTGTGGCTGACCAGTCCGATGCGGGACAGGCAGACACGGTTGCAGCGGTTGCAAGGGAAAATTGGTTGGTTGGGGTTGGGTGTTGGGTTTTTCCTCCTTTGCCTTTTGTCAGTGAGGTGGGCTCTGCGGTCTTCTTCAAAGGAGGCTGCTGCCCGCCAAACTGTGAGGCGCCAAGATGCACGGTTTGAGGCGTTATCAGCCCACTGGCGGTGGTCAATGTGGCAGGCACCAAGAGATTTCTTTAGGCAGTCCTTGTACCTTTTCTTTGGTGCACCTCTGTCACGGTGGCCAGTGGAGAGCTCGCCATATAATACGATCTTGGGAAGGCGATGGTCCTCCATTCTGGAGACGTGACCCATCCAGCGCAGCTGGATCTTCAGCAGCGTGGACTCGATGCTGTCGACCTCTGCCATCTCGAGTACCTCGACGTTAGGGGTGTGAGCGCTCCAATGGATGTTGAGGATGGAGCGGAGACAACGCTGGTGGAAGCGTTCTAGGAGCCGTAGGTGGTGCCGGTAGAGGACCCATGATTCGGAGCCGAACAGGAGTGTGGGTATGACAACGGCTCTGTATACGCTTATCTTTGTGAGGTTTTTCAGTTGGTTGTTTTTCCAGACTCTTTTGTGTAGTCTTCCAAAGGCGCTATTTGCCTTGGCGAGTCTGTTGTCTATCTCATTGTCGATCCTTGCATCTGATGAAATGGTGCAGCCGAGATAGGTAAACTGGTTGACCGTTTTGAGTTTTGTGTGCCCGATGGAGATGTGGGGGGGCTGGTAGTCATGGTGGGGAGCTGGCTGATGGAGGACCTCAGTTTTCTTCAGGCTGACTTCCAGGCCAAACATTTTGGCAGTTTCCGCAAAGCAGGACGTCAAGCGCTGAAGAGCTGGCTCTGAATGGGCAACTAAAGCGGCATCATCTGCAAAGAGTAGTTCACGGACAAGTTTCTCTTGTGTCTTGGTGTGAGCTTGCAGGCGCCTCAGATTGAAGAGACTGCCATCCGTGCGGTACCGGATGTAAACAGCGTCTTCATTGTTGGGGTCTTTCATGGCTTGGTTCAGCATCATGCTGAAGAAGATTGAAAAGAGGGTTGGTGCGAGAACACAGCCTTGCTTCACGCCATTGTTAATGGAGAAGGGTTCAGAGAGCTCATTGCTGTATCTGACCCGACCTTGTTGGTTTTCGTGCAGTTGGATAATCATGTTGAGGAACTTTGGGGGACATCCGATGCGCTCTAGTATTTGCCAAAGCCCTTTCCTGCTCACGGTGTCGAAGGCTTTGGTGAGGTCAACAAAGGTGATGTAGAGTCCTTTGTTTTGTTCTCTGCACTTTTCTTGGAGCTGTCTGAGGGCAAAGACCATGTCAGTGGTTCCTCTGTTTGCGCGAAAGCCGCACTGTGATTCTGGGAGAATATTCTCAGCGACACTAGGTATTATTCTATTTTGTAGAATCCTAGCGAAGATTTTGCCTGCAATGGAGAGCAACGTGATTCCCCTGTAGTTTGAGCAGTCTGATTTCTCGCCTTTGTTTTTGTACAGGGTGATGATGGTGGCATCACGAAGATCCTGAGGCAGTTTACCTTGGTCCCAACAAAGCTTGAAAAACTCATGCAGTTTGGCATGCAGAGTTTTGCCGCCAGCCTTCCAGACTTCTGGGGGGATTCCATCCATACCTGCTGCTTTGCCACTTTTCAGTTGTTCGATTGCCTTATATGTCTCATCCAGGGTGGGAACCTCATCCAGCTCTAGCCTTAGGGGCTGTTGAGGGAGCTGGAGCAGGGCGGAATCTTGGACTGAGCGGTTGGTACTGAAAAGAGATTGGAAGTGTTCTGACCATCGGTTGAGGATGGAGATCTTGTCGCTGAGGAGGACTTTGCCGTCTGAGCTGCGCAGCGGGCTTTGGACTTGGGGTGAGGGGCCGTACACAGCCTTTAGAGCCTCGTAGAAACCCCTGAAGTCGCCAATGTCCGCGCTGAGCTGTGTTCGTTTGGCGAGGCTAGTCCACCACTCATTTTGGATCTCCCGGAGTTTGCGCTGAAGATGGCTGCATGCGCGACGGAAGGCTTGTTTCTTCTCTGGACAGGACGGCTTTGTAAGGTGAGCCTGGTGGGCAGCTCGCTTCTTTGCCAGCAGCTCCTGGATTTCCTGGCTGTTTTCGTCAAACCAGTCCTTGTTTTTCCTGGAGGAGAAGCCCAGTACCTCTTCAGTGGATTGCAGTATGGTAGCCTTCAACTGATCCCAGAGGGTTTCAGGGGACGGGTCCGTGAGGCGGGTTGCAACGTCGAGACCACCATTAAAATGGCCAGTGGGAAAGCATCTCCATCTGTTATACCAGTAGGGTGGAGTTTCTCTACAGCTAGCAAGCAATCAGTATAATACGTCCCCTCATTACATCATCACATTCACCCCCTCCCAAAAAAAATTTCTCCAGCTTGGGTAGCATTTAGACCTATCTCGAGTCTTCCAGGTTTCATGGAAGTATCTATGTTGAGAGTCTGTTACTCCATGGTTAGGGAGACAGCTGTTTACCAGAATGCACTGAATCTCCTCAGAACCTATTTTGATCTGCCACAAAACACTTTGTTCGCAAGACATCAGCTTCACACTCGAAACAACAAGCTGGAGAGAGCGAAGGAGCTTTTGCATGCACTCAAAGGGCTATCCAGAGCCTGTGTATGCGCTGCTGTCACGGCCGAAGCCCCCCCCCCCCCCCCAAGAATCTTTGATATTGGACTAATTCATAAGCGGATTGTAGTCAGGGTACATCAGGCAACGTTTACTGGAGACTCCAGGCCTGACCTTTAATGCTGCTCAACAACAAGCGAAGATGCTGAAGTCTGCACTACAAAGTGCTAAAGCCCTTGAGAAAGAAAGAGGTGCTGAAGCGGCACCCCCAAGACCCGCCCGCAACGACGATCTGCTGCTGACCGCCACTAAACATAAGATGCTACTTCTGTGGTTTGGTGCTGCATGTTCGGTCTCAGTGCCCTGCGCGGCAAGCCACTTGTGCCAACTGTGGAAAGCGAGGGCACTGTGCCAGAGCCTGCCGTGCGCGAGAGTCGTTGCTTAGCTCACGCCGTAAGTTGAAGATGAAGAAGCACTCAGGCGCTACTAATAACCAGGGGCACTGCTGCAAGACTGCTGTGTTGACCAGGAGAGCCAAATGATTCATCTAGTTCTTTTTCCTCTTTCTGAAATCGTAAGTGGAACTGCCAGTGACGTGGCGAACTCCAACAGATCGCTTCTGCAGGGAAACCCTATTCTGGCATCCATGACAATTAATCAAGATGGACCCCACGACCTGAAGCATTCCACGATGAAGGTGGAGGTAAACGGGGGGCCTATTAACTGTTTGTTCAATTTGGGCAGTACTGACAGCTATACTTACCCTATGGCCGCTAGCGGCCTGAATCTTACTTGTATCCGTCTATGCACAAAATTTCTATGGCTTGTTCTGGACTAAAACGAGATGTTACAAGTTGCTGTAAAATAACCCTGAAGGTACAGGAAAATGAATATAAAGATTTCAAATTGCATGTGCTCCCCGGTCTGTGCGATCCGATGATTTTAGGATTAGATTTCCAGTGCCAAATGAAAAGTATCATATTGGCATTTAATGGCCCCTTACCATCGATTACGGTACCTCAAGAAGCTGTTTGCAGGTTATCAACTCTAAAGATTAAACCTCCACGTCTTTTTACCAATCTAACCCTAGATTATAAGCTTATAGCTACAAAGAGTAGGTGCTATAGCAAAGAGGCTCTTCATTAAGAACGAGGTTAGACGTTTATTGAAAGAAAAAAAAATCGAACCTAGTACAAGTCCTTGTCGTGCACAAGTTGTAGTCATCAAAAATGGCACAAAACATAGAGTGGTTGTGGACTACAGCCAAACTATAAAAAGGATTATGCAAATAGATGCTTATCCCTTGCCTTGTATCTCAGACATGGTAAACCAGATTGCACAATACAAAATATACTCCACAATTGATCTGAAATCAGCTTGTCATTAGATGCCTGTTCACAAAGATGAAAGGCAGTTAACTGCTTTTGAGGCAGATGGCAAACTTTTCCAGTTTAGTTGATTCCCTTTTGGAGTTACTAATGATGCATATGTTTTCCAGAGAGAGATGGATAAGCTAGTACATGCTCACAACTTGCAAGCCACCTACCCTTGTCTGGACAATGCCACTATATATGGCAAGAACTTAAATGATCACGATCGGAACTTACAAAAATTTCTCCAAGTGGCCAAGCATCTGCACTTAACCCTAAACAACGACAAGTGTGTTTACTGCACTAAACACCTGGCTATACTAGACTACGTAGTGAGTAAAGGGGAGATCAGCCCAGACCCACAGAGAATGAGACCACTCATGGATCTAACCCCACCTGTGACTCAAAAGTCCCTCAAGTGTTGCCTGGGATTTTTCTCCTATTATGCTCATTGGGTGCCCAACTATGTAGATAAGATGCGGCCACTGTTTAAAGCTACTCCATGCTTTTGAAAACATCAAACAGGATATAGCCAAGGTGGCAATGTCAGCTACTGATGAGGATTTACCATTCCCAGTGGAATCTGATGCGTCAGATTGAGCTTTAGCAGCTACGCTAAATCAAGCTGATAGACCTGTGGCTTTTTTCTCTTGGACATTACACGGGCCAGTGGTCAGGCAATCCTCTATCAAAAAGGAAGTGCAAGCTGTTGTAGAATCCATTCGCTATTGGAGACACCTTTTAACTGGAAGGAAATTCACTTTACTGACTGATCAAAAATCTGTTGCCTACATGTTCAACACTAAGTTGAAGAGCAAGATTAAAAACTATAAGATCATTCATTGGTGAATTGAACTTTCTACATATGATTACAATATACTCTATCACCCAGGAAAATTGAATAACCCTCCGGATGCACTTTCTTGCATGATCTGTGCAAATGTTACAGAGTTCTGTGTTGTGTATTGGTCTATGTGTTGTGTGGTTTTATGTTAAAAAGTGACAGTTTGCCTTAGAGAGCCAAGGTGAAGGTGGACTGCTGAGAGGATGGGAGATGGACTGGGCATGTGCAGAAAATGATCTAAAAATGTCTGGACTTGGATGATAAACCACCACTGGGTGGTGCTGTGGAGTGGAAGGAGGCCCAGAGCATGAGTCATGGTCTGGAGGACAGTTTAGAATGTTGGGATTTCAAAAAGGATGAACATTCTGAAGGCATCCAGAAGGATCCGGACCAAGCCAGTGGCTCCTCTCTCTGCGAGTAACACAAGACAACTTCGAATTTTGTGCTCTCTCTCTCTCTCTCTCTCTCTCTCTCTCTCTCTTTCTCAAAGATCTTTTGTCTTAAGTTTACCAAACAAACTGAATTTTGTTTATGATCTTTACTTCGGTTGAGATCGAAGTTTTGTGAGTCTTGTTTGTTTTGTGTCTAAGTTTTTTTCTGTGGGCTGGTTGGAAATATAGCTTAGACTTTAATTACTTATGTTATATTTAGGCTGGGGAGTTTATTAGTTTTACACTGTTATAGAAATTTGCATAGTAACCAGTGGCCATTGTTATAAAAGGGGGGATTTTGAATTAAAGCTTGAAGGTGAACTTTTTGTTAATAAAGTAATTGTTCATCTTTACCCCTGTGTGATATGCCTTCTTTGTGGTTGCTGGTTTGATCTTGTAACACAGTCTGTAGCTAGTCCGTTTAAAATACCTTCATGATGAATTATGTCATCCAGGGGTCACTAGATTTTATCATCATGTGGAGTCCCTCAATTTGCCGTACTCACTAGAAGACATCAAGAAACTGACTAACGAGTGTCCACGTCTGTGTGGAGTGTAAACCACACTATTACAAACCTTCCGCCACCATATTGATTAAAGTGTCTAGACCATTTGAACACGTCAGCATGGATTTTAAAGGACCACTACCCTCAAATAATAAGAATTCCTATTTCCTTAACATCATTGATTAATTCTCTAGTTTCCCCTTGGCTGATATTTTTGCTAGTTCTGTTATTAAATGTCTTGATATGATTTTTAGTATTTTTGGTTATCCTAACTTCATTAACAGTAACAGAGGGTCAGTTTTCATGAGTTCTGAACTGAGGCAATACCTTCTTGACAGGGGTATAGCTACTAGCCATACAACCAGCTATAACCCACGGGGTAATGGTCAAGTGGAACGCAGTAACGGAACATTCTGGAAAGCTATCATTCTAGCACTAAAATCAAAAGGTCCCCCCACCAGCCATTGGCAAGAAGTGCTGCCAGAAACATTAAACTCTATCCGTACTTTGCTTTGTACAGCTACCAATGAAACTCCTCACCAACGTTTTTTTTCCCCTCGAAAATCGAAAACTGGATCAACCTTGCCGATTTGGCTATCTAAGCCCGGAGAAGTTTTATTAAGAAAAGCTTAATAAAAGCTGACCCGTTTGTAGAGCGTGTTCAACTGCTTCAGGCTAATCTGCAGTATGGTCATGTTATTTTTCCTGATGGAAGAAAGGACACTGTTTCCCTTGGGGATCTAGCCTCGCCTGGTCGGTCTACAGCCTGCTAGCCCTTCCACTGACTTGACTCCTTCTCTACCCTCCCCATCACAAGAAACACTTGAGGAACAATACCCTCTTCATGGGAATGTTTCCTCACGCTCTCCACTCCCTTCCACACCTGGCGACAGAAGTCCTTCAGTTAGAGATAAGTCTCCTCCGTCTGTGCCCTTATGAAGATCAACACTTATCTCAAAGCCTCCACAGAGACTGTGTATGACCATTTCTAATCTTACCCAAGATTACAGTGAGTGGAGTCACCTTGTATTATCTCAGGCTCGCAGCTTGTTTTTTTTGCTATGTGTTCTCATTAATTGATCTTCCGTAATTTTTTTTTGCTTTTGCCATTATTGCATTTTATTAAAATTGGTCAATTTTGCGGTGGGGTGGGGGGTGAATGTGATGAGGTAAATGGGGGTGACGACGTATTACACTGACTATTTGCTATTGACTGCAGAGATACTCCACTCTACTTGTATAATAGATGGAGATGCTTTCCCACTGGCCAGTTTAGTGGTGGTTATCGTCTGTTCATAAAAGCCCAGTATTAGTATTACACTTGTCTGGTCCATGTCTATGGCATATCAAGGGGTTGGACTGTTAACAAAGGGCAGGAACAGGTGGGGGTGTAAGGGAGTGTGGTGCTGCTACCTCATTGACAGCATGAGTAACTGGGGTAAGGGCTGGTCAGCTGTAGGTTCGTGGCCCCTAAAGTTGAAGTGGGGGAGAGTGTCTGTTGAAAGTCAGGGGTGGTCGGGTGGAATCCCATCAGTGCCAGGTCTTTGATCGAGACTATCTTCTTGCCCATTATTGTAGGCATTCTGAGGGTTGGCATGGAGGAGGCCCTCTCTGGTGGAGGAGGCCCTCTCCGGTGGAGGAGGCTCTCTCTGGAGTTACTTGGGAGGCTTTTTAAATAACTCAGAGATGCAAGATTCAAATAACAAAAGAGATTTTACTTACTGAAGTCTTCAACCATCTCAGGAAACTGCACACACACACACACACACACACACACACACACACACACACACACACACACACACACACACACACACACACACACACACACACACACACACACACACACACACACACACACACACACATAAGCCCCACAGTGGTGCACTACAGTTTCTACAGTGAGAAGGGTGTATTCTTACATGGATACAAAATAGTTCACATTTTCCTGTCTATATAACAGAGGCGAACCCTCTCGACCAATGGGTCAATCTTAGATTGCCTGACATTCTTGCGGAACAGGACAGGTCCTGGTAAGGTAAGCCAAGTGGGCAGAGTAGTCCCTGAAGCAGACTTCTGAGGGAAGGCAAACATCAGTTCATGAGGCGTGCTTTTGGAGGCCGTACATAAAAGTAACCGAACAGAGTGAATTGCATCTGGGAGGACTCCTTGCCAATGGGAGACATGGAGACCCCATGACCTCAGTACCAGGAGGATGGCATTTTCCATTTCCACTTGCCCGTTACCACTGGGATTGTAACTGGTGGTCCTGTTTGTGGCGATGCCCCTGACCAGCAGGTACTGCCGCAGCTCATTGCTCTGTGGATAAAGCCAGGGTACCCAAAGATACTACAGAGAGCCTTGATAACAGTGCGGTGGTAATGTTCAGGGCATGGGATGGTGAAGGGGAAATAGGAATATTCATTGATAACAGTAAGGAAATAGTCATTCCGGTTGGAGGAGGGGAGGGGACCCTTGAAGTCGATCCTGAGGCGCTCAAAGGGGTGTGTAGTCTTGATTAGATGCACCTTGTCTGGCCAGTAGAACTGCAGTTTGCATTCTGCAGACCTGGCAGTTTCTAGTCCGCACTACTCTGTGCAGAGAGATGCAGAGATAAGTGAGATCACGCAGGAGCCTAGTGTCAGAGAATTCAAGCAGTTGGCCAGATCTGGTATGTTCCAAATAATTTGTATTATTCATCTGTCCTGCATTCAGGCGATGTCGATGGAGAAAGATAGTGCTTCTGTTGGGAGAGATTGCATGAGATCATGAGTTATTTTTGTTATAATTAATGAACTAGAATAAACTCTTGGATGGGTTGCTATTGTCTCTGTAGTAACAAGGACATTTTATTGTGAGTCCTTGCTGTAAATCCTATTCCCTTGTCTACTCATTGGCTGACATTTCAGTTTATTGGCTGAGACAGTGAAATTGTAATGTGTTTATTTATTCACCAGATGATAATGTTGCTGGTAATGCCAATAGTTATTACACTGGATAACAATTTTTTTCAAAAGATTTGCTTCCTGAAAAAAATTGGGGATTATGATAGACAACTTCAAGCTGAACACAAAGATAATTTCAGATTGGCTGTATCACCTTGGAAGTTGGAGACACATTAAATTAACTTTTATTGAATTGCTGACACATTGCATTAGTTCAATTGACCTAAAAATGTTTTGCCACTGATATTCATTTGTACTCAGCATTTGATGCCTCTTGCATCAATGTCCAACAATAGTTGGCCAACATTGATGGATTCCAGTTGCCCTGATACCGCCTTTACATGGTTGCAATATTCAGCACCTCTATCATCACTAGGATTGATGTCTTTCAGCAGAGAGGGAGCCATTGAAAACATTTACTCAATGGATTGAAGGAGAAATGTTTACTTGGATGTGTTTTCCAAGAATTGTGACCAGCAGGGTGCTAGAACCAGGGGAGGAGGGATGTGGGATAAGGCAAGGGAGTTCTTTGTCTAGCATGGACACAATGGGTTGAATGGCCTCAACCCCTCGTCCATGCCTCATTCAAGGGGAATACTCTTTGTCCGCTTTAGAGTAAGCACTCAGTGGGTCAGGGTGCAGAACGAGGAGGTCTCTGTCAGAACGGGAATCAGCCCGACCTGCCGAGAGCTCTGGGCAGAGGAGGAGGTGCAGCAGCCCAGGCGGGGAAGGCAGACACAGGCAGCAAGAGGAAGGGGGAAACCGGGTCAGAGCCGTCTCTGTCACTGCTGGTGTGTTGCCACAGGGCTGAACTTTACCGCTGTGTGCAGGTGCGAAGAGGGAGCCTCAGTCCTCCAATGACGAACCATGAAGCACGGCCCTCCTGTCCTCACCAGGTCAGCCCTGGGAGGGAGGAAGGTGAGCGGGATGCACCGAGCTCCATGCCCATTCTACACATGTGCAGTGCCCAAACACCAATGCGTCGTGTCCGAACAGCAGGGATGACCAGTTCTGGTCAAAAATATTGAGCCATTCATCAAGATCTCAGCAAAATGTCGGCAGGTGCCCAAATGAAATGGTGGGGGAGGGGGGGTGGGCAGGGGGTGGAGAACTATCCCACAGGGAAGAGATAATAGGTGGATAAGGAAGGGAGGGCACACAGGTTAGCAGCACTAGATGCTAATCTCGTAATTGGACTACAATGCTACCTTAACCCTGACTGCTCCAAATCATTAGCTGACACAATGCGACCCATTGGCTGAAACAGTGTTTTATTGGTCGACACGATGCATCTCACTGGTTGACAAAGAAATGTATTGTCCAACCATCAACTCAATGGGCTGAAACATTAACTCTGTTTTTCTCTCTCACAGCAAACTGGGCAGAATGGGCGCATTTCTAAAGTAGGATTAGTGGATCCAAGTTTATAATTTGTGCACATTTTGATGATCAGGCCAAAAAGAACAATGCTAATGGTTCAGCCACATATTTAAATCCCACCACAGCTGCCAGGAATTAAACTTAATTAATTAAAATAATAGAACAGGAAGTCCTCCCCACCAATACTCCATTCCAAGAATGATGACCATACATATTGGATTAAAAATAAAACTGTATTAGCTCTGTTTTTGTGGGAAAGGAACCTGGTCCTTAGTTCCTCAGGTCAACAAAGAGAAGGACTCAGCGGATCAGGCAGCATCCATTGGAGAGAAGTGGTCAGTCAATATTTCAGGTTGGGACTCTTGTCAAAACTAAATGGGGCAAGGGAGATATCAAGAGTACAAAGGGAAAAACATGGGGGGAGCTGGGGAAGGGCCAGGAGGTGATAGGATACTAGAAAGACAAAGACAGGAGAGATGAAAAGGGGAGGAGGCATGTGGTAAACCATGATTGACTGCCATCGACTGGACACGCCTCCCAAGACCGATCATACCTATAGCCCCTTGCAGGCTATCCTTTTCCTTTTGCTCTGATCAGTCAAGGAGGTGGATGGTTGTTTGATAGTGTTCTAGTCTTTAGCTACTCAGCCTTTTGCGTATTATTGATGGTACATCATTTTTAATAGCTAAAATTTTCAAAGGATAGTGGAACAGTACCTTGACTGACTTTTGGTCGTTGAATACATTTCAGCTATGGTTACGATGCTTCAAAAACTTCTTGGCAGTAGCCATGGACGTAATCACCATGGACGCAAATCACCTGATTCTACTACTCTCACAGGTCGGGCCCCAGGTTTTCACCATGATCAGCAATACCAGCTCATCTCAGGTAGCGATGGAGATCCTCAAGGCCCAGTATCTCAAGAAGGTTAACCAGGCATCTCCTGGCCTCCAGAAAAGCCCTGTTCAATCTAGCACTGAGTTCCTGAGGGCCCTTCAGATCCTGTGCAGACCCTGAGACTTTAAGCCTGTGTCCGCTGCCCAGAGTGCCAAGCACCTCATTAGTCACGCCTATGTTGCCGGCCTCCACTCCGGGTACATATGCCAGCGATTACTGGTGCAAAAGGTTCTCGATTTGACAAGGGTGGTCAAGCTTACAGAGACACTGGAGGTGGCCCTCTAGATCTCCAATGGCCACTTGGTCACCACGGGAGCTGCTATCCTAGGATGGGACATCATCCCACCCACAAGTGACTGGTCCCATATATGGATCCACTATTCTAATGACCTGACCTCAGCCGCTGTCGTGGGCAATCTCTCCAGCTGTTACTTTTGCGGGTAGGGCACGCATCCAAGGAAATGCTGCCCTGCCAAGGATGCAGTATGGTCCTGGTACTGGAAAAAGGGGCAATATACTAAAGTTTGTCAATCTAAACTGCCCACAAGATCCAGGAGTGCCACATGCAGATATAGCAAACTTAATGAGCCCCCAGATACCCTATCCCCGTGGAACCTGTGCTAGTCTTCAAATGGACAAACTACAGACTCTTCACAATAATCTCTGTCATCCTGGAGTTACCAGGTTTTTCCATTTTGTCAAATCTTGGAATCTACCTTACTCCATCAAGGGTTAACTTGCAGGTTGAGCCGATAGTAAGGAAAGCCAATGCAATGTGAGCATTATAATAGAATATAGAAGCAAGGATGTAATGTTAAGGCTTCTTAAGGTATTGGTCAAACTATAGTTGGAGAATTGTAAGCAGTTTTGGGCTCCATATCTAAGGAAGGCTGTACTGGTATTGGAGGGGATCCAGAGGAGGTTTATAAGAATGATCCCGTGGATGAGAGAGTTCATGTATGTGCAACATTTGATGTCCTGTCCTTTTTTTGGAAAATTTTATTTATTAATAATGATAAATCATGCAATAAAGATACAAGCAAATAAAACATAATACATACATGATACTTTTACCCCTTACAATCCCCACCCCTCCCAACCCCCCTCTAAACTACCCCAGAAGAAAGGAAAGAAAGAAGAGATCAATTAACATAACACTCTTCATTTATTTGCCATGGTTCGGAACAACACCATCAATGTGTGTGAAAAAGATTAATAATTCAACCCCATATATTCCAAATATGGGATCCAGGTTTCAACAAAAAAAGAATTATTATTACGTAAATTATATGTTATCTTTTCCAATGAATACAAGATCTCATTTCCAAATGCCATCGTTGAACACACAAATTAGTCTTATTTTTTCATGTAATTGCCAAACATTTTCTAGTCACAGCTAAAGCCAATCTCAAAAAGGCAATTTGAAATTTATTTAATTTTAACTCCAAACTCAATTTCTTAATATAACCCAATAAAAATACTAAAGGATCAAGTAGAATTTTCAATTTACAAATAGCTTCTAAGAGTTCCATAAATCTACCCCAAAAAGGTTTCACCGTCTCTATGGTCCTGTACTTGATGGAGTTCAAGTGCATGAGGTGGAATGACATTGAAACCTACTGAATATTGAAAAGGCTGAATAAAGTGGATTGGAAAAGATGTTTCCATTAGTGGGAGAGTCTAGATCCAGAGGAAGAGTCTCAAAATAAAAGGAAGACCCTTTTGAACTGAGATGAGGAGAAATGTTTTCAGCCAGAAGGTAATAAATCTGTGGCTTTTATGGCCATAGAAAGGGGTGGAGGCCAAGTCACTGGGTAGATTTAAAGCAGACGTTGATGGATTCTTGATTAGTATCAAGGGTTACCAGAAGAAGGGAGAAGAATGGGGCTGAGAAGGAAAAAAATAAATCAACCATTATCGAATGGCTGATAGATTCAGTGAGTCGGACGGCTTAACTCTGCTCCTACGTCCTATGGTCTAAGCCTGCTCCGCCTTTCAATGTGGTCATCACTGATCACCACTAAAACTAGGGGATGTAGCCTCAATCTTCAGGGGGGTAGATTTAAGACAGATTTGAAGAGGAACTGCTTTTCCCAGTGAGTAGTGAATCAGTCGAATTCTCTTTCCAGTGACACAGTAGAGGAGCCTCATTAAATGCATTTAAGTCCCAGATGAGTGTTTGAGCTGTAGGAGAATCATAACTTATAGGGAACAGGTGGGTTGGTGGAACAGAGTCCACGGCCAGAGAGCCATGATCTTAATGGATGGTGGAGAAGGCTCGATGAGCCCAGATAGCCTATCCAGCTCCTATTTCTTATGATCGATGCTGCTCTCAACTGCTCTTCTGTGTCAGTTTCCCATAATTCTTCAATCTTTCATGTATTTATCAGTTTTCATCTTAAATACACCTGATGACCTGCCCTCCATCACCTTCAGGGGAAGAGAATTCAAAGATTCGGCACCCATTGAAATAAATAAGAAATTTCCATGAACTTTAAATTTATAAGAGACATCATTTTCTGGTCACATCCATTTGTTTATGACTCTCCAAATAGACTTACATAACTTTAAGAAATTTTTTGAAGTACTTTTCAAGTAGAAAGTAATTAAAGCATAAAATAAGATACAGAAAAATAAGGGAACCTCTTATTTTTATAACCAGAGTTGGTGACATCAGTTTAATGAATAGCGTTGCACACATTCTTCCAATCATGACTGGCTTAAACCTATGGGGCAGAATGTGAAAGGTCTTCTGGTTCGGCTCAGAATGACTGGGCTCAGTGTCTGAACACATTGATGGGACCGGAGCTGGCACCTGACTCCAGCTTGTCTCAGGCTTTCTCATTTTAATGGGCAGGTATGGAAAAAAGGGATGAGTGAAACCTTTTGCCATCCCTTCTCCACAAAGCTGCCAGCTGAAGATAAATATGGTCTGTCTGGCTCAATGTCCAAATTAAGACAAATAGAGTCCTATATAATAGTGTGAGTGGCAATGAAGCAGAAAGTGCCCAGCCATCTCAAGTTCCTGGGAATCTGGATTGCAGGATTGCTTTGCTGGTGCCAGCACATTGAGGTCACTGTGAAGAACTGACATGTCTAATTCCATAGGAGCCAGGATATTTGGCATGTCGTCAGATTTCAGATTTATTGTCAGAGTACATACGTGACATCACAGACAACCCTGAGATTCTTTTTTCCTGCAGGCGGAGCCGAATTACCACTAATTGATAATGCAAAAATTAACTGTATGCTGTGTAAACAGGTAAACAAATAAATGAACTGTAAACAGTTAACAAATGTAAACAAACTGACTGTGCAATACAGAGAGAACAAAAAGTAAATCAATAAAGTGCACAAGTAAGAAATGAGTCTCTGAGTGAGCTTATCATTGAGGAGTCTGATGGTGGAGGGTATCAGCTGTTCCTGAACCTTGTGGTGCGAGTCTTGTGCCACCTGTACCTCTTTCCTGATGGCAGCAGCAAGAGTGAATGCATATGCTGGGTGGTGAGGGTCTTTGATGATTCCTGCTGTCATCCTATGGCAGCATTCCCTGTAGATATACTCAATAGTGCCTGTAATGTCCTGGGCTATGTTCACTACATTTTGGAGGGCTTTAAGCTCAGGGTATTGGTGCTTCCATATCAGACCGTGATGCAGCCGGTCAGCACACTTTCCATCATACCACTATAGAAATTGGCCAGGGTTTTGGTTGTCATACTAAACTTCCGCCAACTCCTGAGGAAGTAGAGGCACTGATGTGCTTTCTTCACAATGCCATTGGTGCGTGGGGTCCAGGAAAGATCCTCTGAGATAGTGACTCCCAAGAACTTAAATTTTCTCGCCCTCTCCACCTCTGATTCTGCAGTGATCACTGGATTGTATACCTCTGGCTTTCCTGAAGTCAACAATCAGCTCCTTAGTTTTGATGACATTGAGTACAAGGTTGTTGCTGGTTCACCATTCAGCCAAGTTTTCAATCTCCATCCTGTATACTGACTCATCCCCTTCCTTTATACAAACCACTACCTTGGTATCATAGGCAAATTTGTAGATGGTATTATTGTTGTACCAAGCTATACAGTCATAGGTGTAAAGTGAGTAGAGCAGGGGGCTAAGAACACAGTTCTGTGGTGCTCTGCTACTGATGGAGATTGTGGAGGAGAAGTTCTTACCAATTTTCAATGATTGTGGTCTGGAGGTGAGGAAATCCATGATCCAATTACACAGTGGGGTGTTGACTCCCAGATCTTGGAGTTTGCTGATCAGTTTTGAAGGGATGATGGATTAAATTCCAAACTGTAGATGATAAAGAGCATCCTGATGTTTGGATCTTTGCTGTTCAGGTGTTCAATGGCTTTGTGTAGAGCCAGGGTGATGGCATTCGCCATAGACTTGTTACTGTGTTACTGTGATAGGTCACATCTGCTCAGTCAGAAGCTGATATGTTTCAACACTAGCCTTTTAAACACTTCATCACTGTTTGTCATTAAGGCAGGTTACTACATTCTTCCTGGGCACTGGTATGATTGACGCCTGTTTGAAACAGGTGGGTATCATGCTCTGCTGGAGTGAGATACTGAAGATATCCACGAATACCTTGGCAAGTTGGTCAGCACAGATCTTTAATATTCATCCAGATACTCCATCCGAGCCAGATGCTTTCCTCGGATTCAGATACTCTATCAAACTCTTACAGATGCACTGTGGCAATTCAGGTTCAGGTTAGGACAAATTTTTTTCTGCAATTAACTTGATTCCCCCGCTCCCTGAACCCAGAATTACCCCACTGTCCTCAACAGTAGTTTATAGTCAAAACAATCAATCCCACTATATCCTCTCAGCTGGCAGTCATCCGAAATATGAATGTTCAAGGTAAAAATTTCTTCCATCTGTTGGAGTTGTTATGACTTAAATACAATAGCATCGCAAGATTCAAATGCCAGCATCGACCAACATTAACACAAACAGAAATAATCGCTCTGTATAAGGAACAAAAAATAATGTTGAAGGGGATGTAAACCTCTCTTTTACTGACTGTGCAGACATAAAAATAATTGTTGAACTGAAGAAATAATTCCATATATTGTGATTATAGAAAAACATTCCCTCACAAAATAGAGAGCTATGTTCTATAAACGAGATCATTTAAACTTCATTTTAAAGTAAAGTCAAAACAAACTGAAGTTCAAATTGTAAAAGACTGCAAAAAGAACACAAGAAGAAAGTCAATAGATAAGTTTCAGTCAGCAGATGAAACAACAGTAGCCGTTGAGTTTTCTTTAAGCAACATATTTGCAACTTCTGGAGAGTTGAGCCACTTCTTGAGAGGATTTTGTAAGGTGTTTCTCAATTTTGCTGGATATAATAATGAAAGTCGAAAACCTGCTTTGTAAAATTGGGACATCACATTCTTCTGGGGGATAATCGTCGACGATCCTAAAGGTTTGTGAGTGGAATTGCAGGGTCCCTCTGCTTCACGATTCTTTTAAAAGGAAGCCTTTCACCTGGAAGTGGTGGAAGCAAAGGATAATTTGCACTGGGAGCAGGTTTGGCAATAACCGACCTGGAGGCTTAGCAACACTTCTTCCCCAAATACTTTAGAAAGTCCACAAAGAATTTAGAAGGTTGATCAGACTCCGTCCCTTCCTACAAACTGATAATTCTCAAGTTATTCCTTCTGCTCCTTGTTTCTTCTTCAGCTCCGAATGATCCCATTGCAAATTGTTCAGGACAGAATCGTGAAGCTGCATAACTTCATCCATTTCCTGAACCTTGGAGTCGTGCTCAGGATCAGTGCCAAAGTGGGGGTCATCTGCAGTAATTGCCCCCCAAGCGAGGTGCTGTGCCCCCCCCCACATATGGTTGTGGCCATCACTCGCCAGACCCGCCCCCACGCCCTCCAGCATCATTAACGTCTAGTTTAAGGCACTCTAGTGACTCTCTACCTGCCCCAGGCTGTGCCACTAGCGTGCGTCGTGCGTCACTAGTGCTCTTTGCACCTACATTTGGGGGGGGGGCAGATAATGGTAACGGCAGGCCACCCAGCCCCCCACTCCCCCCGCTGAGCGAGTTTATGAGCTTTGCACTGCATCCCCCTCGAGCATTCATTCTGGTGCCGATGCTGGTCATGCTCATTTATATGCTGCTGTTTCTCCTTGACATTTCCAACAACTTGACTAAGGGTGTACTGGCAGTCCTCCTCGGATTGCTGCTAATACGTGGCTAAGATGTTCCAGGTGTAGACTCCATTCACCTGGGCCAGGTAATGGTCTTTCAGAATGTCCATTGCGTCTCTGACCTCGGAATCAACTAGGCAAAGAAGGCTGTGATGATGTAATGGGGCAGTGGCGTATTATACTGATTGGCTATGACTGTGGAGATACTCCACCCTACTGGTATAACAGATGGAGAACCTTTTCCTACTGGCCAGTTTAGAGGTGGGTTTTCGTCTGTCAATAAAAGCCCAGTATTGGAATGATACTTGACTGGTCCTTGTCTATGACATATCAATTTTATTACAGATGAACAATCATGGATACTTCCCTGAAACCTGGAAGACTCGAGATAGATCAAGATGCCACCCGAGCTGGAGAAAATTTTGACCACTGGCTCCTGTGTTTTGAAGCATCCATGCGAGTGAATAATGTTGTGCAAGACGCACCGAAAATGGGCCATCTTGTGGCCCTCCTCGGAGAAGTGCCCTACTCCATGGTTAGGGAGACAGCTGTCTCCCAGAATGCACTGAATCTTCTCAGAACCTATTATGATCTGCCACAAAACACTTTGTTCGCAAGACATCAGCTTCACACTCGAAACAACAAGCTGGAGAGAGTGAAGATGCCTTTGCGCTTGAACTAAAAGGGCTATCCAGAGCCTGCACTTGTGCTGCTATCATGGCCGAAGCCCACCAAGAGTCTTTAATGCTGGACGCATTCATAAGCGGATTGGAGTCGGGGTACATCAGGCAACGTTTACTGGAGACCCTGAGCTTGACCCTTAATACAGCTTTGCAACAAGCGAAGGTCCTAAAGTCTGCTCTACAAGGTGCTAAAGCACTTGAGAAAGAGAGAGGTGCTGAAGCGGCAGCCCCCCGAGATCCACCCGTGGTGACGATCCGCTGCTGAGCGCCACTAGACTGCTACTGAAAATGCTACTTCTGCGGCTTGGTGCTACATGTTCGCTCCCAGTGCCCCACCCGGCAAGCCAATTGTGCCAACTGCAGGAAGCGAGGGCACTGGGCCAGATCCTGCCATTCACGAGAGTTCTCGCCTGGCTCACGTCATGAGCTGAAGAAGAAGAAGAAGAAGAAGAAGAAGAAGAAGAAGAAGTGCTCGAGTGCTACTACTAAACAGGGGTGCCGCCACAACACTGCTACGTTGACCAGGAGAACCAATGATCATCGAGCTCTTCTTCTCCTTCTCCTTCTACTTCTTCTGAAATCATAAGTGGAACTGCCAGCGATGTGTCAAACTCCAACAGATCGCCGCCGTGGGGAGAACCTATTCTAGCGTCTGTGACAATTAATCAAGATGGATCCCATGACCTGAAGCATTCCACGATGAAGGTGGAGGTAAACGGGGAGGCAATTGACTGTTTGCTCGATTCAGGCAGTACTGAGAGCTATACTCACCCTATGACCGCTAACGCTCTGAATCTTGTATCCGTCTAAGCGCAGAATCTCTATGGCTTGTTCTGGACTAAAGCAAGATGCTACGAGTTGTAAAATAACCCTGAAGATACAGGGAAATGAATATACGGATTTCAAATTGCACATGCTCCCTGGCCTGTGCGCTCCGATACTTTTAGGTTTAGATTTCAAATGCCAAATGAAAAGTATCATATTGGCATTTAACGACCCATTACCATCGATCACGATACCTCAAGAAGCGGTTTGTGGGTTATCGACTCTAAAGATCAAACCTCCACATCTTTTTCTCAATCTAACCCCGGATTGTAAGCCCATAGCTACAAAGAGTTGGCGCTATAGCAAAGTGGACAGGCTCTTTATTAAAGACGAGGTTAGATGTTTATTGAAGGAAAAATCATCAAACCCAGTAAAAGTCCTTGGTGCACATAAGTGGTAGTGGTCAGAAATGGCGCGAAACCGGGGGCGTGGCAAGATGGCGTAGGGAACAGACGTGCCTTCCAGACCTCTCCTGACTCTGATTTATTGTTTTGTCTTTAAGTGCCCGTTAAAGTTCTTTTAAAAGTTTATAAATAATAAGAGGTGTTGGATTAGTGCCTAATGGTTTATATGCAAAAAAAAGGTAAAAGAAAATATCAACAGACTGATAAAAAACTACATTTTCCGAAATTGTCTGAGCCTACTTGTTTACAAGAAGCCAGGACTCAACGTAGAATGGATCCAGAGGAGGACGTGCAGAGTTCGGCATTGAAGCTTCGTTTTAAGCCGGTGAGGCTCTCTGAAGGTCGCACTCAACAGCTTTCAGAACAAGGGGCTGGACGGGTGCCAGTGTTTCACACAGTGGCCACTGCAGGTGTTGTTGCTGAGGCTTTGACAGTTGAATCAGCTGGGGCGCCACCAACTGGAGAGTTAAAGAGTTGTCATTCGACTGCTACAGTGGTGGCGCTGCAAAATGCATCTTCAATTACAACGGTTTTTCCAGACATCGATTCAGTGAAGATGATTAAAGAGATTTGGCTTAAAGGTAACCCTGATCTTCAGTCTCCTGGCATTGCTGGGGGGACTTTGAGAGGGATTTTTATACGAAGTCAAACTGCTAGAAAAGATATTAAATTAAGGGAAGGGACAGAAGATCCCGTGGTCTCTAAGGAACAGCAAGACCCCATTATGCCTGAATCTACTTCTGTTGAAATGTCTGTTAAGGATCTTGAAGATAAGATATATTCTGTATCGAGTCACTTAGCTAATTTTGTGAACCCGTTTATTTCCAAGATTAATGCGATGGCGGAAGACATTAATGGAGCTTTTAAGCTTGAAACCATTGAAAGATTTGAAATGTGTGATCAAGGTTTAGTTGATGCACAGGATCAACTGCAAGATGAAAATAGAATAATTGAAACATTGCAGATCCAAAATAAAAATTTAGCAAAAAAGGTTGATTATTTGGAGAATCAATCTAGACGGAACAACGTGAAAATTGTTGGTTTGCCAGAAGGCATAGAAGGACCAGATCCAAGAAAATTTTTTACTGAATGGATTCCACGAGTGTTAGGACAGGATAAATTCCCTGAAGGTTTAATACTGGAACGTGCTTATAGAGTTTTAAGAAGAAAATCTTTTTCAGGACAGAATCCAAGATCTGTTTTGATCCGTTGTTTAAACTATTGTGACAGAGAGACAATTTTACGTACGGCTATTAGAAATGCCTAGCAAAATAGATCTCCTTTGATGGTTCAGAATAATCCTGTTTTCTTCTATCAAGATTTGAGTCAAGAAATTATGTTTCAATGACGCGAATTTAATTCTGTGAAAGAACGGTTGTGGAAAAAAAGACATAAGGGAACATTCAGGTATTCTGCAGTACTGAAGATTTTTTAGGATGGAAATTAGCCAAAGTTCTTTGACAATCCTAAAGAGGTTATGGACTTTGCTCAGTCTCTACCAATCATGCAGTTTCAGGAACGATGTAGTCCTTCAAGGTCTCCAAAGAGAGTAGAGATGTAAGGTGGGATCCAGATTTTTAAAAGAAATGGAAGCAATGGTGACCGAAGTGGTAACGTTGATTTAAAAAAATAAATCTTTTATCTTTTTTTTGAGAAGAGTTTAAATAGTTTAAATAATGATGATAGTTCAATGAAATGGGAGTTGGGAGAGGGAACTGGGTGGGCACTAGTTTCCAGAAGTCATCAGCTACCTGTGAGTTATCTCACAACCAATATTTTGGGGGAGTTACCGCTTTGGGCTGTTTAAACAGGAGGAGGTAGTTGTGACCTCCGACCTGTTTTTTTTTTCTTTTTAATTTTTGGGTTAAGAAGTGAAGGTTTTTTTATTATTTTTTTTTAAATAAATAATTTTTTTTAACTCTTTTTGTTTTCTGATTATAATTGAGAGAGAATTAGGAGGTTTTTTCTCTCCTTTTTTTTCTCTTTTTTTTGGGGGGGGGTTTTTTCTCTTTTTTCTTTCTTTTTTAAGAGGATGATGTCACAGAAGATAATAAGTCAAAAATTGAGGATGTTGAATTAGATGAAGAGGAAGATGAGGGGAAAGGTGATAAGAAGAAAAAGAAGAAAATTAAGTACAAATACATTGAGGAAGAAGAGTTTAATAAAATTAAGTTAATTTCGATAGAGAATTTTGAAGATGCTATAAATGAAGAATATGGAGAATTTTATAAGAGTTTGAACTTTTTTCTTTTTTTTTCTTTTTTTATATAAGGGGAGGGGAAGGGAATAAAAAGTTTATCTGATTGTTTTTCTAAGGGATGTTTTTGTTCTCTCGATGAATTATAAAGGAAACTTGGTATTAATGGAAATTCTGTATTTATGTATTATTAATTATGATTTTTTTGAATAACAGATATGTGGTTGATATATGATTTTAATATTTGAACTTAGTTTTAAAGTGGATTTCATTTGTTAAATACATGTATTATGTTTGATTTAAATATATGTTTAAGGGTATTATTTTAGTATTGATTTTTTTTTGTTGTTAGTAATTTTTGTTGTTGTTAAGTTTTATCCTTTTTTTGTAAGTGGGGTTTTTTCTATTTTATTTACAATATTGTTAATTAATTCTTCACTCTTTATTTTGGGGGGGGGAGGGTTGGACTAATTTTAAATTAGATGATTAATGTTGTGTTATAATTAATGGGGGGTTAATTTGTGTAGTTCAATGATGTAGTATTCTAATTTTTTTTATTATCTTATTTTTTATTATTTCTTTAAATGTAATTTTTATTTTATTCATGTCATAAAATTTTAAATAAAGTTTAAAAAAAAAAGAAATGGCGTGAAACCTAGAATGGTCGTGGGTTCTTTCTTTGGCTTGGCTTCGCGGACAAAGATTTATGGAGGGGTAATGTCCACGTCAGCTGCAGGCTCGTTTGTGGCTGACAAGTCCGATGCGGGACAGGTAGACATGGTTGCAGCTAAACTATTAACAGGTTCATCCATCTAGATGCTTACCCACTGCCTTGTATCTCAGACATGGTAAACCAGATTGCACAATACAAAATATTCTCCACAATTGATCTGAAATCCGCTTATCATCAGGTGCCTATTCACAAAGATGAAAGGCAGTTTACCATTTTTGAGGCAGATGACAAACTTTTCCAGTTTAGAAGATTCCCTTTTGGAGTTACCAATGGGGTATCCATCTTCCAAAGAGAGATAGATAAACTAGTAGATACTCATAACCTACAAACCACCTTCCCTTATCTGGACAATGTCAGTAAATGTGGCAAAGACTTAAATGATCATAATCAGAACTTACAAAAATTCCTCCAAGTGGCCATACATCTACATCTGCCCCTTATCAACGACAAGTGTGTATACCGCACTAGGCTACGTAGTGAGTAAAGGAGAGATCAGCCCAGACCCAGAGATCTGCGACACAAAAGTCCCTCAAGGGCTGTCTGGGGTTTTTCTCCCATTATGCTCACTAGGTGCCCAACTACACTAACAAAGCACGGCCACTGTTTAAAACTATTAGTTTTCCCCTGAATGAGGAAGCCCTCCATGCTTTTGAAAACATCAAACAAGATCAAGCAACATCAGTCCAAAGCGACCATGTCAGCTATTGATGAGGATTTACTATTCCACGTGGAATCTGATGCGTCAGATTGGGCCTTAGCTGCTACACTAAATCAAGCTGGTAGACCTGTGGCCTTTTTCTCTCGGACATTACACAGGCCGGAGGACAGGCAATCCTCTATCAAAAAGAAAGCACAAGCTATTGTAGAATCCATTCGCTATTGGAGACACCTTTTAGCCAGAAGGAAATTCACTTGGCTGACTGATCAAAAATTTGTTACCTTCATGTTCAACACTAAGTTGAGGAGCAAGATCAAAAACGATAAGATTATGCCTTGGTGAATTGAAATTTCTACCTATGATAATGACATACTCTATTGCCCAGTAAAATTCAATGACCCTCCAGACGTACTTTCTCGCATGACCTGTGCAAGTCTGCAACTAGACCATTTAAAATATATTCACAATGAATTATGTCACCCAGGGGTCACTAGATTTTATCATTGTGTGAAGTCTCTCAATTTGCCATATTCACCAGAAGAGATCTTAATCCCAGAGGGATCAGTCTCCTGGAGGGGCATTTACTAGGGCTGTCGGGGGGGGGGGGGGGGTTTAAACTAGTATGGTTGGGGACAGGGTTTCAAATTAGGCAGGACAGCAGGGTGAGGGTTTGTAGGCTAAGGAAAGAGACAAGTTTAAATAATTTGAGGGAGGAAAAGCAGGAAGTAGTAAAAAGATATTGTAGTGAAAATTGTGAGAATGGAAGAGAGAAGGATAGGCAGAAGTTAGGATGTAGGAGATCCCTGAGATGTATTTATTTTAATGCATGGAGCGTAGTAAGGAAGCTGGATGAGCTAAAGGTGTGGATTGACATGTGGCATTATGATGTTGTGGCCATTAGCGAGACGTGGTTGAAGGAAGGTTGTGACTGGCAGTTGAATGTTCCAGGATTTCACTGCTTTAGATGTGACAGAGTTCTGGATTAAGAGAGGGAGATGTGGCATTACTTGTCAGGGAGGATATTACAGCAGTGCTGAGGCAAGGTAGATTGGAGGGCTTGTCAAGGGAGGAAGTGTGGTAGAGCTGAAAAATAAGAAGGGTGAGGTTACTATTATGGGGGTATATTTTAGGCCTCCAAGGGAGCTAGAAGAGCAAATGTGCAAGGAAATAGGTGAGATGTGCAGGAGAAATAGGGTGGTGTTGGTTGGAGATTTCAATTTTCCAAACATAGATTGGGAAACGCAGTCAGTAAAAGGGCAGGATGCATTGTGTTCAGGATTGCTTTTTGCAGCAATATGTTGAGACGCGAACCAGAGGGGGAGCGGTGTTAGATCTGTTGTTTGGGAATGCAATGGGGCAGGTGATGGAGGTAAGCGTTGGAGAGAACTTCAGATCCAGTGGTCATGGGTCCATTAGCTTTAGCTTAATGATGGAAAGGGATAGGTCAGGTCCGAGGTTAAAGATCTTCGAGTGGGGGAAGGCCAGATTTGGAGAAATGAGAAGGGATTTGCAGAGAGTTGTGTGGGCTGATCTTTTTGCCAGAAAGGATGTAGAGGAGATTTGGGGGGCATTTAGGGGTGAGATTTTGAGAGTACAGGATCTTTATGTTCCAGTCAGGCCGATGGAGAAGACTAAAGGTTCAAGGGAGCCGTGATTTTCTGGTGAAATTAAGAAGTTGGTTCGGGACAAGAGGGAGGCCTATACCAAATATAAAAAAACAAAGGATTGAGGAGATGTATCGTCGTTAATTAGATTGCAGGAAGAACCTTAAGAGGGAAATTAGAAAGGCAAAAAGAAGGTATGAGGTGTCCATAGCTAATAAGGCAAAGGTGAATCCTAAGGGTTTTTACAGATATGTGTACAGTAAAAGGAGGGTTAAGGCTAGAATAGGTCCACTGGATGATGGGACCGGTGAACTATGTCAGGAACTGTATGAGATGGGAGAAATAATGAACAATTTTTTTCTCATCCATATTCACGAGGGAAAGGGACTTTGGGCTATATGAGATAAGAGAGGCAAATGGCTTAGTTATAGAGAGGATAGGGATTAGTAAAGTGAGGGTTTTGGAGCTTCCAGGGTCAATTAAGGTAGATAAGTCTCCTGGTCCTGATGGGATTTTCCCAGGACTTTAAGGGAGGTCAGGGAACAAATAGCGGGGGCACTGACAGTGATTTTTCAAAGATCACTGGAGGAGAGGCTGGTACCACAGGATTGGAGGGTTGCAAATGTTGTTCAATAAAGGCAGTAGGTGTAGGCCAAGTAATTATCGGCCAGTAAGTTTGACTTCGGTGGTGGGGAAGGTTATGGAGGGTATTCTTCGAGATAGTATATAGGCATATCTGGATAGGCAAGGATTGATTAAGGGCATGCAGCATGGGTTTGTAAAAGGAAAGTCATGTTTGACAAACCTTGTTGATTTTTTTGAGGAAGTGACAAAAAAGGTGGATGAAGGTAGAGCGGTTGATGTGATCTATTTGGATTTTAGTAAGGCTTTTGATAAGGTTCCACATGGAAGGTTAATAAGGAAGGTTCAATCACTAAGAATTAGTAGAGAGATTGTGACATGGGTTGGGAGATAGACAGCAGAGAGTCATGGACTCAGGTTGGAAGCCTGAGACAAGCGGGGAGCCTCAGGGATCGGTGCTGTGTCCCTTGTTGTTTATCATTTATATTAATGATTTAGAGGAGGGTGTGGTTAATTGGGTAAGCAAATATGTGGATGAGACAAAAATAGGGGGAATGGTGGATAGTGAGGTAGATTTTCTTGGATTACAGAAGGATTTGGTTTGTTTGGAAGAGTGGGCTGAAAGATGCCAGATGGAATTCAATGTAAAAAAGTGTGAGGTGTTGCATTTTGGCAAAAATAACCAGAATAGAACATATACAGTTAAGGGGAGGGCATTGAGGCACACAGAGGAGCAAAGGGCCCTGGGGGTTATGGTACAGAGTTCACTGAAGGTGGATTCCCATGTAGGGTGGTTAAGAAGGCATATGGTATGCTGGCCTTCATAAATCATAGTATAGAGTATAGGAGCTGGGAGGTGATGCTGCAGCTGTTTAAGGCATTGGTGAGCCAGGATTGGAGTACTGTGCTCAGTTCTGGTCTCCAAATTATAGAAAGGATATAGATAAGGTGGAGAGGGTGCAGAGAAGGTTTACAAGGATGTTGCCTGGCTTACAGCATCTGGATTATAGGGAGAGATTAAGGAAATTGGGACTTTATTCATTGGAACGTAGACGATTGAGAGGAGACTTGATAGAGGTATTTAAAATTATGAAAAGAATAGATAGACTAGACATAAACAGACTCTTTCCCCTGAGGGCAGGGGAGGTTGGAACGAGAGGCCATGAGTTAAGAGTAAGGGGGCAACACTTTAGGAGAAATATTGGAGGTGGCTTTTTCACTCAGCGAGTGGTGGCAGAATGGAATGATCTTCCGAATGAGATAGTTGTGTCAGGGTCCCTTCTGTCATTTAAAAGGTTGGATGTGTACATGGAGGTGAGGGGGTTGGAGGGTTATTGGCAGAGAGCGGTGGGTTTGAGCTAGTGGAGTTGTTCTAGTGAATCGGTGCGGACTCGAAGGGCTGACATGGCCTGTTTCCACGCTGTAAACAGTTATATGGTTATATGGTTATAAATACTTGTCCTGCATATGTATTGTTTGTCTGTGTGTGTGTTATGTCTGGTGGTTGGATGTGTTTTTCATCGAGGATTGGAGAAAGCTGTTTTGTTGGGTTGTACTTGTGCAATCAGATGACAATAAATGTTACTTGACTTGATTTCCAAATTTAATTGTTTCAGAATTGGTAGTCATGAATTCAGCTGCCAAGACCTTCAGTTCTGGAACTCTTTGTGGTGCGCTGTTAGACAGAATCAGTCATACACAAGGTAAAGACTGAACAACAGGCTTTAATCCACAAAGACCTCCACAGAGCCAGGCTGGAGGTCATTGTAGGCTTACATCCCGGAGGGTGATTGACACCCGACCAGGTGGGGCTTGATCCATTCAGGCCGACTGATTGGCAGCCGGTCAGGTGTTGTCCTGTCCCCTTACACTCCTGCAGGAACAGAGGTTGCCCCCTGCAGTAGGCCCGTGGTGTACCACCACCCTCTTGTCTTTGGTCTTGATATTTTTTCCATCATTCAGAGACTTCTTAAAACCTGTTTCTTTGAATCATACAAATATCTGTCCTAATCTTTGCTTATTTAACTTTCCGTAAGTTTGTTGTAAAGTGGATTAATGTAAAGCTCGCTGACTGTGCACTATCCAACTGCTGCCTGAACTGACCTCACCCCACTGATAGGCATTACCAGTAACAACAGAGACTAGATTGAGGGAATGATAGGCTTTAATATACAGAAGAACCTTGCTGGCCCGGATCCAGGTATAGGAATCGAGGGAAGGGAGAGGTGGCTCAACCTTTATGGCCCAGGACCACAGGGGAGGAGTCATAGGGTATGAGTCATTAGTGGGCAGGCCAGCTCTATATATACAGTAGTCAACAATAACTATACATAATGGAGGAAACATCACCACATTCACCCCTCCTTTTAAAACAGAAACACCCTCAGTCTTTGAACAAAAATAACTTCTAAGAGTAAAGATTCAGTTGCACCGGTGAGGTCATATCTGGACAGGGAATGGCAAAGGGGAACCGGGAGTACTCGTCGATCACGTTCAGGAAATAAATGTTCCTGTTAGACGAAGGAAGGGGGCCCTTGAGATTGACACTTAGTCGTTCAAACAGGCTTGTGGTCTTTATGAGGTGTGCCTTGTTGGATCTGTAGAATTGCGGCTTGCATTCAGCGCAGACCCGACAACGTCTGGTCATGGACCTGACATCTTCGAAGGAGCACAGGAGGTTCTGAGTCTTGATGAAATGGAACAATCTCGTAACTCCGGGATGGCAAAGGGCATTGTGTAGGGCTTGGAGATGGTCGAGGTGCATGCTGGCCCATGTCCCCTGATATGCAGCATCAGGCGGATCATTGAGTTTACCTGGCCTGCACAAGATATCATCTTTGTAGGTGGAGAGCTCAATTCTCCACCTGAGGATCTTGTCATTTTTAATTTTACCCCGCTGCTTCATGTTGAACATGAAGGCGACAGCATGCTGGTCCGTCAGCAGGGTAAACCTTTTACCGGCCAAGTCGTGGTGCCAATGGCGCATCGCCTCAACAATAGCCTGTACCTCCTTCTCAGGGCCATGAAGGGAGTGTGACAAAAAATGCCACTGGCCTGGCTACCTGAAGGCATCACTCTCAACCTGGAAGGGGATGGATTCATCCATGGCCTTTGCGATGTCTCAGATTTGATGGAATGCAGCCTGGGCCTCCGCCGATAATGGGAAAGTTGAGGACCTAATGATGGGCTTGGCCTTATTGGCGTAGTTGGGCACCCATTGTGCATAGTAGGAGAACAGCTCCAGGCACTTCTTCAGTGCCTTCAGGGTGTTTGGGACTGGGAGTTCCTTCAGGGGTCGTATGCTGTCGGGGTCTGGGGCAATGACACCATGTGCCACGATGCATCCAAGGAGAGCCAGGCGTTTGGTACTAAAGACACACTCGTCTTTATTGTATGTGAGGTTAAGGGACTTTGCCGTCCACAGAAATTTAGCAAGGTTAGTGTTGTGGTCCTGTTGATCATGGCCTCAGATGGTAACATTATCTAAATAAGGAAACACCGCTGCCGGGTTATACTCCTCCACTATTCGATCCATCACCCCCTGCAACGTGGAGATGCCATTGGTGATGCCAAAGGGGACCCGAAGGAAGTGAAAATGTTTGCCATGGTCCTCAAAGCCTGTGTAGATACGGTCCCTCAGGCAGAGGGGAAGCTGGTGATAGGCCGACTTGAGGTTAATGGTCAAGAATCAAGAATACTTGGTATTGAACGACCTTATAGACCTTGTCGGCTATCCGAGGAAGGGGTTATGCGTCCAGCTGGGTGAAGCGGTTGGTGGTTTGACTATAGTCAATTACCATCCGGGACTTGCTCCCACCCCTGACCACCAAGACCTGGGCTCTCCAGGGACTGGAGCTAGGGGGCGATGATCCTTTCCGACAGGAGTCGCCAAATCTTGGCCCAGATAAACGCCATATCCTCAGCGCTGTAGCGCCTTCTCTTGGTGGCTATGGGGTGGTAATCTGGGGCCAGGTTCGAGAATAGTGAAGGAGAGGACACCTGAAGGGTGGTGAGACTGCAGGCCGGTGCTGGGGGCTGGTGCGGGGTGAAGGGTCCACGAATTGCGGGTTGCTCACTGTGAGGGTTGGTTGAAGGCCTCTGAATGCCATCGTCACACTCCTAAACTGATTCTGGAAGTCGAGGCCCAGGAGGATCGGTGTGCAGAGCTGGGGCATGACCAGTAAAGATCATACGCTCCTCCCCACCGCCAAAGACGCCACAGAGTACCCACTAATATCAGTCTGATAGTCTTTAACTGCCAAGGAAATGGAGCTGCTCATCGACCAGACTGGAAGCGAGAGTCTGCAGACCATGTCAGGGTGGATGAAGCTCTCTGTACTACCACTATCGAAGAGACAGTTCATCTTATGTCCATTCACCTCAATCTGCATCATGGAGTGGGCGATCGGATGAGGGCTGGCCTGGTTCAACATAATCGATGCCAGGATTGGATTGTCGTCTTCGTTGGCCGTGGGGAGGCCCGATGCACAAGATGGTGGCCTCCATGTTGACCACGCGGTCATGGGTGCCGAGGTCGAAGAAGAAGGCGGAAGTGGGTATGATGGCATTCCTCTCACCGCGCATGCAGTCAGCACCGGAAGTATAGGCAGGGCTTGTTCGTCGGTCATAAACGCTGCGCTGCTTCGTGGGGAGGTTCTGGCTTTACATACCTAAATATAATGTCCACTCTTTCCACAGCCTGAGCAGCTAGCGCCCGTTATGGGGCAGAGTTGTCGGGGTGCTTCGCCTACCTGCTGAAATAGCACTTCGAATGTTTGGTCACCACAGCTGTCGTGGTCAGATCGGCCATCCACGGTTCCATCCAAGGTGGCAGCACTTTTGGCACACACATGGCCTGCTTTTGCCTGTGATCGATTCCGCATAGCGCCGGGCCAAGTCTAGTGTCCTTACCGGCAGTATGGCACGCTTCATTGGAAACTGGTCTTCCTTGAGCAGGCGCTGCCTGATGTAGTCGGATCTCAACCCCGATACACAGGCATCCCAGACCAGGTGTTCGACGCACTGGGTCACTGGTACAGGAGCCATGGAACTACCCCTTCAGTCTCTCCCCAGTACAAGCAGGGCACAAATGAACTCTTCAGCTGGACTCACCAGGCTGCTGTTTCCTGGATGCCAGGAGGTAACACGAGTACACATCGTTGACCCTTGGTTTGTAGAGGGCCCAAAACTCAGCCATTGCCTCGGTGTAAGTAGTACTGCTCTTGATGGCTTGGAAAGCTCTCTGTTCGACTCTTCCTTGCAGAACTTTGAGCTTCTTTTCATCAGAGTCGACTAGGTTCCCAGCGGCCTCGAGGAAGTTGCTGAAGCAGCTGTAGACTGTAGACAATGGAGGAAACATATCACCACACCCACCCCCTCACCTCACAAGTCTTGAGGGTCTGCAAACCATTTGCAGCTTTATCTCAAGGCCTCTATTCTGTGAACAGGTTGGAGCAGCACCTTCCCTTAGCAATGGCTGATGACCTTAATAAACAGGAGCATCTAAAAGCAGCTGGAGTTGGCAAATTGATTAAATAAATTACAATTATTTAAACACAAAAAAAAGAGAAATATTTTAAAACATGTTAAACTCGATGATTAATTAAAAATATGGTGAAATGAAATAATGAGCAAAGTTCAGTGACCTTGTTCAATTGAATGGGAGTCTGCTTGATACTGAACTACGAACAACACAATGAAATGTGTTCACCCATCCCCAGAGATTACGGAACATCCTGGCAATATGGCAATATGGAAATAGTGTGTTCTTGAGCAGAGTGAGAGGTCAGATAAACCAATATCTGATATAGGGCATGTTCTGAAATTTCATGCTGTTGTATGTGACCTACGAAGCACAAAACTTCCAACTAGCTATGACTCTAAACCGACTCAGTTTTCAATTATAACCTTGGTGTCAGGATAATGCAGAGAGCAGAGATCAATACCAAGAGAAGAAAGCCAAGATAGATATCAAAGAATCGTGGGGTCAAATAATTCTACAGCAAAGAAACAGACCCGTTGGGCCTACTTGTCTGTGCTGCCGAGCTAATCCCATTTTCCTGCAGTTGGCCCATATCCCTCTGAAGATAGGATGAACTATCTGGGCAAGGTGACAGCCAGACCAATAGAAAGGTGGTCATCTCTGTGCCTCAGAAGGGAAGAGTGAAGTCAGGTCGAGCGAACATCATAGGGGGTTCGATAGTTAGGGGCAAAGTTAGGAGATTCTGCGGCTGCAAATGAGACACCAGGATACTGCGTGCTGTTTTAGTTTCTTATCTGAGGAAGGTCATCCTCGCCATGGACTGATACCAGGGATGGAAGGATGGTTGGATAGACTAGGCTTGTATTCTCTGGAATTTAGGATTGAGGAGGGATCTTATGGAAACATATAAAATTCTTAAGGGTTTAGACAGACTAGATGCAGGTAGGTTGATTCCAATGCTAGGAAAAAAGTAGAACCAGGGGTCACATTTTAAAGATAAGGGGAAGTTTTTTAGGACTGAGATGAGGAAAAATTTTTTCTCTCATAGGGTGGTGGATCTGTGGAATTCTTTGTCACAGGAAGTAGTTGAGTCCGGTTCCTTGTCAATATTTAAGAGTTGGTTAGATTTGGCCCTTGTGGCTAAGGGGATTAGGGGGTATGGGGAGAAGGCATAAACCAGGTACTGACCAGCCATGATCATATTGAATGGCAGTGTAGACTTGAAGGGCCAAATGTCCTACTCGTGCACCTATTTTCTATGTTTCTATGTGTTGCCTCCTGAGTGCTTGGGCCCATTTTGCCCATCTGAGCGGTTGCAGCGTATTCTTAAGGGTGAGGGTGAGCTGCCAGAGCTTGTAGTACATATTGGTATGAAATAATTTAGGCACGTCCTGCAAAGTAAATTTAGGGTGTTAGGAAATGGGTTGAAAAACAGGGCCACTAAGGTGGTAATCTCTGGATTACTCCTGATGCCACGAGCCCATTCTCCCCAATTAGACCCAATTGACCCACAGCCCAGTACATTTCGAAGGGTGGGAGAAAACTGGAGCACCTGGAGGAAAGCCATGCAGAACGATGGTTGCGCTGACCGCTACGCTGATTGAGCTGCAGCTTGTGCCAAACATGATGCCAAGTCAAACCAAAACTCTGCTGTTTACACATGATACATATCCCTATATTCCCTCTGAATTCATCTGTCTACCGAGAAGCCTCAAACCCTACCATTGTATCTGCTTCAAACACTATGCTTGGCAGTCCATTCCAGGCACCCACCAATCCCTGTAAAATGATTTACCCTGCACATCTCTTAAAAACTAAACCCCCCACTCCCACACCCCATCTTACCTTCTAGCATGTGCTCTAGTACATGAAACTTTTACTTTGGGGAAAAGATTATGATTACCTAGCCTGTCAATGCCTCCCATAATTTTCCAGCATCGTCATACCACCAAACTGGCTAAACTCACTCCTTAGGTCAAGCTGTCGATGTCACATGTGTAGGGGCCAGTGTGGTCAACTGTTGAGGCCTCACATCACTTGGAAAATTAGTCTCATTGTTTTTCAGCCTGGCATGGGGTTCGGTGTAGCTGATAGCTTTTGTGCATACTTTGTTCCAGAAGTCATGCAGAATAATTCTCTAATTGATGAGAAACAGTCTTGTGGTTATCTCTGAGTTTTAAAAGAATTTATTTCAATTCCGAGATGGAGCCGAACTCAATTTAAGATCTGGCACGTTATGAGATAGATTTTCCAAACACCAAATATCCTGATATGTTTTAAACCCGTTTGACATATGAATTGTGAGAGGAACAAATCTATGAATTTAATTTCTTGAATGAACACTAAAATCCATAAAGAATCTCCATTTACTTTATTATTTATCTTTCCTGGAATGTGGGGGTTTCTGACAAAACTAACATTTATTGTCCTTGTAGCTACAATATTGATGTGACAAGTACAATGGTGCATCCTCTTCTCTAATCTTATTTAAGTTGTTGATGGATTCAATGTTTAAGTTCATCCTGACATTTTACTTTTTATCTTTTTTATCTTTTTATCTTTTTATCTTTTCTAAACTTGAGATCATCTGAAACCATGGTGCATCTTTTATAATTTGCATTGTGTTAATCTCCTATACTTATTGAGTATACTTATAGACCACAAGACATAGCAGCGGAATTAGGCCACTCAGCCCATCGAGTCCATCCTGCCATTTCATTGAGGCTGATTTACTATTGTTTTCAATTTCACCAGCGACCGGGATCTGAATTTGGTGCTGTCTGTAAGGAGTTTGTACATTCTCCCTCTGAGTGTGTGTGTGTGTGTGTGTGTGTGTGTGTGTGTGTGTGTGTGTGTGTGTGTGTGTGTGTGTGTGTGTGTGTGTGTGTGTGTGTGTGTGTGTGTGTGTGTGTGTGTTTATGTTTCCGCCGGGTGCTCCAGTTTCCTCCCACGCTTCGAAATGTACTGAGGTTGTAGGTCAATAGAGTACAATTGGGTGACAAGAGCCAATGAGCCAAAGGGCCCTGTTACCATGCCTTATGTCTAAATTTAAAACAAAATTTAAATGGATGTTTCTATATTCTGAGGTTGTGCCTCTGGCCCCAGACTCCCCCATCATATGCACTCCATCTAGTCCTATCAGTATTCATTAGGTTTCCCTCATTCTTCTAAACTCCATTGAGTACAATCTGTTATGGAATAAGTTAATAAAATTATGATAAAATATATATTAAAATGGTAAGATTGTGAAGTTTAGTTATGAGGTCAGATTCCACAAACAAACATCTCATTTGCCATGCAAGAGCTATGCAAGGGTAGATGTTGTGTCTGCAGGTGGCTTTGAAGAGACAATGGGAAGCACTTGTGAGAGTTTCACAAGTAGGTGTGAATGGACCAATGTGTTTGAACAGTGTCCAGGCTCAAGAACTGAGAAATCTTTTTTTTGGCTGCTAGACGGGGCCAGAGTTTTAAATTTCTGTCGAAGTTTGTTGTTCTAAGAGGGGCCACATGGTTTTGTAAACAGAGATAAAACATCCGTTGTTTGGGAGCGTATTCTGGAGCAGTTTGTAGTGAAGGCTGCAAGTTGACAGACCTGCTGCAAAAACCCCATTTCAAGACGAGATTTGTGTTCTGAGTTCAGCCTATTCTAAATCTCTGTAGTCAATTGCAGAGGTTGCGACTGGTTATTATGTTTCTCCTGAAACAGGGGTAAAAGAAGACCTCCTTGTGGTAACCTGGAAGAAAAGGTTATCTTTTGGAAAATCCCACCTTTAATCAGAATTTGGGATGTTGATTCTTCTTAATGTTCTCCAGTTATAGAACATAGACATAGCTCATAGAACATTACAGCACAGTTCAGGCCCTTCAGCCCTCAAAGTTGTGCCAACCTACATATTCCTACCAAAAAAATACGAATATTGAGGCGTTTCAGGCACCCACAACTCTCTGGGTAAAAAAAAAAGCTTAGCTCTGATCTCTCCCCTAAACTTTCTTCCCTTCACTTATGGATCTGGAGTTATTTTACTGCATTGAAGATGCTATGTAAATAGTTGGCTGAGGTGAATAATTTTTGTTTTGGAGATTACGGTCCAGATATGTAAGGAGAGGTTATTTGATCTTACATCTTTCTTTGACAAACAGCATGGTAGAAGGGTTCAGGCCCAAAATATCGATTATGAGTTTTCATTTTTGCTACATAAAGTACATTGTTTGACCTGCTGAGTTTCTCCAGCGTTGCGTCTTTACTTCCGCTATGGTGTCTGCAGACTTTGGTGTTTTATGGTAACAGAGCCTTCCAGCTATAAGCCCGTGGTGCTCAATTACACCCAATTAACCTACAATGCCTATACACTTTGAAGGAAACTGAAGCACTTGGATGAAACCCACGCAGACACAGGGAGGAAGTACAAACTCCTTACAGACAGTGCCGGATTTGAGCCCAGATCACTGGCACTGTAATCTTCTTTGGCTTGGCTTCGCGGACAAAGATTTATGGAGGGGTAAATGTCCACGTCAGCTGCAGGCTCGTTTGTGGCTGACAAGTCCGATGCGGGACAGGCAGACACGGTTGCAGCGGTTGCAGGGCAAAATTTGTTGGTTGGGGTTGGGTGTTAATAGCGTTGCGCTATCTGCTATATTAATCATGTTCGTTTTGTACTTCCAAGAAGATGTTCATAATTTGGTGAATTATGTTACAGTTAGTTCCTATTGGTTTTATTAACGTTTTAACTCTATGAGTGAAGTCTGCTTGAGAGCTCAATCCTGCAATACTTAAGCTTGAGGTTAATACAAAGGCTCCTAGGCAGAAATGTTTCCCAATTTCCAAACAGAAAGCAGGTTTTCTGTTTGACCTCAATGAAGCTACTTTATCAGAGTCACACAGGAGACAGTAGATGCTGGAATTTGGAACAACAAAAATCCAGTGGAGGAACTCAGCTGGTTGAGGAACATCAGTGGGAGGAAAGAGAACTGTAGACATTTCAGGCCTGAACCCTTCATCCAGCCCAAACACCTGCATATGCAGTCTCTCGCGTCTCCTATTATCATTTTCCTTGCTTTCTAGACTCAAGCACTAGTCACGTTTCTGTCCCTATTTATCCAGCTTCTGTCTCAACTCCCTCCCAACGCCCTCCAGTTTCATCTGCTCCTCTTGTCTGCTTCCACCTATCACCCAATTGCCTCTGTCTCCCAACTCCGCCATTATTCCCCGGAGCAGGAAGCCAATGCATTTAAGAGGCTCCTAGATAGACATGCGACTACGAAAGGGATGGAATCTAGCAGGCACAAGCAGCAGAGTTTGACTTAGATTTGGTGATTGAGAGATGGGCTGAAGGGCCTGGTCCTGTGCTGTTCTGTGTTCCACCCCTCCCTCTCCACCAGCTGTCTCCTTCCACCTGTCAACCTTCACCACTTCTCAGTCTACCGGCCCCTGTTTTCTCCTCTCGACATGATACTGAGTGCATTCCCTCTCTACCTTTGGTTTGATTCAGGTTCTTCACCCGAAATATCATCTCCTCATATTTTCCTCCCCCCTCATATTTCAGCCTGCAGAGATCCTCCAACTGTTTGCTTTTTGCTCCTCTTTTCATCAGTGAATGAGTCTCCTCGACCTTGTCTGAAGACACAGCCGACATGGCTGTCCTCATGTTGATGTCAGAGTACATACATGACATCACATACAACCCTAAAATTTGTTTTCCTGTGGGCGAGGCAGAATTACCACTTTTGGGAGTGCAAGATAAAACTGTACACAATGTACATTTGTGCAGAACGAAAGCTTTCATCGCAATGCCCCTTGATAATTCACTTGAGTTTCTCTCACTTTGTCAATGTGTCAGAGGTCATTCAATTGGAATTGCCTTTATATTCAGGGCCTGGTGACAAAGATTTGTGAGCAAGAGTGGGGGGAGGGGGGGGGGGAGAGAAACTTGCCATGGGATGCTGTTCATAATGATCTATTAATGACTTATTGTATTGGAGGAAAGATAACATTTGACAAAGCATGTAAACTGCATTGTGTTACAGAGAGAGCCATAACTGCTTTGATATGGCCAAGCTCATGACAGCACAGTGGGAGGCACATACTCAGTGAATGATATAGTGCTGGTTGGAGCCAGGAAACACATAGTTTTCAACTGGAAAACTCCCAGTCTGCCAAATCAATTGCTGCGGATCAAAATATTATTTGAAGTAAGTCCTCCTGATAAACAAAGGACACATAAGCATTAAATATCTGTAACTTGAACCATGAACAGGCCAGTGGTAAGTAATTCTTATCAAGGTTCAAGATTCATTTATTGTCATGTCATAAATGCCCAAAATTGTAGAAGCAGCACCTAATTCTCCGCCTGAGCACTCTCCAACCTGATGGCATTAACATCGACTTCTCCGGTTTCTGCTAGCTCTCTTCTCCATTCTCTGTCTTCTTTCCTCCAGCTCGCCACCCCCTGCCCTCTCCATTCATAGAGCCATTCCCCTTCCTTTGTTTGCTGGTGTGCCCTCCCTCCCTTATCCAACTACTGCCTGTGGGCTGCACTCCTCACTCTGCCCCTCCCCTCACCATTATTTTTGTTTTTTATTCTGTAAGGGTCTATATTTTTTTGTGTAAACTTGTCCTCTAATATTCTTTCTCCAGTTCTGTTATCTCTTTCCCCAAACCATCCAATTCTACATTATGTTCTCTTTTAAGATTTTTTGTATATGAAATGATTTGCCCTCTCAGGTAAGCTTTAAGTGAATCCCATATCAAAAAGCTGTTATTGATGGAGGATAGATTTATCCCACAAAATAGTTCTATCTGTCTCCTAATAAACTCACAGAAGTCTATCCTTTTGAACAATGTGGCATTAAGACGCCATCTGTACACATTTACTTGTTTTTCCACTATCGCAATAGTGGTCTGACAGTAGCCTCACCAAGTATTCTGTCTTTATCACTCTGCTTTTAAACTGTGCAGACATCGAACATAAATCAATCCTTGTATGTGAGTCATGGACCCTTGAGTAGAACGAGTAGTCTCTTTCTGTGGGGTTGAGCTGCCTCCAGATATCAATCAAATTTAAATCTTTCGTAAATGATAGCTTCACTTTTGCGGCCTTTGCCCTAATTATTGTTCTTGCTGATTTCTCCAAGATCGGATCTAGACAGAAATTAAAATCCCCCCCAACCAGTATATTTTGTCTACCTTCTGCTGCTTTTAAAAATATATCCTTTCATAAAGACCTCATCATCATTATTTGGAGCACATATATTCATAAACGTTCAGGATTCTGCATAAATTTTACTATGTGTGGCAGCGCACATCGCAACGCAGGCTCCGTGTTTGTCACGGCTGCGGCAGCGGAGCAGCCACATCAAGATGGCACAACTGGGTTTTGCTTCCCACATGGGCAGAGGGGCCACGCACGTGCACTTGGCTAAGTCATCGTGTCACCACCAGGCAGGGGCGGAACTTGACGGCTGCCTTATAAGGCGCAACGTGGGCTTTTTAAAATAAACCATTCTGTTTTCATTTCCATCTTTTAGCTACGACTATAATTGGTGACCCCGACAAGCCCAGATGATTCTGAACTCTCTACCATGGCCACTGCAGCAGTTAATGCAGTGGCTATGAAACTACTGCCCTTCTGGACGGTTCACCCACGCACTTGGTTTGGGCAAGTGGAAGCACAATTTTATCTCCAGCAGACCACCTCTGACTTGATAATTTTCTACCACGACATCAGCACTCTCGACCAAGAGACTGCAGCCAGAGTGGACAACCTGATACATGACCCCCCCCCCCCCCACCCGGAGGAAGGTAAATACCCAGCTCTCAAAAAACTCTTCTTAAGTACCTTCAGCCTGTCCAGACGACAGTGTGCAGACTCATGAACCTAGATGGCCTAGGAGACAGAGCACCATCCGCCTTCATGGACAAAATGCTTACGCTAGCAGAAGGCCACAAGACATGCCTTATGCTTGAGCAGACTTTCCTGGAGAAGATGCCAGATGACATACAGCTGCTGTTAGCGGATGAAGATTTCTTGGATCCACGCAAGGACCCGGCCAGAGCAGATGTCCTGTGGTGCACGAAGCATGAAAACGAGTCCACCATGAACCAGGTATCGCGCCCCAACCCCAACAGGGCACAATCATGTCCCAGCAAGTCAGCAGATGCACCAAACACCAACTGGTGCTTTTATCACCAATGTGGGGGGGCACAGGCAAGTAAATTCAGGCAACCCTGTTCGTTTCCGGAAAATGGCCAGGCCAGCTGCCGTTAATGGCCCCAATGGCTGGCCACATCAATAGCCTTCTGCATGTCACCAATAAAGTCAGTGGCCAACGGTTCCTGGACGACACGAGTGCTGAACTCAGTGTCATCCCACCAACCGCACTGGAGACACGAATGCGACCACAAGGCCCCACGCTCCAAGCGACAAACAACACCACCATCAAAACCTTTGGCACGCACAATGTGCAAATGCAGCTCAGAAACGAGAAGTTCCAGCTCCTCAGCGCTGATTTCCTTCAGGTGCACAGCCTGCTGGTGGATATGAAAGCCAAGCGCCTAGTGCATGCCTGGACTTTCCAGACCATACAACTCAAAATTACTGTTGCCCGCAACCCAGACGTGGCCACAGTGTACGCCCCTAAGGATGAGTATAGCCATATCCCAGATGAATTCCTGGTTATCTTCAGGCCACAATTCACTTCCACCATGCCACAACACGGGGTGCGACCCCACATACCGACCCAAGGCCCACTGCTCCACGCCAAAGCCAGGAGACCTTCAGACAAACTGCAGTTGGCCAAAGAAGAATTTTCCTGGATGCAAGAGTTGCAGGTCTGACAATCCATGGATGTCCCCACTACATATGGTCCTCAAGTCCTCGGGCAGTTGGCGGCCCTGTGGGGATTACCGCCGCCTTAACAACTCCACCACATCTGACCTCTACCCAGTCTCCCACATACAGGACTTCACAGCCAAACTTCACGGTGCAAAGGTGTTCTCCAAAGTCGATTTGGTATGTAGCTATCACCAATTCTCAGTCCACCCGGACGACATTGGCAAGACTGCTATTATCACCCACTTCGGACTTTTCAAATTGCTTTGCATACCTTTTGGTCTCAAGAACGCGGCGCAAACCTTCCAGCGCTTGATGGACATGGTGGGCAGAGACTTAGACTTTGTGTTCATTTACTTAGATGACATACTCATTGCAAGCAAGGGCCAAGGACCAACTCCACAAACTCTTCACTTGCCTGTTGGAGTTTGGACTCACAGTCAACGTGGCAAAGTGCCAATTCGGAAAAGACTCCATGCAGTTCTTGGGCCACACTATCACCGCGAATGGGGCAGCACCATCAGCAGAGAAGATCACAGACATATGCCAGTTTGCCTGCCCCAACACCCTCAAAGGTCTCCAGAAATTCACAGGGATGGTTAACTTTTACAACCGATTCACCCCAGAGACAGCATGCATCATAAGACCACTGTTCACCATGATATCGGCCAAAGACAAGTCCCTAGCATGGACGGAGGAGGCCAACACAGCTTTCACCATGCCAACGCTATCTTGCTGGTTCACCCCAGATTGGACGTACCCACGGCACTCACCATAGACAGGTCGGCAACAGCCATCGGGGGGATCCTTGAGCAATCCTTCAAAGGTAAATGGAGGCCTCTGGCCTTTTTCATCCGCCACTTCCGCCCCCCCAAACTTAAATACAGCACATTCGACAGGGAGCTCCTGTCACTTTCGGTATTTTCTAGAGGGCAGGCCATTCACGGTTTTCATGGAACACAGGCCTCTTACCTATACCTTTGCCATGGCCAAGGACCCCTGGTCAGCGTGCCAACAATGCCACCTATTTTATATATCCAAGTTCACCACCGCCACCCGGCATCTCTGGCAAGGACAATGTTGTGGCGACGCACTCTCCCGACCCGCCATCCGGACCTTATTTCCCGGGCTGGACTATTCCCATCTGGCACAGGCCCAAAAAGAAGATGAAGAGATGCAGGCTTTCTGCACAGCCATCACTGTCCTCCACTTCAAAGACCTCAAAAACACTCCTGTGCAATGTCTGCACTGGAGCACGGCATCCGGTAGTGCCACTGCAATGGAGGCACCAAGTTTTCAAGGCCATTCACGACCTCACACAACTTATAAGGCGCAGCATGGGCTTTTTAAAAAATAAACTGTTGGAAACGAAACTGAATCCAGCATGCAGTTCTGTTCTCGTTTCCTCCTCGTAGCTACCGCTATAAATGTACCATTACAAACCTCTGGCTTGGTCAAATGATACATCTTCTACTATTACTGCTACACTTCTATTAATTAAAATTGCCACTCCTCTCGCCCTTGAACAGAAAGAAGACAATATTACTTGTCCCACCCAACCTCTTTTTAATTTATCATGCTCCAATTTAGTAAGGTGTGTTTCCTGCAGACAAACTACATCCACTTTTAGTTTTTTCTTAGTGTGCCAACCATTTTCTTTTTCACTGGCCCATTTAGCCTGTTAACATTCAGACTACTAAACTTTAATGTTCTATCTGTACCAATTTTTAAACAAATATTGTTCAGCAATAAAACCTTTTTGATTATTCAAATAATACAGTGAGTTTTTCCCCCCTTTCAAAAACATGTAGAGTGCCCCTGCTCTGGTCAGAAACACGCGAAAAAAGGCCATAGAAACTTCCAAGAAATAAGAACCTCTCCCTTTAGCAACATCTTGCAAAACTGCTCCACCCCTTAGACCGGAGTTTCCACCCTGCTACTTTTTTTTTAACAAGTTCTCACTCTTTCTTGAGCTCTTAATGGAAATTCCCATAACATTTAACAATAAATACAAGACAGTCCAAAAAAATACACTTTTTACTTGGCCCCCTTGTAAACACCCTTCTTAATCTTCTTATTTACTATCTTTAATCTTTTCATCATCTTCTTAGAAATTTTTCCACTTCTTCCTTAGTCTTGATAAAACATTGATTGCCATCTATTGTTTCAACCCTCAGAGTTGCAGCATATATCATTGTGTATTTTATGTTTTTTGATCACATTTGCCTTTTTACATTGTCAAACTCCTTCTTTTGCTTGATCAAAGTTTTGAAAGAATAACATCTTTCTGTGGTCGATCTCAGGCGGGACGTTGTGTTACTTCATGTAATCAAATGCTGCTCCAAAAACTGCTTCCCGTTCCCAGTAACTCAAAAGTCTTACCAGGATCGGCCATGGTCGCTGCTCATCAGATCTTTGGGGCCTTTTCTATTTGTAGTTTTCCACTGAATTTATTTTCTCCCAATACTCATGGAATTCAAGTTTCAAATAAGCTCACCAGGTCTCTCCCTTCAGTCCCTTCCTTCAAACCAATTATCCAAACATTATTGTGTCTGCTGAAATTCTCCATGTGGTCGATCCTGTCCAGCAGAGCTTGCTTGTCCAAGTCCCACTTATTCGCGTCTTCTTCCAAAGCTTTCAGCTTTTCTTGTGTTCTCACCGAATCAACTTCCACTTGCCTCATTTGTTCCATTATATTATCAATTGAATCTTTAAATTCAATCAAAATCTCTGACGTAACTCTCATTGCGGTTTCAACACCCATGAATCGATTGCGTAAAGTCTCCATCTTCTCCAGGATTATATCCCTGTCTTGTGCCAACCCCAGCACTGCCGATCTCAGTCGATTCCAAGACCACTCTTGTGCCTCTCCTTCTTGGGTTTTCACTCACCGTTTCTGGGTGAGTCGGTGTCTCTTCCGATTTTGTGTTTTGCTGTCTTGGCTTCTTTAGTGTTCATTTTGTTCATCCACAGTGAAAATAAATTCTTAATTTTAAACTTTTAATCTGTCTTTTAAAACTCTTCATGGAGAGCTCATCCAAGACACATCTGTCTAGCTCCTTTGCATGGTCACGTGCTTTCCTTGAGCACGTTGATGAAAGTAAGTATACAGGTGTAGCGGGTGGTTGAGAAAGCAAATGCTTCATCGTCCTTCATGGTGAGAGAGTTTGAGTACTAGAGCAGCAATGTCTTGTGGCAATTATTGTTGCCCTTGGTGAGATCTTGTGTATCATTTAATTATTGGAGAGAGGACTTTTTGCTATGGGGAAGATTCACCAGACTGATTGACGTGACAGGACTGACAGGTGAAAAGAGACTGGGTTTGTTAGCTGTAATGAAAAGCTGTAAAATCCCAGCAGGACTAGACAGACTGTCAGCAGGAAGAATCCTTAATGGTAGTGGGGATTCTGGGGAGGGGGAAGGTGTCGGAGACCAGGGTTTACAGTATAAGGGTAAAGGAGAAGGAAGTTAAGAGTGAAAAAAAAGTGTATTTTCTTCACTAAGTGAGCATCTCTCCAATGTAGAAAGCAGTCGAAGCTAGATCATCATTCAGAAAAAAAGAGTTAGATACTGGGCTTGGTATTAAAGGAAAATTAAGAGAAACCTGGAACAGAATTCAAATCTGTTTGATCAACTATGATGATTTTGAATGGACTATTCCAGTAAGTTGATGTTTTTAGATCTTTTTTACAGTTAATAGAAACACAAGCTCATTTGAAGACACAGACTCTTTAATTTTAACTTGTTCTATTTTGCTTTACAATAACTTTTTAAATCATTGTTTGCAATTAAAACATCAATATTCAATATTTTTGCTCTTGTATTCTAATTTTCTTGCAATAAAATCCAGCGCTTATTTTCTAACGAATTGTTGTACATGCAATTTTTCTGTGCCTTGTGTACAGGAGTTTCTTATCATTTTAAAAGATACGTCTCTTTTCTTTTTCCTCTGAAAGCTGATGTCCTCACATTTTTCCATGTTATAGTTTATCCACCAAGTTCTCACCTGTTCACTTCACCTGTCTATATTCCATTGAGATCTTATGGCTTCCTCTTCACAACTCACACAGACGCCACCTTTCTATCATCTGTAAACATGGTTCCCTCATCAAAATAATTAATGTACTGTAGATTGAAGACAACTTGAACCCTGACACAGGTCCTTACGGCTCCCCATGACTCAAATCCAAAAATAACCTTTTCACTCCTAGGCTGCTTGAATATCTGTTAACCAATCCTCAATCCATGGCAAATTGGAATATCTAAGGAAGTAGTAATGGGGCAGCTCAAATGCGATTTGTGGCATCCTTTCTCGAGGGAGAGACCATGCCAGCATGGGTCATCATAGAATTAGAAAAAATTGGAAAAAAATCAGCTGCAGCTTTTATCTATAAATGGAATTCAGGACTAATAAGAGTAATTAAAGATATACCTTTATTCAAGCATTTAATAGATATATGGGGTAAGATAGATGGGGAAATTGGAACAAAAGGAGTTATATCATCTAAAGTTCCTTTGTTCCAAAATAGTTTGACGCCTTTCTCATGAGACAACCAGTTTTTGAAATTATGGTCTGATGAAGTCATTGAAAATTGTTATGAACAAGGACAGTTAATGTCCTTCACTCAATTGTGGGATAAATATGGAATATCTAGGAATATGCTTTTTTGCTATTTTCAGATAAAAATATTTTCAAGAGATAAACTAGGATCAGAGAGATTATTTCCCCCTTGTAGTGAACTGTACTGAGATTTACTTCTGCAATTTATCTTTTGTTGCAATGAGCAACTTCTAAACCTGTGTTTTATAAATCTAAACAAAAATGAGAACAGGATTTGAGTACTATTATAAATGAACACACATGGACGGACTTGTGTAGAGATTGTATGACTAATTCAATCAATAAACGATATAGATTAGTACCGTGTAACTTTATGCATCAATTATATATTATGCCGTGTAAGTTGCATAAAATAAAATTGGATTATCAAATAAGTGTTTTAGGAGTGGTATTGAAGAAGATACTTTTCTGCACACCACAGAGACGTGTCCAAAAGTGAGACCTTTTTCAGTGAAAGTAGAGGAACTACTAGAACAAATCACTGGTATTTCATACCCACAAAACCCTGCCTTATTCTTATTAGAAAATGTGGAAGGGATGAACTCTAAATTGAAACTTTCCTTCAATCAAAAGAAATTTGTGAAAATAGTATTGGTGGTGGCAAGAAAATGTATTGCAGTTACTTGGAAATCGGATTCGTGTTTAGGTATAGATAGATTACCTGCAGAAATTTCAAAGTGTATTTCATTAGAAAAAATTACTTATAATTTGAGGAATATGTATCATATATATTTACAAATATGGAGCTCATATATGCAAAAGATAGGTATTGTTGTTTAATTTGATCTCTTCCCATCGCTGGATCCTGTGATGAGTTAAGATATTTGTTTGTTTGATACAGCCCTTGGTGCCCCACAGACTATTCAAGTACAATCCAGTTGTTCTTTCTGGTTTCTTTCTTTTCTTTAACATGTTACTATATAATACAAAAATATGTAAGCATTATTTGTTGATTTTGCTTTGGGGGTTGGGGTTAGGGAGGGTTTGTTAAGGGGAGGGGGTGTAATTCTATTTTTGTAGTCAGGACTAATCTGTACGATATGATGGATGTGTATATATATATATATATATATATATATACACTACATGTATGAAAACTTTAAAATAAAGTATTAAAAAAAGAAAATAATAATTGGGCATGGATTTATTAGAAGAAAGTAAAATTTTACAAATTTGTAGAGGCTTTTGAGGTTGTAGCCAGCAGAATAGATAAAGAGGAAACATTTGTGCACATGGGCATTTAGACTTTCTGGCGGCTTTTGATAAGGTGCACGCAAGAGAATGAGAAAAGAAAATCTGAGCACATGGCATTGCTGATAATATACCAATATGTGTTGAGGAATGATTAACCAATTAAATCAGGGGACAGTTGATCATTTACCAGTTCTGGGTGGCACAGTTGGCATAGTGGTTAGTGCAATGCCTTTACAGCGCCAGCGATTGGGACCAGGGTTCAAATCTCATGCTATCTGTAATGAGTTTGTACATTCTCCCGTGTCTGCGTGGATTGTCCCCAGGGGCTCCGGTTTCCTCCCTTCATTCCAAACGTACGGAGATTGTAGGTCAATAGGGTGTAAATTGGGCGGCATGGGCTCTTGGGGGGCCAGTTACCATTCTGTATATCTAAATTATTTAAAAATTGTAATAACAGGGTAATTTTCCCTACTATTGATGCTAGGCTAACAGCTCTGTGTTTCTCTTTTCCTCTCTTCCTCCTTAACGAGCAGGGTTACATACGCTATATTAAAATCTAGAATCTACGGAACTTTTCAGTGACAACCAGTGCACTATCTACATGTCCACGTCTTTCAAAATCTGGGGATTTGTCAGCTTTCAATTTCAATTAAAATACTTAACTACGTCTATAACTGTCATTTACATCTTTAGTCTCTGCTAATTGGAGTTTTATGTTGGTAAAGGAAATATTTTTGAAGGGGGGGGGTGAGGAAGACACTGATTAAATTGTGCATGACAAAGTATTTCATTGTAACCCTGAGAGAAAGAAAAACTGCTTTGTGTATTGAAAGGAAAGCAGAATACTGAGAATTTATCACATGAATGTGTGGAATTTTGTGAACTTTCTCTATCCAGTCTTGAATTATGCAGTTGCCTGTCATTTGTGGGATAAATTTTATATTTATGGGATATCTACTATGCACTCTGTTGCAAAACATCTGTGCTAGAGAAGCATTATTTCTGGGAACTCTATGGAGCATACCATTCACAGCTGGAATCCTGGTTCAAATTCAGATGATTTGGCTGTCAATGTTCCAAGTGAAATGCTCTTTCAATGGCCTTAATCTTATTCTGATTTGGAGTGATTCACTTGATGGAGCTCACAGAAACAGACAGGAGCAACTTCAATTTAGGTTCGAATGCGAGATGTAGATTTGAAGTTAGGACATGCAAGGGTAAAGGTTAGAAAAAGGTAAAGGTTCCATTATTGTCACATAATACTACATTTAGAATGTAACATACATGAAATTCTGGGTCGTCACTTTGTCTAGTGCCCCTCACAGAAACCTACAGCACCTGGTGTTCCTTGGCGGTCTCCCCTCCAAGTACTGCTTAGCTTCAGAGAATAGACAATCTCAGGTGTATTCAGGCTATTAGGGTATTTTACAACTAATATTTCTGGCGTGTAGTCACCACAGTAGCCATACCAAAAACACATTTGAAGTCTTGTTTCTGAACAAGCTCTGACCACTTATACACTTAGAAACATAGAAACATAGAAAATATGTGCAGGAGTAGGCCATTTGGCCCTTCAAGCCTACACTGCCATTCATTATGATCATGGCTGATCAGTACCTGGTTCCTGCCTTCTCCCCATACCCCCTAATCCCCTTGGTCACAGGGCCAAATCTAACCTACACTTAAATATTGACAGGGATCTGGCCTCAACTACTTCCTGTGGCAATGAATTCCACACATTTATCACTCTCTGAGAGAAAAGATGTTTCCTCATCACAGTCCTAAAAAACTTCCCCCTTATCCTTAAACTATGGCCCCTGGTTCTGGTTTTTCCCAGCATTGGAAACAACCTTCCTGCGTCTAGTCTGTCTAAACCCTTGAGAATTTTATAAGTTTCTATAAGATCCCCCCTCAATCTTCTAAATTCCAGAGAATACAACCCTAGTCTATCCAACCTATCTTCATATGCGAGCCCCTCCATCACTGGTATCAGCTTAATGAACGTTCTCTGCACCCCCTCCAAGGAAAGGATATCCTTCCTCAGATAAGGTGACCAAAACTGCACGCAGTACTTCAGGTGTGGTCTCACCAAGGCCCTGTACAGGTGCAGCAGGATCTCCCTACTCCTGTACTCTAATCCTTTCGCTATGAACGCTAACATACCATTCGCCCTCTCACCACTTGCTGCACCTGCACGTCCACTTTCAACGACTGATGCACAGCAACACCCAAGTCTCGCTGCATCTTCCCTTTTCCTAAACAGATACCATTTAAATAATAATCCTCTTTCCTGTTCTAACCTCCAAAGTGGATAGCCTCGCATTTATCCACATTATACTGCATCTGCCACATCCTGGCCCACTCGTCTAACTTGTCCAAATCACCCTGCACTCTCCTAGCATCCTCCACACAGCTAACCCTGCCACCCAACTTTGTATCGTCTGCAAATTTTGAGATACTGCTATCTATTCCCACATCTAAGTCATTGGTATATATCGTGAACAACTGCAGTACCCCACTAGTTACTGGCTGCCATTCTGAAAAGAACCCATTTATTCCTACTCTTTGTTTCCTGTCCCTCAACCAATTCTCTATCTACCTTAATACCATACCTCCTATACTGTGCTCTTTAAGTTTATACGCTAGTCTTCTGTGCAGAACCTTATCAAACGCCTTACTAAAATCCAGATATACCACATCCACTGGTTCTCCCCTATCTACTCGACTGGTTACATCCTCAAAAAACTCTATTAGATTCATTAGACATGATTTCCCCTTCACAAAACCATGCTGACTCTGTGCGATGATACCACTACTTTGCAAATTAACTCTACCTATGCAGCACTGGCAATCTAAGGTCTCGACTCAGCTCAACAGAGGATGAAACCCTTATCTATTTTTTTGCAATCTCCATTTGTATCCATTCAACTACTCTTGAGGCTAGCCTCCTACCTTCATACTCTGTGGCTTACAGATCTCCTTCAACTCTGCCACCGATATCTTAAGATGCATCAAGTCCTGATTGTCCATTTGTGCTAGTCAGTGTCCATGACTCACGGCTTTGATTTATGCGTGATGTACAAATGTAAGCAGCAATATTATCGTGGCCATATGATGCAGAGCAAAATCACGGTCTGGTATGGGGGAACACCAATATCCCTGAGTTGTAAAGCCCTCCAAAAGGTAGTGGACACAGCCCTGGACATCACAAATAAAACCCTCATCCCCGTCGAGAACATCTACAAGGAATGCTGCCATTGGAGAGCAGCAGCATTCATCAAGGATCTTCACCACCCAGCATACACTCTGTTCTCACTGCTATCATCAGGTGTTACATTTCAGACCAGTAGCAAAAGAAAACACTATTTTTATTACTACCATACTATAACATTCTACATAGCTTGCATAAACTTAACTCCCAACTATGTGTGAATATAGTTTTGTTTGTGTGTGTGTGTGTGTGTGTGTGTGTGTGTGTGTGTGTGTGTGTGTGTGTGTGTGTGTGTGTGTGTGTGTGTGTGTGTGTGTGTGATACTCAAATCATGACAGCTTAGGCATAATTCCGGAAAGTTATTCCAAAGTCGGTCTTAGAATTCCAGTGTTGACATGAAGACTCTTAAACTGAGGCAAAGAAGTAATCACAAAGAGGTTGGAGAGACCAAGTGACCAGACTGTTGAAAACTCACAAATCCTTATCGCATTGCTTCCAGAGCTAATGTCCTTCTGGCTTCCCTTTCAAAGGGGAAACAAAACAAATGACTTTCACAGTGGTTCCAGAACCTAGGCACGGATCAGGTGAAATGACCATTATAATTTTATTTAATTTTAATTTTTAATTTTTAATTTTAATTTATACATACTGCACGGTAACAGGCCATTTTGACCAATGAGTCCGTGCCACCCAATTACACCCAATTAACCTACGCCTGGGATACATTTCGAGCATTGGGAGGAAATTGCAGCACCCGGGAAAAACCTACACAGACCCACTGAGAACTTACAAACTCCCTACAGAGAGCATGGGATTCAAACCCCAGTCCCAATCGCTGATGCTGTAAAGGCATTGCACTAACCACTACACTAACCATGCCACCCTTTATTAATTTTTTTCTCTGTATTTCACAGTCAGTTTGTTTATATTTCTATATTTATTTACAAATGTACCCTGAGTAAAGTTATTTTGCTCTATCAATAAGTGCCTTGCCTGCAGGAATAAAGAATCTCAGGGTTGTCTGTGATGTCATGTAAGAAACCTGAAATCTGTTTGCCTTAACAATAATTTGATTATTTTGTTTAAAGGATAAATATTAGGGAGAATTTCCATGTTCTTTATAAAATGACTTTTACATCTATCAGAGAGGATGGATGAAGGAATCAATTACATTGGGTTGTTGGACAGAACCTCTAACTATGCAGCATTTCCTTGATATCCAGTGCTTGCCTGGATTATACATCCAAGCTTCTTATGTGGGGCATGAATCCATGGTTTCCTGATTCAGTCTGGAGTGTTAACAACCAAGATAAAGGTGTATAAGATTATGACAGACATAGATAGGGTGGGCAGTCATCATCTTTCTCCCAGGGTTTCAAAGGCTATCAGAGGATATCCATTTAAGGAAAGTGGAAGAAAGTTTATGGAGATGACAGAGGTAAGATGTACTGAAAAGGGAATCTCTCTCTGAAAACCAATAAGAACCTTTCTGAGTAGCAAACATTTACCTGTTAAGCACCAAAGCCTGGTGAACTTTATTCATGTTAACTTCTGTGCACAGTACAAGAATTGCCTGCAACCAGTGAGATTGGACCGTGAACCAAAGAACTTACACACACACACATTGCACACATGTGCGCTTAGAATTAGAGGGGGGTTAAGTAGGTTAAGTGAGCCAATAGAGATAAGTTAAAGTTTGATTCTACTTTCATGTTCAAAGATAATTAAAAGTAACTTGTTTAAGTAACTTTGTTGTGGAGCATATTTATTGCTGCTGGGTTTTGGGGTCCTCTGGACTCGTAACACTATGTTCTATGAGATAATGTTGACATCACAGGGCAGGTAGAACCTTTTAATCTGAGGGCTGTGAAGTTGTGGAACATGCTGCCAAAGTGAGTGAATAGAGCAGAGACACAGGAAGTATTTATTCCGCAGTGGCTGCAGATTGTGCTCTCCTTCCGACATCTAGTTCACCTCACTTCAGTGGAAATATGTTTCAGACGTGGATGGCACTGTATTGCCAGTAGTTGCTCCTGTTTGGTTGGCAACATATTATTGGAAATGAAGCAAAAACTAATGACCCCCAAAGCAGCAAGCCAATTCCATAGAACTTCTGATCCTTGTCAGAAGGCAATTGGAATATAGGAATTAGATTGAGCATAAAATAAGAACCATCTGGGAATGTTTCTGTGATATAATATACAATGTTCAAATGATGGAATATGTTGGTAACATTATTTTTCCCAGGGCAGAGAAATCTAAAACTGGTGGGTATAGGTTGAAGAAGGGAGGGCAAAATTTAAAAGGGACTTGAGGGGTAACTTTTTCCACACAGAGGATGAGGGATATATGGAAGGAGGTTCCAGAGGAAGCTGTGGAGACAACAACACTTACAACATTTAAAAGACATTTGGATGGGTACATAGATAGGGAATGTGTAGAAGAATATGCCCATAATGTGCGTAGCTCAGGCTGACAACCTGGGACCAGCCTGTTTCCAATCGTGCACCATCAATTTGCATGGAATAGTTCATACTGTATAAAAGTTGACCACCTACGTTTGGCTCAGACATCTGGTATTTTCCATATATCATGTGCAGAAGTTGACCCCCCCCACCCCACCCCACCCCATATTTTGGCCCCAGCCACCTGCCCACCGGAGCTCCTGATGCCACCGTCACTCGCCTAAGGCCCAACCATGCTCCTGTCACCCTGACCGCGGGCTCTTGCTAGGCCCAGCCGCCTGCCCATCCCAGCTCCTGATCCCCTGACTGTGGATCTTTGCCTTGGCTGCCCACCCATCTGACACCCCAAAGGTGGACTTACCACTCATTCCCGCCCATCCAAGCTCCCGACCCCTCGGATGACGCAAATATTTACTGCTGTCAAAGGTAGTATGCATTTAATGGTCGACCTCTCTAAATTTTACCCTGAAAATTGGTCCTCAAAACTCAACTATTACATGAGTATTTATGGCATGTGTGACTCTACGTAAATTATGCTTAATTTCTTTTTGCTACTGTGCCCACCACAGAGTTTTTGAGATTATTCCAGCTGCCCTCACATTCACCTTACCCTCCATTTGTTATTAACTGTTAATGGTTCTCTGGATTTTGCTGATGTCATACACCAGAAGTTTGCCAGCAGAGGGTAGTCACTCGCATTCCTCCTTCCCCCAGGATGTTTGTGTAAGTCAAGAGATAAGCACATACTGTGCTGGAAGTAACAGAAGCAGCATGTTTTGATTACAGAGCTGGGGAAAGCCCAGGAATTTCTGAAGCAACATGGCAGGATGTCACATGCCTGATGAGACACATGTGGCTAATGATCCAAATCTCCGATTAACTGTACAGCTGCAGATGGCATGTCTGCAGCAATTTATTTATTAAATTTGCAATAAGCTGTGTCAGCAAAGGGATGAAGAGCCATGGCATAGTGTCAAGGGAAATCACTGAAAATCTGAAAATCGGAACACACGAAGGAGGTAGAGGCTGGAAAAGGAAAAGAGGTTTGTTGGAACACTTTAAGGAACAGAGAGGGAAAGGGCAAGATTAGAGTTTAAAGTTAATCCATAACATGGAGTAGAGCAGTGGATCTCAACCTTTTTCTTTCCACTGCTTTAAGTAATCCCTGTGCCATCCAGCGGTGCTCTGTGATAAGTAAGGGATTGCTTAAGGTAGAGTGTGAATGGGAAGGGAAGGCTGAGAATCGGTGCTCTTGACCCAATTGTTTCTGAAATATTTTGCTTGAGAAAAATTGTCATTGTCCCATTTCCTTTGGAGTTACGAAACCGGGCACATAACGAGTCAATGAGGTACAATTAAAACAGCGGTTTTCAAACTTTTACTTAAAGTGGCATGTGAGTGGAAAGAAAAAAGGTTGAGAACCACTGGAGTACATCCTCCGGCAAGATTGGTATCAGAAACCTGTTGGTGTGCTGTGTTAAAGTTAGCAACTCCTTCTCTTTTCCCCAATTCAGGAGATGCTTTCCTACAACAGGATGTTGAATATGGAAATACACTCCTGGCTTTTGAAGTTTAACCTTTAGTTCGATATGGAGGCCCATATGCAAAGGATATTCACTGAACAACAACAATGGTAACAGCACAGAGACAGAGAGGCTACTTAGCCGAACAAACTCTGCAGGAGAAACTCGTTGGGTCATACAGCATCCGTGGGAGAAAAAGAATGCTCGGTATTTTGAGCTGAAACTCTTTTATTGAGATTTGGGGAAATGTTGAGCAAAAGTCAGTACAAGTGCTTATCCTTTTATCCATAATTCCGAAAACCGAAAACCCGAACATTTTTCACGTTTGGCACAAAACATGACTCGACGTGACCCACACTCAACTCACACTTGAATACCTCATGTTGGTAATTAGTGTATCCATAGGGAATCCTTACTTTGAAGGTGCCAGTGGAAGAAACAGAGTCCACCGCCACCAGTTCTCCATATACGGATCCCCGATTTGTTGTGGACGGCCTGAGGCCACCACCCCCTGCATACAGCACTGCCACAACCCACCCCCAGCACTGCCACAACAACCCCGATGTTCAGCACCGCTGCAACCGCCCCCAACATCCAGCACTGCCGCAACTCCCTCTAAAGCTAGCGCCGCTGCAACCTCCCCCAATTCAGCACTGAGTGTCTTTGTTTTGAGTGAATCTGTACTGCCGCCATTTTAATTCTATAATCTGAATACTGAAAAATGACCGGTCCCTAGGATTTCGGATAAAGCCCTCCAAAATATGAAGGATAGTGTGGGAGGGGTGAGACAGGGTCTCCATGTGGCATCAGTAGAGTAGAAACATGACGGACAGAGGCAATAGATTGGCAGATGCTGAACAAAGGGAGAGGGAGTAAAACAAAGGGGTGAGGAGGAGGAGGAGAGGACTCATACAGGGTGATTAGAGGATAAAGGCTGCCAGGGCTGGAATCTGATCAGAAGGTGAGAATCGGGTATAAAGAGAGGCCAGATGGAACTTTGTTCTTTGCGAAGTTTTGCAGCAAGTTTGATAACCCTGCGCTTTCACTGTATCCAAATTTTTTTATTCCCGTTTGTGTACTAATCTGTTTCCCTTTTGAAAGCGCTGATTTATTCTGCCTCTATCAGGCAAACTGTTCCACATACTAACCATTTAAGACCCCTCTATTTTGAATCACCTCCTTCAACTCAACTCTCAACCTTCTTGGCTGTGGAGATGCCTATCCAAGTTTTGCTAACCTGTCTGGATCTGCCACACTAAACCTTTTCTCCATTTCCTTGGTGATCCAAGCAGGAGGTGAAACCTCCTTTGTTGGTTAACCAGCCTTTTGTGAAGGTTCATCATAATCTTCTTGCATTAGTATATTGCACTTCTATTTTTGAAGATCATATCCCATATATTTAACCTTTTATGCCTCCTTCAAATGCTTTGTAATCCTTCAGAATTGTACCAATCTCACTTCAGAAACTTGAATCAGTTTTGTTCCCCCCTTGGTCCAGTCCCTCCCCACTTACATCTGCAATACCTCACATGCCCTCCATCACTTCAACAACTTCCAAATCTCTGGACTTTGACAGCCTAATCTTAACCATGGATATCCATTCTCTATACATCTCCATGCTCCACATTGAAGGCCTCAAAGTCTTCTGTTTCTTTCTTCCTCTGCTGGCAGAACTTCTTCTCACCCTCAGTAACCTCCTTTGACTCATCTTTCTTACTCCAAATCAAAGGGGTAGCCATGGGTACCTGCTAGTGCCTCTGCTTTGTGTTTGGCCATGTGGAGCAATCCGTGTTATAAGCCCACACAGGCAAAGCTCCTCAACTCTTTCTCAGCTACATTGACAACTATATTGGTGCTGACTAATGCACCCAAGAAGAACTTGTTAATTTTATTCACTTTGCTGCTAACTTCCACCCCGAACTCAAATTCACTTGGTCTATCTCTAGCAATACGTTCATTTTCTCGATTGCTCTGTCTCGACCTTGGGAAACAAACTCTAACCTGACATTTTCAACAAACCCACAAACTCCCACAGTTACGTTGACTACACCTCTTCAGACCTTGGCCCCATGTAAAGATTCTATTCCTATCTCTCAATTCCCGCTTCTTCATCGCACCTATTCCCAGTATGAAGTCTTCCATATGAGATCATTTGAAATTTCCTCCTTCTTTAAAATGTCCTCCCCTCTACTGCCATGAATATCCTCCCTTTCCCACATCTCTGTTTTGGCTCTCCCAGATACAAGAAGGACAGGATTTCCCTTGTCCTTATTGAGCACTGACCTCCGCTTCCAACACATAATCCTCCATGATTTTCGCCATCTATAACGTGATCCCACCAGCAGACACATATTCCCTCTTCACCTTCTACAGGTACTGCTACCTCTGTGACTCCTTCATCCACTCATCCCTACCTACCAATTAATCCTTTGGTACCTACCCTGTGACTGCAGGAGATGTTCCACATGATAACACCTCCTCCTTCACCACCATTCAGAGCCTCAAACAGTTCATCACAAGTGAAGTGACACAACTTCTGAATCTACAGGGATCATCCACAGCATCCAGTGCTCCCATTGTGGCCTCCTCTACATCAGAGAGATAAGACATTTTGTTGAGCTCCTTCGATCTATCCACTGTAAAAGTGTGGATCTTCCAGTGGCAACCCATTTCAGTTCCCCACCCAGTTCCCAAGCTAACATGTCTGTCCATGGTCTCATGCACTGCCAGACTGAGACCACTGCATATTCCTTCTGGTCACCCTGCAACCAGATGGCATTAACGTCGACTTCACCATTTTCCGTTAGCCACCCCCTCCCCCCCACTCATCTTTTTCTTTTCCTATCCCTCTGTCTCCTAGTTCTGCATCCACAGAGCTACCCCCTCCTACGATCAGTTTTCAGCTCTTCTAACCTGCCATCTGTGGCCTCTTGGCTGTTGGCCTGTGCTCCTCCCCCGATCTCTTCTTCCCTCCTCCTCCCACCTTTTTATTCAGATGCTTGCCTGCTTTTTGTCATACCTTGACTAAGGGCATAGGCCTGAATAGTCAGTTACCTGTTGAGCTGCTCCAGTACTTTTGTGTATTAACTATATACAGTGTCTGCAAACTTTTTGTTTCATTCCTTTCAGAAACTACCTGATCAGCATTCCCTGCAGGTGTCAAGTTTCTTGAAATTCATAATTGCCACTTATGAACCACCATCTGTGGCAGACTTTCGTTTCTTTGATTAACCAAGTTAGTTGACTCATTAATGAATCTTTGAAGATTATTCATGTGGGACACCGCAAATTGGCCTGTAGAGGGTAGCAACACCCAAACACCGAATGCCCTCAAGATGCTTAAAAACTTACTGAAATTAGAGACTGAAGTTTCTGGTATCAGATAAATTCCCCCCTGTACAAATACCTCGAGGCCTGGCATAACCAACATGAACAGAGAGCACATCCTGACCACAGCATCCGTGAATGACATACAATTAATAGGGTATAATATGGGTGAGTTGCCAGTGTCGTTTCTGCCTCACTTTTTAAAAATATGGCCCATTTGCCTTGTCAGCAGTAAGGCTTGCAGTTATACTAAATTTTCCACAATCTCAGGAAGTCCCCAAGCACTTTACAGTCCGTACATTTGCACTGCAGGAAACTCAACAAACCTGATTGTGCGGAGCAGCTTCCCAGAAAGAGTAATCTGTGAATTGTGAAGCATGGGTGATCGGTGGGATCCTAAGCTGTACAAAGTCCTTTGCAAGGTCTGCTGGCCGATACACGTGGGACACAGGTGCTCACACAAGCTGATTCAAAGTGCACCATGAAAAGAATCCTGTCCAGATGCATCAAAGGACGGGAAATGTTCTGCCCAAGATCACAAGAAATTGCAGAGAGTTGTGAATGCAGCACAGAGCCAACTGAGCTTCTATCAGCTCTGTCAACACGTGCACCAGCAGTGAACAGGTTAATCAACCAATCAACTAATCCCACACTGGCCACACTCGCCTCTCCCTGCTCCCATTGGGCAGAAGCTACTTGAACTCGAAAACACACATCTACAGATTCAGCATTCGCAGTCTGGAAGATCGCTTCGTTGAGCACTTTTATTCTCTCCCTATCCGTGACAAGGATCTCTCAGAGGCCAACCATTTCCATTCTGTGCCCCACTCTGGTGCTGATGTCGGTCCATAGCAGTGGTCCTCAACCTTTTTCTTTCCACTCACATACCGCTTTAAGTAATCCCTTTGCCATCGGTGCTCTGTGATTAGTAAGGGATTGCTTAAGGTGGTATGTGTGTGGGAAGGGAAGGTTGAGAATCACTGCTTTAGACCCAATTGTTACTGAAATATTTTGCTTGAGAAAAATTGTCATTGGCCCATTTCCTTTGGAGTTCTGAAACCGTGCACATAACGAGTCAATTAGGTGCGATTAAAACAGTGGTTTACAAATTTTTTCTTTCCACCCACATACCACCTTAAGCAATCCCTTACTATGGCACAGGGAATACTTCAAGTGGTATGTGAATGGAAAGATAAAGGTTGAGAACGACTGGTCTATAGCCTCATGCACTGTCAACCATGACTACCCATAAATTGGAGGAGCAACACCTTATTTTCCATCTGGGCAACTCACAAATCGGATGGCATTAACATCAACTCTCTGGTTTCTGCTAGCTTACTCCCCATTCTTCTTCCTTCTTTCCTCCAGTTTTCCATCCGATCCTGCTCCATTCACAGAGTCATCCCCCTCCCCCGTTTACTGGTGTGACCCTCCCTCCCTTCTCCACCTATTACTTTCTGCCTGTGGGACTGTGCTCCTTCATCTGCCCCTCCCCTCCCTACTGCCACCAATATTTTCTTTAGGCGACTGCCCACATTTTAGTCATGCCTTGATGGAGGGCTCAAGCCCGAAATGTTGGTCATGTATCTTTATCTTTGCCATATAGAGCACATTGTTTGACCTGCTGAGTTTCTCCAGATTTAAAGACAGTTTCTTTCTCATTTGATGTACTATCAATAACTCTAAAGACTGGAGTTACAGAACAAGAGCCTTTTATTACAATAAACTTGAAGGTCATCCTGTGCTGTGACCTAGGCTTTCTGGAGAGGGGTATGGTGTAGGAGCCTTTATACAGGGCCAAGAGGGAGGAGCCACGGGTACAGCCTTGGAGCAGGGCGGAGCCAGATAAATGAGTGTACAGCAGTTCACCACATTCACCCCTTGCTTTATTTTATTTTGTCCAGTGGGGTGACGTGGGGCATAAAACCCTACAGGTTAAGTCTGTCCGGTGGCCTGGACTTCTGTTGTGACTGGCAGCGAGTCTGTTGCTGTGGTGTACCTGGGGTTGTTGGAGAGTCCTGGACCTCCAGCACTGTGTTGACCTGCTGGGGACATGGCGACTTGACTGGAGTGACTGGGGCGGGGTGCAATAGTATGTAGTGTGTGTCCATGAAGGGGGTGGGGTGCTGTTTGTTGGGTATGCTCTTTGGGTGCACCCACGTGGGCGAGGTCCAAGATGGAGACAGTTTCCTTGTGCCCATCTGGGAAGGGCACGTATGCATATTGGAGGTTAGCATGGAGGAGCTGGACCCTTTTGACCAGTGGCTCATTTTATGACCCCTCTCGTGCTTCCGTAGCAGGATCAGCCATTGGGACGACAACCAGGATGGTAGGGTGGTCCCCTACGTGGACTTCCTGTGGAAGGAGAAAATTCTTTCATGAGGGGTAGCATTGGTTATAGTATATAACAGCGACCTGGTACCGTGTAGTGCCTAGGGAAGGACCTCCTGCCAGTGAGAGACTGGGAACCCCCTGGACTTAAAGGCAAGGATGATGGCCTTCCACACAGTGGCGTTCTCCCTCTCCACCTGGCTGTTCCCTCGAGGTTTATAACTAGTGGTCCTGCTGGTGGTGATACCTCTGACCAGCAGGTATTGGTGCAGCTCCTCGCTCATGAACGAGGACCCCTGGTCACTGTGGACATATGATGGGTACCTGAACAGGGTGAACAAGTTGCAGAGTGCCCTGATGACTGTGATAGTGGTCATGTCTGGGCAGGGGATGGCAAAGGGGAAACATTAATAGTCATCGATGACCATGAAGAAATACACATTGCGGTTAGGGGCCCTTTGAAGTCCATACTCAGGTGTTTGAAAGACCATGAAGCTTTCACCAGGTGTACCCTATCTGGATGGTAGAAATGCAGTTTGCACTCCGCGCAGACCCAGCAGTCACTATTCATGTCTCTAATATCCCTGATGGAGTAAGGGCAGATTACGAGATATGATGAAGTAGAAAAATCTCATGACACCAGGGTGGCAGAGGTCATTGTGGAGGGTTTTGAGCCAGTTGATCTGTGCACTGGCACATGTCCCTCAGGACAGGGCATCTGGGGACTCATTGAGCTTCCACGACCGTTATAGGATATTGTTGTTATGGGTGGAAAGTTTGATTATCCACCTCAAAATTTTATCATTCTTTATCTATTTGTTGTTTAACATAAATGCCATGGCCTGTTGGTCCGTGAGCAGGGTAAAATGTCTGCTGGTCAGGTAATACCTTCAGTGCCGCACCGCCTCAACTATTGCCTGAGTCTCCTTTTCAATGGAGGAGTGTCAGACTTCAGGACCTTGGAGGGTACAGGAGAAGAAGGCCACCAGCCGACGTGCCTGATTAAGGATGGCGGTCAGTGTGAAATCAGACGCGTCACTCTCCAGCTGAAAAGGCAGATTCATCTACCACATACGTTGTGGCTTTAGCAATATCTTCTTTTATGCAACAGAAGGCTGCCCGGGCCTCTATTGATGGGGGAAGGGTGTGAACTTGATAAGGGGGTGGGCTTTGTCCGCATAATTAGGGACCTATTGGGCGTAGTAGGAAAAGAACCCCAGGCACCTTTTCAGGCCCTTGAGGCTTTGGGTGAATGGTAGCTCTAGCGGGGTGCATGCGGTTGGGTTTTGCGCCAGTGACTCCATTCTCCACAACACAGCCAAGGATCACCAGGTAGGTAGTGCAGAAAACACATTTATCCCTGTTGTAGGTAAGGTTTAGGCATTTGGCAGTTGTGAGGAATTTCTGGAGGTTGACGTCATGATCTTGCAGGTCATGGCCACAGATTATCCACACATTATCCAAGTAGAGGAAGGTCATTTTGGTCCACCATTCAGTCCATTTCCCGCTGGAAGACTGAGACACTGTTGATAATACTGAAGGGGACCTTGAAGAAATGGTAGATGCGACCATCTGCCTTGAGGTGATGTACTGGTGATCCTCTGGGCAGAAGGGGAGCTGGTGGGAGGTGGATTTCAGGTCGCTCGTGGAGATCACACCATATTGAGCATCTCCACAAAACGAGGGAGGGGATATGCATCCAGCTGTGTATAGTGGTTAATGGTCTGGCCACAATCAATCACCATCCTTTACCACCACTTCTTGAATTCTCCATGGGCTGGTACTGGCTTCGATGATCCCCTCATTCAAGAGTTGCCACATTTCTGCTTTAATGAATGCCCTGTCCCCTTCACTGCATTGCCTACTTTTGGTAGTGACTGGTTTGCAGTTGGGGTTGAAGTTTGCAAACAGTGGTTTTGGGATCGATATGAAGAATAGAGACCGCATGTCGGTTGGGCCGGTGGGGGGAGGGGTAGAGGGTGGTGGCGTTGGGGGACCAGGGTGACCAATTGATGAACTGCGGGTTGCTGTCCGTGAGGGGGTGGGGGAAAGGGCTGTCGTATTGCATCGTAGCACTCAAGGCGGCATTGAAAGTCCAACCCCAGCAGCACTGGCACGCAGAGCTGTGGCATGATGAAGAGTTTAAAGGCCCGGTAAGTTGTGCCCCACATGTTCAGCATTACAGTGGTGTAGCTGTGGATCTCGGTTGAGTGGGACTTTGAGGCCAAGGTGACTTTATAGCTTACTGGCCTTGCTTTCAGGGAGTAACACTACATTGTATTGGGGTGGATAAAACTCTTAGTGTTCCCACTGTCAAAAAGGCATCTTGTCACCTGATTGTTGATTGAGATGTCCATCATAGACCGGGAGAGTTGATGTGGGCTAATTTGATCCAGTACCACAGAGGCCAGTGTCGGTTCATGGTCTCGTCTGTGCTGACTCATAGTCTGGGAGCATAATGGTAGCACCCATGCGGTGGCATGATTATCTCCGGAAGTTGGCAGTGTCCAAGATGGCAGCCCCCATGTCTCCAGAGGATGATGGCAGCCAAGGTGGCAGCCCCTATTCTGTGCATGCGGTGGTGCTGGGACTGGAGGGTGGCTGTGATCGACATTTTTTAGTGTGTGTAGTGTCCCTTCTTTCTGCACTGAGCACGTTGCATTTTTCGCCAGGCAGTGTTTTTGGGGGTGCTTTGGATGGTTGTGAAAAGTAGCACATCAGGTGCTCCTGGGAGACTGCAGCTGTGGTGGGCTCACTCATTAGACATGATAGTGGACTGCTGGCCTGTAAACCCATGTCCCAAGATGGTGGTCCCCATGTAGACCCCGCGTCATTTGCCGAGTACGCAAATGTTATGAAGGCCAATCTCCAGCAATTTTAAGAGGTTGATTAGCCCTTTTAGGTCCAATTTACTTTGCTTGAGTGACCCCTGGCGCAAGTAATCCGACCTGACGCCTGCAACATTGGTGTCCTGGATCATGTCTTCCGTGTTTTGGATGGCACTGGAGTCCAGGAGAAGACTATTAAACCACAGACTGCACAGGAACAATTGCTCGTGCATAGAAATATGCACATGCACACAACTGATCGATCGGTGTCTACATGGGGACTTCCAGAGCCGATTGAGTCTGGGTCTGCTAGCATTGCTAGTCAGACCCGTTTGCAGCAGTGGCTTTATTCAGAGCCTGGACCAGCTTTATCTTCAGAGGAAGAGGATACTGAAAAGGAAGTAAGAATTTATGAAGAATTGGAGGGATAGGGAGAGAGAGTGGAAGAAGAAGCCCAACTTATTCAAGATATGAAGGATATAAAGTTTGAACACCTTGAAGTTAAGTTTCAGAGTGAGGAACTTAAAGCTTTGAAAACTTTAATTGTTAGTCAATTTAGTTAAACATATGGATTCACAGTTTGGGTCTTCTAAAAATAAATCTAAAATGCAATTTCAATATTTAAAAGGTGAAGTGAAATTTATTAAGCAAGAAATGGCAAAATATGCTGAAATTGTGGAGAAAGTTGAAACTAAAGTCCAAAAAATTGAAGATTATCGTGATGAAGTAGAACAATGTATGGATACAGTTAATAAAATGGAAGATTCTTTTATGGCTTGGGAGGTACAAACAAAATAACTTTGATGTACTGGAGAATCATATTTGCAGAAGTAATGTTAAGAATGTTGAGCTACCTGAAGATTTGAAGGCTCGAATTCAGTAGAATTTTTTCAAAAATGGATTCCAGAAATTATGGGTCCTGAAAATTTTCGTAATGGATTAGAATTGGATAGAGCACATAGAGCACCATTTTCGATTTTGATAAGGTGTCTACATTATCAAGATAAAGAAATTATATTAAGATTGGCTGTTCAAAATGCTCAAAAATAACAAGGTCCCTTAATAGTGGGAAATAAGTGTTTTTCTATGTGGATTTAAGTATGTCAATTGTTAAAAGAAGAAAGGAATTTAATCCTGTGAAATCAGTTCTTTGGAAGAAAGGATACAAGTTTTCTTTTCGTTATCCAGCCATACTTAAAGTGTTTTCTAGAGAAAATCAATCACGGTTCTTCAATGATGAAGAAGAGGCTTTGAAATTTACTAGTTCTTTGCCAAATCTGAAACAAGATCAAGCTTCAAGTTTCAGTCAACCTGCTCAATAGCTTTCGTTTCACCAAGATCAGAAGGCTCAGAAAACATCAAGAACTGCTGGAGATTGATGATGAGCAAGTGAATAAAGATCTCAAAGACGCTGCTTACACCTGAATGAATTATAATTGATGTGTATTTTGTCTGGGGGGGGGGAACTTTTTTGTCTTCTCCTTCTGCAGCCGCGTGCCACTTTGTGGCAAAGGGCATTTCCCGCACAATAGAGGAAATTAGTAATGGTTTTTCTTTTAACCAGTACCTTTTATTTTGTTGGGGGGTTTTCTTTTTACCGTTTCTTTTTTTAAAGAAAAAATATTAAAATTATATACATATATTAAAAATATATACATCTTTGGCTTGGCTTCGCGGACGAAGATTTATGGAGGGGGTAAAAGTCCACGTCAGCTGCAGGCTCGTTTGTGGCTGACAAGTCCGATGCGGGACAGGCAGACACGGTTGCAGCGGCTGCAGGGGAAAATTGGTTGGTTGGGGTTGGGTGTTGGGTTTTTCCTCCTTTGCCTTTTGTCAGTGAGGTGGGCTCTGCGGTCTTCTTCAAAGGAGGTTGCTGCCCGCCAAACTGTGAGGCGCCAAGATGCACGGTTTGAGGCGATATCAGCCCACTGGCGGTGGTCAATGTGGCAGGCACCAAGAGATTTCTTTAGGCAGTCCTTGTACCTCTTCTTTGGTGCACCTCTGTCACGGTGGCCAGTGGAGAGCTCGCCATATAACACGATCTTGGGAAGGCGATGGTCCTCCATTCTGGAGACGTGACCCACCCAGCGCAGCTGGATCTTCAGCAGCGTGGACTCGATGCTGTCGACCTCTGCCATCTCGAGTACTTCGACGTTAGGGATGAAAGCGCTCCAATGGATGTTGAGGATGGAGCGGAGACAACGCTGGTGGAAGCGTTCTAGGAGCCGTAGGTGATGCCGGTAGAAGACCCATGATTCGGAGCCGAACAGGAGTGTGGGTATGACAACGGCTCTGTATACGCTTATCTTTGTGAGGTTTTTCAGTTGGTTGTTTTTCCAGACTCTTTTGTGTAGTCTTCCAAAGGCGCTATTTGCCTTGGCCAGTCTGTTGTCTATCTCGTTGTCGATTCTTGCATCTGATGAAATGGTGCAGCCGAGATAGGTAAACTGGTTGACCGTTTTGAGTTTTGAGAAGAAGATTGAAAAGAGGGTTGGTGCGAGAACGCAGCCTTGCTTCACGCCATTGTTAATGGAGAAGGGTTCAGAGAGCTCATTGCTGTATCTGACCCGACCTTGTTGGTTTTCGTGCAGTTGGATAATCATGTTGGATAAAAATATATACATAGTAACATTTTAAATATACAATATATTAATCTTTTTCTTACAAACATAAAACAAACACAAAACCCCTTCCATACATTCAGATCTGTTCACTGTCAGAGCATTATATAGAGTACAGTTGGGGAAACTATGTTTTGTATATATAATAGTTATTTTTATATTATTGTTTGTTCATTTTTATTACTGTATCTGAGCCCCTTTGTGGTCCAGGTGTGGCTGCCAGACCTTTACAAAAGTGTCGTATTTGTGATATATGTGATTTTTTTTCCCCATAGGTAGACAGCTGTTCATTTCTGCAGTCCATCGTGCTATGAGTAGTGGGAGTTAGACTTCCAAGTGATCGCGATACATTTTTTTGCTACTGCCAGTGCTATTTTTGTAAATAAGATTTGTTATTCATTCAATTTGGAGCTAATTTCCATAGAACTACCTAATAGATATAGCTCTGGGTTGCCCATGAAGGCCACTCCTGTTATTCTGGTTAAGTTTTCTGCAATTTCTTGACTAAATGGCCTCACTTTCACGTATGACTATGTAGCATGTAGAAAAGTTCCTGTCTCAGTCCCACATCTGAAACAAATTCTGAAACTTTGGCTTTTGATCTGTATGAGGTAAGATATAATTGGTGTAAAAATTATACTGAATTAATCCATATCTTGCATTATAATTGATGCCAAACTGACCTCACACCAATCTGAACAGCTTCTCTCTGAAATCACCTCACCTAAGTCCAACTCCCATTTCTGTGGTAACCTGGAAGAAGAAGTAGTTATCTTTTGAAAAACCCAAAAGGGGCAAGTTTCTACTGATTAAAGGAGATCAGTTTGTGTGTGTGTCCAACAAACAATGAATCTCTCTCTCTGAAACTAAAAAAGACCTTCCTTTGTGGTAACAATTTAAGGTAAAGCACCAGAGCCTGGTGAAGTTCATAAATATTATACTCTATGCACAGTATGAAAATTGCCTGATACAAGTGAACTAGAAGTAAAAAGTGAAACAAAGAACTTTTCTGAACAGATACACATCACATACATGGGCTTAGAATTAGAAGGGGGTTAATATTAATAAGTTAAAGATTGATTTTATTGTTATGCTTGAAGAAAATTAAAAGCAACTTTTGTTTAAGTAGCCATTGTCTTGGTGAATTTCTGTTGCTGCTGGGTTTTGGAGTCCTCTGGACTTGAAACAGTACATTTTTGTTATAAATTTCGATTAATTCCCATCCAGATCGTTTGTTCAGTTTCACTAATCTCAGGTGGGGTCAAAGTTGGTCCCTTAAGAATGATCTAAGAGGGATAAAACAGAAGAAGGTCCATTGGCCACACCCTATTTGTGTTTTAATTGTTCAAAGGACATAGGAATTCTGTATATCTTATGCCTTTATTATCCCACAAATGTAATATCCTATTGTCAATCTTAATAGGCAGTTACACGTTTTTACATAATGGTGCTTTTATTGATATCCCTACTTTTTTTTCCTATACATTCATTAATTTCTTGCCACATTCTAATTATATGTATTAAAATGGGGTTATCCATCTTTTTCTTTAGTGATTTGACACTCCACTTATTGATAAAGTCCTTTGCTTTCCCTCCTCCATTGAGTACATTCCCATTTGAACCCAAGACAGGGGGTTATCTTCAGTGAAGAAGGCTGCGAGAAATCTAGCCTATGCAGCAAGGTAATAAATTTTTGAAATCTGGAAATCTAAGTCCTCCCAGCCTTTAGCCACATGTCAGTTTTTTCAGTGCAATTCTTGGTACCTTATCATTCCATAGGAACTGTCTAATATGGTTGTTTAGTAGCTTAAAAACATTTTTAGGTAGCGGAATAGGCCGCGATTGGAAAAAGGTATTGCAGTCTTGGCATCACTTTCATTTTGATTCAGTTAACCCTTCCAACCAAAGTAATCGGCAAGTCTTTCCATTTCTGTAGGTCTCTTTCTATCTTCCCAAGGAGAGGGACATAATTTAGTTTGTACAGATTTTGCAAGTTATTGTCAGTTGCTATTCCAAGATATTTTATTCTATCCGTCTTCCACTTAAATTTACTTCCTTTTTGGTATCTTTCATATTCAAAATTTGTTAATGCATTATCTCACTTTTATTCATTTTTATTTTGTAGCCAATATTCTTCCATATTTTTTGAGTGTTCATTGTAATTTTTCCAAAGATTTAGCCAGTTCTGATAGGTACAATATCACATCATCAGTAAATGGACTAATTTTGTGTTTTTCTTGCCCGACTTTGAAGCCCTTTATATCCAGATCCCTTCTTATTATCTCTGCCAGTGGTTGAATTGCTAAAATAAAATGTGCTGGAGCCAGGGGGCTTCCCTCTCTGCTCGATCTACTCAAGGGGAACACCACCAACATCTGATTATTTGTTATTATTTTAGTTTGTGGTTTATGGTATAAACTTTTTATCCAATTTAAAAATGACCTGCCTATATCAAAATTTTACATTGTTTTATATAAAAAGGGCAACTCCAAATGGTCGAATGCTTTTTCCGCATCGAGGGAGACTGTAATTCTTGGATTTTGTTCAGATTTAGCCATGTGTATTATATTAAATAATCTTCCTAGACTATTTGAGGAAGGCCATCCTTTAACAAATTCTGATTGATCCGTATGTATCAGTTTTGGCAACTATTGTCCTAAACTATTAGCCAATGCTTTCGCTAGTATCTTATAATCATCATTTAACAGGGATATTGGTCTGTATGATCAAGTTTTTAGTGGGTCCCTATTCGTTCTTTGGTAACTGTGTAATAATTGTGGTTGAGAATGACTCCAGGATGGTCTGTGTTTTGGACCATTGCTTGGTCCAAGACATCCATTAATGGGGCATTAATAATTCTTTGAATTGAATATGAAATTCAGGTGGAAATCCATCCTCCCCCAGTGATTTATTAGTTTGTAGGGAGTCCAGAGTCTTTTTGATTTCTTCCCTTGTGAAGGGAGTATCTAATTCTATCCTTTCCCTCTCTTCTAGTTTTGGAATTTCAACATTCAACAAAAATGCTTCCATTTCATTCTCATCTCCGAGTAATTCTGATGTGTATAATTTCATGTAATATTCTCTAAAAATGTCATTAATTTCTTTTTGCTTACATACTAAGCTATCTGACTCTTTTTTTATAGCATTTATCATTCTTGATGACTCATCTGTTTTAGTCTGCCAAGCTAAAACTTTGTGCGCCCATTCACCCAACTCATAGTATCATTGCGTAGTTTTTAATTTAGCTTTTTCTGCCCTATATGTTTGTATTGTATTATACCTTAGCTTTTTATTCTCCAGTAATCTGTATTCTTCTTGTACTCCTTTGATTTTTTTTCTAATTTGTCCCCTTAAATATGCTTTGAGCGTGTCCAATATCTGTTGGGTTTAGCTGGTCCAAAGGCTCCTCCTGAGTCGTTCCACATTGGGCTTCCACTTGATGTCCTGGCTGAGCTGTTGTTTCTTCAGTTTTTGCTTTTGGTTGCCTTGGTAATTTGCCACTTGTTTTATCCATTTTTGACACTAAAATTCTGGTTTTAAGCTTTTTAACTGTCTTTTTTAATACTTTTTGAGGAGTGCTCTTTCAAATCATGTCTGCTCAGCTCCTCTGCATGGCAATGTCCCCCACTGCTGCACCTTCTTGACAAGTGAGGAGATGTGGTGGGTCCAGGATAGGTCACTTCTTAAGTTGACTCTGAGGTCATTGGTGCTTTCCACTCTTTCCACGACAGATCTGTCAATGTGTAGAGGAGGATGGTCATCCCTGATCCTCCTGAAGCCTACAATCATCTTCTTTGTCTTGTCCACATGGAGACTCACATTGTTTTACTCACACCATTTCATGAGATTTTCCACCTCTTCTCTGTAGTGCGACTCATCATTTTTGCTGATGAGGCCGACTGGTGTCATGTGATCTACAAATTTGATGACACTGTTGGAGCTAAATCTGGCTTTGCAATAGTGGGTCAGTGGAATGAACAGGAGTGGGCTGAGCATACAGCCCTGAGGTGCTTCAGTGTTAGCATAATGGTGCTCGATGTTTTGCTGCCAGACAGAATGTGGTCTTTCCGTTAGGAAGTCCCGAATCCAGTTACAGAGAAGTGTATTGAGTTCCAGCTTCTCCATCAGCCTCTGGGGAATGATCATATTGAACGCTGAACTCAAATTAATGAACGGCAGCCTGGCATATGAGGTGTCATTCTCCAGGTTGATCGGGATGGAATGGAGGGACAAGGTTATAGTATCATCAATGGACTGGTTCTCTCTGAAGACAAATTGAAATGGGTCCAGCGTCACTGGTAGGTGTGCTTTGATGCGTTCCATCACCACATGCTTGAAGCATTTCACAATGGTGTCACAAAATGATAGTCATTGAGGCCAGCTCACTGTCGCCCTCTTTGGTACTAGGATGACGTTGTTGGCCTTGAAACCAATGGGGACGATGGGCTGCTGCAATGGTGTATTGAAGATCCCTGTCAGTTGGTCTACACAGTCGTTCAGTACCCGACCTGGTAAGTTTTCTGGTTCCACTGCCTTATGTGGGTTCACCCTGGATAGGGTTCTCCTCACCTCAGCAGCAGCTGAACAGGGGCCTTTTCCCTGTTTGCTTCACTTTTCTGACCTATGGACTCATTTTCTTGAGGACAAACCTTGTTCTGGAGCTGAAAAACATATTAAACAGATTCAACACCTTCTGGTTTGATGATCAATGACCTTGTATCTTGATTAGCAGAAGAAAAAATGTTTTAGTCATCATTCCTCTTAAAAAAATGTAATAGGTTGTTTATTGTGATCTTTGTAACAGACCATTTGGAAATCGATCATAATATTTGAACCCTAAAGTACAAAGAAAGTTTCATAGGTCGAGCTTTTGCCTTTACAATGCTCATTTTATCATTTTTTTCCCCCATGAACTCATGATTGGGATGGGATGGGAGGAGGTCCCAAGCACATCCAGGAATGCTGCTGCTGTTTGCCTATTTAGACAGGGCACTTTTGACCTTTCCTGTCAGGACTTGATGTGAAGCAGAGTCCTTGCAGTCAATCATCCCACTCTTGTTCTATTGGTAAACCCAGATGGCTGATTAATTAACTGTCCTCGTGCACAGTTAAACTCTGATAATCCACCTTTAGAAATCTGGCTCCCGCAGTGGTCCGGTCTACAAGTTCAGGAGGTCAGAATTGAGGCAAGCGGCTAGAGCTGTTAACCAGGCTCATGAACTGCTGGATTGAGACCACCCGTAAGTTGGAGGAACAACGCCTCATCTTCCAACTGGCCACCCTCCATCCGGATGGTGTTAATATTGACTTCTCTGGCTTTCGTTAAGAACCCCCCCCCCCCACCCCACTTCCCTGTCTCCTTTTGTTCAGACATGATAAATTCTCACTTAGTCCTTTATCATATCCAATTAAGACCTTTTGTTGGTCTGGATTCCTCCCCCATTGTTTGATTTCTGAGACTTACTGATATATCCTGCCTTTTCTGATTTTTCCTTGAAGAAGGGCTCAGGCCCGAAACATCAACAATACATCTTTGACTCCTTTAGATGCTGAGAAGACCGGCTGAGTTCCTCCAGCATTTCGGTGTGTTTACTGCAATCACAGTGAGGCACACCACTTGTCATAGGCCTCCAATCTGAGAAGAAATCATCTACCATTACTCTCTGGCTTCTCCCATCCAGCGATTGTTAAATCCAGTTCACTATTTCACCATGAATACCTAGCATCTGAACCTTCCTGACTAACCTCCCATGTGGGACCTTGTCAAAGGCCTTACTGAAGTCCATAGGGACAACATCCACAGCCTTTCCTTCATCAACTTTCCTGGTAGTCTCTGTAAGATTGGTTAAACATGTCCTACCATGCACAAAGCCATATTGATTACTTGTACTTGTGTATATTCCATTCCCTTTAAATCTGGCTGCTTCACTGGTATTGTTTTAATACTACAGGGTAACATGTTAAAAAAGTGAAGTAAAAATATATCTTGTATATTAATTATACTGTCAGTCTGGAATATTCAGCACCATTGAAGTTCCAAGGATGTTGGATCACCTTGATCTTACGGTGTTGCTGAACTCCCTTGTTTACTGAGTCTACTGTAGAAAGTTGAGTTAGTTTTGACATTCCATTGACAGCACCTCAAACCACAGCAACGTTGCTGGTTTAGTGAATCCTCAGAGCCCAACAGATGTGGCCATATCAGTTGTGTAACTTACTGAATTGATCTTATGCTTAAATGAATTTAAAATTGCCAAAGAGCAAATTGTAAGTTCGAGCTCCAGCACACAGAAAACTAAGGACAACTAAGGTGAATGGAGCTGATGATTTACTGCATCAACAGCAGATGAAAAATCTTGCTCCATACACTTACTTTTTGCTCATTCCTTGAAGAGGGGCTTAGGCCTGAAATGTTGCTTGTACATCCTTACCTCTCTTATGGACACTGCAAGACCTGGTAAGCTTCTCCGACATTTTTACTGCAATCACGTCTGCAGACTTTCGTATTTCACTGTCTCATTCACAAGCCCAAGGTACTGTGACTCCTTCCCCTCTACCTGGAAGAAAATCAGCCCACTCCACTATGTAGGCTTGTCATGGTCTTGTCAGCTGGGTTGGGCCTTCCAGATCAAACTTTTGAAAACATAACACCAGTCATCTCTTTCTTAACAAGCTCAACCTGGTGTTTTTTTTTAAATCTTCTCAGTACTTTAACATTCTATTTGATATTCTTCAAATCCAGTGGCTCATTATTGTTAAAATTACACTAGATTGCTGAAGGGTTTTAATGAGCCAGAGGGAGAGAGAACATTTCCCCTGACTGAGGAGTCTAGGACCATGGAGCACAGTTTGAGGGCAAGAGGTAATTTGTTTATCACTGAAGTGAGGAACATTATCTTCATTCAGCAAGTGGTGTATTTATGGAATTTTCCATCCTGCACAGATTTGGAGGCTCATTCACTGATTTCATTCAAAACAGATTCAGTAAAACCCCTGTTATCCGGAATTCACGCAACTGGCAAAAATATCAAGGAAAATAAACTTTAAAAATGAAAATAAATAAAAATAGGTTAAAAAAAAGTTTAATTAAGTTTATAATTATAAAAAAATTAGGGTGGTACAGTTGGCGCAACACCTTTACAGTGCCAGTGATTGGGACTAGGTTTCGAATCCTGTGCTGTCTGTAAGGAGTTTGTACACTCTCCCCATGTTTGAGTGGGTGTTCCTCAGGGGCTCCAGTGTCATCCCACCATTCAAAACGTACTGAGGGTTGTGGGTTAATAGGGTGTAAATTGGGCGGCACGATTTATGGGCCGAGAGGGCCTGTTATTGCGCTGTATGTCTAAATTTTAAAAAATCTAAAATTTAAATGTCCTTTAAAGTAACACCTTTGGTGAAGAAGGGAGCAAATATTCAGCCAGCGAAGTGCCTTGGTCATGCTTTGCTCGAGGCAGCTGCTTGAATAAAGTTGTGTGTAACAGCAATGGCGTCGTCCAGGTTGATGCTGCTCACCATTTGGAGGTGACTCTCTTAAAATGTTTCCTTATCCCTGCTTAGTAAGAGTTGTCCCAGTCAGAGGCTTTATCTGGAAACTTGGTTGGGGCGTTGTAAATGACCTATAATGTTACTGTTCATCTTTCCGTAGAGAGGGAGGAACCTGCAGATGCAGTGACAGTGAAATGCTTTCAAAGAATGTGTCTGAAAATAAAGTCAAATGCTTTTAGTTTTATATATTCATGCAAGTGAAATGTGTTCTGTTTAAGTTCAGTATAGTATTTTTGTCTTTTAAACTGTTTATTCTTAATGTATCTGTATTAATATTAGGGCATTGTAAGAGTCAGTCTCAAGCAACCTGAAAATACACTTATTCAGCATCTACAAATCCCCATAGGTGCCGGATACCAGGGTTTTTTTTTAACGGTAGTTAGATTTCTGGATATTAAGAGAACCAAGAGGTACAGTGACAGGACTAGAAAATGGCTGTGATGTAGATCAGGCATGAGTGATTGAATGGTGGAGCAAGTTTAAAGAGCCAGATGTCCTACTCCTGTTTTTACATCTTATGTAATACCCTTTCTTTAAATGGCCCTCATAACTTTTAGAGCATTCCATGTATAGTATAACTAAGTTTCCGTACATGATTAACACAACATTCTTTGGCTGCTGAACCTCTGTGCCCCAATGGCTTTTTCTACATCCTTATGAACATATTATCATTGCACTACTGAGCTGCATACGCACACCACTAGATCTTTGAATTTCTTGGTTCATGTAATATTTACGTTGCACTATTCGATCATGAAAATTTCGAACAGTTGTATTGGTAAGTTGTATCGGAGAGAATGTGAAATACAGGTTTGAGTGCTGAACTCCCGACAGCTCATATCTTCATGACTCTACCAGGAAGTTGTGGTCCTTCTAAAAGAAACACCAAAAGCAGAATGTCATCCTTGCTATTATTTGTCGAACGACACACCAGCAACTGTTCAGTGTGCACAATAATTTATCGGCACCTCATCCAGTAATTGTAACCAAAATAGGAAACCCATCAACCCAACTAAATCTCAATCCCCTGAAAGCGTCAGAAGGAAAGGTTTTCCAACTTTGGGATTAATCTGTAATACTAATGAGAGTGAGAGAGAATCATTTTAATTTGCTTTATCATTTGGACTGTGTCAAACATATTCTGCCGGTTGAGGTTTCTGCTGAATTTAAGCTGGCATATTTAACCTTGCTGGGGATACGGCCCAAATTGGAAGTCACGATTCTAAGTAATTTTGCAAGGTGGCTGTCATTTGGAGGAAAATTTGATAGGAGGTTTTCTTATGTTTGACAGTTTTAAGTGATCATTGTTAATCCCTGGCCTCCCTTTCCATGTGATTCCCCCTCTCATCTGACAGACCTGGCTAACTTCATGCATCCTTCAAATACCATGGTCCACATCGATTGTTTATTAACAAGTTGTTGAATCACAGGGTATTTCAATGGGATATGATCCATGCACTTGTGTGGGATCCTTTGTGTGTTATAGTCATACAGTGTGGAAAAAGGCCCTTTGTCTCAACTGGACAATGGTGATCATAATGTCCCTCCTTTCCACCTGTCTGCATTTGGGCTATATCCCTCTAAACCCATCCTTTCTGATGGTGAAGAAGGCAAATGCAGTGCTGGCATTCGTTTCAGGGGGAATAGCATATAAGAGTAAGGATGTGATCTAGCAGCTTTATAAGGCACTGGTGAGACCTCACGGAGAATTGTAGGTTGTTTTGAGGATGTGCTTATATTGGAGAGGGTTCAGAGGAGGTTCACAAGGATGATTTTGGGAAAGAAAGGGTTATCACATGAGGAGCATTTGACAGCTCTTGCCCAATATTCGGAATTTAAGAGAATAAGGGTTTTTTTTGGGGGGTGCAATCACATTGAAACAATTTGAATGTTGAAAGGCATGAGCAGAGTAGATATAGAAAGGTTATTTCCCATGGTTGGAGTCTAGGACAAAACGGCACAACTTCAGGATTGAAGTGAGATGTGGAGGAATTCCTTCAGCCAGAATGTGGTAAATTTGTGTTTTATGTTCTATCTATGTGTCTGTCCATTTTTTAAGATGTTGCAATAGTACCTACTTCAGTCAACTCCTCTGGCAGCCTGTTCCATTGATACACCACACTCTGTGTAAAAATGTTACCCCTCAGGTTCCTGTTAAAACACTCCCCCTCACCTTAAGCCTCTCTGGTTACAGATTTCCCTACTCTGGGTAAAAAAAATCTTTTCATTCACCTGATCTATTCCTCCCATGATTTTGTCCACCTCTACGAGATCACCCCTTATCCTCCTGTGCTTCAAGGAATAAAGCCCTAGTCTGCTCAACCTCCGAATAGTTGAGGCCCCTGAGTCCTGGTAATATCCTCATAAATTTCTGTACCATCTCCAGCTTGATAACATCTTTCCTGCAGCATTGAGACCAAAACTGAACATAATACTCCAACATCTCCCAACTTCCATGCTCAATACTCTGACAGAAGGCCAATGTGCAAAAAGCCTTTCCGACCCCCTCATCTATCTGTGATGCTACTTTCAAGGTACTAAGTAACTGTATTCCAAGATCCCTCTGCTCTACCACACTCCCCAAATCCCTACCATTCACTGTGTAGATCCTATCTATGTTAGACTTCCCAAAACGCACACCTCACATTTCTCTATATTAATGCCTTCACCCATTCCTCTGCCCACCTGATCATGATCCTGTAGCAAACTTATTAATCATGTCATGTACGTTTTCATCCAAATCATTGATACAGATGACAAACAACGATGAACACCATGCCCTTTGGCACACTATAGCCACAGGCCTCCAGTCTGATAAACAACCTTCCACTATCACCCTCTGCTTCCATGCAGCCAGTTTTCTATACATTCTTCCGACTCTTACCTGTGATCTTACCTTTCAGAGCAGCCTACTTATTGAATGCCTTGGTGAAATCCTCTGGATATTAATCAGGGGCAGTGCCCTATGCAATTTTCCTCAAATGAACACAAAGATGCGTACAGGCTTGGTCGGATTCCAATAAATCAGCGAATGTCTGAGGCTGTGTGGCTGAAGATTGGATGAAGGGGTAAATGGCTTGGGAAGGCAACGATGAGGCAACTGTTCCCAGAAAATATCTTTTCCATTATCATTTGCATCCAGACTTCTTTACCCAACTAATAACTGACTTCAAGGTAACATCCAAAGTCTCATACACCTTTATAAACAGATATGCATTAATACTAATGATTATATGAGGGCAGCGTGATTACAGAGATCATAAAGTGCACATAACAGCAGCAGGCACCTCACCCCAGCATCTGAAGATGATCTTGTTTGCCTTCTTGATTGTCCGACCACTTGAAGTCAGAGAGAGGCCCTGCTGCAACTTACTATCAGCAGGAATTCTGGCCAGCATCGCATGCTGAAAAATACACAGAAGCTCACAGGTGGGGCCATCGTTATTTTAACCAACTTACCAAAAGAATTGGCATTTGGGAGATGTACAACAACCAGCGGCACCAGCATTAGAAAATGCATCAAATTTAACAGATTTTTTTTTCCCCAGCAAGTTATTCAAATTTACAAAATCAAAATCATGTTATTAATCCAGGAACACAAGTGATTGCTACAACCTCCTCTACATCTTTATAAATTCTTGTTATAGCCATCATTACACAATGTATTATGTAACCTTTGGGCCAATATGTCTCCAGTAACAGAGTCCGCTTATAATTCTAAACTAAATGAAAGGTGAGATATCTTTGTAAAATTTTATATTCCTCTTTATCTTGTTATTGTTGCTCTTTGGGTAAAAGATGGCTCAAATGTACGGCATCTCAAACATGACACAAAGAGAAAGTGCTGAAAAAAATTACATCCCAAAATCCAGTTTCAGTCGGCTGATATTGTGTTACCAAGAAAATGGACTTGTTATCTTAAACATGCAGAATAATTTCTTCATGCGTAATGTCTCCTCTTCACTTTCTGCCTCCCTCTCAGCGTTGGCTAGGCACCAGTGCCCTGTGTGATGTTCCTGTGAAATGGTGCTCCTTCACTGGATCATTCCTGAAACGGCAGAATGTAATTTATGATAGGAATTATTCTCTGAGTATGTGGAATAGGATGAGATTAATTAACCCATGGAGCACACAGTTTACTGGCAGCAGTTAGCAGTGAAATGTGTTTTGTATTAGTTAAGGACTTGAAGACAAAGTCAAATTAGTTGAAAGCTATTGTAAAACCCCATGAAAGATACATAGTTTCACTGCATCTCACTTAAGCATAAAATACGTGAGCATTTAATTTAGGAGGAGTGATGAAAATGCAGTTTTTTTTTAAACATACCAATTCCAACTTTAACACTCAATAATACATTCCACCTGGGGAGATGGAGCCCATAACATGCTATTGGAGTATTTAACAGAGCACTCAGCTGCTTCCAAGTTTCTTCAAATAAAGAGCTAGAATTAACAATTACAAAATGTGAACCAATATTGGGAGCTCAAGTGGCTGCTTTCAGACCCCCACATGTTGCTGCTTAACGTAATTGGAGGCTTGAGTTAAAATTTCCCATGACCTTCTCTTTATGTGTTAGCACAGTGGGGGGCTCAGCCGGTGGAGCTGATGCCTCACTGCCAGGGAGTCTGGGGTTCAATCCTGTCCTGTGTGGAGTTTGCATCTTCTTCCTGTGACCACATGGGTTTCCTCCAAGGGCTCAATCTTCATAGACCATAAAGCAGTACAGGCTCTCCGATGTTATGCCGACCCATATGTTCCTCAAAAAAAAGTATTAAACCCTGCCTACCCCATAACCTATTTTTCTTCCATCCATATGCCTGTCCAAGAATCTCTTAAATTCCCCTAATTTTTCAGCCTCTACCACTATCCCAGGCAAGGCATTCCAGACACCCAACTCTGCATAACAAAATTACCCCTGATGTCTCCCCTAAACTTCCCTCACTTCACTTTGTACATGTCCCCTGGTGTTTGCTATTTCTTCCCTGGGAAACAGACGCTGGGTGTCCAATCCTATCTCATAATGTTGCAGAGCTCTATTAAGTCTCCTCTCATCCTTCTACGCTCCAAAGAGAAAAGTCCCAGCTCAGCTAACCTTGCCTCATAAATCTCCTCTGCACTCTCTCGATAACTTCTTCCACATCCTTCCTCTTATGAGGTGACCAGAACTGAACACATTTACTGGCACCTTCCACCTTCTGGGGACAGTACGGTTAGTGTAGCAATTAGCATAACTCTGTTACAGTCCCAGCAATCAGGACCAGGGTTCATATCCCACGTTGTCTGTAAGGAGTTTGTACACTCTTCCCATGATGTCGTGGGTTTCCTCCGGGTGCTCCGGCTTCCTCCCACCGTTCAAAAAATGACAGGGTTTGTAGGTCAATTGGGTGTAATTTGGCAGCACAGCCTTGTTACAGGCCCTGTTACAGTGCTGTGTGTCTAAATTTTTAAAAAAATGTCTCCCACCTTTGGTAATAGATGGGAGATGAGAATTTTTCCCTTGCAAGAGATGTCTTAAACAAGGTGGCTTTGAGTGCCCAGCTTGAGACGGACATTTCCTCTGTACTTTATTATTTTTCTACAAGCTTAACTTGAAGTACTCAGTTCAGATAAATCTACACTACTCTCTGAAATTCCCTCACTGTGCAACCCGTTAATTTATTGGCTTAATCAGAAATTGCAGTAACATGCACACATCAGTACATTGCAAGTCACAAGATTAGCATGTGATACTAATGAGAAATAGAACATAACTAAAGAAAAGCTTGGATCTTTGCACCCTATCACTTTGCCCTGATATATTAGCAAATTACACATATCTTCTTTGGCTTGGCTTCGCGGACGAAGATTTATGGAGGGGGTAAATGTCCACGTCAGCTGCAGGCTCGTTTGTGGATGACAAGTCCGATGCGGGACAGGCAGACACGGTTGCAGCGGAAAATTGGTTGGTTGGGGTTGGGTGTTGGGTTTTTCCTCCTTTGCCTTTTGTCAGTGAGGTGGGCTCTGCGGTCTTCTTCAAAGGAGGTTGCTGCCCGCCAAACTGTGAGGCGCCAAGATGCACGGTTTGAGGCGATATCAGCCCACTGGCGGTGGTCAATGTGGCAGGCACCAAGAGATTTCTTTAGGCAGTCCTTGTACCTTTTCTTTGGTGCACCTCTGTCACGGTGGCCAGTGGAGAGCTCGCCATATAACACGATCTTGGGAAGGCGATGGTCCTCCATTCTGGAGACGTGACCCACCCAGCGCAGCTCCCCACCATGACTACCAGCCCCCCCACATCTCCATCGGGCACACAAAACTCAAAATGGTCAACCAGTTTACCTATCTCGGCTGCACCATTTCATCAGCTGCAAGGATCGACAACGAGATAGACAACAGACTCGCCAAGGCAAATAGCGCCTTTGGAAGACTACACAAAAGAGTCTGGAAAAACAACCAACTGAAAAACCTCAAAATTACACATATATTGTTAACTAAAAATACAATGTCTGATGTTATATGTGGCCGATCATGTCCCAATGAAATAACGAAGTCATCAGTTTCAACGGGATTAGCCGTGAAATATACTTTTGACTGCTTTCATAGTAATTGTGTAAATCTGAATGTGCACTCAAGTTATAAGAATGGAGATAGAGGGCCTTATATCCAAAGAAGAGCTCTACTAAATGTGTGGGACTTGCACCCATAAACCCTTGCGAAAGTAATGAGGGTGCTACAAAGTCCAAGAAACTAATCATGGTAACACAAAGAAATTGTTTTTAAATAGTATTATCTATGGATTTCTTCCAAACTATTGCAAACAATGGAATGTTATTTTACTAGAATGCCAAAGCTTCTGTGAAGCAATCAAGAAGCATGATATTTTGTCAACACATCTCTTTTCCAAGATGTTAAACTCAGGTTGAAGAAAATGAAAAATTATTCTTTGCTGTTTTCCCTCTGTCCTTCTTTACATTCACAGGCTTTGGCAGTCGTTCTGCTTATTATCTAGTGGCCATTTTCCATCTACTAGTTTGGACAGCATTGACTGACAAACATGGAGGATGTTACAGCCAAGTTAAATCCTGTCCTTATCTGACATGCATTAAGCACACTTCCGTAAATGTGAATCCTGGATGATTTTGTTTCCTCCCAGCCTTGCAGGAGATAAATGCAATGATCCCATCTGTGCCACCATCCAAAATGAGCTTGCTTTGTACAAAGCAATACACGAAATAAAGGTATTTCCAGTGACCTTTGGATGGTGTAGTGTCCTCTGGATATAAAGATGAGCAAATAGAAGCTGACCATCTGCAATTAATTTCTTCGTTCTGATTCTTTCAAAACTGTGGCTATTACCATCTAATACATGGTAATATACTTAATTCCAATGAGTTACTTTAACATTCTAATTCTCAGAATTTACTTTGAAAAGTTAGAGTTATATAAACAGAAGATGTTGGTCAAGCACCATCTGTTTTTCTCTCCACAGATGCTGACTGGCCAACTGTCTCTACCATTTTCTATTTCAAATGCATGTTTTTATATTTTTTTTAATTTAAGGATGAATCAACTTAAACAAGAGTACAACCTGTTTGTAGCGAACTCTCCCAAATGTCTTGGCCAAGAATCCTTCCTAATACCATCAGATCAGAACTTTTGGAACAAAAATATAATTTGGCGTGTGGACATTGCTATTGTGGCTGGCATTTATTGCCTTCAGTTGTCCCTGATGAGGTGGTGGGGAGCTGATATTTTTGAGCTGCTGCAGTCTGTGTGGTGAAACATCTCTCACCTTAACTTGCCATTCTTCACACCATGAAATCAAGCAGTGGCTGTTCAACCAAATACCAGTAACCGCAGTATTTTAAAACCACGTAGCATCCGGCACCCTTATTACAGGATGCGACTTACCCAACATTTATTTGTGTACAGATAAGTTTGATTATTAAAATTTCAAGGCTTTGAAGCAGTTAATGTTTGTAGAACTGTTTGGAAAATTTCATGCATGCAGTACAGTGATCGAGATTGCATGACAAATCATCCCACATCACTTGTGTGTGAGTCAATGGAGTACATTTTCTTTAACAGATGCCACAGCAACAAGCATTGCTTGGACAGGGTCCATGGAGGAAAATCTTTGTAAGGTTGGTAACAGAGTTTTCCTTCTATTTAATGAAAGGAAACTTTTAGAAGTTTGGTCATCTTGTCCTCTCCGGCTAAAATTCTGTGCTCTGTCTACATAATTCAATAATTAAAAAGATTGGACGTTATAGCATGGTGACAAGCCATTTCAGCCAATGAGTCTGTGCAGCCCAATGCACACCCAATTAACCTACACCCCCCCAGTATATTTCAAATGGTGGGAGGAACCCAGAGCCCCTGGGAAAAACCCACATAGACACGGGGAGAACGTACAAACTCCTTAAAGAAAGTGAAGGACTTGAACCCCAGTCCTGATCACTGGTGCTTCCCACCAATGTTTACTGACAAGGCAAAAATCTGTATCAGCCACACCTTGACAGGAGGATACTGAACAATTTTGTTTTACTCCATCTTCCTACTGACACCTTCCCCCTTTGTCTTCTGCACCTGGTGAATTATCTTGATTGACCTACTTGCTGTGGCGGAGAACCCAGAGGGGTTTTGTAAAACAATCAGTCACCAGCAGGAACCTTGGGTAACAATGATGAAGTTTACTCCCACCCAAAAAGGGGAGGGTTGTAGTGTAGATGATGTTTCACATACCTATTTTTAAAACATGACAGAGAAAAGAATGAATGCTGTGGTATTAATATATAAGCCACATGTCATCACACACACTGCAACATTTGGCCAATGTGTCACTGTTAGAACTATAGAACATTTCAGCAAGGTTGGCCTAGTGGTTGGCACCAGCGATTGGGACCGGGGTTCGAGTTATCCACTGTCTATAAGGAGTTTGTACATTCTCCCCGGGGCTCCAGTTTCCTTCCACCATTCAAAACATACCGGGAGTGTAGGTTAACTGGGTGGAAATTGGGCAGAATGAACTCGTAGGCTGAAATGGCCTGTTATGGTGCTGTATGTCCAAATTAAACTAAATTAATTTAGTCTGAGCCAAACTATCATTCTGCCTAGTTCAACTGACCTTCACCCACCCCATAGCCCTCCATACCCCTCCCATCCACATAGCTGTCCAAATTCTTCCTAAATGTCAAAATTGAGCCCACAATACCCTTCAGCTGCAAACTTGTTCCACTCTCCCACATCTCTCTGTGTGAAGAAGGTCCCCCTTATGTTTCCCCTAAACTTAACCTATGTTCTCTGGTTTGTATCTCACCTAACTTCAGTGGATAAAAGCCTCACCTCTTTTATCTTTCCCTGTTACTTAGTTCCTGAAGTCCTGGCCACATCCTAGTAAATCTTCTCTGCATTCTTTTAATTGATATCTTTCCTGTAGTTAGGTGACTAAAACTGCACACGATACTCCAATCTTTGATTTATGAAGGCCAATATGTCAAGACCTTTCTTTACGACCCTATCCACCTGTGACACCACTTTCAGGGAATTATGTATCTGTATTCCCAGGTCCCTCTGTTCTACCTCTACCATTTATCGACCCTTCCAAAATGCAACGCCTTGCACGTGTCTGCCTTAAATTCCATTGGCCATTTTTCAGTCCATTGTTCCTGCTATTGGACAGATCTCATAACAGACATACTCCTCCTATAGTTTTGCCAAACAATTACCTTTGGACATTAAGGACAATTTTGGTCTGGTTAGACTGCCTATATTTATTTTGGCTGCTTAACAGTAGTTCCTAGTCAGAGAGTGCCCTGTGGGTACATTTTGTGTAAAAGTTATATCTTGTACTTATTCATTATTGGTTGAAAATGAATGGCAGCCACTGAACCAGATCTCCTGTTCAGAATGGGATTAGATTGACATTAAATACCAGACTGATCTACTGGATGGTCGTCACTTTCATTCATCTGTGAATTCAAGGGAAGGAGTAAATAAAGGAATCTGAATCAGAATCAGGATTTATTGTCATGAACAAGTCATGAAGTTCGGTATTTTGTGGCAGCTTCAGAATGGAAACATTATTATAACCATCTTACGACACTACTATAAAAATATACAGAAATAATAATGGATGAAAAGTAAGGGAGTGTCTATGGTTCATTGATTATTCAGGAATCTGATGGCAGTGGGGAGGAAGCTGTCCTTGTGCTGTTTTCATCTTTAGGCTCCTGTACCTTTGCCCCGATGGTAGCAGAGTGAAGAGGGCATGGCCTGGGTAGTGGGATCTTTGGGGATAGAGGCTGCTTTTTTAAGCCACTGCCTCTTGTAGATGTCCTCGATGGAGTGAAGTCTGGTGCCTGTGTTGTCACAGGCCGAATTAACAACCCGCTGGAGTTTATTCTTTTCCTGAGAGTTGCGCCTCCATATCTGGCAGGGATGCAACCAGCCAGAATGCTCTCCATGGTACACCTTAAGGGATAACTCTTAAATTAGTTGGACTTTGTTTCTTATCCAAGTTGCAGCTCTTATTTCCTTAAGTTTCCAATTTCAGACATTTGTTAAGTGGTAGTGTTTGATTGGTGCACGGTTTTAAGGGCAGTTGAATACATGGATAACACTTCTCAAAGAGCCAGGTAAGAATGTTGGCTTGAGTTATCTTCTTCCATGTTGCATGGATTCTATTTTTGCTACCATCTGTTTATTCTAGGCGATCTTAACAGCATTTACTCTCTGCTCCTCACTGACGTTGAACTGAGAAAACCACCTCTGTCAGTCTGGGGTCACATACAGCCTAGGTCAGGTAATGAAGATAGATTTCTTTTTCTGAAGGCGTACTACACACTTACTTTCACTGAGTGTTGAGTACAAAATTTGGGAAGTCTTGTTACATCTGGTATACCCCACTTTATGAATACTCGAGTTACAAAAATTTTCTTTTACGAGGAAACCTGTGTTCGCTTTTATGAAAGGATTTGAATAGGTTTTTAATGGGTTTACACTTTTATGAAACTAATATCCAATAGTAGTGAATGGGTCTTCTCTTTAAGGTTACATAAAACAGGGTATACCACACTTTGGTCAAGCCACATTTGGAATGTTGTGTGAAGTTCTGGTCACCACAGTACAGTCAGGGTGTGGAGGTTTTGGTAAGGTGTAGAAGAGATTCAGCGCGCACACAATGAAACCAAGAGCCTGCTCCTGCGTTGGTCTCATCCATGTTCTATCTCAAATCTAAATTTGTTTCTGTCCAGAAGCAAAGTATTTCCGACAGCAATTTTTTGGATTCTGCCTTTTAACTGTGCATGTGAAACTCCAGAGTTTGTTATTCTGTGAGCACTGTTAACCTCATTGATATTTATATAAAATCTGTTTATGTGGTTTAGTGTCACACTTCGTTTGTTAATCCCAGTAAGTGGCTAGAAACAAATTTTACACTGGAGCATTATACGAATGCAAGTTACTGCCACTGTTTCAGATAGTATGACCAATCTCACCCAGGTCTCAAGACACCTCCCAGCTTGAAGAAAGATCTGTGTGTTGAGTGCTCTCTCTCTCTACAGCTGTCTCACTGGCAAGCACATAAAACAAAAGTGATCCAGACTGCAGATCAGTCTGTGAATTCCATTCCAATCTATCCACAGTGTTCGCAATAGAGAGAAAACCCATGCTTCAAGTTAGCACTGAAGACTTCCAAATGCTGCTGTGTACATGTGACATGACTTATGACAGGGTATTATATTGTCTGTAAGCATGCACCTAAAACAAAACCCTTGATTAATATAATTTTTGAAGTAAAATTGGTCATATTTCAGGGAATGTTCAACAAGTTAGGATGGGTTGCCATGAGGGAAACAGAGTTAATATTTTGATAATTCAACAGATTGAGAAAAGTTTCTGCAGAGAAGTGGGAGAGTGTTGGTGGGGAAGGGGAGGGGCTGAGAGGGAAGAAATAAAAAACAGGCTATGCAAAAGCCTAGAGAGAAGAATTGATTGATAGTGGTATGACTGAAAGTGACTGGTAAAGGCTAGTGAGGAAGAAATGTTATGTCTGGAGGAGGCAGAAACTGGAAGAAAAAAATGAAATTTGAAACCATCAGAAGAGAAGAGAGAAAAGAACTGAATTCTGGAAGTATGAGGTCAAATTGTGGAATAACTGATTATCAGATTGTTGAATCCACTGGGATTGGAGGACTTGAGTTATGAGACACTGGATAGGCTGGGGACTGTTTCCCCTGGAGCCTAGGAGGGTGAGAAGTGATTTTATAGAGGTATAAGAAAACATGGGGTACAGAAACCAGGGTAGGCGAGTCTTGTTAGGGTCATAGGTATATACAGCAAGGAAAAAGGCTCTTCCGTCCACCTGATCTATGCTGACCAAGTTCCCCATTTAAGCCTGTGTTGATCATATACCTCTAAATCTTCCCTATCCCTGTCCAAATGTTTTTTTTTTATTTCAAAGTTGCCTCATTTTTTTTCATTCCATATACACATCACCTTCTGTGGTGATCCCTTTGAGATCTTTCTTCACTCATCTTAAACTTAAAAGAGTTTTAGATTCATCTACACTGTGGGAAAGACTATGACTTTTCACCTTATCCATGCTCCTCATAATTCTGCATTCCTCTCTAAAGTTATCCCACAGCCTTGTATGTGACCTAGCCCATCTAGTCTCTTGTAACTCAAGCCCTGCAGTCATGGCTCCCTTGTGAATCTTCATTCTTTCCAGTTTTGTGACATCCTTCCTATAACAAGGTGACCAGAACTGCACACAATACTCCAAATTCGACAATGATGACAACAGCTGCTGTATGACGCCCCAACTCTTATCATCAATGCTCTAATCGATAAAGGAAAGCATGTCAAACACCTTCCTCGCATCCTGTACTCTGGTGTCGTCACTTTCATAGAACTATGTATCTGCACCCCTGGGTGTCTCTGTTCTACAACACTCCCCAGGGATCTTTAGTCCATCTTGTGCTTTGGTTTGGGTAACCAAAATATAACACCTCACACTTTTCTCAGTTAAACTCCATCTGCTAGTCCTCGGCTCATTTATCAAGTTGACAGAAATCCCAAACCAAAGGTACGAGGATAATGATTTAAAAGAGACTCAAGGGACAACCTTTGGATGCGGAGTGAGATGGGTTCATGAATATCAAATGAAGTCATAGAGATGGGTAGAATTACAATGTTTTATAAAAAAAAATGGACCAAATGCAAGCAAATGGGACTAGCTCAGGGAGCAATTTGGCCATCTTGGACATATTAGTCTGAAGGGCCTAATTCTGTGCTGTTTAGCTTAATAACTATGATTTCTTGTCAGAGATGGGTTGCTTTATTAGCATGTATTGAGTTTTAACATATAGGTGGCAGAAAACACAGAAATCAGAGAGTGAGCAGGATGGAGAATTAAAGGCAATTGGAAGCTTAGGATTTCACTGGTAATTTTGCCAGAAGTGTTCTGCACAGATCTGAGTGTGACTCTCCTATGCTCACATTGTGAGCACCATATGCGTTGCACTTATTTGGAAGATGTACAGTGAAATTCTCCTTCATACCCTGTGAGTTAGGATTTGGATCCCTGGGTGAGGAAGGTGTAAAAGAGCAGTAGTTGCACCTCCTGTGATTGCAAGGGAAGGAGAGTGGGTATCAGTGGAGATTTTTAAAAAAAAATTTACACATACACCACAGTAACCATTTCGACCTATGAGTCTGTTCCGTCCAATTAACCTACAACCCCAGTACGTTAGGAATGGTGAAAAGAAACTGGAGTCCCCGGGGAAAACCCATGCAGACATGGGGAGAACATACAAATTCCTTCTAGTCAGTGGTGTAGGTGGAGAAGAAGAACGTCTGGAGCTATGTTCCTGGTAGGTCCATGGTGGTAAGGTCGAGGGTGAGTTCCCTGACAAACAATAATCCAACCATGACCTCAATGGTAGAACATGCAGACGAAGTTACCTCGAACTCAACTGCTATGAAGGCAAAGGCTGCAACAAATCCATCAGCTCTAATCATCGTGGTTTTCATGCCATTGGAGTGCAACATTAAGTGCACGTTAAACACACAGGCGTCATCGCTCTGTGGGCCATTTTCCAAGATTGGACTGATAAGCCACTTAAGAGCCCATAAATAAATCAATGGAATGAAGACCCTGATCCTCGAACAAGGGATAGCCTCAACAACAAACTCCTTGCAGACAGCATGGGATTCGAACCCTGGACCAAATTGCTGGCGCTGTAAAGGCATTGCACTGACTGCTACACCAACCATGCTACCTCTTGTTCTAGGAATCCATCTCACATACACACACTTGCAAATTAGAAGACCAGGTATAGGCAACTTAATACTTCAGAATGGAAATTTGGGACCAGGAATTTCTGGGCACTAATGAACAATCCCAACAGCAATGAATGTGAATAACAAAACGATCGTCTATGACCATCTCAGAATACACAAAACCAGAGGGGAAGGAAATGATCCTTGATTCTGAGGGATGATGGAGAGGGAACACAGCAGCTGAAGAAAAATAAATCACCAGAACAGATGTAACAAGAGTCAGAAACGCTGGGAAACTGAATGGAGACCTTGGAATGGAAAACTTGAACAAATTGGAATTTTATTTTGGAGTGATTAAATTTCAAGTCAAATTGAAAGTAATTAATCAAATTTTTAATAAAAATGATTTAAATTTTAAAAAAGAAAAAATACCGCAACTTTTATAAATTTAAATAATTTAAAAAAATCAATGAATCGAATTGTTAACAAAATGATTTAAAACAAGATAGCAACTTCCCTTCAGTTAAAATTGTCCGATTATTATTCCTCTAAGTCGTTGTTCATAACGTTTTCAATCGCCCTGATTCTTTCTCTTTCTTGCTGTCTGTCTGTCTCTTCACATGAAACAGCTGCAGTCAATGTATCCTCAGGAGCTGCTCACAAACCAGCTATTAAAAAGTTTTGCTGGAACAGATGTCCACCCGAGTGCTGGGGAATGTGCCAAAAGTTTCGTGTGACTGAATGTTTCTTCCCCAAATCGCGTGCCTTTCCTCTGCCCTCTGCCCCGAGTGGCGCCAGCTCTGCTTCCCACACCAGCAACTCAACATCTGGAGTCTGGGGCTGCACAAAACACCAAACAATCCCGAAAACCATCCCCTCCATTCATTCACTCCACAAACAACACGGTGGCAAGATCAGCGCGTGATTTATTAGACAATATTGCAGCTGGAACATTCAAGAATGCCGATTGAAGTTCAGATGAAGTTTAAAAAACTCCCATTGTCATGAAGAGGGAATGAAAGCTTGATTCACTTTGATTTAACTGCTTCACAAGTTCTTTATTTTAAAGGTTTACTGCCTGAATGAAACCCTGTATTAAAGGCAGGCTGTATATTAATTGGAACTAGTATCAATGCTGAGCGTGTTGTTTATAAACGTTAAAGAAAGAGAATCTTTAAATGCCCACAGAATAAAAGTTGAATAACACCCAGATTTGAGTGAGTAAATGCTCATTGAACCCAGCGGCTTGGTAACCTTCCCTCAACGTGGAGCCCTTCTCTGTCTCCACCCCACCCCCCGAAAACACATGTACACCCCACCCCCACGTTTTCTCGGTTCAAATACAAACAAATGACCACACTGCGCTGCAATGTTTGAGCTTACCAGAGCTCAGTGAAGGCCGGCGAGTAATGTCGAAAAACAGAACAGACGCAGATAAACAGATCGAACTCAACCAGGCCTCGACAAGGGCCAGATGAGGGGGTGGGGGTGAGAACCATAGAACAATACAGTACAGAAACAGGCCCTTCGAATACGTGCTGAACTGTTATTCTACCCAGTCCCATTGACTCGCACCTCATATCCCCCTCTGCCCCTCCAATCCATGGACCTGTTCAAATTCTACTTAAAAATAACAATTAAGCCCCCTTTCACCACCCCAGCTCCACACTCCCATCAGTCTCTGTGATGTTCCCTCTAAACCTTTCACCCTCAACCCATGTTCTTTGGTTTGCAACCCACCTATCTGTTTATCCCCCTCATAATTTTAAATACCTCAATCAAATCTCCCCTCCTTCTTCTACGCTCCAGGGAATAAAGTCCTAACCTGTTTAACCTTTCCCTGTAACTCAGTTCCTGAAGTCCGGGGCAACATCCTACACATTTTCAATGTTATTGATATTGGGTTGGAGGAGGGGGTAATTTGTTTAACCCTTGAGGAGAGCCCTTCACCCTTGATCATGTGAAAGAGAGGTGCAGATTGCGCTCCTTGGCACAGGCTTGGAAGCTCACCTTCCGCTTTTTTGATCTTCCCTCTGCCTGCAACGTCTTGGTGCATTGCTCCACACATTCGGAGAAGCTCATGTTGCTGTGATCTGAGCTATAGTCGAGGTCAGCCAGCCTGGCCAGGGACAGGATGTAATTACACGCTATCCTGAGGATCGCCAACTTCGACAGCTTCTGTCCATAGGAATAGCAAGGAACCTACAGAGAGGCGCCGAGAGTCATTGAAGGGAAAAACACAAGATGAATGAGTCTGGCACGCCATCAATGCACATTTCAATCATGTACAATGCATACATCTAGAAGGCAGGCCGAGATATGCACATAATTAGGTCTCCATCCCGAATGCGTGTGCACAGGAGCGAGATGCACGGTGAGTCACAGCTTCACCTAAACAAGATGACGGAAATCGCAAATTTCCACGAAATTACTCCGATCGCTGAGATGCTTTTTAATTTATTTGATGTTATGAAGCGTTGTCTATTTATGACAATATTCGAGCAAGCTCAGAATATGAATTGTTTTTTTAAAAAATGCAAGGAACAGGCGCCAGGGTCCAATAAAGCCCGGGCTCCTGTCCAATCTCGCCATCGACAATCTTGCACCTCATTACGACGAGAGTTTTGTGGGGCTCTGTTCAGCGGCCTTCCCTCCCACGGAGAGCTATCAGTAAACATACATACACACCAGCATGATACAGTGATGTAGCAAATGTTTCACCCTTGGCGCCCTCTTCTTCCCCCCTCAGATGTGTTAAATAGAAACCCAATTCTGGGGGACTCTCTCTATTTTTGCAGCCCCCCCCCCCCCGGGCTAAATATTTGAGCGCCGGGCAGGTTTCGAAGTATTAGATAATTGGCTCTCCATTGAAGGGTCGCCTTCACTGTGAGCGTCTGCAGCCCTGCCCTTCAGGAAAGCACATTTTAAGGGGTCCTACGATGTTCGAATTCGGGCGCAATACAGTTACTTTAAGGCTGTGTCCATCCTTTTCGACCTTTCCCCCCACTCACACATCACCGATAGCATAGGTGGTATGTGAGTGGGGGGGGAAGAAGGGTGATAACCACCACCGAATAGACTATCCTTCGGGATCTATTGGGCTCGGGAAACCCACGCCAGGATCATGAATACTAAGAACCGCCGTGATTTTATGCCCGTGGTTCACTCCGATCCAAGCTTACGATGGGAATGAGTGGCGATTTGCTTCCTTCTATCTTTTTAGGAACTGCGACTATTCCAAACATAAAACAGCCCTCCTGTTGGAAGGATCGGATGACAGGGGTGAGGGATGGAGACTGCGTCCCAGGGTTAATGGTACCTGTTTCCTCAGGGCTTCGAAAGCTGCGCTGATGGTGTGGACCCTCGACCTTTCTCTCGCGTTCGCCAGCACCCTCCTGGTCTGCTGAATGGCTTTGATCTCGCTGGAAGTTTCCCCCGGTCGTTTCCTGGGCGACGGGCTGTAGTTTGCGTGCGGGATCGATGGGGAGGAGCCGCCGGGAGGGTGCTGGCAGAGAACGATCCGGGGCTGGTGGCTGGGGGGCTCCAAGGCGCAGACCTGGGACGCGGGCGGTCGAGCCGGCTTGCCCCGACCTGAAGTCGTCGGGTGGGGACCCTCGACCTCCCTTCCTCCCCTTGCCCTTTCTCCTCCAGCCACGGCGGTGATCTTCCGCAAATCCACCGCATCAGCCTGCGAGTCTCGACGCGTGACGGTGGCGGAGTTGTCCCGGACCGTGCCATTGTAGCGGCTGTTGCTCTCCGCCAAGCGAACGATCAAAGGATCCGGGTCAGCCCGGTAAACTTTCTCCATCTCTCCGTGCCTCGGGACGTCCCGGTTTTTCCGTTTCAGCCTCTTAATTGTACCGATCCCCCTGACACACAGTTTCTTCCATTCAGCGACCTCCAGGTTCCCCGAAGTCCTCATTCTGATAAAAGAAGACGAGATGTGTTTTATTTAAATCTTCCCTTTCGTGTGTGTGAGTGAGTGAGTGAGTGAGTGAGTGAGTGTGTGAGTGAGTGAGTGAGTGAGTGTGTGAGTGAGTGAGTGTGTGAGTGAGTGAGTGTGTGTTGAACACTCCTCGGCGGCTATAACAAGAGTTCTGAAGCAATGCCTCTCTAGTGATGTTAGACTGTCAACTCAAGTCCCTTGCTTCGCATTGCCAACAATTTTTTTTGTGTGAACGCATTCGGCGATCCATCTGTGTTTGTTTAGCCTCAATTTACACAGAAGCCCGTGTTGGTGAGATCAGTCATCGCGATGCCTGCCTGTCGGAGGGAGGGTGCGAACCTTTGCCTAGCCGGGCGAAGCTTCCCCCCCCGTTCACATCACAGGCGCACCAACCCCTCCCCCCCCCCCAAAAAAAGCAGCTTCAACCCACGATGGGCTTGCGGGTCGACGGATTGATTTCGCCTTGTAATCAATCCAGTGGAAGGTATAACCCTTTAATGGGGCCGAGAGGTGGCATTGACTGGTCATGTGAAGAAACGTTTCGCCAAACTTGAACCGAAATTGCTACTGATCTTTTAGCATTGCAGCCTCAAGGGGCCGAACAACATGATTTTATGCCCGTGGTTCATTCCGATCTTTCGTACAATCCAGTCTTCCAGTGCTGGCCGAATAGTTAAGACCCTGGCAGGTGAATGGCCTCAGCATGTCCATCCGTAAACGCGTCCAGCACATCGGCTGAACGACTGTATGATCTGAGGGGGGAAATAAAACCAAAAAAAACGAGAGAAACGCTCATCGGGTCGGGCAGCATGTGTGGAGAGAGAAACGGAGTTCGCATTTCAATTGGTCTTCTTGCCCTTTCGACAATTCTTCCAACATCAAAGATCAACGTTCTGATATATAACCATATACAGCACAGAACAGGCCAATGTGGCCCTACTAGTCCATGCCGGAACAAATCCCCACCCTCCTAGTCATGAGTACATCCACAATATCACATATAACCCTGTGATTCTTCTTTTCCTGCCGGTGAAGCAGAATTACCACTTACTGGTAATGCTATACTCAAGTTAGGGATCTATGTGAACAGATCAAGGAATGCAACTGTGCAAGATAGGGAGAGAAAAAAAATCTAAAGTAAGAGTCATTGAATGAGCCCCTTGTGTGTTGAGGAGTCTGATGGTGGAGAGGGAGCAACTGTTCCTGAACCTCATGGTGGGAGTTTCTTGCCACATATACCTGGGTGGTGTGGATCCTTAATGATTGTTGCTGCTCTCCTATGGCAATGTTTCCTGTAGATGTTCTCAATGGTGGGGAGGATTTTGCCTGTGATGTCCTGGGCTGTGCCCATGACCTTTTGCAGGGATTTTCACTCCGTGTACTGGTGTTCCCATACCAGACCGTGATACAGCTGATCAGCGCACTTTCCACCATACGTCTGCCGAAATATGCCAGGTTTTCTGATGTCACACCCAACCTCCTCAAACTTCAAGTCACAGTGAAGGTCAAGATTTACCAGTGCACACTGGGTACAAGCACGATCATGCCTGCAGAGAGCAGACATCATTTTCATGATCAAGGGAAGTTAGGACAGCGGTTATATGGGTTCGGTTACCGTGCTGTCTATAAGGAGTTTGTGTGGGTTTCCTCCTGGTGCTCTGGTTTCCTCCCACCATGGATTTGTAAGTTAATTGGGTGTAATTGGGCGGCACAGGCTTGTGGGCCGGAAGGATATGTTGAAATTATTTTTAAAAATTCAATTTAAATTTAAAATGTAAATTAAAAATAAAATGTAAAAAGGTCAGACAGCTTTTAGGTAAAATAAAGGGCATATTGTACTGCAGAATTTAGCAGGAAATCAGAGGATTTGGTAGGTTTTGAAAACCAACAGAAGGCACATAAAAAAACCAATAAGACGAGAAAAGATGAAAGATAAAGGTAAGCTAGCAAATAATATAAAATAGGATACCAAATGTTTTTTTTTCCCCAGATATATAAAGAGTAAAAGTGGACATCAGACGACTGGAAACTGATGCGGAAGAAGTGGTAATATGAAACAAAGCAAAAGCAGGGGAATTAAATACGTATTTGTCTCAGAGGGTGGGAGGAAACCGGGGCACCCAAAGTAACTCCACGCAGCTCAAGGGGGAAATGCACAATCTCCTTACAGATGGTGTCAGATTTGAACCCTGGTTGCTGGTGCTCTAATAACGTGCTAACACTGAAAATTTTTCAATCTCAGCTCAGAATGAAAGGATGTTCCTTTGGAACAGTGATGAGGTGAGATTTATTCAGCTAGAGGGTGGTGAAGTTGTGGAATTTGTTGTCGCAGTTGGAGGCCAAGTCATTGGGTATATTTGAAGTGAAAGTCCATAGGTTGTTGATTAGTAAAGGTGTCATAGATGATCAAAAGAAAGCAAGAGAATGGGGTTGAGAGGAAAAATGCATCATCAAAGGATAGAGCAGGCCTGATGGGCTGAATGGTCCCATTCTATTCCTATGTCTTATGGTCTTTGCCAGTTGCACTCATTTGCTGGCCTCAATGACATGAACATTCGACACATGGGATTGAGTGCTGTGTTTAAAAGAGTACTGCACATGCGATGATGTTGATCTCTTCTTCCGTTGGCTTCATCTCCATTCCTTCTTCCACCACCACGATTCTCCAACCCCTCCCCCAACTACAGACCCCTTCTCCTGCTTTAAACCTTCTTCCTCCTGGACACATCTTTTTGGTCTTCTTCCTGTTCTGGACCTTTACATTTTGAACTGCTGTATCGGCCACTGCTCCCCTCATTTCATCCCCTCAGAATGCATGGCCCTCCACTCTCTCCGCATCAATCCCAACCTCATCATGAAACCCACAGACAATGGAAACGCTGTTGTTGTGGCATACTGACCTCTATCTGGCCAAAGCCAGATGACAACTCTCAGACACCTCCTCTTACTTCACCTTCAACAGGAGCCCACTAAAACTACCCACCTACTTCCGGGACACTTCACAAGCCCTCCAGCACTTCAACAACTCGATTGCCTCATGTTTACCATGGACATCCAGTCCTTCCAACATTCCGAAGGCCTCAAAGCACTTCTTTTCTTTCTGGACAATAGGCCCAACCAGTTCTTCTCAGCCACCACCCTCCTCCACTTGTTCTCACCTTTAAATGTCTCCTTTTACTCATTCCGCTTTCTCCAGGTCAAAGGGGTAACCATGGGTACCTGCATGGGCCCTTAGTTCTCCTCATCTTATCCAATTAACACCTTTAGTTGGTCTGGACTTCTCCCCCAGGTAGCACTGTCTCCATTCTGACCTTTCCTGTTTTTTGCTTATTCCTCAGGCCCGAAACATCTGCAATATATCTATCTCCTATGGATGTTACAATACCAGTTGAGTTCTTCCAGCATTTCAGTGTGTTTTTACTTAAAACAAAGAAAAGTCTATTAGAGCAGCAGTCCCTTCAGTGCCCCATATCTACACTAATTCCATCTGCCTGCCTCTCCCTGTATTTTCTGGAAAAGAACACAATCTGCTTGAGGAACTCAGTGGGTCGAGCAGTATCAGTGGGAGACAAATCATGAGTGATGCTTCATGTCAGAACCTTTCATCAAAACTGTTCAAGGGTTTGGACCTGAAATGTCAACAATCCTTTTTCTCCAACCAATTTTGCTTGACGGCAGAGATCTTCCAGCAGATGGTTTTTGCTCCTGATCCATCATCCGCAATCCCCTGTGTCTCCCTCTATTCCATGCCTGTTCCTGTTTCTGCCTAAATGCCTCTTTAACATTGCTGTTACCACTTACCCTGGAAGCATGTTCTAGGCACCTTCAACTCTGTATAAAAAATAGTCTGTCAAATCTCCTTTAAACTCTCCTCCACATTATTCTTCTTTGGCTTGGGCTTCGCGGACGAAGATTTATGGAGGGGGTAAATGTCCACGTCAGCTGCAGGCTCGTTGGTGGCTGACAAGTCCGATGCGGGACAGGCAGACACGGTTGCAGCGGTTGCAGGGGAAAATTGGTGGGTTGGGGTTGGGTGTTGGGTTTTTCCTCCTTTGCCTTTTGTCAGTGAGGTGGGCTCTGCGGTCTTCTTCAAAGGAGGTTGCTGCCCGCCAAACTGTGAGGTGCCAAGATGCACGGTTGGAGGCGATATCAGCCCACTGGCGGTGGTCCACATTATAAAGCTCTCATATTTAACATTTTCAGCATGAGAAAAAGGCCCTGATCATCCAGCCTCTCCATGGCCCTCAGAATTTTATATATTCCTTTTGGGTGGCACGGTGGCTTTGGACCACGCGGTCAGCGTTCAGGTGGCACGGTTAGCAGAAATAGGCAATTCAGGCCATCGAGTCTGCCCTGACTTTTAATCCATGAGCTGATTATTTTTCCCACTCAGCACCACTGCCCGGCCTATCAATCTCTGCCTTTAATAGACCCGATGATGGCCTCCACAGCCACATGTGACAACAAATTCTACAGAGTTACCACCCTCTTGCTAAAGAAATTTCCCTGCATCTCTTATCTAAGTGGATGCCCTTCAATCCTGAATTTGCTATCATTGGGAAAAATGTATAGGAGTCTAAAGATAAGCACTCAATGGCTCAAGGCCTGCGTTTTCCCCTCTGCCATCAGATTCTTGAATGAGCAATGAACCATAGACACTTATTTTGACTTTTCCTTGCACTACTTATTTATTTTGTATATAAACGCTTGCACTGTGAGACCACCCAGTAGCCAACCATTTCAGTTCTGTGTCACACTTCCATACTCGCATGTCTGTCCTTGGCCTTAGATACTATCCCACTAAGACCACCTGCAAATTGAAGAAACAACACCTAATTTTCCATCTGGGCACTCTACAGCTGGATGGCATTAACATTGACTTTTCCAGTTTCTGTTAACCTGTTCTCCTCTTCCCCCTCCCCCTTTCCCTTTCCAGTTCTCCTCCCTCCCTCCACCGAGCCATCCCTCCTCCCCTTGATCGCTGCTGTCTCCTCCCTCCCTTCTCCACCAATCACCTGCAGCCTTTGCGACCACGACTCCCCCCTCCCCCCAATCTTTTCTTCAGACGCATGCTGACATTTTCCCATACCTCGATGAAGGGCTCTTGCTCAAAACCTCGGCTATGGATTTTTACCTTTGCTATGTAAAGGACCCTGCTTGACCTGCTGAGTTTCTCCAGCTTTGTGTTTTACTCTTAACTTGTTAACTAGCCTTGTATGTGGCATCTTGTCAAAAACCTTTTCAAAATCCAAATACACAATATCCATTGCACCTCCTTTATCCAGCCGGCTTGTCACTCCTTCAAAGAATTCCAATAGGTTTGTCAAGCAAGAATTTCCATAAAGGAAACCATGCAGGCTTTGGCTGCATCTTGTCATGTGCCTTCAAGTACTCTGTAACCTCATCCTTGACAATCAACTCCCACATCTTCCCAATCACCATTATCAGGCTAACCAGTCTATAATTTCCTTTCTGCTGCATCCTCCTTTCTTGAACAGTGGGAGCCATTTGCGATTTATCAGTCCTCCTGGACCATAACAAAATCTATTGATTCCACAATCTCTCCCGCTGGGGCTTAGGGTGTAATCCATCTGGCCCAGGAGTCTTATCTACCCTTAGACCATTCAGCTTTCTGAGCACATTCTCCCTTGAAACAGTATCCTGCCAATATCTGGTACATTATGTCTTCAACAGTGAAGGCGGATGCAAATGAAAACAACCTTGACTTCAGGAGGAAGTCAGGGAACATGACCCAAGTCCTCATCGAAGGCTCAGTAGTTGAGAGGGTCAAGAGCTTAAAATTTCTGGGTGTCATCATTTTCGAGGATCCGTCCTGGACCCATCATGTTGATGCAATCATAAAGAAGGCAAGTCAGCAGCTATAATTTGTTAGGCGTCTGAGGAGATGTGGCATGTCACCGGAGACTCTTGTAAACTTCTACAGGAGTACCGTGGAGAGTATTTTGACCAGTTGCATCACAGCCTGGTATGGAGGTGTCAAGTCTCAAGACAAGAATAAACTGCAGAGGGTTGTTAACTCAGCCTGCGACATCCCAGGCACCAGACTTCACTCCATTAAGGACATCTACACGAGGAGGTGTCTTAAGAAAGCAGCCTGTATCCTCAAAGACCTTCACCACCCAGGCCGTGCTCTCTTAAATTTCTACCATTGGGAAAGAGGTACAGAAGCCTAAAGATGAGCACTGAACAATACAAGGACAGCTTCTTCCTCGCTGCCACTAGATTCCTGAATAATTAATAATTTTATGAACCAAACACACTCATGCACTGTGATTAATATTATTTTTCTCACAATGATGTAGTTAGATGATATACAGTGAATGTACAACACTGTGATGGTGCTTCAAAACACCAAATCTCATGACTTGTTCATGACAATAAATTCTGATTCTGAAATTACTCATTTAGTCCCTCTGCCATCTCCTTTTGTCCCATTATTATCCAGCGTCATGTTTTAGTGATCCTATATCTTCTGTCACCTCACTTTTACTCCTTCTTAAAGAAGCTTTTTGTATCCTCTTTGATATTATTGGCTAGTCTACTTTCATATGTTATCTCAATCAATGTTAAAATTCCCCATGACTATCGTAACATTGCCCTTCTGACACACCTTTACTGTTTGCTATTGTAATTTGTTGTCCACATACCGGCTACTGTTTGGAGGTCTGTATATAACTGCCAACAACGTCTTTTCACCTTTGCCATTTCTTAACTCAACCCACAATCTGATTCTATGCCACCTCTTTCCACCTCTTTCTAATGACTCAATGTTATTCCTTATCAAGAGAGCCATGTCATCCCCTCTGATTACCCGCCTATCCTTTGAACACACTGTGTATCCGTGGACATTCAGCTCCCAATGACTTCCATCCTTTAGCCGTAACTCTGTGATGACTACAACATCATACAATACCTACAAATCTGTAGGATATCCACTTTATTTCATATGCTGTCTGCATTTAAATAAAAAGACCTTTAGCCCTGTATTTGCTACTTTTTCTTTTACGGTGTCCTCTGCCTCTTCACTTTGGTTCACAACCTCCTACAACATTAGTTTAAACCTTCCCCCACAGCATTACCAAACCTTCCTGCCAGGATATTGATTCTCCTCCAGTTCAGATACAACCTGTCCCACTAGTACAGGTTACCCCTTCCCCAGAAAAAGGTTCCAATGATTCAAGACCTTGAACCTCTGCCCCTTGCACCATCTTTCCAGCCACTATTTTGTCAGCACTATCTTCCTGTTCTGAACCTCCCGAGCTCATGGCACTGGGAGTAATCCAGAGATTACCACCTTGGAGGTCCTGCTCTTCACCCTCTTTCCTCACTTCCTAAACTTACTCAGCAGGACCTCTACACCACTCTTGTCTATGCCATTGGAACCAATATGTACCACTGGGTGCTCACCCACCCATTTCAGAATATTCTGAACCTGTTCAGAGATATCCTGGATCTGAGCATCCAGGAGGCAACACATTATCCTGGATTCTCTTTTGTGGCTGCATAATCTCCTATCTGACTATTGAGTTCCCTATGACTATTGCTCCACCTGGCCACACCCTTCCCTTCCCTTCTGAGGCTCAGAGCTGGCCATAGTGCTATTGGTCTGGCTGCTGTCTGACCCAGAGAAGTCATTCCCCCCCCCTCCCAACATGAAGGAATATCCATAGGGTTATACTTGTTGCTAAGGGGAATGGTCACAGGTGTACCCTTCACTATCTACCTGTGACCTTTCCCTCTCCTGACTATCACCCAGCTACCTTTCTCCTGCCTCCTAGGTGTGATTGCTTCCCTGTCAATCACCTTCTTAGCCTTCCGAATGATCCAGAATTCATTCAACAGCAGCTCCATTTCTCTAACACTGCTGGTAAAGAGCTACAGTTGTATGCATGTCTCACAGATGAAGTCATCAGGGATAGTGTTGACTTCCCCAGCTATCCACATTCAGCAAGAAGGGCATGACCCTGCTCTGGCTGCCATTCCCACTGAATATAAAGATAGAAAAAAAGGAATTAGAAAATCGTGTCCTTACCTATGGTCTGCTTTATTTCCTCAACTGTGTTGTCCTTATCTTACCTCAGTTCCTGCAAAACTACCCCAGCCTCTGCTTGTTGAAGCCTCTTGAGCCATAAGTTCTAACCAAAGCTTTATATAACGGCAGCATGACTTTCCAACCTCTTTACTCAACACCCTAAACAATGAGGACATGTGTGCCATCCACCTTGTTTACCACGCCATCCATTATGTTGCCCTTTCAGGGAACTTTGGCTGTCCACCTCAAAATCCTTCTGTACATCAATGCATCTGAGGAACTTGCCATTTACTGAAAACTTTCCTTTTGCATTTGACTTCCTCACACTTCTGGCTGCCATTTATTTATCTGCCCAAATTTCCAACTGATTGATAAGCTTCTGTACCATGTGATAATTTCCTCAATATCCATAACTTAGCCAATTTTCATGTCACCTGAACGTTACTAATAGTTTCATCCATATTGCAGTATTTCTTTTTCTTTTTTTCTTTGGCTTGGCTTCGCGGACAAAGATTTATGGAGGGGTAATGTCCACATCAGCTGCAGGCTCGTTTGTGGCTGACAAGTTTGATGTGGGACAGGCAGACACGGTTGCAGCGGTTGCAAGGGAAAATTGGTTGGTTGGGGTTGGGTGTTGGGTTTTTACTCCTTTGTCTTTTGTCAGTGAGGTGGGCTCTGCGGTCTTCTTCCAAGGAGGTTGCTGCCCGCCGAACTGTGAGGCGCCAAGATGCACGGTTTGAGGCGATATCAGCCCACTGGCGGTGGTCAATGTGGCAGGCACCAAGAGATTTCTTTAGGCAGTCCTTGTACCTCTTCTTTGGTGCACCTCTGTCTCGGTGTCTCGGAGACAGAGGTGCAGTATTTATATGTATTAAAAACAACAGAGAAAACACCATTGGCCATAATTGTCTCATCAGAAAACCATTCCTCTACCATTATCCTCATTCTTGCATGTCCAAGCCAATATTGAATTCAAGTCACCATGGATCTCATTTGCCAAATCTCCTGGATCAACCTACCATGCGAGATCTTGTCAAATATTTTTACTGAAGTCCATATACACAACATCCACTACCCAACCCTTTGTCACCTCTAAGAATTTTCTCTAATAATTCCCTTCCACTGGTGTAAGGCTCACGGGCCAAAATGTACTGGTTTGACCTTGGTACCCTTTTTAAATAGAGGAACAACATAGGTCGCACTCCAGTCATCTGGTGCATAGTCTGTGGCTAAAGAGAATACAAAAATCTGTGTCATGCTCTCAGTAATTTCCTCCATTACTTCAATCTGTATCTTGGGATAGACCCCTTTAAGCCCTGGGAACATACCTACCTTAATGTTTTCCAGACACCCAACATCTTCTTCTTAATATAGTCTTGCACTAGAATATCAACTTACTCCCCTAATCTCAGGATCATCCATGTCCTTTCCCTGGTGAACACTGAGGCAAAGTACTCCTTAAGGATATCAATTCCTTCTTCTGGCTTCATGCCTAAATATCTTCCATTGCCCATGAGAGGACCTATCATTTCCTAGTTAACCTCTTGCTCTTAATCTACAGGATCAATTAGTGGACAGGTGAACAGCAGATGTTATCTGATGCTCACACTAACACTAACATTCATGCCCATGTCATTTCATTTCCAGAAATGACATTCACTAACTTTAATCTTGGGTGCACTGAAGTTAAATTAGATGAACACGGCATATTTCTCCACTGTTGAGCTATCTCCCAGGGAGACCTTTGTACAGATTCTGAGAATCAGCCTTTCTATCCTTTGGCTTGCTAAAACCCAGTAAAGGCCTAGATCTTGCGGGTTAATGTCAGTGTTTGGAATTAGTCCACCATTTAACTCAATATTATCATTTTATTACATCCCAAATTTTAAAGATGTAATCTCACCTAATCATTTTCCCATAAAAACCACAGGTTTAAGTGCTCCCACAGATATAAATTGTTTAGTGATTGAGGAATGCATTTAAAATAAAACAAAATCTTGAAGTAGTGAATTGTAAATACTTGTAAAATCTGCACAAAAATTACTATTTACAGCTCTTGGTTATCATTTAAGTTTATTTGTCACAAAATACCTATGAGTGTGAGAAGGCTTCTTCTGAGAACAGACAAATAGATGATTTCAAGCAGCCATGCTAGAGCTCAATTTACACAATTTACATATAATGATAAGAAAGATCAATTAGCAGCAGTGAGAATGTAAGTTTTAAAGTAATAACAAAAATTATATTGCAGAGAACATTCTATGATATGTTTCGATAATTCAGCAAGGTTAAAGCTGATTATGAAAAAACAACAACTGAATATTTGGCTAAGACAGTAAAAAAAAATATCACTGGGTAAGAGACATGGCCTGGCATAATGAATCTTAAGAAACATATTGGGAAATGTACTTGTATGGAAAATCTGTTTAAATGTTCTGGAAAACTGGGAAATTTTCTGTATAAATATACAATCTGTGAGCCAAGAAGCAGACTTTCTTGGGGTGAGTCTAACTTCTTGTGGCAGTGCTTCTTTCTGTAAGGGAGTTCTCATGCTTGGCAGAGTGAATTTAAAAAAAAGTTTGCAGCTGTATTGATGTTTATTTATCAAGCAACCTCAGATACACTTTAACACCAGCATGAGAGCATTGCAGTGAGGTTCATTCAGGAACCTGATAGCTGCAGGGAAGTGTTACATACACGAAAGCAGCAATAAAAATAGCCCAGACGGTGTTGTATTTTAAATTCTATTTTTAATTATTAACCAACCATTATGAGACATGCAGGCTTCAGGATGAAACTAGCAGTTCCTGCTAGTTTTAGATAAAAACGTAATCAATGTTTTCTCACCCATAGTCTCTGGACTTCAGGAACTGCTAGTTTCATCCTGAAGCCTGCATGCCTCACCCATCTTTAAAGCCTACATGTCTCAACATTCTAAGACCTGTGTGTCTCATGAATTTCAAACCCACATTTCATCACTGAATTTCTGAAGCTTAACTTTGAACTGCCTTCCGAGAATTGAGGCTTGTGCTGTCGTGGCTTGGGGGCATTACACATTCACCAATATATTCAAGCATAGTTAGAATTTAAGTGAGATAACTGTATATAAATTTAATTAAGTTTAAATAAGTTAGTTAAATTAGATTAGGTGTTATATAATGGATGATTAATAATTAAAAATAGAATTTAAAATATAACACCATCTGGGCTATTTTTATTGCTGCTTTCGTGTATGTAACACTTCCCTGCAGCTATCAGGTTCCTGAATGAACCTCACAGCAATGCTCTCATGCTGGTGTTAAAGTGTATCTGAGGTTGGTGATAAATAAACATCAATACAGCTGCAAACTTTTTAAAAAAAATTCACTTTGCCAAGCATGACAATTTTGTCTATAACCACACAATGAGGCTAAGTGGGTTTCTTAGTACCACAAAGGAGTTTGAAGAGTTCATCACTCTTGTGCTGCTTCTTTAAAATGGCTTCCTCAGCAAAATGTGCACTCTCCTTTCAATAAGTTGGTCACATGGTCTCTGTGCTTGGCTTTTCCAGGCCTTTTTCCCTACACTCTGCAAATGTATCAACTTTTGGAACATGCTGTCTTCGAGGCCTGTGTGATGTAATATTTGGGAGATAAATTGGTAAAATTAGGGTAAATGACATACATACACACATTTTAAAATATCTTATTTGAAATACTGAAGATTTCATATTCAGTGACTTTACAGAAACTATGGAGAATGCTATGCACATTTCACAAGTAGGTGTTAATTGAAATGATGTCATGAAATGAATGGACTGGAGACAGGTCGTCTCCAGAATGTTGAACATTCTTACAAGACCTCTGACCTTTTTGCAATGTGCTCACTCAAAGGTCACTCCTGGGTTCCTGTTTACTTAAAAACAACAGAGAGCAAAAGACTAACTCCTATTGTTTGCTGGAGAAGGAGGGGGTTTTGTAAGAGAGAGAGAGAAGGACACGTGGCTGGGAGTGGGAATCTGAGAGAGAGAGAGAGAGAGAGAGAGAGAGAGAGAGAGAGAGAGAGAGAGAGTTACAGTTGAAACAAGCAGAAGAATCTGGTTGGAACTAAAACAGAAACTCGAGAGTGGTGGATGGCTAGAAGTGCTGCCTGCCTGATGTTTCTCTTGGAATAAGTGGAACAGAAAGGAACTCTGCGGTAGCCTGAAAGAAAGAGGTTGTCATCTGGAGAACCCCGATAGGACAAGTTTCATCAGCAAGACATTGAGGTGACTAATGGTGGTACCTCAGATGTGGAAATTATGGAAAAACAAATCTCTCTCTGCAAACCTTACAAAGAACCTTCCTTAGTGGTAAACATTTACTTTTCGAGCACCAACGCCTGGTGAACTTTATACATGTTAAATTCTGTGCCCAGTATAAGAATTGCCTGAAATCAGTGAACTTGGAAGAATGAGAAATGAGATTGAACTGTGAACCAAAGAACTTTTCTTAAATTTACACACACATTATATACACGTGTGCTTAGAATTAGAAGGGGTTTAAGTTGGGTTAGTTAAGTTAATAGAGATATGTTGAAGTTTGATTCTTTTTCATGTTTAAAGATAATTAAAACAACTTTTGTTTAAGTAACTACTTGTCTTGGTGAATATCTATTGCTGCTGGGTTTTGGGTCCTTTGGGTTTCGTAGCACCTGCTTCTAGTGACTTTCCAAAACCTGCAGGCTTTTGTTAAATCTGTTCTCTTAGAGCAGGGGTGTCAAACTCAAATTCACGGAGGGCCAAAATTAAAAACTTGGACTAAGTTGAGGGCTGAACTAAATATTTATTGAAAATTTTCAACAACATCTGCATGTTTTCTCTTCTTTCAACATATGTAATGTTAAACTTTTTCTTATTAAAATAAATGTTTAATAATAGTTTTGGATAAACTCTTTCCAGAAGCATTAACAAATGAGAAATAAAATATTCAATAAATAATATTTCTCTATAGAGGATTTGTCAAATGTTGCTAGTGTGCTGTCGAATAGTAAAATCTGAGGGCTATTGAGAATGTGGGAGAATAACATGATTCCTGAAACAATCAAATGGGTGACTGATTGTGGGCATGAACTCTAGCAGGGTTATTTGCCATGCCCTTTTTCCATTGGTACAGATATCCTTTGATTTACACACTTTTCAAGTTTTATGCCTAATGAGCTTGTATCCAGGTGCAGGACCATTTTTAACCAGGAACATATTTATCACTGTGACATGAAACTATTGGAAGATCGTTTTATCCTGAGCTTAAAGTTCATAATCCTTACTCAGGCCTGTGTGCGGGAGGGCAGGGTTTGTTGGCGATCGGGTTGGACAACGACAGTGCGGGGGCATCGGCTCTTGCTGCAGGGTGGCATCTCGGCGGATCAGCGGCCCCGTCACCGTGAGTCGTGGGTCGGCCTGCGGCAGGGAGGGGGAGTGGGCAACGGTCCTGGCGAGGTCAGGCCCGAGGCCTCCGGTTCCGGGCGCTGGGAAGCGGCCTTGGCTTCCCCTGACACCGGCCAGGCCCCAAAACCAGAGTCCACTGTGAGACCCTTTAACATAACAATTACAGCACGGAAACAGGCCATTAGGCCCTTCTAGTCCGCACCGAACCAAACACCCCTTTCTAATCCCACCTCCCTGCACAATGCCCATAACCCTCCATCTTCTTCTCATCCATATACCTGTCCAACCTTTTCTTAAATAATACAATTGACTCCGCCGCCACTATTTCTCCCGGAAGATCATTCCACACAGCTACCACTCTCTGAGTAAAGAAGTTCCCCCTCATGTTACCTCTAAACCTCTGCCCCTTAATTCTTAACTCATGTCCTCTTGTTTTAAACTTTCCTCCTCTTAACGGAAATAGTCTATCCATATCCATTCTGTCTATCCCTTTCATAATCTTAAATACTTCTATCAAATCCCCTCTCAACCTTCTACGCTCCAAAGAATAAAGACCCAATCTGTCCAATCTCTCCCCATACTCCAGATGCTTAAACCCAGGCAACATTCTGGTAAACCTTCTCTGCACTCTCTCCACTCTGTTTATATCCTTCCTATAATTAGGCGACCAGAACTGCACACAGAACTCCAAATTAGGCCGCACCAACGTCTTATACAATCTCAACATCACCTCCCAACTCCTATATTCCATGCAATGATTGATAAAGGCCAGCATACTAAAAGCCTTCTTCACCACCCTATTCACGTGAGTTTCTACCTTCAGGGAACGATGTACCGTCACTCCTAAATCTTTCTGCTCTTCTGTATTCCTCAATGCTCTCCCATTTACCACATATGTCCTATTCTGATTCTTCTTACCAAAATGAAGCACCTCACACTTATCAGCATTAAATTCCATCTGCCATTTTTCAGCCCACTTTTCTAAGCAGCCCAAATCCCTCTGCAATCCTTGAAAACCTTCTTCATTATCCACTATTCCACCTATCTTAGTATCGTCTGCATATTTACTCATCCAATTCACCACCCCATCATCTAGATCATTAATGTATATAACGAACAACAATGGGCCCAATACAGATCCTTGAGGCACACCACTGGTCACCGGCCTCCAACCTGACAGACAATTATCCACTACCACTCTCTGGCCTCTCCCTTTCAGCCAATGTTCAATCCATTTGACTATCTCAAAATTTATACCTAAAGACTGCACCTTCCTAACTAACCTTCCATGTGGTACCTTATCGAAGGCCTTACTGAAGTCCATATAGACAACATCCACTGCGCTACCCTCATCCACATTCCTAGTCACCTCTTCAAAAAATTCAATCAGATTGGTCAAACATGACCTTCCTCCCACAAATCCATGTTGAGTGCTCCTGATCAGACCCTGTCTATCCAGATGTTTATAAGTACTATCTCTAAGAATTTTCTCCATTAATTTACCTACCACAGATGTCAAACTTACAGGCCGATAGTTGCCAGGCTTCCTCCTTGAACCCTTTTTAAATAACGGAACCACATGCGCAATGCGCCAATCCTCTGGCACTATCCCCATATCTAATGACATTTGTAAAATTACCGCCAGAGCCTCTGCTATTTCCTCCTTCACTTCTCTCAATGTCCTGGGGAAGATCCCGTCTGGTCCCGGAGACTTATCCACCTTTATATTCTTCAAAAGCCTTAAAACTACACCTTTTGTAATCTCTATATTCCCCATATTTACCCAATTTGCTTTTTTTATCCCACATCTCCCAATATCCTTCTCCTTAGTGAATACCGAAGAAAAGAAACTGTTCAATATCTCCCCCATTTCTCTAGGTTCCACACACAGTTTTCCGCTCTGATTTTCTAAGGGACCAATTTTGTCTCTAGCTTTCCTCTTACCATTAACATATTTGTAGAACTCTTTTGGATTAGTTTTCACCCTGCTTGCCATAGTTTTCTCGTACCTTCTTTTAGCTTTCCTAATTCCTCTCTTAAGATTAAGACCTCTTAAGACCCTGCAACGTAAACAGAGGAGGTGGGGGCGGTTAGCATGCTGACACCAATGCATTCTGGGATTTGTTGTATTACTGTGCATGCGCTATACTGGCGCGGCGGCCAGCGGGCCACCTCTAATACATTTTTGAAATGATCTTGTGGGCCAAATATAATTATATCGCGGGCCAAATTTGGCCCCCGGGCCAGAGTTTGACATGTGTGTCTTAGAGTGACAGTCCCACACAAATAAAATGAACTGAAAAAAATGGGAGAATGTCACAGACAAAAATATCTCTCAGCCTGTTGGTGCATGCTTTCACATTCTTAAACCTTCTCCCAGATGGAAGGAGGGAGGAGAGAGTGTTAGGGATGTGATGGGGTTTTTAGTATGTCAGCTGCAATTCCTAGGCTACGGGAAATGAGGATGGGGTCCTTGGAGGGAAGGGAAGTTTACATTATGTTTCAAGCTGCATTCTCTATCTTCTATAGCTTCTTGATCAGAGCAGCTCCCATACCATGCTGTGATGCATCTAGCATGTATACAGTAGGTTCAGTGGTGCACCTGTAGAGGGACAGGAGTAATGCCAAACTTCTTTAATGATTTTCTTGGCTGTTGCATCAATGTGCTTATCCCAGCTCATGTCTTTGCAGATATTTATTCCTAAGAACATGATACTGTCTTACATGTTTGACTTCAGTGCCATTAATGTAGATGTGGGTGTGGACTATGCAAAGTCATTTTGATTTTGCACCAGGATTTTTATGGAGGAGATAATAAAAACATAAAACAATGAACATCAAACAGTATAGCACAGTTCAGACCCTACAACACACAATGTTGTGCCGACCTACGTAAATCTACTCCACATCAATCAACCCTCATACTCCATAACCCTTCATTTTACTTACTTCCACTAAGTCTTTTTGTCTCTATTGCATCAGCCTCTAAAATCACCCCCTACAATGCATTTCATTACCCACCTGTGTAATAAATCTACTTTTGACATCTCCTGCAATCTTTACTCCATTCACATTAAACAGATGCCTTGAGAAAAAGGTGTTAACTGTCCAGCCTGTCTATGCATCTCACAATCTTATAAGCCTCCATTAAGTGATCTCTCATCCCCCATAGCTCCAAAGTGAAAAGCCCTAGCTCACTCAGCCTTTCTTCATTAATCATGCTCTCCAATCCAGGCAGCATCTGGGTAAATCACCTCTGCACTCTTTCTAAAGCTTCCGCATCTATCCTGTCATGAGATGACTAGAAGTAAAACTCGCACATCTGCAGACGCTGTGGTTGAGGAGGAAACACAAAGCTGCAGAACCTCAACAGAGTCTTTTATATAGCAAAAATAAAAAAATATATAACCAACATTTCAGCCCTGAACCCTTCATCAAGGCATGGAAGAATGTTGGCAGGCGATTGAATTAAAAAGGTAAGGGGGGAAGTGAGGGGGGAGGAGCATGGTAGCAAAGTCAGAAAGTAATAGGTGGAGAAGGGAGTGAGGCCACAGTAGCAAGCAGGGGGAGAAGGGATGGCTAGGGGAATAGAGAGGCAAAGGGGCAGAGAGCTGAGGGAAATAAGACTGGGGAAGAGAAGCAAGGGGAGAAAAGGGAGAACAGAGTGATCTGAGAAAGGGAGAGCAGAGATGATCTGAGAAAGGGAGAGCAGAGGTGAGATGAAAAAGGGAGAGCAGGGATGATCTGAGAAAGGGAGAGCAGAGATGAGATGAGAAAGGGAAAGCAGAGATGAGATGAGAAATGGAGAGCAGAGGTGATCTGAGAAAGGGAGAGCATAGGTGAGCTGACCAGAACTGAACATAATTCTTTAAATTTGGGGTCTACACAGAGTTTTATTGAGCTGCCACATTATTACATGGCTTTTGAACTCAATCTCCTAACTAATGAAAGCCAGCAAACCTTACACCTTCTTAACGACCCTATCAAATTGCATGCCAAGTTTAAGGGATTGATGGGCTTGGACCCCAATATCCCCCTGGGCCCCCACGCTGCCAAGAATCCTGCTGCTAACCATACTCTGCCTTCAGGTTTGATCTTCCAAAGTGCATATTCATTTAGACATACAGCACAGTAACAGGCCCTTTTGGTCCATGAGCCTGTGCCGCCCAATTACACCCAATTGATCTGCAACCTCCAGTGTGCTTTGAACAGTGGGATGAAATTGGAAGCCCCGGGTAAAATCCACATAGGCATGGGGAGAATGTACAAGCTCTTTATTGATAGCGTGGGATTCGAACCATAGTCCCAATTCCTGGCGCAGTAGCCGCATGGTGTGACCCGCTATTTTAACCATGCCCCCCTTCATGTATAATTTACACTTTTCCTATTTATACTCCATTTGCAACTTCTCTGCCCAACTCTGCATCCTCTCTATCTCCTGTTGTATCCTAAAACAACCTCTTACACTATCCACAGCACCTCCAATCTCCAGGTCATCTGCAAACTAACCGACCCATTCCTCCATTTCTTTGTCTAAATCATTTATAAAAATCACAAAGAACAGGGGTCTAGAACAGATCCTTGCGGAACAGTATGCGTCACAGATATATGTTCCATGTACTACCACTCTCTGCCTTCTGCTGGCATGCTAATTCCAAATCCACACAGCTAAGTCCATGAATCATGATTTTCTGGACGAGCCTAGCATATGGAAACTTGTCAAACACCTTACTAAAATCGACATATACCACATCCACCACTCAACCTTCATCAATTTTTTTGTCACCTCTTCAAAAAACTCATTTATGCTCTAGGGGTTCAGCCTGTTTATCATAAAACCATACTGATGTTCCTCAATAAGCTGTACTTTGCCAAATGCTGATAAATTCTGTCCCAAAGAACCCTCTCCAATAGTTTTCCACCACTGACATAAGAACCACTGGCCTGTAATTCCCAGGATTCTCCCTTTTACCCTTCTTGAACAAGGGATTACTTTTGCCAACCTCTAATCTTTCAATACCTTCCCTGTGGCCAGGGAGAGCACAAAGAACATCTCTTTCCTGTTTCCTGTAGTAAACTGGGGTACCATCTAGCCCTGCAAACACACACACACACACACATATATTTATGTGTGTATCTGAATGCCTTTAAGAAGCTCCAGCACCTGCTCTTTCTCAACCTAGCCATGCTCCAGTATACTTGCTTGTTCTACACTGACCTCACTTTTGTTAATGTGCCAGTCCCTGGTGAACACAGACAGCTACGTATTCATTAAGGACCTCCACTTCCAACTCTGCCTCCAGGCATGTTTCCTCCTTTTTCCCTGAGTGACCCCAGTCTCACTTTCATTATCCTCCTGTTCTTCACAAATGTGTATAAAGCCTTGGGGTGGGGGTGGGGGGGGGGGGGGGGAGAGGGGGTTTCCTTAATTCTATTTGCCAAGGCATTCTCATGTCCATTTCTATCTCTCCTAAGTTACTTCTTTAGTTCCTTCTTGGCTACCATGTAAGTTTCATGAGCTCTGGTTGATATTTGCTTCTTAAACCTTGTGTATGGCTCCTTCAAGGTACATTGAAGTCATTACTTGTTCCACCTCTCTTTTACCATATCATCCTTTCCTTGCCTCAGTGGGATAAACCTATCCAGAACTCTGTACTAGTGGTCCCTCAACCTCATTTCTGCTGTGCATTTCCTGAAGAACATCTGTTCCAACTTTAGTTTCCTAAGTTCCTGCCGAATAACATTGCAGTTAGCCTTTTCCCAATTAAACACTTTCTCACTTTGTCTGCACCTATCCTTATCCATGGCACAAAAAAAGGGAGAGGGAGTTTAATGGCAGTATCTGTGATGTTTTACAAAGAAAAAAATTAAATATTGGATATAAAAGACAGGAGGAATTTGAAGGTTTTTGTTCACAAATCGACACTAAATGGGCAAGAGCATAAAATAGGCTATTTTCCTGTACTGGGTATAACAATGAACTGTTTAACTTCATTGAGCTTAGATTTAGATTTAGTTTTGATTTATTATTATTGTCATATGTATTGAGATACAGTAAGAAGGTACCTTGTGATTATATTTGTTCCCTTCTACTCTGGAAGATCATTGTAGAGTGCCCCTGACACCACACTCTGTACTGGACAAACTCGATTGGGTTGAAATGTACCTTAATGAGAAACCTGAAGATGCAGAAATTGGAAGGACTGGAAAATGACTGGTTCCCTCTGCATTTTGATGCCCTTTCTTAGGTTTGCACAGTTTGCCAGCGGTTGCACATGCTGTATTGGAGCAGTTCAGTAACTTCAGTGAGAGGAGTAACATGGAATTAATGTGAGTGTGAATGTAATTGCCTTCCCTTCATAGCTTGACTGTAACAGGGCAGCCTGGGATGAATCTGACTTGTCAGTCAGGCAGCAGCCCACTACTAACTGAAGAAAAGTGAATAAGACAGAGGGTCAAACAGTCTGCAACTGCACAAGAATGCATCTCATCATCTTAGTAGCCATGAGGGATAGGAAATAAAAAAGGATCTTATCACAAATTTCTGCATTTAATGAAATACTTCAAAAATCTTTTAATTCAACCATGAAGGTTTGAGTTGGAGGGGGAGGTTGGACCGATGAGAGCCTTTATTCCATGGGATGTAGCAGGCTGGAGAGTGACGTTAGAGAGGTTTGTAACATCATGAGGAGCTTGGATAAAGTGAATCCTCACAGACCTTTTCCCAGAGTAGATGATTCTAGAACTGGAGAGTTTAGATGCACAGTGAGAGGGGAGAGATTTGAAGGGGTAATGTTTTCACCCAGTGGGTTAGTTCTTATTGGAAGGAGCTGTGAGATGAAATGTATTTAGAGGTGGTTTGGGAGGAATTGTTAGAGCAGCTTTCACACACACAATTTAAAACACAGAATATTTGCAGGACTTTTGCAGGTTGCTTTTTGTAGGAGGCAAGAAGGTATCGACAGCAGCTTGCCTGGGAGAGCACGTGATCTTTGCAGGCAGAGGCAAACTGTTTTGCTCTCAGAGAGGAAGGGTGTGAAACAGAGAGAGGAGTCAGAGAAATCAGATCCAGAAGGACAAAGCTGGCAAACTTTGGAAGGCTGCCTGATCAAAGGAGAAGACTGGCAGTGTGAAAGGTGACCTGAAAGAAAGAGGATCACCTGGAGAACCCTGAAGGGGACAAGTTTCGTCAGCAAGACTGACTGAGAAGGAATCAGTTGCAGATGTACTGAAAAGGGAATCTCTCTCTGAAAACCAGCAAGAACCCTCCTGATTGGTAACCATTTGCCTGTTAAGCACCAAAGACTGGTGAACTTTGTTAATGCTAACTTCTGTGCACAGAACAAGAATTGCCTGCAACCCGTGAGATTGGACTGTGATCCAAAGAACTTTTCTAATCTTAAATATACATTACACACACCTGCACTTAGTATTAGAGGGGGGATTAAGTAGTTAGGTAGGTTAAGTAATAAGTTAAAGTTTAATTCTGTTTTCTTCTTCAAATATAATTAAAAACAACTTTCGTTTAAGTAACCCTGTGTTGTGGTGCATATCTATTGCTGATGGATTTTGGGGTCCTTTGGACTCCGTAACAGTAGCTTGAGAAGAAAGTACAATTACAACATTCAAAATACACTTGTGAGGATATATGGATAATCAGTACTGATAGGATATGGATCGAATGCAGGCAAATAGGACTAGCCTAGAAGGCCAACTCGAATGAGTTGTGCCGAAAGCCTCTTCTGTGCTGTGATTCTATGGCTCTCTGTGGTCTGAGCAGTAGACGTGATTGCTACGAGAGCAAAGAACAATTGGCAGAACTCCCCCAGACCAACTACTGCTTCGGATGTGTTAGCCATTGGTTTCCTGCCTTTAGGTATTAGGTTGAAGATGCAGGTCTCAGCAAGAGCTTCAGAATTATACTTGTTAACTGCAGGTTCATTATTGTCATTATGGAGAAAGGATCACACTTGAGGAGGAAGAGGATAAAAGGGGAGAGATGACCACTGATGTCCAAGAGGAGGTGAAAGACAGTCTTGTCAGTACACAGACAATTACTCAAAAAAATAAACCACCAGCAAAACAAGTTTCTCATGCTGATTAACTCAAAGATAGCTGTTCCTCATTATAGAAATGTCACATTCTCATATCTCATTAAGTTAGTGAGAGTGAAACACAAAAGTTTGAAGACGCTGTGATTGTAGTCAAAACAGAGAAATGCTGCAAGAACTGAGCTGGTCTTGTAGTGTCCATAAGAGGTAAAGATATATTACTGAGGTTTTGGGCCTGAGCTTTTCCTCATGAGTGAAAAAACAAGTGTCTGAATTAAAGGCTGGGTAAAGAAAGAGGGAAGAATGGGAGGGAGAGGAGTACCAAGCAACAGACAAAAGGTCCCAGATCATGAGATATCCTCCTTCTCCAAACAAAGTGGCCTCCCCTTTACCACCATCAACATGGCCCTCACCCACATATCCTCCATTACCTGCCAATCTTCCCTGATACCCTCCACTATACATCAACAACTCTGTAATAGAGAGAGTGGAGTACACTCAGCTAGTGACCTACAATGGACACTTAATGTCTCCTCACTTGTAAGGAAGGGGCAACAGCGACTGTACTTCCTGAGAAGACTGATCATCTACCATCCACCATTATGTCAACCTTCTACAGGAGATCTATTGAGCGTCCTGGCCATCTGTATCACAGTATGGTATTACTACAGAGAAAGGGATCAGAGATCAATCCACAGGACCATAAGAATGCAGAGAGGATCACTGGAGTCTCTTTTCTATCCCCTCCCCCCCTCCACCCATCCTGTCCCCTCCAATCGACGTGATCTGTGATGTTCATTCTCTGAAGAAGTTGTGCAAAATTATTGAGGACCCCTTCCACCCTGCACACAGCATTTTTCAGTTGCTCCTGTCGGGGAAGAGATACAGGAGGATCAGAGCCAGCACCATTAGGCTGAGGAACAGCTTCTTCCCATGGGCAGTGAGAATGCTGAACGACCAAAGGAACTGCTTACACTAACCACCTGAGACTCATTTGTAAAAAGTAATCGTTATTTATTTGTGTATAGTTCAAATATTTGTCTGCATATACATTGCTTGTCTGTATGCCTGGTTGTGTGTCTGCATGTTTTGCATCGAGGACTGCAGAACACTGTTTCGTCAGGTTGTACTTGTACAATCGGCTAACTTGACAGGATTCCATTGTCCTCACTTACCACCCCACTAGCCTCCACATCCAACACATCATCCTCCACAACTTCTGCCACCTATAACATGATCCCACCACCAGAAACATCTGTCCTCCATGCTCCTCTTTTCATATGGACCACTCTGTCCGTGATTCCCTTGTCCACTCCTCCCTCCCCACCAATCATCCCCTTGGTACCTACCCCTGTGACTGCAGGAAATGCTCCACTTGCAGCCTCACCTTCTCCCTCACCTCCTTTTGTTTCCCCAAACAATCCTTTCAAGTGAAGCAACACTTCACTTGTGAATCTGCAGGCATCGTCTAATGCATCCGCTGTGTTTCCTCTACATCAGAGAGACTGGACACAGACTGGAAGATTGCTTCATTGGGCACATCGGCTCTGTCTGCAGCAATAGTGTGGATCTGCCAGTAGCCATTCATTTTAATTTCCCACCCCATTCCATTACTGACATGTTCATGGACTCATGCACTGCCAGACTGAGACCATCTGCAAATTGGATGATCAACATCTAATCTTCTGTCACAGCACCCTGCAATTGGATGGCATTAACATCGACTTCTCCAATTTCTGTTAGAACCCACTCCTCCCATCTTCTTCCACCTGTCGCCTTTCCTCTAGTTTTCTCTCTCTCTCATTCTCTTTCTTCTTTTCTCTCTCCCCCTCTCTCTCTCTTCCCTTTGGCCTCTGTCTCCTTTCAGAGCCAAAATCAATACTCACCTTTCCTCTTACCACATCCAGTTGACACCTTTCATCTGTTGGTGTTGTAAGGTAAAACATCATGAGATGGGAATGTGTAGGGAGTTACCCTGTACAGGGCAGTAACAAGAAGGGGAGGTGTCCTTGTACTCCTGTTAGGTAAAACATCATGAGATGGGACCGGAGAAGGAGTCACCCAGTACTAAGGAGTAACAGAATGCATCCTTGTACTTACAAGATAAGAGAGACATTGATGGATTGAGAGGCAGGAAGCTAGCAGGGAAAGGATAGCAACAGTTTTAGTCATTGGACAAGTAATGATATGATGATGTTCTAAGCATGTATCCAAGGGTATAAAAAATCACCATTTTGCTGATAACGGCAGAATGCATTCTCCGACTAACTTTGTTAGTCGCAAGTGTTACAATCCGGTAATAAAGAACAAAGAACCCTGATTTCGACTCAGCCTGGTGTTTGTCTCACTCATTCATGAACAAAGCAGACCTAACAGTGTGTACTCCTCTCCCTCCCTTTCTTCCCACTTTCTTTCCCCAGCCTCCAATTCAGACACCTGTTCTTTTTTCATACCTTGAGGAAGGGCTCAGGCCGAAAATGTGGGTAAAATATGTTTACCTCCTGTGGATTCTAAGAGACTGGTTGAGTTCCTCCAGCATTTCTGTATTTTGACTCATTAAGTTAGTCCACCAGTTTCTTTATATCCAGAGATAAATCTGTATCATAGATGAACTTTAACATTCTAGTTGAACATTTGCAAATTATAAACACAAACTTTGAATCCCTAATGTTCCTTGTATCATGGAACAATGTAACACATAAGAAATGGAACTCATTAGATGACTGAATGACTATTTGCTAGCTGATTGAAAGTCTTATTCGATTAGCTCTTTTGTCCAGCTCTATTGTTATTGTCACCCAAACTTTCCAAATGCATTTTCAAATTTTTTTCCCATGCCAGTGTTGAATCTCTTTCCTCCATCCTTTGCACTAGTGGGTTCAAGATCGCAATAGTGGTGTGTAACTATATTCTCACTTGTAGGAAAATGCTGTGATTGTAGTTTAATTCACAGAGAGCAGCCCAGCATCATTCTTGGTAGCAAAGAAACTGTATATAACCAACGTTTCAGGTGTGACCCCCTTCGTTGTGAGCAAAGAATAAGCAGGCGTCTAAATATAACAATGGATTGAGCGGCAGGGGTGGACCTCAGACCAACAAACTAGAGGTGGGAGGACAGAAGAGAAAAAAAAGCTGGAAAGTGAGTGGGGGAGGTGACAGTTCTCTGAATTTAGAGGGAAGGGTGTGTGGAGCTGAAGGCAAGGAAATGGGGATAGGGAAGGCGAGAGAGAGAAAGAGAGAGAGAGAGAGAGAGAGAGAGAGAGAGAGAGAGAGAGAGAGAGAGAGAGAGAGTGTCAGGGGAGGGGCATAATGGAAACTGGAGAAGTTGATGTTAATTCCATCTCTTTAGAGAGTGCCCAGATGGAATATTAGGTGTTGTTCCTATGATTTGTGGGTGGCCTTGGTTTGGCAGTACATGAGGCCATAGACAAAGATGGTGGTGTGGGAATGGGGTATGAAATTAAAATGGTTGTGCACTGGGAGGTCCTCTTTATTGCTGTTGACAGAGCGAGGGTGCTCAAAGGAATGATCTCCCAGTCTCCGCCAGTCTCTTCGATGGAGAGGTGACCACAATGGGAGTACCATTAAATGACCCCCGCAGATTCACAAGTGAAGTGTTGCTTCACGTGGAAGAGCATTTGAAGCCCTGAATGATGGTGAGGGAGGGAGAAGGTGTGTGCGCAAAAGTAGGACTTCATTCCATCACAGGGATAGGCACCAAGGGGAAGTGGGGTGATTAGCGGGAAAGGATGAATGGACAAGGGAGTCATGAAAGGTGGAGAGGGGAGGAGAGGGGAGGAGAGGGGAGGAGAGGGGAAGATATGTCTGGTGGTGGGATCAACGTTGAAAGTGGCAGAAATTGCTGCAGTTATTTCACTCGTTTTATGTCTTCCCTCTAGTTCCTGTCCTTCTTCCTATGGAAGCCATTCCTTCCCATTCAAGAATCTTTGTGCATTTTCCTTATGGGTTCCCCAGCATCATCTTGGTAAATCTTCTCTGCATCCAATCCAAGGTGACAATACCCTGAATTGTTTAGAGTCCTGATTGTACCTAGTGCTCTAGCTGAAACCTAACCAGTGTGATTTTCAGGCTTATGATAACTAGCTTGCCTTTGTCCTCAAAGTCTCAATGTAGAAAGATTCTTTCTAACAAAGATGTATTTGCTTTTGCTCTGACCTATCAGAATCAGAATTTATTGTCATGAACAAGTCAAGAAATTTGTTGTTTTGTGGCAGGATCACACTGCGAGCATTCATATTTTAAATTTAAAACAACCTGGTAACAGGCCTACTAATCTGTGCTGCCGAATTCACAGTCAATTAACCTACACCACCGGTACATTTCGAACGATGGGAGGAAACTGGAGCCCCCGGGGAAAACCCATGCAGACACGAGGAGAATGTACAAACTTCTTAAAGACAGCGTGGGATTCGATCTCTGGTTCCAATCGCTGGCGCTCTAACAATGTTGCGCTAAACGCTATGCTAACAATATGATAAACTATGTTATAAAAATAAGTTAAAATAATGCATGAAAAGTTAAAGTAAAGCATTGATCATTCAGGAATCCGATGGCAAAGGGGTAAAAGCTGTCCTTGTGCCACTGGGTGCTCATCTTCAGGCTTCTGTACCACTTTTTCCTTAGTATTAAGAGGGCACGGCCTGGGTGGTGGGTGTCTTTGAGGATAGAGGCTGCTTTCTTAAGACAACGATGGAATTAAGTCTGGTGCCCTTGGTATCACAGGCCAAGTTAAAAACCTTCTGGAGTTATGTGGGACTCATTGAGTGGCAAGGTATGGCATGGGGGTTGGCTGGGATGTGTTTGGCTATTATTATTCTACTGTCTAATCTTGTGGTCTCAGGAATAAATCTCTTGATTTAAGAAATCAAGCTTTTCACTGTGGTAGCACACAAAAATCACTGCTCATTGCAGACCTTATGGCTATAGCATCAGGACTATTATTGGTGACGATGGGAATGGACCGAATAATCCTATTAATTATAGGAAGCTCCTTCAAAGGCTTTGATACACCTCCTGGCATCTGTTGATGTAGCAGCATCAAGAACTCTGGAAGTCATCAATTTCCTGAGCACTTCAGTTGCTGTTTCTTGGTTATAACTATTGCCTGGCATGGTTACATACCTCTCAGATTGCATTTCAGATGCGTGTGGAGGACTTCACTCATTAGGAATATTAGGTGGGCCTGACCAAATTTGTCATAAATAACCTCATCTGAAACAATGAGACAAATTTCAAATTGCTTGAGGGTATGCCTGTTGTCAATGGCCTTTAAATGCTTTTTAATAGTTTACATCATTCAAAATTTCACATTGGCAGCACAGTTTGCATTGCAGTTACCATAACTCTATTGAAGATCGTGTTGTGGCGAGCTCTCCACTGGCCACCGTGACAGAGGTGCACCAAAGAAAAGGTACAAGGACTGCCTAAAGAAATCTCTTGGTGCCTGCCACATTGACCACCGCCAGTGGGCTGATATCGCCTCAAACTGCGCATCTTGGCGCCTCACAGTTTGGCGGGCAGCAACCTCCTTTGAAGAAGACCGCAGAGCCCACCTCACTGACAAAAGGCAAAGGAGGAAAAACCCAACACCCAACCCCAACCAACCATTTTTCCCCTGCAGCCGCTGCAACCGTGTCTGCCTGTCCCGCATCGGACTTGTCAGCCACAAACGAGCCTGCAGCTGACGTGGACTTTTACCCCCTCCATAAATCTTCGTCCGCGAAGCCAAGCCAAAGAAAGATTGAAGCACCAGTACCTGGGTTCAAACCTGGTGCTGTTTGTGAGGACTTTGTACATTCTCTCTGAGTCTGAGTGGGTTTGCTCTGGGCTCCAGTTTCCTCCCACCTTCCAATACATCTAGGGTTATTTGTGCGTAATTGGGTGGCATGAGTTTCATGGGCTAGAAGGGGCTTCTTCCATGCTGCCTTATGAAATTTAAAAAAATATAGCAGAGAGTAAATGTGCTCTGCCTTGTGTAAGTGGAAACAGGTTAACAATGGTGGGTGAAACTTCTGGGCAGAAACGATGTCAAACTGGGACTGGGCTTGCGCCGTTAAGGTTACTGAATGCTTATATAGCTCTTGACAATTCACATAGCGTTTGACAGGTAGTAGACTCAATCAGCTGCATTTGGGCGGGAAACCGATTTATGAATGGGCTGCCTTTTGACAGGTCGGTAGTCATTTAGCGCTACTGTGTTAAAGATATCAAGGAAGGCATCAAGAATTCTGGAGCCTGGGGCCCTGTTGGGCAGAAGTGATAATTGATCATGTCTTGAAGGTTTGCTAGCCTTACTTATATTTTCTCTCCCAGCCTGTTCTCTGGAAGCCTGTGATTGAATGTGGTGATACAACCTCTGGACTGTCTGTGACTGCTTGCGCCTTTATGCATTTCTACCTGCTACTGCCGTGAAAACCCACTGTACCTGCAGGGAGGTAACCTGGGAGACTGGCTCCACCTACTCCCTGCCAATCACTGGCCCCATATAAAGGCAGTAGAGCATATGGAGCCAGAAGGGATACTGAACCTTGTGTGCAAGTTTTAAGCTAATTAAAGCCTTCATAGTTTGAGCTAGTTTTTTCACATTGCAGTGCATCACACTGAGTAAAACCTATGCTGGTTTTCTTATAATCAATATTTGTAGCTATCCTATAAATACAAATTTCTACAAGAAGGAGGTGGCTAAGGGAACACTAGAGGGAAAGGTGTGGACATGGTAAGAGATGCTATTGCCACTGATTCTCTGACCGTGACTGAATGGATAAAGATGAAACCAACTGAGACCAAGTGGATCGGTGGTCAGCAGAAATGTTTTGTAGGAGGATGATGTGCTCAACAGTAGGCCCTTTCAAACTGCCATGTAAAGTGAGCACCCCAGTTACGTGGCAGTTAGAAAGGGACTGACCTGGTCAACTCCGTCGGAATCCAATCGGGTCCCTGATCTACCTCAGAGGTAGACAGGGAACCCAGTTAAACTTACCTAGGTCACATCCATGGGAGATTTGAACAGGAAAATGGCTGACCCGCTTATTCCAGTGACATTAGCACTTCCATGCATGCATCACTGGGCAGCCGGCATCTGAATATCTGGCAGTACTTCCAGTGAGTGTGTGTCACGTTATTGCGGGGCTGGGGTCCCCCTTAAATCGCTGTGTGGTCCATCCCCCTGCAATTTAAAAGGTGCTTCCAGCACCTTTGCCCCAGTAATCGCATCAAGGACCCAGGAGGGCTACCCAGGTGCTACAGTTTAAACGGGGCTAGAGACAAAGACTGTAGCTAAGGCAAGAAGGACAAGGAGGGTAGATGTCTTTGGACACAAAGGATGTCATCAGTGACTTTTATCAGTACTGCTTCAGCATAATATAATGTCAAAGATGGATACTTGATTGGAAGGATTCAAACAATCAGTTCCAGAAAAGATGAGCATGGATTTGAGATCTATGGCATGTTCAGGTAGTTTGGAAAGGAAAGGGAGTTTGGGGAAGGAATTAACATTTGCAGAGGTGGAGAAGTCAATGGTGACTTTTACACGGAATAAACTATTACACGAGAATATACAGTTGTTGCTTCTTTCCAAGAAGAATGATTGAAGGTTCTGACAACACAGTTGGCTCATGGTGATTCTCATGCCTCTTTTAGAAAGAGCTTTTTAATTAAAGCCACTTCCCAGCTCGGTCTATAGTCAATTGATTTTTGGCTAAAATCTCTTATTGGTGAAGGACTCAAGTGATAAACAAATATCAGATATTTCTACGATCGATCATATGTTTCCAATTGCAGATTTTAAAACTTTTTTGAAAATTATAATCCCTGCTGGCAATTATTGTAAATTTATACAGGTTTTTGCCATTAATAAAGTAGATTGTATTCAGGGAAAGGCTGTTGGGCATTTCAATATTTTTAAATTGCTTTCAATTTTGTCTTGCTTAACCCCTCCTGGTTTGGCTCATGCATTCTGTGGATGCAGGTATGCTCCTACTAGGTAGAGCTTTTTCCAGATTTACAGCCGATTATATATAGTTCCACAAATAGGGAGGCCACACCTGGGTCATATCCATTTCACTGCTTTAAATGACGAGAGGTTATTAAAGTACAATAAACATGACAAAACAGAGCCCTTTCCAGTAATGCATGGGAAGCGACGATAAGGAATGCAAGAAACTAGTTAATGACTTGATATAGGAAATTGAAAATTCACAAACCTTCTGCCAAAATGAAAATAATTTATTATAAACTGCTCGACCTTGTGGTTTATGGCAGCCCATTAATGACTCGTGCGTTTCTGCTATTTGCTACATTTTTCACAATAAATAGAGTGCAAGGTTATCTGCTAATTTGCTTTTCATGCAAAATTGCCTTTTCTAAATGACTTTTGGTGCATATTGTAATTTGAATACACAGATTTATGTGTCCATATTAACATTGATTCACCACATAATTACATTAGAAAATCACTGCATTACAATACTGTGTTGCACTCATTCAAACTGTTAAATGACTCCCCAGGGACTTGAAAGAACCTTCTGTTTGCTCTCTGCAGTCCTGCACAAACACCAATTAAAATGTACCAATATTACCCATGGGTAGAGTTGACATCTCGGCTTGTAAAAGTACACAACCTTGGCAAAATGCAGTGAATACTTTTTCAAGCCATTCTGAGATTCATGGAGATTTTCAGAAGCTTTCTTTGGAGCTTCAGAAGCTTTGGGGAGACCTGATAGAAGTTTATAAGATTATGAGAGGACTAGATAGGTAGACCCTCAGAATCTTTTTCCCAGGGTAAAAATGTAAAATACTAGAGGATTTGCCTTGTGGGTGAGGGGGATAAATTAAAAGGAGATACGCGTGGCAAGTTGTTTACACAGAGTGGTACATGCCTGGAAAGGGCTGTCAAGGGTGGCACCAGATAATAGCTTTAATGCAATACATGAATATGTTGGGAATGGAATGGTATGGATCAAGCACAGGTAGAGTGATTTAGTTTAATTTTGCATCAAGTTTAGTGCAGGCATTGTGGGCTACAAGGCCTGCTCTTGTGAAGTACACATCTATGTTTTTATGCTAAACAGCCCAGGAGTATAGAGCAGGCGAGTGGCCAGAACAAACACAAAACAAGATGATCTAATATCAAAATTAGAACTACAAATGTTGGAAAACAAGAGGAGAATAGGAAAACAGGTGAATAGAGTTAGGCTTGGATAATGTAGAAACCTGATCAAGTTTTAAATTCAGTTCAGCAAGTAGGAAGCTAAAAAGAGAGCATTTGGGAGCGGCCACTTTAAGCTACGGAGAAGAAGACAATGGACAATGGGTATATATAACCCAGGGCTTCCAATAACATTGCATCACAGACTTCTGCGGACCAGTGATCCAGAGGTTGATCTGGTAACTCAGAGATGATCAGAGATGAAAATGGGTTGTTGGGAATTTAAGAATCTGGATTTTCCTTTTTTCACCTTGATTCTTGAGAATCCATTTAGTTGTCAAAGCAATGGCCCATCTTCAGCTTCTCAAGAAATGTTGCGAATGGGCAATAAATACTGAGGTTGCTAGTGATGCCCATATCCAGCGAATGAATTCAGAGCATTGCTGACTAGACCTAACTAACCAGGTAGAGATATAAATGAAAATGTTGAGTAAAAAGAGATGATCTAATTAAAAAAAAAATTTAGACATGCAGCACGGTAACAGCCCCTTTAGGCCCAGGAGCCCGTGCCGCCCAATTACACCCAATTGACCTACAACCCCTGTATGTTTTGAAGGGTGGGAGGAAACAAGAGCACCTGGATGAAACCCACACAGTTACTGGGAGAACGTTCAAACTCCTTACAGACAATTCTGGATTCAAACCCTGTAATAGCATTGCGCTAATGGTAATGGTAACCGTGCTGTCCTAATTATATTATTATATGATTTATTTATATAAATATGACTATATTTCTTTTTGATAATCAATATCAGCGATGCCAAAGATGGAGTAAATTTGAATTAATCTTATTCACCCTGCTGATGAAGAACTTTTTTATTTCTGTTCTTTTCCTAATCTGGAGGTCCAAACGAGGTTTACTCTGTGTGAATAACTCATCAGTATGAGGAAAGAGGTTCCATTGAAGATCAGAAGAAATCTTGGGGGTATATTTTCATTCTTATTGGTGGGGTGATAAGCTAACATTACATTTTATGGAACATCCAAATTATTGAATCCAAATTCTAAGGCAGAATCTTTTTCATCAAATGAACATCTAAGAAATGAAAATAAAAGTCAATTCTTTCACTTTAGAAAAAAAAATGGTATCTAATAACCGGAATCTCTTATTACAGGTAAGTTTGGCAAATATGTCCTAATGTAAAGATGATCCTTCACAAATGGACCTTGACTCCAAACAAGTGAGAGACCCTTTTAGAAGTGCATCAACAGCGGTCCCATGCTTCATTTACAATTGCAGACTATTTATAGATAGTGAGACAATGCTAGTTCATTATTGCAAAGGCATACAGGAAATAATGTACAGATGTAGAGCCCCTGGTAGTTTCCTGTTTTTGCATCTGTTTGTAACCAAAATATATTTAGAGCAGTATCTTAGATGAAATTAAAACTGCACAAGTATAGAGGAATGCTGGAAAAACCCAGCAGGTCAAAAAGTGTACTTCATACAGCAAAGATAAAGGTATATAACTAACGATTTGGGCTTGAGCCCTACATCAAGGTATGAGCAAAATGCAGGAAGGCGCCTGAATGAGGTTTGGGCGCCTGCCTTCATTTCGCTCATGTCTTGATTAAGGCCTTAAGCCTGAAACTTTGGTTATGTATTTTTCTCTTTGATCAATAAAGAACACTGTTTGACTTGCTGAATTTCTCCATCATTGCGTTTTTACTTCAGTCACAATGTCTGTAGACTTTCATGTTTTACTCTTAAAACTGTGCAAATTTGATTTCATAGAGCTGTTGGGATCATGGGAATGATTGTAACCTAGCCTGTTGACAGGGAAAAGGGATGGGCTCACATTGGCCATCTGCTGTACACCTTGATTGACTTTTCACTTCAAATAACTTCAAAAGAAAATATAATCAGACTGGTTGTAGAGGAAGAGGTTGACCTAATCCTGCTGGATTAAGATTGGCTCCTGCATCTCAGAACAAAGTTATGTAGCCTATCATCTCTTTGCTGGTTTAAGCCTTATTACTAGCTCAGCAATTTGATGAAATTCCATCCCCTTGAAATTTCTTCTGAACTAAATTGATCAGAATTTACTGCTTGCAGAGCTTAATTTTACTGCCTTTTTCCAACTGAAGCAATACATTCTTTTCAAATGATTACCCAGTTACTTGGGTGGGGAGTTTGTATCAGTACTAATGAACAACTCTTTAGAAAGCGAAATAACACGTCTTAGAGCTGGACACCGAGTCCAGGGAAAGGACTAGCTGGGTGATCCACATCAGGAAAAGGTCATAATAAATGACATAGAATTTGGCCTAGCACCCAATACATATAGGTAGGTAGGACAGCAAATGCTGGAGTTTTGAGCAAATAATGAACTGCTGCAGGAACTCAGTGGGTCAGGCTGCATCCATGGGAAAAAATGATCAGGCAATGTCTCATTTTGGGACCCCTTATCAAGACTAAAGTGCAGCAGGCTATCAAGAAGGCAAATGGGATGTTTTCCTTCATTGCTGGAAGGATTGAATTTAGGAGCAGGGAGATTATGCTGCAACTGTACAAGATAAGGGTGAGGCCACATCTGGAGTACTGTGTGCAGTTCTGGTCTCCTTATTTGAGTTAGGATGTACTGGCTTTGGAGGTAGTGCAGAGGAGGTTCATCTGGTTGATTCCAAAGATGAGGGGGGCTAGCCTAAGAGGAGAGATTGAATCATCTGGGACTGTACTCACTGGAATTTAGAGGAATGAGAGGCGATCTTATAAAAATGTTCATAATTATGAAGGACCTAGATAAGATAAGAGTTATTTCCATTGGTGGGGGAGACCAGAACTTGGGGACATAGCCTCAAGATCCAGGGTGGTAGATATAGGACAGAGATGAGGAGGAACTGCTATTCCCAGAGGGTGGTGAATCTGTGGAATTTTCCACCCACTGAAGCAGTGGAGGTGACCACAATAAATATATTTAAGATGAAATTGGATAGATTTTTACATATTATGAGAATTAAGGGATATGGGGAAAAGGCAGACAGGTGGAGATAAGTCTATCATCATACCAGAAATTATCTAATTGAATCGTGGAACAAGCTTTACCTACTCCTGCTCCTATTTCTAATGTTCTTATTGACAGAAGATGGGAGAGGTGAATTTTGATCTTTTTACCTGAGGATTGATGTTATTGCCATGGAGAGAGTGCTTACTAGACAGATCCTTTAAATTTTTAAAACTTAAAAATATTTAAAAATATTTAAAGAGGATATAGATAGGATACAGATTTGGGCAGAAAAGTTGTAAATGGAGTTGAATTTGATAAATGTGAGGTGATGCATTTTGGAAGGTCAAATCACAAGGCTGAGCACAAGATTAGTGGTCGGTTACTTAACAGTGTGGATGAACAGAAAGACTTTAGGGTCCAAATCCATACATCTCTCAAGGTTACTGCATAGGTTGATAGGATAGTTAAGAAGGCCTATGGGATGTTGGGCTTATTAACAGGGGGATTGAGTTCAAGAGTCGAGAGGTCATACTGCAACTCTACAAATCTCTGGTAAGTCCACACATAGAGTATTGTGTTCAGTCTGGTGTGATGACCCCAGAGGACCCCAAAACCCAGCAGCAATAGAAATTCACCAAGACAAATGGTTACTTAAACAAAAGTTACTTTTAATTTTGTTTAAACATAAAAACAGGATCAAACTTTAACTTATTACTCTTAGCTTAACATAACTCCCTTCTAATTCTAAGCGCACATGTATATAATGTGTGTATAAGTTCAGAAAAGTTCTTTGATTCACAGTCAAATCTCACTTCTCACTCCTCCAACTTCATCGGTATCAGGAAATTCTCATGCTTTGCACAGAATTTAACATGTATGAATCTTCACCAGGCTTTGGTGCTTGAAAGGTAAATGGTTACTGCTCAGGAAAGTTCTTGTTGGTTTACAGAGAGAGATTTGTTGCTCGTTGAACACACAAAACTAATTCTTTCCGATCAGTCATTTCAGTGTCTTGCCGAAGAAACTTGCCCCATCAGGATTTTCCAGGTGATAACCTCTTTCTTTCAGGTCACCACAGAGTTCCTTTTCTGTTTCCCTTATCTCAGGTGAAACATTGTACAACCAGGCATCTCCTCTTGTATGGACCCCAAGGGCTTTGAACAGGCTGAACTTAGAACTCACAACTGTCTTCAAAATGGGGTTTCAAACAAGTTTCCAGCAGTCACTGCAGAAAATCAGCAATCCCTCTCTCCCTCTCTCTGTCACACTCAGAGAAAAAAACCTATTTGACTCTCTCTGCTTGCAAAACCACATGACCTTCCCAAAATAGCAAACTGCCTTCAGACTGATCGCAGAACCGGACCCAATCTTCTGAGTCCATTCATCAATAATCCCTTACGCTGCAGCATGTCCAATTAACACCTACTTGTGAAGTCATTCAGCAAAGCAATTTCCATTGTCTTTACAAAGGCACTGGGAGCCTGAATTGTCTGGCTTGAGCAGAGCTCTGGCATTTTAAATTAGATCTGTGCTGTGAAGTGTTTGTGTTTGTTTGTGACCTACACTAACCCCCCCCCCCTCCACACAATTTATCTCCTTTAAAACATATCTATATGTAATATAAAATTTAACATAATCTGTCACACTGGTCACCTCATTATAGCAAAGATGTGGAAGCTATGGAGAGGGTACAGAGGAGATTTACCAGGAGGTTGCCTGGATTGGAAAATGTCTTATGAGGCAAGGTTAGCAGAGCTGGAACTTCTTCTTTTAAGCATCGAAGGATGAGAGGAGACTTTATAGAGGTCTACAAGATTCTGCAAGGCATAGACAGGGTGGACAGCTAGTGCATTTTTTTCCCAGGGCAGTAATAGCAAACAGCAGAAGACATCTCTACAAAGTGAAGGGAGGGATATTTAGGGGAGGCATCAGGGGTGATTTTTTTTACACAGAGAGTTGCAGGTGCCTGGAACACCCTGCCAGGGATGGTGGAGGATGCTGAAACATTAGGAGCATTTAAGAGATTCTGAGAGAGGCACACGGATGAAATAAAGATAAGTGTTACGAGGCCGGAAGCGTTTTGTGCTTTTTTTTTTGGAAGGAATATATGTCCATCGAAGGCTGAAGGGCCTGTACTGTGCTGTAGTGTTCTATCTTCTATGGCAATAACTCGGAATCTGATTCCAAATCTATGAGATAAAATATTGTTTTTGTTAAATTTCCTCTGGTCAGAAATTAAAAGGAGGTTTCTTTTATTCATTCTGGAATCCTTTCTCAAAGTTTATGTCGGTATTGCTCAACCATGGGTCATTTGGGGCTGGATGTCAATAATGTTCATTTCCACAGTGAGTTAGGAGGTGAATCAAGGACAGATGGACTTTCGTGCTTTTAGTGTGAGTACCAAAGTCATCTCTCTCTTGAGCTGCCCCCTAATACAAGCCAATATTCGGAAAGGTTAAGCACTTACCCTGAGGGACAACCATTACATTTTGGTTATTTGCACTTTTATATCCGATAATAATTGTTCATTTTCCCATCAATTGTTTTGAAAAGTAAAACAAAAGAGAACCTTAGCCTTTTTGAACTGATTCCATAGTTGATTGTTTATGTTGAGTGGATTTAGTCCCATTGATTTACAGATGAGGAGTAGATTTCTCCACTCTGGTCCAAATATGAATAATGATTATTCAAATCAATCTGGATTTGAAGGTTATGTTCAGTACTTAATTAAATTGTGCAAAGCAAATATATAAATAAATCTTAGATATCCTCATGATGCAAGAACATTTGCTCATTAACATTCTCTGCAGTGTTAGCAAAGAATGACAACAGCACCATTTATAAATTTGCTGACGATTCCACGGTCGTGGGTTGTATAAAAATGGGTGATGAGGGAGATTGAAAACTTGGCTGAATGGTTACGAACACAAACTTCTCACTCACTGTCACCAAAACTAAGTTGCTGATTGTGGAAGGGAGAACCTGAGGTGGACGATCCAGTGATCTTTGGATCAAAGGTGGAGAGGGTTTGCAAATTTAAATTCCTGGAAGTCACTATGTCGGAGGACCTTTCCTGGACACAACACGTGAATGTCATCGTGAAGAAAGTGAGTTAGCACCTGTAGTTCCTCAGGAGTTTGCAGAGGTTTGGTATGACACTGGGAACGTTGGCAAACTTATACAGAAAAATGTGATGCAGCATTGCCTGATATGGGGGCACCAATACCTCTGAGCAGAAAGCCTTGTGAAGGGTAATGAACACAGCCCAGTTCGTCACAGACAAAACCCTCCCCACCAATGAGAAAATCTACATAGAATGCTCCTGTCAGAGAACAGCAGCAACCTAGGACATGCTCTGATCTTGCTATTGCCATCAGGAACGAGATATAGGAGGTGCCACAAGACTCATACCAATAGTTTCAGGTATAGTTGTGACCCCTCCACCCTCAGACTCCTAAACAACAGACTCAATCAGAGAATTATTTAACGACTCCTATTTATTATTGAACTCTTATTTTTCCTGTATTTACACAGACAGTTTGTTTGTATTTCTCTCTTTGTATGAGTATCTTTTCCTTGAGTATAATTTACACTACTGATAGGCAAAAATTCTGGCTGGCCTGCAAGAAAACAAAGTCTCAGGGTTGTATATGATGCTTTCCAACAACAAATTTGAATTATCTATATCCTGTTGTAATCTTCGACAACCTTCCCCATCAACCACACCACCTCAAACCTTCATGTCATCTGCAAACTTATTGACCCATCCTCTTCTCCAAAAATAATAAAAAGCAGGGGTCCAAGAACACATCCTTGTGGAATTCCACTAGCACTGATTCCATACAGAATATGTTCCATTTACTACTACTGTCTGCTTTCCACAGGCAAGCCCATTCTGAATCCATACAGCCAATGTTCCATGAATCCCTGCCTCATGACTTCCTCAGTGAGTCTACCATGAGGGACCTTGTCATAGACATACTAAAATCTATATACACCACATTGGCCACTTGACCTTCATCAATTCCTTTTGTCATTTCCTCAAAAAATTAAATGAGGCTCCTGAGACATAACCTGCCCCTCACAAAGCCACGTTGACTCTCTCTCTGAGAAGACGATACTTCTCTAAATGCTCAAAAATCCTGTCCCTAAGAGTCATCTCCAATAATTGCCCACCACTAATGTAGGACACAGGTCTATAATTCCAAGGATTCTCCCTGTCACCTCGTTTCCAATCCTCTGGCACCTCTCCTGGCCTGGGAAGATTCAAATATCATTGCTAATGTCTCTTCCCTTGTTTGTTGTAGCAACCTGGGATATATCTCATCTGGACCTGGAGGCTTATCAAATCGAATGTTTTTAAGATGCAATACTTTCTTTTTCTTAACTTCATAGTGCTCCATCGCATAAGCCTATCTATTCTGAATTCACATTGACCAAGTCCTTGTCTCTGGTGAATACTAAAGCAAAGTATTAATTTAGAACCTCCCCTACCTCTTCTCCTTCCAGGCACATGTCCCCTCCTATATCCTTATTCACCCCTACCTTCACACTAGTCATCCACGTGCATAGAAAACCTTAACCCTACTTGCCAAAGCCTTCTTGCTCCTCCTTCTAGCTCTCCTAAGTCTTTTCCCATGAGCCTTCCTGTCTTCTCCCTCCTAAATGACAAAAAGTTGTGATGGTCCTGAGATGTGCTGCCTATCTTGGCTGTAGAATATCGAGGGAATGTAGAGGGAGTCATTGGAAAGCTGATTCAGAGTGTTGGCCTGGGGGCAAGATGGATTCCTCCTTTGTATATCCCTCAATAAATCTACCCTGTTGTTCTTCGGCAAGTAAAATTCTGAGAACAACTTTCTAAAGAGCTTTGTGGAGATATCAGTACAGAAGTATAACACCCCAGTGAAAGGGTCAATGGTTATTTCCTTTTTTCCACTGAGTAGCACAATGAATAATGCTGCCCCACTGCTTTTCTGGCCCTGTTGGTTACCTTCCCACTCAGTGGAAGCCAACGATTCAGTTAGTTCTGCATCGCATTTCTTTCAGGACCAAAACTGGCAGTTGAACAGTAGACTAAATGGTGCGCTTTATGCTTTTTTTTTCATTCCTTGGTGCTCAAATGTCCAAATATCTAAAGACCAGGAGCCAAATGCACGTCACTGCCACAATGCCCAGCAAAAGCAACTCTGGCACAACTGGCCTCAATGAGTCATTAATCTCTCATCCCCACTCAACCCAACTCTTACAATCACTTCTCTTTTTTTTGGTTGGGTGGGGGCAGGGGTGCTGCTTGGAATGAAAAAAGGCAGCTGGGTGCAGGGCAGGGCAAAGTAATTTGTTTGGTTCTGAGAAGAAGACCAGAGAGGGTGCCAGACAGGAGTGAAACAAAATACTATAACTTCATAGGCCCCGTTTAGAATGAACTTGGATCCAGCGAAACACCATTTCCAGTGAATAAATAAACATGTCTACATTTCCCTGTAGAAGAACTGAAAAATCAGAAATATCGCTCTCATGAAATTACTGTCACTTACAGTAGAAATCTGAGTTCCAATCTCCCTTTAATTAAGCCCTTAAGTAGCAGTGGAATGCATGACATGCAGTAAGGAAACCCAGTGCCTCCAGGCACAGACCACTTTATCTTTCTCGACCCAATGAGCAAAATCTCTGATTTTGAATATATGTTTATTTGAGTTCAACTGCAGGAAATGGATAATTTCAGGATTGCACTCTTTTTTTTTGGGGGGGGGGAATGTTTGTAGGAGTCTCAGGTCAGGTGGGAACTTGGAAAAGTGTAGACAATTCTTTTTGGGATAATTATCCCTCTTGGCTAACACTGCTACCCATGTCATTTCTGGAAATGAGGTTAAAAAGGCTGCTTTCTCTCTTTCATCAAAACACTCAAGTTATTGGCTTTCAGTCTGATTAAGTTTTGAAGTGGATAGAGACAAAATGAAGCCTTGTGGTATAAGTTGGCAAAGGATTGGAAATTTTTTTTAAAATTTAGAAATACAGCACAGTCACAGGCCATTTTGGCCCACGAGCCCATGCCACCCAATTTACATTCAATGAACATACAACCCTGGTAAGCTTTGAACAGTGGGAGGAAACCGAAGCCCCCGGAGAAAACCCACGCAGACACAGGGAGAACGTACAAACTCCTTACAGACAGTATGGGATTTTAACCCGGATTCCGATTGCTGGCGCTTTAAAAGAGTTGTGCTAACTGCTATGCCAAATGTAGTGCACCATATAAAATGAAGAAACAATGAGTTGGGGGAGGGGTGGTGTTAAGGGAATCTTGACTGATTGGCATTGAGTGTTTGCATCACGCATGTGGAGATTATATCCATGGAGAAAGTCATGTCACTGGACTGAGGAAATGGATGATTTTCTACATCAGCTAAAAGGCAGTGAACTGGATTATATTCAAGCACTCAGCAACTAACCTCAACAAATGCACCACTGCCTTCACTGACATCATCAGTAAGTGTGTGGAGGACTGTGAGCCAAAGAGAACAATCCTTACATTCCCCAACCAGAAACTATGGTTGAACTACCTGCTCCACTCACTATTGGAGGCCAGGTCTGAGGAGTTTAAGACGATGACATAGTCCTACTCAAGAAATCCAGATATTGTCTCCTCGAGGCCCTCAGAGATGCCAGGAGATGGGACTAAACCAAACCATCCCAGACGAATCTCACAGTCACCAGGTGGCTATGGCAGGGCATGACTGCCATTATGGGCCATAAACTGGGCAGTGTAACAAACAACAGCACATCCCTCCCCGATGGGCACAACCCATTCTGTGCTTGCTTTGAACTGAAGGCCAATGAACTAGGAGCTCACATAATTTCAACTCCAGATGCACCAGCACCCAAAGCCAATGCTGCAGACATCAGATTGGTGTTCCTGAGAGTGAACATGCAGAAAGCAACTGGTTCAAATGGAGTCACTGGATGTAGCCTACGAGCCTGGGCAGACCAGCTGGTAAGAGTATTCTTCAACCTTTCCCTGCTGCTGGAAGAAGAAGAACAGTCTACTTCAAGGCCACTATCATCTGAGTGCTGAAGAAAAACAAAATAACAGGTCTTAATAACTACTCCACTCCTGTGGCTCTGACATCCAACGTCATTGCAATTCTTCGCTAGGTGACTCACATTAACTCCAGCTTACTAGCCATCCTTGACTCATTCCAATTCACCTACCTCCACAATGGATCAACAGCAGACACAATCTCCCTGGCCACACACTCAGCCCTGGAATATCTGGATAATGAGGATGCATATGTCACTGCAATACTCGTTGACTATCCTTCAACTCCATAGTGCCTAATAAACTCATCCCCAAACTTTGTGACCACAATCAGAGAGGATTGGAGACAGAACTTCTTCATGATCACCTATAATAAAAGTGCCCCACAAAGCTCTGTATTTAACCCTCAACTTTCCTCCCTGTGCACCCATGATTGTGCGGCCACTTGATGCTCCAGCTCTATCTAAATTTGTGGACAATACCAGTATAATAAGGTAGATCGCAATGATGATGGGTAGGAACATAAAAGGGAAATGGTTGGACTAGTACACACATGTCAAACTCTGGCCCTTTGGCCCGCAAGATCATTTCAAAAATGTATTAGAGGTGGCCCGCCCTGCAGCGAGAGCCGATGCTGTTTTTTGGCAATGTCACCCCCACCATCCTCCCCCTTCATTGCACATCCTTCCCCATTGTAACACGAGAACTTGTAACACGAGAAGTCTGTCGATGTCATTAGCCGACAAGCCGGTTGGAAGGCTCCCCGCACAACCAGTCACTTCTCCCACCTGTCGAGTGGTGCGGTGGATTGGCGAGCGCCTGTGATTTCCTGTCGGCGCGATGGGCATGGCAGGCTGCGCACGGCCCCCGGGCAGCGCAAGCCCCGCGCGACTGGCACCGGACGCCCTTCCACAGTGCGATCGCACTTCTCCCGGTTGCCACGGCCTTCAGCGTTTGCACCCGCGCGGACCCCAGGGATGGCTGGTTCGGCCCTGCACGTGAAGAGAGAGATGGTGGCTGTCCGCAAAGGGTAAGCAGGGGTGGACAGAGGGTGTAGGTGAGGAGTAATGGGCAGGGGAAGTTATGGTGGTGCGAGGGGCAGTTAGAGGGAGGGATGAGTAGAAGGAGGGGTGGATAGGGAAGAGGTAAAAGGGGAGGGGCAGGGCGAGTAGGGGAGGGGTGATTAGAGGGTGAGAGACGGTTAGAGGGAGGAACAGGTTGAGGGGAGAGGCAGTAGAGGGGCGTGTATAGGATGGGGTGGCTAGAGGCAGAGCGAGTGGAGTGAGGGGTGAGTAGAGGTTGGGTAAAGGACTGGTCAGGTAGAGGGATGGTGGGTCGAGGGTGAATAGAGGCCCAGAGCCTGAGGAGTGAGCAGGAAATGCTGAATCCTGATGCAGGCCAAAATGGACACAGCCTGTGAATGCTGACTACATCTCCACAGGGACCAAATAGGTTTCCCTCAGGTCAAGCAAAGGGTGAACTTGAGCTACCTACTCCTGACCTGTAACATTATCCTCCTAAAGTTATATCCTAAAGTTTAACATTACATATGTTGAAAGAAGAGAAAACATGCAGATGTTGTTGAAAATTTTCAATAAATATTTAGTGCGGCCCTCGACTTAGTCCAAGTTTTTAATTTTGGCCCTCCGTGAATTTGAGTTTGACACCCCTGGACTAGTAGCTTAGTGCCAGGACAACAATCAGTGTCAGCAAGACCAAGGGGTCGGTCGTAGACTTCTGGAAGAGAGGTGGAGTTAACTCCCTAGTCAACATCAATAGTGGAGGCAGCAAACAGCTTTACGTTCCTAGGAACATGGAGAGACCATGTTCAAAGCATTTTCTCAGATGGAGACGTCCACTGGAATCAACCTTCCAGAATCCCTCCTTGTTCAACACACCTTTCCAGAAGATTGTGTCTTTTTTTAACTTTGGCATTGATGTTGGCTAGAGGGATGAGTTCATCTCCTTCTGGCATATGTAGATTGTAGTAGAAATCCTCCTTGGCCACATGCATAACTTTTAGTCTTGGAGATTATGGGTGGATGATGCGTGTATGTGGAGTGAAATAGAGCATCATGGAATGTTCACTTATTTATCCCACAGGAGAAGTTGCTGAGTTGCAGAGCAGCTCATTCTTGTTGATGAATGCCATCTCAGGAAGAGGGCATTCTTCCAGCTTGACACATCAGATGATAGTTTACCCACTGATTTGTTCTGTGTGCTTGTCATCTTCTGTCCAAAATGATGGTGATATTGTGGAAAGTGAACCGGCTCCCAAAATGATGGACACGCTGTGGAAAACGCAAGAAATTGACCTGTATCCAGCACAGATTTTTATTTGGGCTGATGACATCACTTCCTCTCCATGTGACGGAAGCAGTGATGTATATAAGCCCAGCATGAAAGCCTGGAGGTGTTGGTCTTGCACTAGACTCCACAGCACGTACATGGACTTCCCAGCATATACATCAACTCAACAATGTACAGCGATTCCACAAGGTGTACATCAATGTCTATAGTAGCTCAGTATAGAATACTTTGCTACAATATCACTGATAAAATGTCTGAGCTCCCATTCTGATGTAGTGGAGTGTTGTTCAGGTTCATTACTGTTAGGATGTCCACTGGGGTTCCAACATTCTAGGTCCCTGACTTTGTATGGAGGAAGAGAAGTTGCCTATGCATAATTTTTTTTTAACGTGGAATTACTGTCAAACCACATAGATTTGAACATTGTATTTTTGGTCCAGTGGAAAGAAGAACAAAAATGTCTGGTCTGCTGCAAACACATTGGTGGTGACACTGGAATACAGTCACACACAACATACACACACATCCATTCTTTGCCCCCCTCCCTTAATCATCCTGATGCCAAATCTCTTAGTCTTCCAATGCCCCCACCCCATCCCCTCACTCCAACCTTCCACCCCACTTTACTCGCCCAGGCATCATGCCCTGACTTCCCTCTTCCTTCCATGCACTCAACACCCATTCACCTCCCTATCCTCTGCATTCCTGCTCTTCTCTCTCAGCATCTTGTTCACCACCTCATCCCCATCCCACCACGGTCACCACAGCCAGCACCGCCCTCCTTATCCTTCACTTGCTAACCATGCTGACAATTAATTTCTGGTTTTGTTTTACTTTAGCTCAGTCCTGATATTATTTACATTTAAATAGATATAGCATGGTAACAGGTCTTTCCAGCCCATGAGTCTGTGATGCCCAATTACACCCCATTAACCTACAATCTCATAGGTTTTGAATAATTGAATTAGTAATTCATACATTATAACATATTTCAAGTATATTTAATTGGTTATAAAATATAGTAGTATGACTTAAGAACACAATGGAGGTGCAAGCTCTTTGCAGTGAATAGGGGCAGTAGGGTCCAGATGTACTGGTTTGAGTCTGTCCACACTAAACAGTTGTGAATATCCCCCAATGTCCAAAGTATACACAAACCCACTCCTCTTTACCAAGCGGAAAGGGCCATCGTATAGCCATTGCAATGGCGTTCCTGGGGCCTGTCTATGCACAAACACAAAATCAGTGTTGAAGAGAGTTGGAGGCACCTGCTGCTTGGGGGCTCCATTCCAGTTGTTTGGAATGTGTTGAAGCTGTTGAAGCACGTTCAGGTCAGAAAAGCAGGAGTTGGATGAGAAGTGAACATCACCTGAAACTGAGAGAACTGAACCATATTCATTTGGGGCGGTGCGCACTCCAGCAGAATCCAAGGCAAATCATCTTTCCAATTGGGCCCGATGAGTTGGACTTTGAGTGTGGTCTTGAGTTGCCGGTGGAAGTGTTCCACAAGACCATTGGACAGCGGGTGTTACGCTGTGGTGTGATGCAGTTGAGTGCCACAAGAACCCGCAAGGGCAGTCCATAGCGCAGAGGTGAATTACGCTCCATGGTCTGAAGTGACATGCATGGGAACTCCGAATCTTGAGATCCAATTGGCAATGAACACTCTGGTGCATGTCTCAGCATTGCTGGATGGCAATGGGATGGCCTCTGGCCATTGCGTGAATCGGTCTATAACTCTCAGGATGTATCTCATGTTCTGAAACACTGGCAGTGGTCATGCACATGCTTAAAATGCAGGTATACCACTGGGAAAGGCTGGAGAGGTGCCTTGTGTGCCACTGAATTTTGGAAGTTTGGCAGTGGGTGCACATCTGGGCCCATTGGGCAACGTCTTTCTTAAGTCCATGCCATATGTATTTAGTTGTCATAAGCTTGACGGTTGCTCTGATGGAGGGATGAGACAAGTTGTGAATTTGGTCAAAAAATCATCTCCAAGACACTGGAACTACCGTCCTTGGGTAGCCCAAAGACATGTCACAAAGCAGAGTTGGCCCGTCTAGTGTGGTGCCACTTGTTGTATGTCCAGGTTTGTAATGGCAGTATGGTATGTTTCTGCACTCGCCAAGTCAGAGATATTGACACCACCATAAGATGCACTGTTGGTCTAGGTAGAACATCAGTGACCAGATTGTTTTTCCCTGAGACATGATGCACATATGTTGTGAATACACAAATGTATGACAAGTGGCGTTGCTGCCTGGCCGACCACGGGTCTGATATTTTGCTAAAGGCAAAAGTGAGTGGCTTATGGTCGGTGAAATCAGTGAAATGGCGGCCCTCCAAAATATATTGGAAGTGTCGTGTGGCTCGGTACAATGCCAAAAGCTCTCGATCAAATGTACTGTATTTAATTTCTGATGGTCATAGGTGGAAGCTAAAGAAAGCCAAAGGTTGGCAACGGCCATTGATGGACTGTTCAAGAACTGTGCCCATCGCCGTATCTGAGGCGTCAGTGGTGATTGCCAGGGTGGCGGTGGGATTAGGATGTGGGAGCATTGCTGCGTTGGCCAGAGCGTCTTTGGCAGTTGTGAACGCAAGCTCTAGCTCTGCAGTCCAAGTAAATTCCTTGCGCTTTGTGGTGAGGAATTGAAATAGTGGGCCAAGAATGTCAGCAGCTGTCAGAATGAAATGGTTATAGAAATTCACCATGCCCAAGAACTTCTGCAGTCCTTTAACCATGGTATATTTCAGAAAAGCACGTACTGCATCCACTTTGGTGGATAAGGGAAAGACACCTTCTGCCGTTATCTTGTGCCCCAGGAAATCGATGGTCGACCTGCCAAAGTGGAATTTCCTAGGGTTGATGGTAAATCCGAATTCATCCAGCTGTTGGAACAGACGGCGTAAGTGAAGTTGGTAATCTTACTCATTCTGACTGGCGATGAGGATGTCATCTAAGAAGATGTAAGCGAATTCTAAATTCCTGCCCAAAGCGTCCATAAGCCACTGGGAAATTTGAGCAGTGTTCTTCAAACCAAATGGCATCCTGAGGAATTCAAAAAGTCCAAAAGGAGTAATAATTGCCGTTTTGGGAATGTCACCCACATGGACTGGGATTTGAGGATATCCTTGAGGAGATTGACACTGGAAAAAGCACGGCAATTGTGCAAATGGACAGCAAAATCTTGTGTGTGAGGAATGGGGTATTTGTCAGGTGTAGTTATATTATTGAGCTTGTGATAATCGCTGCAGGGTCTCCATCCTCCAGTGTTCTTGGGTACCATTTGTAATGGTGATGCCCAAGGACTGTTGGAGTGCTGAATGATACCCAATTCTTCCACGGCAGTAAATCCTGCCTTAGCCTGCTGTTGTTTATTCTGTGGGAGACGACGAGTCCTGGCATAAATTGGCGGGCCTGAGCTGTCTATGTAATGGGACACACCATGGGTCGTTGTGGAGGAATTTAAATTAAGAGAGGGCACACCAGGAAATTCATTGAGCGGGACAGCATGGGTGTCCCCGAGCTGAGAAACTCATCCTTTACTGCTTATTAACTGATATGTTTGGAAAGTGGTGGCATTGACTAACTTCCTCCACTTATGGTTGACCAGTAAGTCATGGCATCATAAGAAATCTGCAGCCAAAATGGGCTGCACGACGGAAGCCAAAATACAATCCCAATGGAACGTTGCCTCTCCTATCTTAATCGTGACGTGATGCGTGCCAAAGCTGGGAATGGAAGTCCCGTTTGCGGCTTGAAGTGCAAGGTCCTGTCACTCATGCGTCCTCTCAAAGTCTCTTCTCTTTCTCTTTGGCTTGGCTTCGCGGACGAAGATTTATGGAGGGGTATGTCCACATCTGCTGCAGGCTCGTTGGTGACTGACAAGTCCGATGCGGGACAGGCAGGCACGGTTGTAGCAGTTGCAAGGGAAAATTGGTTGGTTGGGGTTGGATGTTGGGTTTTTCCTCCTTTGTCTTTTGTCAGTGAGGTGGGCTCTGCGGTCTTTTTCAAAGGAGGTTGCTGCCCGCCGAACTGTGAGGCGCCAAGATGCACGGTTTGAGGCGATATCAGCCCACTGGCGGTGGTCAATGTGGCAGGCACCAAGAGATTTCTTTAGGCAGTCCTTGTACCTCTTCATTGGTGCACCTCTGTCTCGGTGGCCAGTGGAGAGCTCGCCATATAACACGATCTTGGGAAGGCGATGGTCCTCCATTCTGGAGACGTGACCTACCCAGCGCAGT